>NC_088885.1:154918540-155543540 GCF_037157495.1 Lathamus discolor | reverse complement strand
CTCATTGGTTCCTCACTACAAGAGAGACATTGCTGTGCTGGAGTGGGTCCAGAGAAGGGCAGTGAAGCTGGTGAGGGGTCTGGAGCACTAGTGTGATGAGGAGCGGCTAAGGGACCTGAGGGGGTTTAGTTTGTAGAAGAGAAGACTCAGGGGTACCTTATTGCTCTCTAAAACTGCCTGAGAGGAGGTTGTAGTGAGGTCTCTTCTTGAGGTGTCATTAGACTACTTTGGCAGCATAGAAGGGTCTTTCACTCTCTGTAACTACCTGAAAGGTGGTTGTAGTGAGGTGGAGATCAGTCTCTTCTCCCAAGTAACAAGTGATAGAACAAGAGGAAATGGCCTCAAGCTGTGCCAGGGAAGATTTAGATTGGATATTAGAAACAATTTCTTCCCCAGAAGGGTTGTCAAGCATTGGAACAGGCTGCTTGGGGAAGTGGTGGAGTCACCATCCCTGGAGGTATTTAAAAGATGTGTAGATGTGGTGCTTAGAGACATGGTTTAGTGGTGGACTCGGCAGTGTTAGGTTAGTGGTAGGACTTGATTATCTTAAGAGTCTTTTCTAACCTAAATGATTCTATGATTTTATTAATCTAGGATTTTTCTTTTCAGTCTGCTATCTGTCTCCCATGACTTCGCAAATTTTGCCTGCTGTTTTCAGAAACAAAAGCGTGTAACAAAGCTTAATATCCTGAAGCAAGTTATTAGATAATTTAAAATCCAAAAGCTGATAAATCAGCACCAGGTTGCAAAGTCAACAGAGAGTGTCCGGATTAAGGGATAACAACTAAAAAAGGCAAAAAAAAAGTCTTCAATTTAACCAGGTGATTATGTGGCAATGAGATAGCACAATCAGACTCCAGTAAAACCTCTGCAGTGTGCTGACATATGTTCTGTAGCTTCAGGTCAGCCTTGGTTTGTTCAGTAGCAGATCCGTCTGGCTAGCAAGTTTGCTAGCTCGGATCATAAATCATTAAAAAGTTATTCTGTTATTCCAGGCACTGATGTTCCAGTTTGTTGATGCTTTTCTCATCCAGGGGAACAGCACAGCTAAACAGGTCATTGTTTGACTTATGCAGCACTTCTAAGAGAGGTTGGTAGAATGTTCAGAATCGCTAATGCCCATTATGTGTCCACTGGCAATGACCTTTCTGAGAGATACTCAGAAAAGTACAGCTTGCACTGAAATTTACCACTAGGAGAATCTAGAAGCAATTTTTGTTGCTAGGTAGATGTTATGGATGAAGGCAATGTTAGCTGTTAGTTAAGCAAACGATGATCATGATGATATGATAAAATATCTCTGATACTGTATCTTTTCCACCTCTTCTTGGTACGCATTGAAGATGTGTGTGCTGGAATTTCCCGGTTGCTTTCTTACAGCCCTCCTTCTCTGGTCAGTACTTATCATGCTCTCCATTGTAAGGTCACTACACTCCCTACCACCAATGATGGCTTCAAAACTGCCCCTCATAGAAATTCCCATAAGTGTGTGAAGAAGTACAAGTCGAGCAAGGGAAAAAGGAGCAATCATACTATCTGTAACAGCACCATGAAAAGCAGTCTTGAATGTCATTGTTCTCTGACCAGTGTTCATCACTAAAGAAGCTTGCTACCAAGTTCTCATCCTATGCTGGATGTTCATCAAGATAGCTTTAGTCCAGGGGTGGAAGATGAGGTAAGTCAGCACACACATTGTTATGTACATTGACCTTCACAATGTACCTATCTACAATTCTAGACCTTTATTTCCAAGTGTTGATGTTCATTGATGTGTTTCCATAGATAATTCAATGAGCTGTCTAGTTCAGGGATAGCAGCTGTCTATGCTGGGGACTGGAGGGAAGAGAAGGAAATGTTAAGGTTACACACACGCAAGAGAATCAGAAGGGTCTCATATCCTAAAACCAGGTCCAACCAAATAAAGACCTGTGTTGGCCTTCCTAATGAAAAGGTTGCCAGTAGTGAGTTAATATGGCTGAGCTATAGAAGACAGCAGAAAAATCTTGAACATACATCAATAATGGGTAGTTTCCTATATAAGGGGATGGAAGGACTTCCAGCCACGATGCATTTGGAGAAGCCAGGGAGTGACTAATGGATGAGTAACTGTATGCTGACTAATTGCAGTGCCTGGGTCTGTGCATTTTGAGTCTTCATGGAGAACTTAAATACGTACCTTCAGCTTTCAACCTACTCCTAAGCCTCCCATTTGACTGTTCAGATCCTCCCTCTACGTCTGGTCCTTTGAAGTATGCATGCAAATAGCATGCTTCTCCAGCAAATACCCCGGGCAACAAGAGAGGCAAAATCTGTATGATCCCCCTCTATAAAATCCGGTATAAGTGGCTATGTCAAGCTCCCTTCTCCTCCTGCCTTTGTTCTAAACACACTGCATCACCTACAGCACAGCTTCATTTTACATGGTGTCTCTGGGACAAGCTGCATCCTCAAGCTGCAGCCCAGAGATAAAGAAAGAGCAATGCCATGAAAAGAGTTGTCAGTGTACTGGGCATATGGAGAGAGCTGGGACTGCAGAGGAATTGCAAATTAATGGAAAAAGTAAATAGGTGACAGCAACACTGCAGTACCTGCTTCAAGTGTAGGACATCAGCCAGAGCTGAAATGCTCCAACTCGGGGTGGTACTTCAGAAGGCTGGTTTTCTCTTGGTTCATATTTGTTAACAGTAGATCACAGCACATAAAGCTGACTTTGCTACTAGATCAAAAGTCAGATAATCTGGCTATTCACTTCGAAAGAAATGTTCTTGTTAATTAACGCAAAATAAAGCCTTTGGGGCTCACAGGTGTCAAAGCCAAGGCACAAGGGAGAAAGTGATAAAGACAGGCAACTGTGGATGGCAAAATGGGAAGATCATTAAAAAGGCTGGAAATGGACCTGTCATATTTAGTTTTGCTAGTAATTTAATTATCAAAATAATTACATTTTGATGATCTTAGAGAATAAATGGCTTGTTTTGCAGGGCTCAAAGGGAAATTCAAATAGACTGAAGGGAGATGCAGGCTCCCATGTATTATGTTTGTCTCCTTTCAGAAAACTGGAGGAAAAGGTCTCTTAGTGGTGATTACAGGAGCAGTCACTAAGCTTCATCTTTGGAACAAGAAAGTTGTCTTATCAATGGCTTAGCTTTGTTTTGTTCTTCCTCCATCACACCACTTCTGTATCATAAATATAACATATGGGGCTAATTCAAGCACCAGTGAAATATCCTGTCTAGCAATATGATCAGTGTTTTCTTGGGGACTAAAGCTATGGAACAGGTTATGGAGACTGACTCCTCAATGATAAAGAGTGATGTAGCAGTGCTGACTCTAGGTGCAGCTGAAGCAAAGAAAGAAAAAGGAGAGATTTTCCCCTTTGTCCTGGGTTCAGCAGTAGCAGTCATTTTTCTCCTTCTTAGTAGCTAGTGCAGTGCTGTGTTTTGATTTTTTGGCCTGGGAACAGTGTTGATAACGCTGATGTTTTTAGTTGCTGCTCAAATATTTGGTCTGCCCAAAGACTCATGCTCTGCCAAGGACGAGGGGAGGCCGGGAGGAAGCAGAGACAGGACACCTGACCCAAGCTAGCCAAAGAAGTATTCCATACCACAGCACGTCATGCCCAGGGAGGTAACTGGGAGTTACCTGGAGGGCTGGAGCACTGCAGGGTTGGACGAGGTATCGGTTGGTGCTCGGCTGGGGGGAGTGGGGCGAGTTATCGGTCAGCTGGTGTTGAGGTGCTGCATTCTTTCCACTTGTTATTTCCTTTATCATTATTATTATTGGTGGTAGCAGTAGTGATTTGTGTTATACCTGAGTTACTAAACTGTTCTTATCTCAACCCATGGGAGTTGCATTCTTTTCGATTCTCCTCTCCATCCCTCCGGGAGCAGGGGGAGGGCAAGAAGGGGGGGAGTGAATGGATGAGCTGTGTGGATCGGTTTAAATCATGACACACTTTGGTACCTCACTGTGCCCCGTTGGCCTCTCCTGTCCACTTGTAAAGTGATGGTGATGTGTACAACTGGGATCTCAGTGAGGCATATATACTCTAGATTGTGAAGCCCTGTTTGTATGATACCATATGAAGACAGGCTGAGGAAGTTGGGGCTGTTCAGCCTGCAGAAGAGAAGGCTGCATGGGGACCTAATAGCAGCCTTCCAGTATCTGAAGGGGGCCTATAGGGATGCTGGGGAGGGACTCTTCGTCAGGGACTGTAGTGACAGGACAAGGGGTAATGGGTTAAAACTTAAACAGGGGAAGTTTAAATTGGATATAAGGAGGAAATTCTTTCCTGTTAGGGTGGTGAGACACTGGAATGTGTTGCCCAGGGAGGTTGTGAGTGCTCCATCCCTGGCGGTGTTCAAGGCCAGGTTGGATGTAGCCTTGTGTGGGATGGTTTAGTGTAAGGTGTCCCTGTCCATGCAGGGGGATTGGAACTAGATGATCTTGAGGTCCTTTCCAACCCTAACTATTCTATGATTCTATACCAACCTGCAACAGCAGCTCTGGTCAGGAAGGACATTTGTGAATTCCTTGCTCCAGCTCATAGATATCTGACAGCTTCCAGGTTCTGTCTCATCTGGCTTTGGATGTAATCCTGTCCAAGGACAAAACTGGCATAATGTTCTTGGTAAGTTACCTAGAATCAAACAGGCTGGTGCCAGGAGGAGTGCTAGCATCAATGCACAGCAGTCAGGTATGCTAAGCAGAGGCTATGGCTTCTCTTTTACTCTTCTCCCCTTCACTCCTTTGTTTCACCAAAAGAACTTCTAGGAATCCTTAAATAAAAAAATTGAAATCTCTTGATCTCAAATCCCAGAGCGGATTGGTTTTTTTCTTGCCTTAATAGAGACTGTTGGTGCTACCAAGAGACTCATTAAACAAAAGACAGAATCACAGAATCACAGAATCCCAAGGGTTGGAAGGGACCTAAAAAGATCATCTAGTCCAACCCCCCTGCAAGAGCAGGGTAACCTACAGTACATCACACAGGAACTTGTCCAGGCGGGCCTTGAATATCTCCAGTGTAGGAGACTCCACAACCCCCCTGGGCAGCCTGTTCCAGTGCTCTGTCACTCTTACAGTAAAGAAGTTCTTCCTGATGTTAATGTGGAACTTCCTATGCTCCAGTTTACACCCATTGCCCCTTGTCCTATCACTGGATATCACTGAAAAAAGCCTAGCTCCATCATCCTGACACCTACCCTTCACATATTTGTAAACATTGATGAGGTCACCCCTCAGTCTCCTCTTTTGCAAGCTAAAGAGACCCAGCTCCCTCAGCCTCTCCTCATAAGGGAGATGTTCCACTCCCTTAATCATCTTTGTGGCTCTGCGCTGGACTCCTTCAAGCAATTCCCTGTCCTTCTTGAACAGAGGGGCCCAGAACTGGACGCAATATTCCAGATGCGGCCTCACCAAGGCTGAGTAGAGGGGGAGGAGAACCTCTCTTGACCTACTAACCACTCCCTTTCTAATGCACCCTAAGATGCCATTTGCCTTCTTGGCCACAAGAGCACATTGCTGGCTCATGGTCATCCTCCTATCCACCAGGACCCCCAGGTCCCTTTCCCCTTCACTACTTTCCAGCAGGTCACCCCCCAACCTGTACTGGTACATGGGGTTGTTCTTCCCCAGATGCAAGACTCTACACTTGCCCTTGTTAAATTTCATCCAGTTTCTCCCCGCCCAACTCTCCAGCCTGTCCAGGTCTCGCTGAATGGCAGCACAGTCCTCTGGTGTGTCAGCCACTCCTCCCAGTTTTGTGTCATCAGCAAACTTGCTGAGGGTGCACTCAGTTCCCTCATCCAGGTCATTGATGAAAATATTAAACAGCACCGGTCCCAGCACCGACCCCTGAGGAACTCCACTAGTCACAGACCTCCAGCTAGATTCTGCGCCATTGACCACAACTCTCTGCCTTCTTCCTTTCAACCAGTTCTCGATCCACCTCACTACTTGATCGTCAAGCCCACACTTCCTTAGCTTATCTATGAGGATGCTGTGGGAGACAGTATCAAATGCCTTACTGAAATCAAGAAAAACTACATCTACCGCTCTACCATCATCCCTCCACCTAGTCACTTCCTCATAGAAGGCTATAAGGTTGGTCATACATAGCAAATAAAACTAACACAAGAGGCAATATAGGCCCACTGCTGAACGAAGTGGGTACCCTGGAGACAGAGGATATAAAGAAGGCAGAGGTGCTGAATGCCTTCTTTGCCTCTGTCTTTACTCCTGCAGACTCTCCCCGAGGGCCCCGGATTTCTATAGCCCCAGAAGGAGTCAGGACAAAGGAGGAGTTTGCTTTGGTAGATGAGGATTGGGTTAGGGATCAGCTATGCAATCTGGACATCTGTAAATCGATGGGTCCGGATGGAATGCACCCACGGGTGCTGAGGGAGCTGGCGGAGGTCATTGCTAGGCCACTTTCCATCATCTTTGGTAAGTCGTGGGAAACGGGCGAGGTGCCTGAGGATTGGCGGATGGCAAAGGTCACACCAATCTATAAGAAGGGCAAGAAGGAGGACCCGGGTAATTATAGACCGGTCAGCCTTACCTCCATCCCTGGAAAGATGATGGAACAACTTATTCTTGACTCCATCACTAGGCATATCAAGGATGAGGGGGTCATTAAGAACAGCCAACATGGTTTTATGAGGGGGAAGTCATGTATGACCAACCTTATAGCCTTCTATGAGGAAGTGACTAGGTGGAGGGATGATGGTAGAGCGGTAGATGTAGTTTTTCTTGATTTCAGTAAGGCATTTGATACTGTCTCCCACAGCATCCTCATAGATAAGCTAAGGAAGTGTGGGCTTGACGATCAAGTAGTGAGGTGGATCGAGAACTGGTTGAAAGGAAGAAGGCAGAGAGTTGTGGTCAATGGCGCAGAATCTAGCTGGAGGTCTGTGACTAGTGGAGTTCCTCAGGGGTCGGTGCTGGGACCGGTGCTGTTTAATATTTTCATCAATGACCTGGATGAGGGAACTGAGTGCACCCTCAGCAAGTTTGCTGATGACACAAAACTGGGAGGAGTGGCTGACACACCAGAGGACTGTGCTGCCATTCAGCGAGACCTGGACAGGCTGGAGAGTTGGGCGGGGAGAAACTTGATGAAATTTAACAAGGGCAAGTGTAGAGTCTTGCATCTGGGGAAGAACAACCCCATGTACCAGTACAGGTTGGGGGTTGACCTGCTGGAAAGTAGTGAAGGGGAAAGGGACCTGGGGGTCCTGGTGGATAGGAGGATGACCATGAGCCAGCAATGTGCTCTTGTGGCCAAGAAGGCAAATGGCATCTTAGGGTGCATTAGAAAGGGAGTGGTTAGTAGGTCAAGAGAGGTTCTCCTCCCCCTCTACTCAGCCTTGGTGAGGCCGCATCTGGAATATTGCGTCCAGTTCTGGGCCCCTCTGTTCAAGAAGGACAGGGAATTGCTTGAAGGAGTCCAGCGCAGAGCCACGAAGATGATTAAGGGAGTGGAACATCTCCCTTATGAGGAGAGGCTGAGGGAGCTGGGTCTCTTTAGCTTGGAGAAGAGGAGACTGAGGGGTGACCTCATCAATGTTTACAAATATGTAAAGGGTAGGTGTCAGGATGATGGAGCTAGGCTTTTTTCAGTGATATCCAGTGATAGGACAAGGGGCAATGGGTGTAAACTGGAGCATAGGAAGTTCCACGTTAACATCAGGAAGAACTTCTTTACTGTAAGAGTGACAGAGCACTGGAACAGGTTGCCCAGGGGGGTTGTGGAGTCTCCTACACTGGAGATATTCAAGGCCCGCCTGGACAAGTTCCTGTGTGATGTACTGTAGGTTACCCTGCTCTTGCAGGGGGGTTGGACTAGATGATCTTTTTAGGTCCCTTCCAACCCTTGGGATTCTGTGATTCTGTGATTCTGTGACTTCCCCCTCATAAAACCATGTTGGCTGTTCTTAATGACCCCCTCATCCTTGATATGCCTAGTGATGGAGTCAAGAATAAGTTGTTCCATCATCTTTCCAGGGATGGAGGTAAGGCTGACCGGTCTATAATTACCCGGGTCCTCCTTCTTGCCCTTCTTATAGATTGGTGTGACCTTTGCCATCCGCCAATCCTCAGGCACCTCGCCCATTTCCCACGACTTACCAAAGATGATGGAAAGTGGCCTAGCAATGACCTCCGCCAGCTCCCTCAGCACCCGTGGGTGCATTCCATCCGGACCCATCGATTTACAGATGTCCAGTTTGCATAGCTGATCCCTAACCCAATCCTCATCTACCAAAGCAAACTCCTCCTTTGTCCTGACTCCTTCTGGGGCTATAGAAATCCGGGGCCCTCGGGGAGAGTCTGCAGGAGTAAAGACAGAGGCAAAGAAGGCATTCAGCACCTCTGCCTTCTTTATATCCTCTGTCTCCAGGGTACCCACTTCGTTCAGCAGTGGGCCTATATTGCCTCTTGTTTTAGTTTTATTTGCTATGTATTTGAAGAAGCCCTTTCTATTGTCTTTAACCCGACTAGCAAGATTGAGTTCCAAGGAGGCCTTAGCTGTCCTAATTGCCTCCCTACATCCTCTAAGAACTGTCCTATATTCCTCCCAAGCGGCCAGCCCCTCCTTCCATAATCCATAGATTCTCCTTTTCCACTTGAGTTTGCCCAGCAGCTCCTTGTTTAACCACGCCGGTCTCCTAGATCCCTTACTTGACTTCCTACTCATTGGGACGCTCCGATCCTGAGCTTGGAAGAAGCGGTCCTTGAATGCTAACCAACTATCTTGAGCCCCTTTACCGCCTAG
Organism: Lathamus discolor; assembly: GCF_037157495.1. NCBI lineage: Eukaryota > Metazoa > Chordata > Aves > Psittaciformes > Psittacidae > Lathamus > Lathamus discolor. Next base: position 155,534,764 of record NC_088885.1, on the reverse strand, counting down.
TACACTTTCCCATGAGACTTCCCTTAGCAGTTGACTGAAGAGGCCAAAGTTGGCCCTTCGGAAATCCAGAACTGTGGCTTTGCTAGGTATTCTATTCCTCCCACACAGGATCCTAAACTCCACCATCTCATGGTCACTGCAGCCAAGGCTGCCATTGACCGTCACCACTTCGACCAAACCCTCCTTGTTGGCGAGTACTAAATCTAGCAGCGCTGCTCCCCTAGTTGGTACGTCCACCATTTGCATTAAGAAATTATCATCAATGCACTCGAGGAACCTCCTAGACTGTGAATGACTGGCTGTGTGAGTCTTCCAGCAAATATCGGGGTAATTAAAGTCCCCCACGACGACTAAGGCATGTAGTCGCGAGGCTACTTCCAGTTGCCTGTAGAAAGCCTCATCAACTCCTTCGTGCTGATCAGGAGGTCTGTAATAGACCCCCACAACTGTATCACCCGTGCCAGTCAGCCCCTTGATTCGTACCCACAGACATTCCACTTGCTCCTCATCCGACCCCGGACAGAACTCAATACATTCTAGTTGCTCTCTCACGTAAAGAGCAACTCCACCACCTCGCTTCGCTGACCTATCTTTCCTAAAAAGGACATAGCCATCCATGACCACATTCCAGTCATGTGAACTGTCCCACCATGTCTCTGTAATCGCCACTAGATCATAACCTTTAGCCCGCACACAGACTTCTAACTCCTCCTGTTTATTCCCCATGCTGCGTGCATTGGTGTACAGGCATTTCAGGGAGCCAGTCCTAGTACTCTTTTTCCCCTGCGGGACAGGGTCTAAAGAGCTATCCTTTCCCACAAGTGAAACAAGAGATTGATAGTCCTCCTTAGCCCGCCACCCTTCAATCCCTAGCATGTTCCTCTTGGGCTTGTCCCCAACAGGCCCAGTTAAATCCCCTCCCCCCTTCCTAACTAGTTTAAAGCCCTGTCAATAAGCCCTGCTAACTCCTGCCCCAAAACCCTTTTTCTTCTCTGGGACTGGTGTATCCCGCCTGTCACCAGCAAACCAGGTGTCCCATACAGCAACCCGTGACTGAAAAACCCAAACCCCTGCCTTTGGCACCAGTCACGTAGCCATACATTAACCTGCAGAGTCTTCTTATATATCCCTTCACCCTCGCTTGCAACAGGTATGGAGGCAAACACCACTTGCGCTCCAGACCCTTTAACCAGCCGTCCCAGGGCCCTGTAGTCTCTCTTCATTGCCCTTACGTTCCTCGTAATAATTTCGTCACTGCCAACCTGAAAAACCAGCAGTGGGTAGTAGTCAGACGGCTGCACCAGTTCAGAGAGCTTCTTTTTAACATCTCTAATCCGAGCCCCAGGCAGGCAGCAGACCTCCCTGTGTGGTGGATCCGGTCGACAAATGGGCCCTTCTGTTCCCCTCAGAAGGGAGTCACCCACCACAATTACTCTTCTTTTCTTCTTGGTTGGGGAAGTTCTGAGGCATGTGGGTGAGTGACTAGCCCTGGGTGACTCACTAGATAGATTTGCCTCACCATCTCCATTCACCCTCTGAAGCACCTCTTGTGCATGTGAAAGGAATAAAGGGGAGTTTTCCTAGAAGAAAAGTCAGTTGACTTCTTCACTCATAGTATTTTACATTTCTTTTCTTTCTTTTTGTTTTTCTGGATGTGTTTCAAACTGTTTAAAAGGATTGCTGTGCAATCACAAAGCAGCTGCTATGAGAGAAATTAGTGGTTTTTTAGTCATCAGTTGAGTATTTAATGTTTTAACAATGAAAATAACTTTTAGTGAGAAACCCTTTTTTTAATGTTTGTTTGTTAAGCCTCTGAAGATGGAAAGAAGAAAACCTTGGAACCAAGGGTTGGTTTTTTTTTTACCTCTGAAACAAGGAAAGTTTTCAGGGTGCAAATGTTTCTATTTTCTTCTTGTCCTGGGTTCAGCAGTAGCAGTCATTTTTCTCCTTTTTAGTAGCTGGTGCAGCGCTGTGTTTTGACCTTCAGCCTGGGAACAGCGCTGATAACACCGATGGTTTTACTTGTTGCTCAGTAATGTTTAGTCTGACCAAGGACTTTCTGAGTCTCATGCTCTGCCAGGGAGGAGGGGAAGCTGGGAGGAAGCAGAGACAGGACACCTGACCCAAACTAAATGAAGAGGTAGTCCATACTACAGCACGTCATGCCCAGGATGTAGAACTGGGGGCAGTTACCCGGAAGGGTTAGATCATTGCTGGGGTCAGGCTGGGTATCAGTTGGTGGGTGGTGAGCGGTTGTATTCCCTTGTTATTTCCCTTATCATTATTGTTATTGGTGGTAGCAGTAGTGGTTTGTGTTATACCTTAGTTACTGGACTGCTCTTATCTCAACCCATGGGAGTTACATTCTTTTGATTCTCCTCCTCATCCCTCCCGGACTGGGGGGAGGAAGGAGAGGAAGGGAGTGAGTGAACGCTGCGTGGTACTGAATTACCATCTGGGTTTAAACCATGACACTTCTGCATGATATATATCACTAAAAATGCTGTGATTTTGCTTGAGGCAACTTGGTTAATTCACAGCGACAGCATCCCAGAGATTTAAGTTCAACTTGTTTCTTGGCAGATTCTGGATGACCTCTCCTTTCATAAACCTGAAGCTACTTGGAGTGAAGGTCTGTCAAACTGTCCTTCTTCATTCAGAAACAGGCATTCAAAGGGCTCTATCATTATTCTCCATCATGTAAGAACTGGCACTTCATTACAAGGTGATTGTAACCATTAGGGCATGACTTAGTGCTCCACATTACTCAGTTCTGGAAGTTTCTGTTGTGCTCCCAGATGAGGAGAGAGACACTGGGTATTGAGGCCCTATCTGGGAACTGGGACAGAAAACAAGAGACATCATCCTCTAAATGTCTCTCTGGAAAGGCACTGGTCTGATTTAGGTGGTCTTGGTCCCACTTAAGCCTTTGTGTTTTCTACCGGCTTCTTGTATCTGAAAGCCTGAATTAGAGCCCATGGGAAGCATTAAGTCCAGGGCCACAGATGGTTCTTGGGCACATTAATCAGGGCTGGCAGCCCCAGCCCCTGTACAGCTGTGTGTGGAGCAAGTAACTGAAACTTCAGCCCACCAAATGCCATACCCAAGTGGAGAGAACATATAAGAAATGCCTTTTTGACTGGGAAACTATCACAGAACGAGTTTTACTGTGGAGCCTAAAATCAGTCATGTCAGCAATGGCATGAAAAAAATCAAGCCACTCATTGAACTGCTAGTGGCCATACAGGCTCAAGGGATATGTGCATCATCGTAAATGCATAGAACTCTTCTCACCTGAAGCACTATGGGCTCGCAACGGCAAAACTGGAAAAATCAGACCAGCATGAAACAGCATCAGAATTGCAGCATCTGACTGCAGTTGTACCAATGCAACCTTCTTAGTCTGAAGGATGTCTTATTTTTAAACACAGAGACAGAGGCAGCCGTCCCCCAGGTAGGTGAGGCAAAGAGGGGGACATGTCTAGGCAGGTCACTGGTGTTGAAGACCAGAAGCTTCCACATAGAGAAGGCTTTGTGGAGACCTCAGAGCAGCTTTCTAGTATCTGAAGGGGGCCTATAAGGATTCTGGGAAGGGACTCTTCATTAGGGACTGTAGTGATAGGACAAGGGGTAATGGGTTAAAACTTAAACAGGGGAAGTTTAGATTGGATATAAGGAGGAAGTTCTTTACTGTTAGGGTGCTGAGGCACTGGAATTGGTTGCCCAGGGAAGTTGTGAATGATCCATCCCTGGCAGTGTTCAAGGGCAGGTTGGACAGAGCCTTGGGTGACACAGTTTAGTGTGAGGTGTCCCTGCCTATGGCAGGGGTGTTGGAACTAGATGAGCTTAAGGTCCTTTTTAATCCTAACTATTCTATGATTCTATACACAAGAAACAATTGTGGTATGATGTTTGCTAACACAGGGGAAGAAGTTCAGGTATTTCTATAGCATAAACATTAAAGGAACAATTCCTGATGGATCCTTTGGCACCATAAATGAAGACTTGATTTCTTCCAGCCACTCTGTAGGAGATAAGTTGTTATTACTAAAAGGTTTCCAAGAGACATTTCACTGAGTTCCCTATACAATGAAGGGCAGTGAAATGAACAATCTAGAGACAGATGTAGGAAGGAGAGGGGTATGCTCTCATTTGGAGCAGGAGTTTGGTTCAGAGTCATCTTTAAAATGAAGAAAGACTTTTAAAAGTGTTTTAGTCATAGAAGGCGGGGTAGAGAAAACAAATAAATATTGATAAAGAATGAAGCGAGCATATAACGCCACATTCATTAGCTTGCTCTCTCTGAGCTCCTGTGATGTTTTATGCATTTTAAATGAACGAGTTTAGCAGAGGCCAGGTTAATTCCTACCACCTGGAAACGTATATATATATGTATATGTATGTACGTATATTTTGAAGGTGTTTCTAGAATCAGGAGGTATTCATCAAGTGTATGATTTGCTCTGCAAATTTTCATTTTAAATTGAAGAATGTCTCATAAATAATGATTTGAAGCCTCAAGAAGCTGAGGCCAACAGTAATATAAAAAACCTTGAGGGAAATAAACATGCAGAGAGAGATGACCACAACCAGGTCTATAGAAGGCATTAAAGTAATTTTATGGCAACCGTATTGTACCATTTATGCTCAAGACTGCAGAGAAATTAATCTGTTCAAAGCTTCCTGTTGAGTGCTTGGAGAATTTTTATGGCAAATTTGTTAATGACAAAATTCTAGTCATATTTTCACATAAATGCTTCCTTTCTCTTATCCCAGCTTTGACACTGACTCCTGTTGCCTTAAGCAATTTCCATACATTAATTGAAATTTAGCTATTCTAGCACTGGTTTGCTGCCTTTGTGAAGAATTTAATGAGTGGAGGTACTGTTTGTTGTTCATGTGTGAGGACAAAATCTTTCCTACTGGTTGGATTTGAGACACAACCTAGAGATGGAAATTTGCTCTTTGGTGTCCTTCCCTTCTCACAGAGCAGAGATTGCATAAGGAATGAATCCGGATGAAAATGTAACAGAAAATCAGGGAAACAGATTAGGATTGACTAAAATACTAAATACTTCTCTTTCATTGTGGCTGACAATCCAGATATGCATATTGGCAATTCAATCTATTTTACTGTAATGATTGAGGAGAGCCCGGTTTTCTATTTCTATAAAATGCCTGTTGCAGAGGATGGATGGTTGGATTGTTATTTCTTGGCATCATTTTGAGTGAGGAGCAGCAGAAATAGTTGCTGATCTTGTAGAATGAGAACAGGCACGGTGTTATTCATATCTTCCTGGGGAACTCCTTCTTTTCATCCAACTTGAAAATTGTGTCAGCCTCAGAGATGAATCAGACTTTAAAAAAATAAAAGGAAATATAAACATAATGAAGACTGAGGTATTGTCATTGATTCTGATTTATGTTTAATTAAGTTAGCTGCATAAATTTCACTAGTATTAATTCAGTTTCCTATTTGTCACTTATTGAGGGTTTGTTGTGAAATGGGGAACACAAAATCACAGAACCACAGGATGGCTGAGGTTAGGAGGGAGCACTGGAGGTCAGCTAGTCCAACCTCCCTGCTCAAACAGGGTCACCCAGAGCAAATTACTCAGGACTGTGTCCAGACACCTCTTAAATATCTCCAGAAAAGGAGACTCCACAACCTCTCTGGGCAACCTATTCCAATGCCCAATCACCATCACAGTAAAGTTCTTCCTCATGTTTATGTGGAACTGGCTTTGTTTTATTTTATACCAGTTGCCTCTCATCCTATCACTTGACACAAGCAAGAAGAGTCTGGCCTCATCCTCTTGGCACCCTCCTTTCAGATATACATTGATCAGAACCCCCCTGAGACTTCTCTAGGCTGAACATGCCCAGCTCCCTTAGCCTTTCCTCATATGAGAGGTGCTCCAGATCCTTAGTCATTCTAGGAACCCTTTGCTGGAATTGCTTCAGAAGCTCCATGTCTCTTGTACTGAGGAGGCCAGAACTGGGCTTAGTACTCAAGGTGAGGAGCAATCTGCAGTCCAGTTGCAGTTTAGGGAGAACTGAAATTGGACTCCTCCAAAGATCTGTCGCTGGTAAAAGGTCTCTCTACATTGAGGAGCAACCCTGAGAGGCATCCACCTCAAGATGGATGATCACCACCATACAGCCACGTTGTCTAGCAGGGTGAGCTCAAAGAAGGCTCACTTGGGCTTCCATACTTATGGAATGAGGTGATTGGCTCAAAGTCAAATTGCATACAATACATGAGACTCCTTGAACCCACAGCTTGCTTTGTTCTTCAATAAATGAGTCTCAGAAAAACCAACCACTATTCATGTGCTGATAGCATGATTAATGTTCCAAGATCATATGTATTGATGCCCACAGATTCACTCAGTCCCTTTGTGGGTTTCCTGGAGGAGGTTTTGGCATGGTTACAACTCAGGCCTTTCTCTCCTTTGGAACCTGTACCAAACTACACAGTTTGGTTAAGGGCATTGACTACAACTGCCACAGGTATGCGCAATTGATATTGCACATTTACAGTTTGTGGTATCATCAAAATCTATGTAAAAACTGGAGGATTTTCTGACCACATTTACAGTAAGATATAATTGGGGCTCTAGATACAAGCTCTGACAACCTTAGAAATCCTTGACTCATAAAATCATAGAATCATATAATCACAGAATGATTTGGCTTGGAGGGTATCTTGGTACCTTTGTTTTGGGTTGGAAAGTACCAGACCCCAATTCATTGCTTTCACCTTGAAATGAACGTCAGTCTGGTGAACTGCTGAAATGAGCTGTTTGTTGCAGCTCTTACATGGTGCCTGATTGCTTCCCAGTGTGTCCGTGATGATAGAGTTGATGCATTGGCCTGATCCCGCTTCCTCAGCACTGAGTCTGTAGGGGAGTACAACAGATTAGACATGATACACCACCACTTATTTCCTGCAGTATCTCAGGTTGTTGCTTGCCTTCATTCATCTGTTTTTCAATCTCTGATTCAAGCAATAGAACAATCTCTAAAATTAAAGCAGCCTTGTATGTACTTAGAATTGTTGCCTATGGCAGTGTTACCATAGCTGGCAGCTGGCACTGCCTCCAAGTTCATGTAGCCTGAGGAAGGCCAAGCCACAAGAAACTATTTTGCATACTGGACTTGCCTGTGATTTGTTTCGTTTTGCTGGGGCTTAGAAAATCCATGTGCTTTCTATTACAAGTAATGTAGTATTAGGTACCAGATGCGGTGTTATCCTGCATTGTACAATCACTCTCACTTCCTACATATTATACATAAAAAGAAATTAAACCTTTGGCGTGGATGTATTTATTATTTAGTTACTACACCGAGCACTATTTTGAGATAGAGAGCTCCAGCAGCGTTAAAGGTACAACCAATTAAGGAGGAGATGCCAGCACAAACCCTTCAAATGTTTAAGTCTCATTTTAATTCAGAAATGTTTTCTGACTTTCATGAATATCTGTGTTATTTATAAGCTTTTGCTAAATACCATCAATGAAAACTTTTCAATCTGTGCACTGTTTGCAAACTGTTCACTTCAAATCATCACTATTCATCATGTGTGTGAGCTCACATGGCCTGGGTGGTTTTTTTGCATCCTTTTTAGATGCCTGAATTACATTCCGAGGAAAATAATGAGTAGTACTTTCTCCAGTACAATCTGTTTAACATTCACAAATATTTTCCAGAGTGGGAAACAGTTCTCCAATTCAAAAGTATGCAGAAAATGAAGAGTGGGACCTGTTGAATAGAACAGCTCTAAATTAGAATCTAAATTAGATTCGATTATTCTGAAACGTATTCATGAATATTTCACTTAGTCAAAGATATGCAGTAAAATATTTAAAAAGGTAGGGCCTGACCCATGTTCGAAATAACTTCAATGTTCAGTATGAATAATGACAGACACTTTATGCAATTTCTGTCTGCATTCATATTATGCACATGACATTATGTACACATTATGCACATGGCATTATCATTTTAGAAAAGACAGGACCGGCAGGCGGGGAGGGGGAGTTGCCCTTTATGTTAGGGATAGGCTGGAGAGTATGGAACTCTGTCTGGGGGCAGGTGAGCAGTTTACAGAGAGTTTGTGGGTCAAGGTTAAAGGGAAAACAGCCATGGGGTACATTACTGTGGGGATCTGTTACAGACCACCTGATCAAGGAGAACCTGTGGATGAAGCACTCTACAGACAGATAGGAAAAGCCTCATGCATGCAGGCCCTTGTTCTCATGGGGGGTTTCAACCACCCTGACATCTGTTGGAACGATGGCACTGCACGGCACAAGCAATCCAGGAGGTTCCTCGATTGTGTGGAAGACAACTTCCTTCTGCAAGTAATAGAGGAGCCAACAAGGAGAGGTGCCATGCTTGACCTTGTGCTCACCAACAGGGAAGGGCTTGTTGAGAATGTGGTGCTCCAGGGCAGCCTTGGATGCAGTGATCATGAGATGGTCAAATTTGAGATCCCCAGGAGAGTGAGAAGAGCGTGCAGCAAGCTCACGGCCCTGGACTTCAAAAGAGCAGACTTTGGCCTCTTCAGGAGCCTGCTTAGTAAGGTTCCATGGGATATAGCCCTGGAGGGCAGGGGGCCCAAGACTGTTGGTTGATATTCAAGGATAACCTGCAACAAGCTCAGGAGTGCTGCATCCCAACTAGAAGGAAGCGCAGCAGGAGGGCCAGGAGACCTCCTTGGATAGATAAGGAGCTCCTGAGGAAAATTCAAAGGAAAAAAGAGGCTTATAAAAAATGGAAGCAAGGACAGGCGGCCTGGGTAGAGTACAGGGATGTTGTCCGGGAAACTAGGGACCAGGTTAGGAAGGCTAAGGCCCAGTTAGAATTAAACTTGGCCAGGAATGTTAAGGATAACAGGAAGGGATTCTACAGGTACGTAGCAAACAAAAACCAGACTAGGGACAAAATAGGCCCTCTGAGGAAGCTCTCGGGAGAACTGGCTACACAGGATTTGGAGAAGGCTGAGGTTCTGAAGGACTTCTTTGCCTCGGTCTTCACTGGCAAAAGCTCTGACCCCACCACTCAAGTCTTGGGAGGCAGATGCAGGGACTGTGAGAATGAAGCCTTGGGCCCACTGTAGGAGAGGATCTGGTTCGAGACCATCTGCAAAATCTGAACGTGCACAAGTCCATGGGACCTGATGGAATCCATACGCGGGTCCTGAAGGAGCTGGCGAATGAAGTTGCTAAGCCACTGGCCATCATATTTGAAAAATCATGGCAGCCAGGTGAAGTTCCCGACGACTGGAAAAAGGGAAATATAACCCCCATTTTCAAGAAGGGGAAAATGGAAGCCCCGGGGAATTACAGACCAGTCAGTCTCACCTCTGTGCCTGGTAAAATCTTGGAGCACATTCTCCTGGAAGGCATGCTAAGGCACATGAAGAACAACAAGGTGCTTGGTGACAGCCAGCATGGCTTCACCAAGGGGAAATCCTGCCTGACCAACTTGGTGGCCTTCTATGATGGGGCTACAGAATTGATGGATAAGGGTAAAGCAGTTGATGTCATCTACCTGGACTTGTGCAAAGCGTTTGACACTGTCCCGCACGACATCCTTCTCTCTAAATTGAAGAGATATCAATTTGATGGATGGACCACTTGGTGGATAAAGAACTGGCTGGATGGTCTCACACAAAGAGTTGTGGTCAATGGCTCGATGTCCGGCTGCAGACCGGTAACGAGTGGTGTCCCTCAGGGATGGGTGTTGGGACCAGTCTTGTTTGACATCTTCGTCACTGACATGGACAGTGGGATTGAGTGCGCCCTCAGCAAGTTTGCCGATGACACCAAGCTGTGTGGTCCGGTTGATACGCTGGAGGGAAGGGATGCCATCCAGAGGGACCTTGACACGCTTGTAAGGTGGGCTGATGCCAACCTTATGAAGTTCAACCACGCCAAGTGCAAGGTCCTACACCTGGGTCAGAGCAATCCCAGGCACACCTACAGACTGGGCAAAGAAGAGATTCAGAGCAGCCCTGCAGAGAAGGACTTGGGGGTGCTGCTCGATGAGAAAATGAACATGAGCCAGCTTCAGTGTGCACTCGCAGCCCAGAAAGCCAACCGTATCCTGGGCTGCATCAAAAGGAGCGTGACCAGCAGGTCGAAGGAGGTGATCCTGCCCCTCTACTCTGCTCTTGTGAGACCTCACCTGGAGTATTGTGTGCAGTTCTGGTGTCCTCAACATAAAAAGGACATGGAACTGTTGGAACAAGTCCAGAGGAGGGCCACGAGGATGATCAGGGGACTGGAGCACCTCCCGTATGAAGATAGGCTGAGGAAGTTGGGGCTGTTCAGCCTGGAGAAGAGAAGGCTGCGTGGGGACCTCATAGCAGACTTCCAGTACCTGAGCTGGGCCTATAGGGATGCTGGGGAGGGTCTCTTCTTCAGGGACTGTAGTGACAGGACAAGGGGTAGCGGGTTAAAACTTAAACAGGGGAAGTTTAGGTTGGGTATAAGGAGGAAATTCTTTCCTATTAGAGTGGTGAAGCACTGGAATGGGTTGCCCAGGGAAGCTGTGAGTGCTCCATCCCTGGCAGTGTTCAAGGCCAGGTTGGATGAAGCCTTGTGTGGGATAGTTTAGTGAGAGGTGTCCCTGCCCATGGCAGGGGGGTTGGAACTAGATGATCTTGAGGTCCTTTCCAACCCTAACTATTCTATGATTCTGTGAGTCTATGCCCATGTACAATACGAGCATTTTTAATTGCTGTAACACGTGACACCACAAAAATATATAAACTTTACAAGTGAATGTGCTTCCAATAGCAATGTAACATGTGGGCATCTTTACTATGATGATTTAAGTTAGGCTTAACATAAAGTAAAGATTAGCCTGACCAGATCCAACTTTTCCTTAAGAACTCTTTCACAGAATACCACAACTGGAACCGGGTTTCTGACTTCCCAACATCATGCTCTAAATTTTGTTAAAATGGTACCTTCTCAAAGTTATTAATTCCCAATATAACTCAATCTACAAAATGTTTTTTTAATACTCCAAATTATCATAGACTCATTGAATAGTTAGGGTTGGAAAGGACTTTAAGATCATCTAATTCCAACTCCCTGCCACAAGTTCAAACTTAAACAGGGAAATTTTAGGTTGGATATAAGGAAGAAGTTCTTTACTGTGAAGGTGGTGAGGCACTGGAACAGGTTGCCCAAGGTAGTGGTGAATGCTTCATCCTTGGCAGTATTCAAGGCCATGTTGGATGCAGTCTTGGGTGGCATGGTCTATTGTGAGGTGCCCCTGCCTATGGCAGGGGGTTGAAACTAAACGATCTCAGGTTCCTTTCCAACCCTAACTATTCTGATTGTATGATTTTATGGGCAGAGACGCCTCACACTATACCATGTTGCCCAGGGCTCTGACCAGCCTCGCCTTGAATACTGCCAGGGATGGAGTACCAATGTATTTAAGGCTTCCCATGATGTAATCTAGTTTTGTTGATTTTCATTAATAAATTACATGAATGCTTTTGACATCATTTCATAGTGACAATAACCTGCAACATCAAACATGTTTGCCTAAAGAATTTTAAAATCATTCAATTATTAATCTGATTTATGCAGTACTTTTGCACTTGTCATGGTTTAAACCCAGTCAGCCATGCAGTCTCGCTCACTCCCCCACATTCCTCCCCCCGCTCCCAGAGGAATGGGGAAGAGAATAGAAAGAATGTAAGTCCCATCCGTTGAGATAAGAGCAGTCCAGTAACTAAGGTATAACACAAAACCACTGCTGCTACCAACAATAATCATAATAATAAGGGAAATAACAAGGGAAGAGAATACAACCGCTCACCACCCACCAACCGATACCCAGCCCGACCGAGCAGTGATCTCGCCCTTCCGGGTAACTGCCCCCAGTTTATATACTGGGCATGACATGCTGTAGTATGGAATACGTCTTTGGCTAGTTTGGGTCAGGTGTCCTGTCTCTGCTTCCCCCCAGCTTCCCCTCCTCCCTGGCAGAGCATGAGACTCAGAAAGTCCTTGGTCAGACTAAACAGTTGAGCAGCAACTAAAAACATCGGTGTTATCAGCTCTGTTCCCAGGCCAAAAAAACCAAAACACAGCACTGCACCAGCTACTAAGAAGGAGAAAAATGACTGCTACTGCTGAACCCAGGACAGCACTCTTTTACCAAAAGCAGTTTGTGTATGACTTTTATCACAAAAAAAGTCTTTCAGAAGTGAAGCAGTACTTTTTGACAGTTATTCAAAAAGAAGAAAGAAATGATAGTGGCAGAAAATGAGAGTTGCAAAGTGCTGAGCTTTCAAAAATGATGTGGAGCTCATATTGGAGAGGATGAAAGAGTAAAGAAGATGGATAGTGAGAGAGTGAAGCAGGGCAGAAAGTGTACTTTGGTATGGTAATCTGTTGAAAATCTCAGAAAGTGAATCAGAGCCCTATTTTAATAGAATATGAATGATTTATACATATCCCACAATCTACTCTCCAGAAGCATAAGCAAAAAAACCCTGGTTTTTAACCTTTTATCACAATCAAATCTGCATCACATCTCTGCTTTGTAACTTTAATGTGCTTTCAGTCTTATCTCCAGCTGAAAATAATAATGGCAAGTACCTGAACCTCTTTAGCTAGTCTTGCAACAGCTCTTTTTATTTGTTCCGCTTTGTGGTTTGTGCAAGTACGCTGTCAGCAGCATTTAAGGGTGTTCTTTGAAGCTAGATGCTTCTCACTTTGGTGGCAATAACTATATATACTCTAGTAAATAGAAGATATAAAAGCAGAAGTGTAAGTGGGAAACCTTAATCTATGCAAGCTTCTGAGGAGCATTTAGGCATTAACTCAGGAAGGAACAGTGTGGAAATCTTGCATATTCTTTCACTACTCATTTCCTCAGTACCTAAAAATATCCCTTCACCATTAAACCAAGCGTGATGAGGGCAAGGTGAGCCAGCGTGAAATCAGAGGATGCTCTTTCTCAGAACTAAAATATCCAAGTAGATCGGTATGTACTGACATACATAACTGATGATCTGGGTTGTGTTCAAGGAGCCGTGGGGTGGAAGTGGTTTCCTTGGAAGTGGAAGAAGATTTGTGTATCTTTTGGGAAGAAGCAGGATTTGAGGAAAGAGCTTATTTTAACTTCAGGAAGCAGAGAATGGAGACTGTCATTGCTCTGAAAACCTTAGCGTCCAACAATAGCCAAATCCTTGTTACGTGCTGTTTTGCTCTGATTATATTCTGCATGCCTTGTCTTTTATGCATGTACAAATGAAGGCTATTCTTTTTTTTTTTTTCAGTGAAACAAATTAGAACTATTTTTAAAATGTATTTGTTCCTCTTCTCTGTTCGCTCTAAACTTCAGTTGTCAGGTTTCCAAGCCTGCTTTCTCATGTGCTGTAAATAAAACAAAAGAATCAGAGTTGGAAGATTTCTGCTACACTTATATAAGATGCACAGAGAACAAATTCCAAAGGAGACAATCACAGATGTCCTCAGTAGGGAAGACTGAATTTGGCTTAAGTTCCAGGATTAATGACTGTGCAGTTAGTTATTGTTAAAATTGGATTTACTGCCAAGTTTGCTAAAAAGTGTCAGTAATTAAGCCTGAAAATATTTTCTCCCTATATAAGTTAATGCAGTCATGTCTTTGAAGTCATCCTGCACCATGATTTGATTGGTGCTGCCCAGATTTTACAGGCATCTTTGGTTATTCTTTTCAAATAATTGACATGTCTTAGTGTTTTCATTTGATCAGTTAAATTTTCAGTTACTGAAAAAAAAATATTAGGTATTTTGATGCCAAGTAGAAGTAGTTTATGTATAACAGAAAGTAATAATTTAGTGCCTTGAGTGTTCTTGATGATGAACAGTGCTTAGAGAGAAAAGCTAAGGGCCACAATACAGTCAAAGTGGCTCTTTGGCGTACTAATGAGTCTTCTTCACCACAGCATAATGAGACAAATGGGACTTCAAGTTATTCAAAGAAACCCTTCCTGTTAAGAGAGTGGAATGTGTTACAGTTGAATCAAATGCTGACAGCAGAGAAATTCTGTAAAACAAAGTAAAAAATGCCCCCTTTTCAAACTGATTTCCCTGGGCTGGGAATTGTATAGGTGATAGATATGGTCTGTAGAGATGTTAACAAATAGTTAAGTTGGGATATGCAGGAAACCACAGCAGGTTTTGTTAGCCACAGGGGGATTCAGTCTCAGTCATGATTATAGTGATATAATCTTTGTATCTATATAATCTGTCTATCTATAGGGGGAGTCTACAGAAGCTGTAGGCCCCCTCCTCCTTCCTGTCTGCTCACATGAGAAAGGGAAGACGCTCGCTTAAAAGACAGTATATCTAGACACAGCAGTAGTATGTGGAATTATCAGCTTTAAGCTAACAGACAGATTTTGTAGCTAGGTTTGGAGTTATTATTTTCATTGTTTGTCTTGTTGCAAAACTGGGCAATTTTATGGTTGTCTGATGTTAGGGTAAGACTCAATGCAATGATTTAATAACTCCCAAGGGTCAGCCAAAACTGTTTAGTAAACCACTCATCTTCTGACTTGAGTTGTACAGCCATGGTTCTCTTCCTGTTAAAACTTTGATGAACTTTCCTTTGAACAGCTGCATGGAAGAAGTATTTGATGGAAGATTCAATTTCAAACTAATGCAATAGGCCTCAATCTAGCTTTCCAGAGCCAAGGTCTTGTTAATTGTCCTAGAGCTTCTTCATAACATCTGCAAATAAAACAGTTATACAGATTTTAAATTGCTCCTCTTGAAAGTTGGATGTTAATTAAGCTTGTTCCTATGAAAGCAAGTTAAGCATATTTGCTCACTCACGTTCTTATTTGTTTATGCACTTGCACTATAAAAATAATTCATTAAAAGAAAAAGGAGATCATATTGAGATGTAGAATAAAGACTCCTCAGCTACCGAGCTTGAAATGTTGCCATAAAAAACAATGCTTTCTGATGAGATACATTTTTGTAATGTTTAATGAAAGGTAAAATGAAGACTTTAAAAATGATAGATCATAAAAAAGCCCATACTTAATGCAGCACAAGGGAGAGAGATTCATGGCTCTGGTGCATGCACATAAAGGGAGTGGTTTCAGTGGCAAATCTGCTTTAACTCTGTTGAATTAGCAAAATATATTTTAGATGCAGAGTAGCACTGATTCCATTTTTGCTTCCTCATGTCCAGCACTGAATTGTTTCTCAAATTTATATATATATGTGTATATGTATACATGATATGTGTGATATATACATACGTGTTTGTCATGTTCAGGCAGACACCTAAACAGAGCTTTGTCTTAGCGTTCTCTAAATGTCTGCATATATATGTTGAGGGTTTTTTTCCCCTGTAGTTTTGTGGGGGGTTTTGTGGTTTGGTTTTTTTGTTTGCTTTTCTCTTTTTTTAGCAAATTCCAATGCTTTTATTGGAGATCCAGTGAATAGGGCATCTCACAGATCCCATGGCCATGATTGGTAAAAGATTCTTGTAGACACTCAAAGCTTGACTGCAAACGGCTCTGAGCAACCTGATCTAGTCTAACTACATTTAAGCAGGAGGTAAGATTAGGGACCTCCAGTGGTCCCTTCTGACCCAAGTCATCCTGTGATTCCATGATTCTTTATTTTCTGTAGGCCAGCTTGGACTGATTTAGTGCTAATATAAAGCTGTTAACCAGATTATATTCCCTATATGGCTTATTTTTGAGAGGAAGCATTTAGCAGCGTTTGTCCAAAATACAGAGGAAGGCGGTCAGCTCTTCTATAGAAAAGACCTGAATAGATTGTCTCAGTTCTTATCATTCAAAGTTAATAAGAGAATTATGAGGTTTAAGTTGATCAAAAGATATTAAAAATAAGTGGAATTCAGAGACAACTAGTTGATGATAAAGGAAACAATACTATGAATAAAAAAAAGTGAAGGTAGTCTTTTTGTTTAGGAAGCTTTTGGTGAAACTAAGGAAAGTGTGAGGACAAGTGTGTCGTCTGGTGTAGAAAACTTATTATTTGTCTCAAAAAGATACATATCCAATCTTCTATTAGGCGAATAGTGAAAAAATATGTTTGTTCTGTCTTGTTCTGGTCTCCAGAACACAGCAACATTTCAACAAAAGCCTTCTTCTCAACTACATGAATTGAGATGTGTTGCACATTGGAAAGATATCTATATATAAAATCATAGAATCATAGATTGGTTTGTGTTAGAAAGGACCTTAAGATCACCTAGTTTGAACCCCCTGCCATGGACCTAGACCATGTCACACAGGACTTTGTCCAGCCTGGCCTTGAGCACTGCCAGGTATGGAGCACTCAGAACTTCTTTGGGCAACCCATTCCAGTGTCTCACCACCCTCACAGTAAAGAATTTCTTCCTTATATCTGAACCGAACTTCCCCTGTTTCAGTTTGAACCCATCACCCCCTGTCCTATCACTACAATCCCTGATGAAGAGGCCCCCTCCAGCATCCTTGTAAGCCTCCTTGTTGTATATATGAGTTCTTTGCTCTACTATGTAATATAAAAAAACCAAATACCCTTTCTAAGTGGTCATAGGCTTCACATCAAAATTTCTGTCTTAATAATTCAGTATATAATTAACTTGGAATTTTGCAAATGTATTTCTATGAATTTATAAAGTAAACATTGTTTGGTACTCTTAAAGACCACATTCTTTCCAGAAGTGAACCTTTTCAGCCCTCAGTAACACATTTGATCATTCTGCATAGGAATAAGGAGATAAAGACTTGTAAAGGAACTAAAAAATCTACAGAATTACTGCTATGGAATTTAAGAACTATTTATAATTCAAAGAGAATCATCAGATTAAGAAGATTATTTCTGTAGTTACACAAAGCTAATTCTTGCAGCTCACATCATGCATTGTTTTCTAAGGATCCTGGTAAAAAATACGACCGTATCGACAGAAGTGAGTGATGACAAAACAGTTGGCATTCATTATCAAGGTAGAGGAGTATTGGATTAACATACAAAAGGAATTTCTGACCACAAAGGCTGGAAAAATTGCTGTAGGATGAAATTTGGAGTAAGGTTTACAAGTTTTGAAGGTCTGCTGTAATATAAAGTCTCAGTAGAAAATGAAAGAGAAGAAAGATACAGATATATTTGCTGGTCACAATGGCTGTGACCCACCAGACAAGGTTATAAGAAGAAAGCACCCTGAGATGCTTTAAGTGGGATTTCTCCATAAGAAGAGGGAAATTTTGATTCCATTGTAACAGACCTGGAATACAATGTACACCTCTCATCAGCATTATTCATGAGAGGTATTAAAATCAGAACAAGTTTACTAGAATGGGAGAATAGAAAAAAGTACTTTAAAAGCTTACTTTCTACAGACTAGCAAAATAAAAGCTAGCAGAGGATGTAATTATTACTTATAAATATCTACAAACAGGTGAATTCCAGGAAGAGATAGAAGCTAAAAGACAAGTGGGGTTTAGGATCCTGTGTGGGAGGAATAGAATACCTAGCAAAGCCACAGTTCTGGATTTCCGAAGGGCCAACTTTGGCCTCTTCAGTCAACTGCTAAGGGAAGTCTCATGGGAAAGTGTACTAGGCGGTAAAGGGGCTCAAGATAGTTGGTTAGCATTCAAGGACCGCTTCTTCCAAGCTCAGGATCGGAGCGTCCCAATGAGTAGGAAGTCAAGTAAGGGATCTAGGAGACCGGCGTGGTTAAACAAGGAGCTGCTGGGCAAACTCAAGTGGAAAAGGAGAATCTATGGATTATGGAAGGAGGGGCTGGCCGCTTGGGAGGAATATAGGACAGTTGTTAGAGGATGTAGGGAGGCAATTAGGACAGCTAAGGCCTCCTTGGAACTCAATCTTGCTAGTCGGGTTAAAGACAATAGAAAGGGCTTCTTCAAATACATAGCAAATAAAACTAACACAAGAGGCAATATAGGCCCACTGCTGAACGAAGTGGGTACCCTGGAGACAGAGGATATAAAGAAGGCAGAGGTGCTGAATGCCTTCTTTGCCTCTGTCTTTACTCCTGCAGACTGTCCCCGAGGGCCCCGGATTTCTATAGCCCCAGAAGGAGTCAGGACAAAGGAGGAGTTTGCTTTGGTAGATGAGGATTGGGTTAGGGATCAGCTATGCAAACTGGACATCTGTAAATCGATGGGTCCGGATGGAATGCACCCACGGGTGCTGAGGGAGCTGGCGGAGGTCATTGCTAGGCCACTTTCCATCATCTTTGGTAAGTCGTGGGAAATGGGCGAGGTGCCTGAGGATTGGCGGATGGCAAAGGTCACACCAATCTATAAGAAGGGCAAGAAGGAGGACCCGGGTAATTATAGACCGGTCAGCCTTACCTCCATCCCTGGAAAGATGATGGAACAACTTATTCTTGACTCCATCACTAGGCATATCAAGGATGAGGGGGTCATTAAGAACAGCCAACATGGTTTTATGAGGGGGAAGTCATGTATGACCAACCTTATAGCCTTCTATGAGGAAGTGACTAGGTGGAGGGATGATGGTAGAGCGGTAGATGTGGTTTTTCTTGATTTCAGTAAGGCATTTGATACTGTCTCCCACAGCATCCTCATAGATAAGCTGAGGAAGTGTGGGCTTGACGATCAAGTAGTGAGGTGGATCGAGAACTGGTTGAAAGGAAGAAGGCAGAGAGTTGTGGTCAATGGCGCAGAATCTAGCTGGAGGTCTGTGACTAGTGGAGTTCCTCAGGGGTCGGTGCTGGGACCGGTGCTGTTTAATATTTTCATCAATGACCTGGATGAGGGAACTGAGTGCACCCTCAGCAAGTTTGCTGATGACACAAAACTGGGAGGAGTGGCTGACACACCAGAGGACTGTGCTGCCATTCAGCGAGACCTGGACAGGCTGGAGAGTTGGGCGGGGAGAAACTTGATGAAATTTAACAAGGGCAAGTGTAGAGTCTTGCATCTGGGGAAGAACAACCCCATGTACCAGTACAGGTTGGGGGTTGACCTGCTGGAAAGTAGTGAAGGGGAAAGGGACCTGGGGGTCCTGGTGGATAGGAGGATGACCATGAGCCAGCAATGTGCTCTTGTGGCCAAGAAGGCAAATGGCATCTTAGGGTGCATTAGAAAGGGAGTGGTTAGTAAGTCAAGAGAGGTTCTCCTCCCCCTCTACTCAGCCTTGGTGAGGCCGCATCTGGAATATTGCGTCCAGTTCTGGGCCCCTCTGTTCAAGAAGGACAGGGAATTGCTTGAAGGAGTCCAGCGCAGAGCCACAAAGATGATTAAGGGAGTGGAACATCTCCCTTATGAGGAGAGGCTGAGGGAGCTGGGTCTCTTTAGCTTGGAGAAGAGGAGACTGAGGGGTGACCTCATCAATGTTTACAAATATGTGAAGGGTAGGTGTCAGGATGATGGAGCTAGGCTTTTTTCAGTGATATCCAGTGATAGGACAAGGGGCAATGGGTGTAAACTGGAACATAGGAAGTTCCACGTTAACATCAGGAAGAACTTCTTTACTGTAAGAGTGACAGAGCACTGGAACAGGCTGCCCAGGGGGGTTGTGGAGTCTCCTACACTGGAGATATTCAAGGCCCGCCTGGACAAGTTCCTGTGTGATGTACTGTAGGTTACCCTGCTCTTGCAGGGGGGTTGGACTAGATGATCTTTTTAGGTCCCTTCCAACCCTTGGGATTCTGTGATTCTGTGATAAACTGCTCATAAATATGGTTAGGCAGGGAATTAGAAGAAGCCTTAGAGGAAGAAGATTAATGCAGATCAGCTGCTCACTTGGAGTAGTGGTACAGATCACATAAACTACTTTTAAGAAGGAGTTTGATAAATGCACAACTGGAGTGATATGACATGACTTCCTGTGATGACTGAGGACTGGAACTGACTACCCCGGAGATCAGTTCCTAAGTGGAAAGATAATTGGTGGCGAAATGGGAGAATAAGCCAAGCAGCACATAGTGTTGGGAACTGAATAGAGAGAAAGGCAGAGATTAGAATTCATTTAACCGTTTAGGAAGTAGATATATAATTTAAGAGAGTCTTCTATGTTGAGCGTGCAGACAACACAGAACAATTTCAAAACACAATTCATCCCACCAAAACAGAGGCATATAAAAGCAGGGAATAAATTATCTTGAGTTATCTTTTTCTAAGTCCTTCTCTGTTGAAAATAACATGGGCATAAAAAGCAGTCTTAGAGACCCAAGCCTAGCTTTTCAATGGTTGCAGTTAGCTGAGTTAAATCTTGCCATATCTAAGGGAAAATGTGTGAATAAATAAGTAGCTACAGAGGGAGATGTGAGAAATTTGGCTGCAGACAGGAAAATAAGAACAGTGATTTGGCTTAATTCCCGTAGTTTTGTAATAACCTTGACAAATATTCGGCATTTAGATTACTTTTGCAAGTGATTTCTTTGGCAGTTGAAACAAGCTGACAGTGACAGCATGTTCATCAGAGAAGGCCTGCTACAGATGTGTGTTGGAAAAGTTGAAAGTTGAACATTTCATCTAAGGCTAAGAAAATCATTCTCTTATTTTCTGTCAGTGTCTTTCCAAGTTACAAAGCTTTTGCTACCTAATTATTCATTGTATTTGATCTCAGGAGCACTAGGGGTTTATACACGTTTTAATAGATTAAGGTTGGGACTGGCTAACTGTCCTCTATCACATTTACTATTGTCCTGGGTTCAGCAGCAGCAGTTATTTTTCTCCTTCTTAGTAGCTAGTGCAGTGCTGTGTTTTGTTTTTTTTTGGCCTGGGAACATTGCTGATAACGCTGATGTTTTTAGTTGCTGCTCAAATGTTTGGTCTGCCCAAGGGCTTTCTGAGCCTCAAGCTCTGCCAGGGAGGAGGGGAAGCTGGGAGGAAGCAGAGACAGGACACCTGACCCAAACTAGCCAAAGAGGTATTCCATACCACAGCACGTCATGCCCAGGATGTAACGGAGAGTTACCCGGAAGGGCTAGTTGACTGGAGGGTTGGATGAGGTCTCGGTCGGTGCTCGGCTGGGGGGAGTGGGGTGAGTTATTGTTGAGGTGTTGTATTCTTTCCCCTTGTTATTTTCTTTATCATTATTATTATTGGTGGTAGCAGTAGTGATTTGTGTTATACCTTAGTTACCAAACTGTTCTTATCTCAACCCGTGGGAGTTGCATTCTTTTTGATTCTCCTCTCCGTCCCTCCAGGAGCAGGGGGAGAGCAAGAAGAGGGGGAGTGAGTGGACGGGCTGTGTGGTTTATGGCTGACTTTGTTTAAACCTCAACAACTATAAAACCACAATTTTTTCTTATGTTAACCTGAGTGCTGAGTTCTGCAAAATTCTTCATCAGTGCACAGGATATTTTTCCTTTAATATTGTACTTTGGTATATTATAAGCAATTACCATAATACAGAAAATGCACTTATAACAGCAATTTGCAATTTCCTCAAAACCATGCAGACATCAAAGCTTGTGAGATACATCAATGGACAGTTTCAAATGTATGCCAAATGGGGCAAAAAATCAAGGGGCAAGATCAGTAGCAACTACCGAAGAAAAGGAAAATGCTTCTTTCTTATGTAAAGAAATAGCAATTCTTAGCAAAGATCATTAAACTTTGTATTGTTCCTGCCATGGCACGCAGATGAAAGCTTTCTATTTAATTTTTATAGGGAGTTGTTTGTCTTTGAGGGTTCTTTTCTTTGATGTGACCAAAAAGCCAGTTCAAAGTTACTTTAAAAATCCCTGTCACACAAGCACACATGTGCACACCCTTTGTCCTTTCACTTTTTCTAGGGGGTCATACTCTTCACCTGGGAAATATGACTTCTTCCTGACCTTATCCAAACTACTCAAATGGAAGAATTACTGATATCTGTAGGCAATGGCTGAAATAGTGATATCAGCTCTTACAAGGCAGTTGTTAACAGCAACGCTTTGCTTCTTGTGTCAGGTGCCAGAAGCCCACAAAGAAAACATCTGCCATTGTTTTCCATGTTTTACCTCACGTTGTCACAAACTGTGTGTAGTCCCATCTTAGATGATACGATCCCTCTTGACCAAGAAGGTGAACAATCACAGACTTAATATTCTGATCATTGCAAGTGATGTTTCAATTATGTCAGTACTTCCAATGGATAAAATTGGAGGATTTTATAATTTCAGAGATAAAGAGGTTGAATAACAATGTAGGAAGTTCTGCTGCCACACCAACATGTGCCATTATTTCCATATTCCCTGCAAGCAATAGTTGATGAATAAAATTAGTATAAAACTCTTTAGTATGCCACACGTTTCAAGCACTCAAGCTACAGTAGGCAACACACAGTGCTATCTCAGCAGGAGAGTTACTTGTCTTTTAAGAAGTAGATGTCCAGCTGGCTTCCTGGAGCTATTGCCCTGCAACTGGCCATTCCAAGGGAATATTCACTGCAGTGAATTTGTTGAGCCTGGGCAAAGTTGGCTTGGTTGGGTTAGTTTGTTGGCAGATTTTCATTCTGCAGCAGACAGAGGTTTGTTTTAATTACTTAGAAGTGTTGCATGCACACAAATCATTACCAAGCATTTGCTTGTAATGCAGACACACTAGGGGAAAAGCTTCTGCCAAGCAAGTATGACTGGGCCAGTATTTTACTGTGATTGCTATCTTGCAACTGAAACATCAGAATTTTTTACTACTTTTTTGATTGGTTTTGGCCTCCCAACTCCCCCTAACATTCTGGATTATACATTTGACCTGAACATCTGCAACAGAGTGAGGAAAGGAGAGGGTTTCCATCACACACGTCACCCTCCCTCCGGCACTGGAGCTGCCTTGTATTCTAAATATTTCAGAGCAAAGGAGGACAGATTAAGTAGTGCAATTACAGAAATGGAGATCTGGTGTTTAAAGTCCTTTTCCCTGTCCTAAGACATTAATATACAGGTAGAATCGTATAATCGCTTAGGTTGGAAAAGACCTTTAAGATCATCAAGCCCAACCATTAACCTGGTACTGCCATGCCCACCACTAAGCCATGTAACTAAATGTCCCATCTACATATCTTTCAGATAACTCCAGGGATGGGTACTCTACCACTTCCCTGGGCAGCCTGTTCCAATGCTTGACAACCATTCTGGAGAAGAATTTTTTCCTTGTATTCAATCTAAACCTTCCCTGATGTCACTTGAGGTGGTTTCATCTTGGTCCTCCCTGAGCCTTCTCTCCTACAGACTAAACCCTCCAGGTCCCTCAGCCACTCCCCGTAACACTTGTGCTCCAGGCCCTGCACCAGCTCCGTTGCCCTTCTCTGGCCCCGCTCCAGCTCCTCAATGTCTCTCTTGTAGTGAGGGGCACAGAACTGAACACAGGATTCAAGGTGTGGTCCCACCGGTGCCCAGTACAGGGGCCAATCACTGTCCTGCCCCCGCTGCCACACCATTGCTGATACAGGCCAAGATGTCATTGGACTTCTTGGCTGCCTGGGCACAAGGTGATTGGATATTCTTGTGTTTGGAGAATGCCTGGAGGAACCACCAGTAATAACTGATATATAAAGAGAGCTAGTGTTCAGACATCTCATCTGCAGTCTTGACAATTGTAGAAATACAAAGTAAATGGTTGTGCCTACTCTGAGATGCCTTTTCTCAACGGATGAGACATAAAAGGTGTCTGACAAACAGGAGGACTCTATAGAAAAGGTAACAAGCTGCAATAATATGCACCAGCTGCGTGCTCAGTTGTTAGTCCATTGGTAGCAGAAAGGACACCAGTTAAGTCACGGTGTACTGCATAGACAGTCACTGATGTGATAGCCATGAATTTCCCAACCAAGTACAGTTTTTCTCACAGTCTGCCATTTTCTATAATTTCTAACAAACTGGAGAGTGGATGGGGCCTGACTCAGCACAGAGGTTGACGACATCCAGCCATTTGGGCTGGACCACTTCATTGTTTTGGAGGAGATGGGGATGGTCAGACTTAGCACTGCATAATGAATTATTGCAAGTCCTTGGAGCTGTGGTAGCTGTCTGTGTACATCCTCTTAATTCATTGCATTTTGTCTTCCTTGAAATTCAGGTTTGGTTAAGTCACTGTGGGGTAAGAGCATGGACAGACTGTTACTGCAGGCAGGAAACAAGTTGCACCAAATCTAGGTGGCAGGGGAACTGCACTGTTCTGGATAACCCACAGTGCCCAGAGTGACTCCAGAGGCTGTGACTGGTCATCTGAACTCTATTCCCAAAATAACTGAGTCACAGAATAATTCCTTTGCATGCTTGAAGTGCCCCACAGCTTGTAAGACTTCTGTGCAGGGTTGGCTGATATGGTGCAGGATCAGTAGGAGACTTTTGATTGCTGAATGGTGGTTACAGAAAGGCCAGAAAATGATAGGACATGTGAACCTGGAGATGATCTGTACATCATGATATTTAATGTGACAAACACCAAGTTTTAAAATGTAAAACCATAAATGAAACCCTAAATGTAGAACTGATTTCCAAATTAAGACATCTGTACATGGATAATATGTCTGTCTAAATCTCCATGATAGTCAAAGTGGAACTGAGTTGTCTATCCACTGTTATATGAGGTGCATCTCAGACATCTTTATGTGTTGTCAGATATGACAGAGGGGCAGAATAAGTTTATTTAGCTTCTTAAGAAGAACATGAAGAACAGACAGGATACATAAGAGCATGTAAATTGGATTACTATGCCTAGGCAACCAGATAGGATGAGAACTGGTCAATGCAACTTAGGGAGCAATCCTAGACACACTACAATACTGAGTTGCACCTAGTTCCCACTGACTGCATTCTCTATATCTACATTAACTGCAATGGGAGCTTGAGTACCTTGCTGTCATGTAGTAAACTGCATGTTAACACCTCAGTTTAAGAGCCTCAGTCAGGAGGTCTTCCCCATCCAGTCTTCCTCTGTTTCATTTCTCCCACTTATAAAACATATCTAACAATACTTCCTTCAGTCCTGCCTACTTGGACTGTATTCTTTCTGATCAGCCCATCTCCTATATTTGCAAAGACCCTTTGTCCTATAGAGAGGTTTCTATGAATTACTTCAACACAAATAATGATTAAATACTTTAATACTAAAATATTTATATAGATGTTCAGAAATATAAATACTTTAACTAGCACCATAAGCATACTTTTCAAAACCCCATCTCCCCTTCTAATGGTCATCACATGTCTGTTGTGTCTGACTATTTCAGATCTTAAATCTTTAGAAGATTCCTCCTGGTCTTCTCACAATCACAATTACAATTAAAATTATGATTACAAGCTCACAATTAGAATCACAGAATCATAGAATCATAGAATAGTTAGGGTTGGAAAGGACCTCAAGATCATCTAGTTCCAACCCCCTTGCCATGGGCAGGGACACGTCATACTAACCCATGGCACACAAGGATCTGTCCAACCTGGCCTTGAACACCACCAGGGATGGAGCACTCCCAACGTCCCTGGGCAACCCATTCCAGTGCCTCACCACCTTCACAGTGAAGAACTTCTTCCTCATATCCAATCTAAACTTCCCCTGTTTAAGTTTTAACCCGTTACCCCTTGTCATAGAATCACAGAATCATAGAATCATAGAATAGTTAGGGTTGGAAAGGACCTCAAGATCATCTAGTTCCAACCCCCCTGCCATGGGCAGGGACACCTCACACTAAAGCATCCCACACAAGGCTTCATCCAACCTGGCCTTGAACACCGCCAGGGATGGAGCACTCACAACCTCCCTGGGCAACCCATTCCAGTGCCTCACCACCCTAACAGGAAAGAATTTCCTCCTTATATCCAATTTAAACTTCCCCTGTTTAAGTTTTAACCCGTTACCCCTTGTCCTGTCACTACAGTCCCTGATGAAGAGTCCCTCCCCAGCATCCCTATAGGCCCCCTTCAGATGCTGGAAGGCTGCTATGAGGTCTCCACGCAGCCTTCTCTTCTCCAGGCTGAACAGCCCCAACTTCCTCAACCTATCTTCATACGGGAGGTGCTCCAGTCCCCTGATCATCCTCGTGGCCCTCCTCTGGACTTGTTCCAGCAGTTCCATGTCCTTTTTATGTTGAGGACACCAGAACTGCACACAGTACTCCAGGGGAGGTCTCACAAGAGCAGAATAGAGAGGCAGGATCACCTCCTTCGACCTGCTGGTCATGTTCCTTTTGATGCAGCCCAGGATACGGTTGGCTTTCTGGGCTGTGAGCGCACACTGAAGCCAGCTCATGTTCATTTTCTCATTGACCATCACCCCCAAGTCCTTCTCTGCAGGGCCGCTCTGAATCTCCTCTTTGCCCAGTCTGTAGCTGTGCCTGGGTCCGACCCAGGTGTAGGACCTTGCACTTGTCGTGGTTGAACTTCATAAGGCTGGCATCAGCCCACCTCACAAGTGTGTCAAGGTCCCTCTGGATGGCATCCCTTCCCTCCAGCATATCAACCGGACCACACAGCTTGGTGTCATCGGCAAACTTGCTGAGGGCGCACTCAATCCCACTGTCCATGTCAGTGATGAAGATGTTAAACAAGACTGGTCCCAACACTGATCCCTGAGGGACACCACTCGTTACCGGTCTCCAGCCGGACATCGAGCCATTGACCACAACTCTTTGTGTGCGGCCATCCAGCCAGTTCTTTATCCACTGCGTGGTCCATCCATCAAGTTGATGTCTCTCCAATTTAGAGAGAAGGATGTCATGTGGGGCAGTGTCAAACGCTTTGCACAAGTCCAGGTAGATGACATCAACTGCTTTACCCTTGTCCATCAGTTCTGTAGCCCCATCATAGAAGGCCCCCAAATTGGTCAGGCAGGATTTCCCCTTAGTGAAGCCATGCTGGCTGTCACCAAGCACCTTGTTGTTTTTCATGTGCCTTTGCATGCCATCCAGGAGAATGTGCTCCAAGATTTTGCCAGGCACAGAGGTGAGACTGACTGGTCTGTAATTGCCCTGGTCTTCCATTTTCCCCTTCTTGAAAATGGGGGTTATATTTCCCTTTTTCCAGTCATCGGGAACTTCACCTGGCTGCCATGATTTTTCAAATATGATGGACAGTGGCTTAGCAACTTCATCTGCAAATCTATTTATTAGTTTTCTTTGTTGTCCCAGCAACTTTCAGTGATGTGACAGGCATGAAAACTCACAATTAACTTTATAGTAGTCCTTCCACTAATTCCAGTAAAAATGTAAATCATCATTAACAATTCTTTTGCATAGTTAAATATAAAAAAGGGCAAGAATGGCTCTTCTGTTTTAATAGCTTTGACTGAAAATAAGGGTTTGCTCTGCTGATTGGAGGTCTGAAATAAATGTACCTGCTCTAAAACCTAGGCAGCAGTTCACTTTACAAGTACGATATTTAATCACAGCAGGGTGGTCAGGCTTCTGGGGATCTTATAGCTGTGTTAAGACTAAAAATAGAGACGAGTTGGGACTAAAGTACCAAACTGCTTTTTCAATGATGTGTACTCAAATGTTAAGCACCTCAGCCTAGTGCCTTGAAGACATGTGGCTTGAATATTTATTGCATTGCATTTCATGTTGTGAATTAACTTTAGTTATCTGAAGTCCTTTAACTGAGGTTTTTTGACTGGGTGGTTTTGTTCAGCGTGAGTAGTCCCTCGTCGTGGGTAGCTGAAGTTACTGGAGACCTAGGCCACAATGACCTCTGCTTGGTTACGGTGAATGCAAGTTGGAAGGTAAAGGAGGTGCATCATTAGCAAGGGGAAACAACCTGAGAGATAAGAAGAAATTTTTGGCCTGCCTGAAGGTGATGAAAGAACCCAGTGATAGACAAGAAGGCCCCAGACCAAAAATCATCATTGCACCAAGAGGCATGTGCGTAGCATGTGTGTAGAATGTGACAGTTGGGTGCATAGAATGTAAGGGCATAAAACCCCGGGAATGTCTTTGTTCTGGCACACAGCTTGAGCTTCTCCTATGCCTGTACCACTCAATTATTACATTATTTTCCTAAGAACTGGATGTCTGAGACTCTGCTGTAGGAAACCTAGGGCAAATAATTTTCTTTAACAAAAGGAGAGTCATCTCATGTAATGTTTGCCTCTAGTATGGCATTAGTTAGAGGTAGAGCTTCTGTATTTGCTCTCACCAAGCTCTTCTTCACAGGGAAAATAAAAACAACCTGTAGATCTATTTGAGCTGTTTCATCCTCATGCAATCCTCCGATCTATTTGAGCTGTTTCATCATCATGCAATCCTCCTGTCGTTGGGTAAGCACCCAAGCTGTGGTGCAGAGTTTGAGGGGAATTTGGGTACTAAGCATAAGTCACAAGAATGGATGGGAAGTGTGGAAGGAGGAGGGCTGAGATTGCCTGAGATCATTCCCAGATTTGCTTTTCATCAGGCAGGGAAGAGATAGCTACAGTCTGCTCTTTGGACTCTCATAGCAACAACCAAATATATTTAGGCTCTCTGATGGGCTTCATGTCGCCATTAGCAGTGTATGCAAAGACCACCAGCTTGCATGAAGTGCTGTAAAGGTGTCCTTATGGGCTGGAACTGATTGCAACAATAATCCTCCTTAAGGGAAGACAGAAGTGCCTCTGTCACCTCATCTCTGAGTCAGTCCTCAAAGCTGTGCTTGCTTTTCTGCATACCATGGTGGCAGAATGTTTGGGCTGCCTGGCTGCAATTAGCACTGTTACTATGATAGTACAAAGTGAGGAGCAGCACTTTGTTGATGGCTTATGAAATTATGTGGGATAGAACAGTCATGTAGGTGGCTCTGACTGGAGCTGCAAAGAGCAACTAGCAAAATGACTCTGCAGGTAAAGAGGAAAGAGGGCTTTTTTCCATAATAAAAAGAAAATTACAAAACCCTCTAAATTGCACTTTTTGGAGCCTTCATACAGTACATTCAGGTAAAAACAGAATTATACATGTTTTGGCTGTCAAGAAATTATTTCATCTTACCACTCTGTTGTTTATGAGTGCTGGAGACAGGACCTAGTTTGGGAATATCTGGAGAAAGCAGCCAGGCCTTATAGGATATGATACACAATACGAGTTCCTGTGTTTATGCAGTGGGAAGTCCAAGGAGAATGCTTCCTTAGCAGCTTACATCTTTCCAGAAGCACTGCTGGAGCTTCAGAAGGATTAATACTACTAACTGTTTGTGGGACCTGAGTTTGTCACATTTACTGTGGAAAAAAATGCTGAATTCACTTGCTCTGTGATCATTCCTCTGTTGTGTTTGCTTCGGAAGACCTTCTAGTGAGTAAGCATACTGCCACATTGCTATGTGGATAACATTTCTTCCCCAAATTACTTTTAACTCAGTATTGGAATTAAAAAGAGGCATTGTAATTCTCCTAAGTTATTTGTTCGACTCCTATCATTTGTGCAAAATCACAAACATATTTAGCCTGATTCTGAATGTCAGTTTTTCTTCCTGGTCCTTAAATGGGTCTGTATTTCTTTTCTAATCTTTGTTGCTTACTACCCAGATTTTACTCATTTCTATAATTATATCTAGTTAAGGAAAGGGAAGTTTTGTGTCTTCAATTGCTCTTCAAAGTGAAGATTCATGATCTCTAGCTGCGTATTTTCTGTGCCTGTTCCTTTGTCCCATCTCTAGATGAAGTTGTCCCCATGGTGCTTTCAGATTGATTCTGTTCTGGGTGTTGGCTTGCTCCATCTCTTCCAGGATTTCCTACAGACACTGATAAATCTTCACCCTTCTTCCCACAGCTTCTCTCAGCCAGGCATTGGGTCTTTGCTGCTAGTCAGGTCTGGGACTGGCGCTGAGAATGGTTCAGAAGATGTTCCTGTGGAGTCCTGCTCTATGATTCTTACCAACAGCTTGGAATTTGCTCCAAGGAACACATTTCCTCCCCTTCCATAATTTGTGATCTTTCACAGGTTAGGACATAGCAGACTATTTCAGTTGGAAGGGACTGGAAGTTCTGTCCCTGACGCAGCATGCCTGCTAGATGTGGTGAAATGAACAGCAAAGTGTGAAGGAAAATGAGGCTCCTTACTGGATTTCCGCCTGCATTCTGGTTCACTGTGAGGGTTCCTGTGACAGTTATTTCATGTGTTTGTTTCCTCATCTCTCTGCTCTTAACTTTTTGAATTAGGGTGGCAAGTAAGTAAGTAATTAAGTAAACAAGCGAGTAAGCAAGTAGGTGAGTATTGAAGTGTTGTGTACTGCTCTGGTGTCCTCAACATAAAAAGGACATAGAACTGTTGGAACAAGACCAGAGGAGGGACACAAGGATGATCAGGGGCTGGAGCACCTCTTTATGGAGACAGGCTGAGAAAGTTAGGGCTGTTCAGCCTGGGGAAGGCTGCGTGGAGACCTCAGAGCAGCCTTCCAGTATTTGAAGGGGGCCTATAAGGATGCTGGAGATGAACTCTTTGTTACGGACTATAGTGGTAGGACAAGGGGTAACGGGTTAAAACTTAAACAGGGGAAGTTTAGATTAGATATAAGGAAGAAATTCTTTACTGTTAGTGTGGTGAGGCACTGGAATGGGTTGCCCAAGGAAATTGTGAATGCTCCATCTCTAGTGGTGTTCAAGGCCAGGTTGGATAGAGCCTTGGGTGACATGATTTAGTCTGCAGTGTCCCTGCATGTTCTAGGGTGAGGTGCCCCTGCCCATGGCAGGTGGTTAGAACTGGATGATCTTCAGGTCTTTTCTAACCCAAACCATTCTATGATTCCATGATTCTATGATACAAAGAATTAGAGACCACTGCAATTATGCTATCTTTATGCTGGAGGCAAATGAACTCCAACTGGAGCTTGCAGAGAAGAGTTA
This sequence comes from Lathamus discolor, assembly GCF_037157495.1. Lineage (NCBI taxonomy): Eukaryota > Metazoa > Chordata > Aves > Psittaciformes > Psittacidae > Lathamus > Lathamus discolor. The sequence continues at coordinate 155,503,989 of NC_088885.1, read as the reverse complement.
CTTCAATGTTGACAGGAGTGAGAGCCTTTCTTAACTGGAGGGACTGAGCTTGGTTTGGTCAGACTACTAAAAGGCCCTGTCTGTAGGTGAGATTGTCTTTAAGCTTAAACAGTTCTTTTATCATCCAGGTGTTTACTCTCCTGTTCTATTTATAGGCAACAATGTTGGCAGGAGGGCAAACAGCTATAAAGTGACTAGAAACACATTTTGGCTGGAAACCAGAAGAAAGTTTCTTTCAGAGGAATTGAAGTTTTTCAGAATGAGAAATGGGGAAGAATCAATCTCATTTGTTTAACGAGGATGGTACATTGTGGCTCTGAATACAACAGAGCTGGGTTGTTGACATAAGACATTGGTTTTATTCCAAGGTCATAACAATTTGTTTCACATAGATGTTTAAATGTGCGCTGTGTTTCTGCAGTGCTAGCAGACTGGCTGGTTTGGAGTTCTCATGAAGTCCTTTAAATTTCTCCATTGTCTTTTTAAAAGGCACTTGTGAATGGGCTTGGGTGTGCTTGTGGATTTGTTGCTTATGATCATCTCGGATGGGAGAGAAGATAATCAAGGCATGATTCAACCACTGTTTTTGGTGACAAGTGCTGTAATTCACATTGTGCTGCTTCTGATGCTGACAGGTTATCACAAGGCCAGTGGTGAAGGACTTTAGCTTTTCCGAGGAAGGCAGAATTGGGCATGGGGGCTGCACATGTCACGTGTATTATTCTTTATCCAATATCAATTGCATATGCTGCAAATCTCCAGCTTTCTTTGGCCACCACTCACCGTGGGCATTCAGTAACTAGAAGGGCATACATATAAATAGAACAAGGAATTGGTAGTTACTGCTGCATACGATCTTCAGTTAGCAGTTGAGGGAACACTTCACCATGTGTTTCACTCTGAATCAGTTATCTATAGCTCTTTTGTTTTCTTTTTTCTCTTCTGTTTTTGTTAAGGGAATCAAATAATCCAGAAGAGAGACATGCATGGAAGAATGTCTCCCATATAAGTTCCCATTTATATGGGCCCATGTAAATCCAAGAGAGTTATTTGATACGGATTTAGATTGCATGTGAAAATGGCTTGTCACCACCACTGCCCTCATTCAAAATGATTTAGATGCAAGATTTTGGTTTTTACCTCTCACTGACGTCTACACTTTAATCTCATTATTTCTTTTACCTTGATGTTACAGACCAGGAAGTCTAAATTTTGGCCTGAAATATTCACTATTACAGAAAAATCTATTTAAGAGTGTTGTGTAGTATTAAATCATGAGAATCTTATAACTGATTCCTTAGTCCCCATTAAGTGTGTTGTCCTGGGTATGTTGTAGAAGTTGCATACTAAAACAGGAGCTCTGGCCTGTGTTCTCAGCCCTACTGCACATTCTCTGCCTTACCCTTGTGCAGTGTGCCTTAGTCCAGTGTTTGAAGTTTGGAACAGAATAGCTGAAATAAAAGGTTTGTTATGGCATTTTGGGAATTATTACTGCTTGCCCTATGTTCAGTTCTTGTCTTTGGGCTGTTTTCCTTTTGCACTGTTTTTCCTTTGTTGTTTTGAAAGTGCTGGTGTACATGCACAATATCATGTCTTATCAAGTATACTCAGGCAAGAAATTCCCACCAGCTCCCTTGACAATATAAGAGAGGATTTCTTCTCTCCAAGCAGAAAGTTACTCTCCAACTCAGAAAGTTACTGAAAAATTCTCTAAGGTCACCTTAATCATCCTTGTCCACCAGAGTTTTAATGCTGTAAAATCTAGGTCTAAAATATGACAATCCAAGGCTGACTTTCCTTTTTGCAGATTACCTTTTCTATAAATACTGTTTCTCCCATCCCAGACCTCTCTCCATTAGTAGTTATTAATGTCTTAATAACACCAGCATTCATTAGGAAAATGCATTTCACCTTCTATCACAAATCAGAATGGATTTTTTTTAACTTCAGAGAAGATATTTTTTTTCCAGCAGGTTGTATTTCATGTTGCAATTGAAAAGGATTTAATGATCCATTTATAATAATTAGAACTGTCATGGTTTTTTTCTTTATACATTTTGTGAATGACTAACTGCAGAACTTCCCAGCTGACCCCAGTAATACTTCATGGGGCTCTTTGCCCCACCAGGTCTGGAGAGTTTCGTAAAAAGAGTGATTTCAAATAATGGAAGTTAAAAGGGTGGTGTGTAAGTCTTTATTTGACACACCTATTCAATTAATTTGTCATGCAATGGAGTTGCTGGAATAAAACTATAAGAACAGAAAGAATGAAAAGTGTTACGTGGTCTTCCATAATTTGATGTTTTATTTACTCTATAACCTTATTTTACAATAACATTTGAGGCCCACCAGACCTAACACAACTAGAAACTGTAGCCTCAGGCTGTATTTGCCAGCTAAAAAGCATGACTGTGTTATACCAGGGGAGTCTATAAGGGTATAATAGCTTTATTGTTGGCTAAATGTAATTAATCATCTAATAAGACCTCAGAAAAAATTGTAATTGGTCACCCTGCATAGCAGGAGCTGGTTAGGAAGAGAATTAATGAATTTAAAGTTGTGCCATTTCTCTCATTACTTTACCTAAACATCTTACTGTAGCAATTTACTCATTCATTTATTCATTTTTTCATTCATTCATTTATGTTCTCAGCATTGCTAAACATCAGCCTCTTGTTCTTGAAATATTTGTTTTCTTCTATTTCTGACAATTTTCAACATGTTTTATGGGCTGGTACTTAGGTGTTTTGATGGATGGAGTATGAAAATGTTAATGGAAGAATAACTCTTTACCTGGTTAATCACCCTCTAAGATTCAAAGGAAAGAATAATTAGACAAGGATGTCAGTGAGAAATATGATTGCCAAGTGGCTTTATCAGCACCTAGAGCATGCCAGATCCATCTGGTTACTTTTTTGATAAGAGAAACACAGTATATTCCCTGTTTCTGGATTGATGCAGTATTAAAAAAAGCAAGATAGACTTGGAATTAACACATGCATTGTAAAATGTGCAAAGAACTGGGAAAAACTGGGGATGAATGTGGATTGTCTGAAAAGGAGAACTAACTTGTTTCAAAAGGTGACTTTGTCCATTTCCAGAATAGATTAGATGATGTGTCTGTCCTACTGGAGGAGGTTTATGGATCTGGAGACTGAAGAGATTCTTTCCAGGCCTGCCTTCCTGTGGAAGGAGTGAAAGAGGTGACATATTCAGAATCACAGAGCAGGAATTAAACTTCAACTTTAGCATCTTGGATGCTGAGGCGGTGGTAGACAAAGCTAGAGAAAACTTTCCTGAGATAAGGGACACATTTGCACCCAAACACCTGTTGGCTGTGTGGACTCAAATCAAACGTGTGTCCCAGAGGTATTGCAAAAGTAGATGCAAAAGTTTTCAAGCTTTCAGCACAGATAGAGCAAGAACACCAACACTTAGACATTTTAATGTTGTAGTAAGTGCTGAACATGCATATTATTACATGGGGGCACTGGATCCTTAAGATACTGTTGGGACACAAAGAACAACCATAACACAAACAGTAGCACACCAGTAGATTTTGGTAGGATGGGGAGTTTCAGGCACTGCCTTACACTCTGTCAGTCTTAAACAGATGAGCACAAATTGAATTTCATGCTAACTTGCTCTGGGCAATAAGCACCCAAGTTTTTAATTAAGTTTTAGTGAATTAGGGTATGTTAATTTGTTTCCCACACAGTTCATACATATAACAAAAATATTTTGCTAGCAATATCAATCCCCTCCACAGTATGTGATAGGCAAATGTTGGTGTCATTAGTGATACTGGTGAAATAAATGCATGTTGGCTGTGAAAGATGGCAAAAAACTGTAAGAAGTAAATAGCCTGGCATAGAATAAATAGGTAAAACTAGCAGAATTCATGTATTTAGAAGCAGCCAGGTGGGGGTGGGAGGAAGAACACTGAAACTGGAGAGAATGAAACTTTTTACTGTGGGAGTGGTTGAGTACTGAAACAGTTTTCCCGAAGAGGTTGTTGAATCTTCATCCTTGGAGATATTCAAACCACCATTGGACACATCCCTGAACATCCTGTTCTACCTGTCCCCACCCTGAGCAGATTGGATGGACTAGGTGATCCCCAGAGGTTCCTTCCACCTTCCATCTTCAACTAAGCTGTATGATTTTGTAGGAAATTATAGTTACATGGAAACCCTTGGTTCTGATGCTTGCTCATTTTTGAGTGCTTGATTCTGTAACACTCTCAGTCTTGTAATGTAAAGTGTTTATATACATCTGTAGAGGTGAGGAGTGTGGACATGAATATATATTTAAAAGAGAAATCTTTTTGAAATCTCTTCATATTTTTATTGCTTTCCATTTTAAACAGTGTCTTCTTTAGTAAACTATGAAACAATGGCTAAATATTTGTCATCTCCAGAGATATGCAAAGTATTAGTAGGAAGCAAAAATACCTACAGAAGAAAAACAAAAAGTAAAACAAAAGACACAACAACAGCAATAACAACAAAACAAACTAAAATCCCAAAGCAGTGGAGAACTGTGTGTGGTTCTGATGTCCTCAACAGAAGAAGGACATGGATCTGGAGCTATTGGAGCAAGTCCAGAGAAGGCTATGAGGGTGATCAGGGACTGGAGCACCTCCTGTATGAAGATAGGCTGAGAAAGTTGGGGCTCTTCAGCCTGGAGAAGAGAAGCTGCATGGGGACATCAGAACAGCTTCCAGTGTCTGAAGGGGACCTATAAGGATGCTGGAGTCGGACTCTTCATCAGCGACTGTAGCGATAGGACCAGGGGTGATGGATTCAAACTGAAACAGGGGAGAGTCAGGTTAGAGATAAGGGAGAAGCTCTTTACTGTAAGGGTGATGAGGTACTGAAAACAGGGTGCCCAGAGAAGTGATGAATACTCCATCCCTGGTTGAGTTCAAGGCCAGATTGGACAAAGCCTCGGGTGACATGGTTTAGTGGGAGGTGTCCCTGCCCATGGCAGGGGGTTGGAATTAGATGATCTTAAGGTCCTTTCCAACCCTAACTATTCTATGACACAGTTTAGTGTGAGGTGTCCCTGCCTATGGCAAGGGGGTTGGAACTGGATGACCTAAGGTCCTTTCCAACAACATTCGATGTTTTTGAACTGAGGGCAGGGGCGAGCAAGAATTGTTCAGGTAAGTGAAAGAAATACAATTTTAGATCCTATAGATAAGAATGCTACATGAATAAGGGGCACAAAACTTCCAGGACATGGGATGTCAGTGCCAAAGTCACAAGGGAGATAAGGAATAAAAGACAGCATTTGAAGACTGGCTCAGTGCTATAGAAATAGAGGCAATCTTGAATTTCAATGGGGAACCAGATTGTGAAAGAGCCTTATCTGGTCTTCTGCAAACATTTGACTGTCAAAAACTGAGCTGTCAGTTTCCATTTGCTTTTACTGTCACTCCTAATAAGTAGAGGAAGAGAAAATTGCAAAGAAGATGGTACAGAAAGCTTTTAAGAAGGGAGGAAATAGCAGAGTGTTTGGAAAGCTGTGAGGGTTTTGGAGTCAGATGAGAAGGGAGTCCGAGAAGAAATAGAGCAAAGCATATCTCATCAATGGACAGCCATTTTCATAGAATCTTGGAAGAGAAAAGTATGCAGAGAAGAACAGGAAACTTGTTCTGGTGAAGATATGGAGCCCAACCTGGCTGCCTGGGGGACCAGTGCTACCTCATCACAATATGGCAGGATTTTAGGCAGAGAAGAAAGAAAAAGAAATATTTTCTAACTTCAAAGAGGGCTGGATGTCCAAAGAACGGTCTCAGGAGAGTTATATTATGTTGAACTAACCATCACTGATGACCAGACTGATTTAAGACTGTTAAGAGAAGACATGCCCAAGAGACAGACTGTGAAATGTGAACCAAGATTACAGATATCACCAAAAAAAGGGGGAATAAAGTGTGATGGGACACTAGCAAGCACTTTGGAAGAGAAACCACTGGTAGGGAGCAAGAAGGATGGACTCTGAAGTGAGAGAGGTGGTTGAAAATCCCTCAAGATGGAGAATAGTAAAAAGAAAAAAACCTCAGAGGAGTGGCTGTTAATGTTGGAGGAAGCTGACAACCAGATATGCAGAAATGTAAAAACCTTGATCTTAATTCTGTTTTTTGTACAATAATCTTCCAAGAGACAGAAAAACATTACCACTAAAAGCACAGGAATTGAGATAGAAGAGAGCATGGAGTGAATATTCACTAAGGGGAGAAATAAAGTCTTGTAACATTAAAGATTTGTTTAAGATGGGATGTTGTTCTCCTGCCTCTAGTTGTTGCAGTTCTTGGACTGAAGTCCAAAACAAAAGCAGAGAAGGAAGATCCAGCCAAATTGCAGCTGGCAGGTTATCATAGATTCCTGGCAAACTGCTGTGAATGTGCCTGGCTTGCATTTTCTTACAGCCCTCACCAGCAGCTACTTCAGCCTCTTCAGTAATGAAGACGTGTCTCTCTCATTTACACATATTGAAGCTGTTCCATTTTAGCAGAAGTAATTAATTATTCATTGGAACAGGAACTAGGAGAAAGTGTCCTGTATCCCAGGTGAATGCCCAAACGACCGTATTATGGAGAAATTCCCACTTTCTCTTGCTCATTAGGTCTTAATTCAGCTATGCAAAGCAGAGCAGGATCAACAGAAGCAAATGAAATGGCTCTGTCCCAAATAACCATACAATGCACTGAGGAAAGCATCTCCAAGGAAGGTGAAAAGCCTATTTTCCAGCTCTCTGTCTACTTCATCTGAAGCAGAGCTCTGAACACTTAAGAAGATGTAGCTGCATGAGTATAGAGTTTTTTTAGGCTGAGGTCTTTTATATACACTTGGGCCATAAATTAGTTAAATTACAGATTTACTCACCCATAGAAAAAAATAATGTCCGTGTGAAAGGCTGCCTTCAGAACTTAAGATAGATCTAGGGGTGACCTCATCAATGTTTACAAATATGTAAAGGGTAGGTGTCAGGATGATGGAGCTAGGCTTTTTTCAGTGATATCCAGTGATAGGACAAGGGGCAATGGGTGTAAACTGGAGCATAGGAAGTTCCACGTTAACATCAGGAAGAACTTCTTTACTGTAAGAGTGACAGAGCACTGGAACAGGTTGCCCAGGGGGGTTGTGGAGTCTCCTACACTGGAGATATTCAAGGCCTGCCTGGACAAGTTCCTGTGTGATGTACTGTAGGTTACCCTGCTCTTGCAGGGGGGTTGGACTAGATGATCTTTTGAGGTCCCTTCCAACCCTTGGGATTCTGTGATTCTGTAAAGTCTTTCATTCTTAAAAAGGACCTCTAAGAAAAAGAGGGAGAAAACAATACACGGAGACTTTCCAATCCCTTACCTGCAGGGATATCAGCAACTTTTGTCTATTGACTCTTTTTCTTAAATGAAGATTGCAGATGGAAAAGAGAAACAAAATAGCAGGACATGAGTGAGTCAGAGGAATACTGCTTTAAATATGGGTATTTCATATGCCTGATGTACCTCCTAGTGCCTGGCTAGACTACTTAGAGCACTATGGGTATATTTACAAAGGGTAAAACAAATCAGGTAATTTCCATGTCTAGGCTAGTCAATGAAATGTGGTCATGCAAAACATATCAATATGCAGTAACTGATGAGCATTTTGAAGAAAATCAAATATACTAACACCATTGCTGTGAAAGCTAGCTCTTTGGGAGAATGAGTCAATAAGAGATCATTACAGAGCTACTAGAAGACATAGCTGCAATGACCCCAACATCTCCTCCAGCTTCTGTTGAGGATTTCCTCACTACAAACACTGATTGAAAGGACGTATCTGTGGTTTAAACCCACAACAAGGATCTAAGTATCTAAGTATCACATACCCACTTGCTTCCCAGGCAGGATGGGGAGGTAGAATTGAAAGAATGTAAAACCCATGGGTTGAGATAAGAACAGTTTAATAACTAAAATAAAGTCAACTACTAATAGTAGTAGTCCTACTACTAGGGGAAATAAAAAGGAGAGAAACATGAAATTAAAACAAGAGAGAAAAAAAAACAATAAACACAAGTGATACACAATACAATTGCTCGCTACCCTCCAACCGATACCCAGCCCAACCTGAGCAGAGATCTGGGTCTCCTGAGTGAGTTCCACCAGTTTCTATACTGGGCATGACGTGCTGTGGTATGGAATATCCCTTTGGCTGGTTTGGGGTTACATCTCCTGTCTCTGCTTCCTCCCAGCTTCTTGTGCCCGCCTCACTGGCAGAACATGAGACTGAAAAGTCTTTGATCAGGGTAAGAGCTACTGAGCAACAGCTAAAACATCAGTATATTATCAGCATTGTTCTCAGTCTAAAGCTAAAACACAGTACCATACCAGCTACTAGGAAGGAAATTAACTCCATCCAAGCCAAAACTAGGACAGTGTCTTTGTCAGTCTAGGAAGGTTCGCATGGCAGTGCAGAGAGTAAGGTGGTGGAAGCTCAGTAATAAGTTTGGTACCAGGACTCAGAAGTACTTGAGACATCAACCTGGTTACAATGAGCAATTTGCTGTACCGTGAGGAGGAAGAATGGAAAATGTTTGCCACAGGCTTTTAGAAGGACAGAATCATAGAATGGTTTGGGTTGGAAAGGACCTTAAATTTATCAAGTGCCACCCCCCCTATTATGGGCAGAGACTCCTTCCACTAAACCAGGTTGCTCAAATCCTCATCCAACCTGGTGTTGAACACTTCCACAGATGGGGCATCCACAGCTTCTCTGGGCAACCTGTTGCAGTGTTCCACCACCCTCAATGTAAAAATCTGCCTTCTTTAAATTTAATCTAAATCTAGCCTCTTTCTTTAGATTCCTGTGCCTTTCTCTCCCTTTCTTTTTCTGGGGAAAACTGGGAGATGATGAATGTTCGTTGTCAGGGCAGCTTTGATTTTACAGGGTTTGAAGAACACGAGATATAGAAAGCTCTGCATTTCTTATCACTGTCAAGGACTGAGATCATATTGGAATTTAGATCCATCTTCCCTTATGATCAGTGTAGAAAGTGTTTTCCAGGAGGTTGCCTTTGTTTTTAAAATGTATTTGCTGTTGCAAATACATCCTACAACTTGGTTTTCTGTTTCTAATAACAGCCTTACAATACTTTCAACAGCCTTTGACTGCTTTATTCATTTAGGGATGCCCCGTGTGGTGTGGATGCTTTTTCATGAGATTTGATGATGCAGTCAGGCAAATCCTTCGCAGTAGCTTGTTACTTGTCAGCTACAATACAGAGGAATTGATAGCACACCTACATTTTAAGGTGAAAGAAGCCTTCTCCTCAGGTAGCCAAACCCAGTGATTTATCCATTTGATACTCGATATCGACTTTGAATTACATGTTACCAAAAAAAACAACCCCCTAAGCCCATCACATGGGACCATGGGGAGTTACAAAAATCATATGCTTATATAGTGTCATAATGGAAGTGTGAAACAGCTTCACACCCTGCAAAAGCCAGGATACCTGGGAGTGCTGTATGAAGATGGGAAGTTGCTTTGCAAGAGGAAGTTCTTGCATAGCACAGTACTGGGATGCTGTTGGCCTCGTGACAAGCTTTGCAAATAGTTGTTAACGTTGTTCAGAGCTGACTGCTGCATGCAGTTACCTCGTTCAAGGAAGAAAATACTGTCAAAGAGATGGGGTGCATTTCTCTTTGATGGCAAGCAGCATCCTATATACTGGTGTCAGATAAAGGTCCTTTTCTATGCTGCCCCTTGATCTGGTGGGTGAAAAGGCCCTTGAACTGCCTGAAATGAAATGCATTTAATTTTCTTTTTTTCTTTATCTGCTGAAGTATTTCCTGGCTTAGTCTGTTTATGGTCACACTTTCTATGAATTTTTCATTATAAACAGCTAAAGGTTTAGTAAATAATTAATTGCTGCTATAAGCACCTTACAGACACTAGCACCTGCATAAGAGGCATTTTTAATTATGAAAAACTGTGGTGTGGGCAACCTATTGGGCTGATGGGCTTTCTGAAAGCTAATTTCAGAATGCTTATTAAATGATCAGTTTTAAATTAACCATTTGCAGGTAATCTTTGAGGAAGATTTGACCACATTTATATTCGAAATGGGCATTACAGAGCTTTTGGGTAATTGCTTTAGGCTCTTTTTCTGTCTGATTGTGGAAATACCTTTGATGGGGCTGGTTTGGAGCCAGTTTCAGATCAAAGCTGGTTGTGTGAGCTCTGATGTGCAGTGGGCTGGGGGTGCTGTGAAACTCTGAACTGTAGATCTTTGGAGTCATGCATCCTAAGGAGGTTATAGGGGTGACGCATTTGAAATTATAGGGATAGAGGAACGGCCGTGGTGTTCCCATGGCACTGAAGCACTCAGAAAGTGAGACACTGAAACAATCCTTTACCTGGTATGTCCTTTGCTCACTGCAACTAGCTCCAGTCATGCTCCTCTGTGAAACGTGGGATCTTGTCCTAAATAAACAAAAATCTTGTGATAACAGAACAAGTTCAAAGAATTAGATCATAGGAGGAAAATAAAAGGAACCTGTCTTGAAAGAAGAACCCAAACCAATCCCAAGCACATGTTTATCTCAATGAAAGTCTTTGATTGACAAAGACTTTATTTAGGACCAGTGCTAAGTTGACCCCCTCACTCACATTCAGATACCGATAGCACAGGCACACCTATGGGAAAAGGACAGTAGCTTTTCCTAGCAATTGCTTCAGTTCTTTCCAGCCATACCCCAAAAGGTTTCTCTTATGTTGAGCCCCTAAACTAGCATTGTGACATGGAAGAGGCTGGGATCAACACCTCTTTACAGTGTCCTTGATTGTGAGATCAAGGCTTAAGCTGTGTAAACGCAAGTTGTCCTTGCACGTTCTGAGAGCCTGCAGTGGCTTCAGACCCATCTTTATATGGACTGGGTACTTCTTTTTTAATCAATTCTTTTCATACTCTGATAAATGGAGGCTGTTCGAGAACACAAGAGACAAAAAAGAAGATAAAAGACTTCTCACCTGTTTGAAAAATTGCTTCACAGCCCAACAGCCTCCTCTCCCTCCACCCTCTTCACACACCAATCAGCACATTGCATTGCCTGGCTGTGTTATTCCTGATTCAGCTCCCCTCTCCCTTGCTGGGACCAGTGACCTTGTGCAATGTCAAGTGGCAGCAGAAGTCACGCAAGCAGGTTAGCGCTTGGGCTGTCTGCACTCAGGGGAGGGATCCTGCACAGGAGCTTGGCTTGGGATGATGTGCTGGAGCTTCCCCCAGCATCTCTCCTGTCGGTGCTAAAAACACAAGGCCAGATTGATGGAGATGTCAGAAGTACATTTTCCCAGAGGTCAACTAAATTCAGGTAATGATGCAATGCCGCATTGCACTCCTCCTAATCCAATCCAATAACATAATGGTTTAGGCTCTATCAAATAAAGTTCAAGGGAAGCATGTGAAACGTGGCTGTTCCTCAGCTGCTGGCAGCTTTCCTAAGTGCTGAGAATCAGATCAGAGGAAGAAAAAAGCCTCCCATTTCCAAAGAGAAACTTCACACAGACACACATATGTTAAAAGGTCAATACTTAAGTGCAGCTTGATTTGCTAGGCTTATTTTTGGCAATAATTTTGGTTTACTCTCATCTTCTTATTTTAAAGCCTATTTGTTTTAGGTCTAGATGATTTATAAAACTGCTGATGAATTTCTGTTCCTCGGTTTATGGGTTGAAACCATATCTGGACTGAGGAGTACTGATTTGTTCTCAGATGTGAGCAGACTCAGTACACGGGGGAAACTCAAGCCCTTGTTAATACTGTTTCTGTATAAATTTAATCTGTCAAACAGTAAATGCACCAGCAAAAACTCACACAGCTATTGATCTGATTTATTCCTTATTAAATATTAATTGAAGCTTCTCCATCATGTCCTATGAAAGTTGTCCAGCTGCGTAAGAAATATATGCATAGTCCTCTTTTGCGTAATGCAGTGCATTCATCCAAACAGCAGGCACCATCGACTAACACACCAGTTATCTCCCATGCAGAACGTTTGAATGAAAGCAAATTGGAGGTACTCTGAAGATCCATCTGCTACCTTCCAGGATGTGGCCAACTTTTAATTACCTGTGAGGGGATTATCCAGGACATGGATTAACCCCAGTGTGGCTGAAAAGGCTGCTGCCTGAGCTGGCTCAGACCTGCAGCCAGCAGGACTGCACTGGCCCAGTGCTGCAGATGCTGTGGATCTGGACTCCCCTGGGTTGTGCAGCCACCACAGACACCTTAAGCTTTAGCCTTCTTTGGTCTTTTGCTTGTGTTCTACTTTGCAGAATGAGGATAGAACCACAAATCACTGTCATGGCAATGAGTTAACTGTACTGAAACTCTGCTAAACCCAACTTATTAATGTAGAACCTGCTTAGAAGGAAAATGATCACTGAATTAATTACTTAAGACTGGGTTCCCTCTTCTGTTTCAGAGCCTCTGACTTTTGCTTTCTGATGAACCCAGCGTGCCCAGCTCCCCATTCACAATAACTTTCCCAGCTTCTGCACTGTTGTCTCACCAGTGTGATGTATAAGGAGTGAAACAGCTCCTCTCCTCTGATTTATTTGTGTTTCCTGCCTGCTGTGAGCTCAGGGGCCTGCCTCTGCCTGAGCAAGTGTTTGGAATCTGACTGCTTTCTCTGAGTGAGCTGTTGCTGCCAGTGTTTACTGTGACTGGGAAATGAAACTATTTCTTCCACATTGATTGCGACTCTTCCTAAACCACTGCTTTGAAATGTGCGATGTTTTCTGAAGAGTTCATTACACCTGCCAAGGCTTTTGTTTCACTCAAGTGCAGCTCATAACTCTGCAGTGTGGATCTCAGTTATTTCATCTGTTGGGGTATTTTGTAAGCTTGTTATTAGGTGACTTTCTTCAGCGTTATAGAAAAGGCAACTGTGACAGATCCAGCCATCCCAGAGCTAAACCTGAACGGTCATAGAGCAGTGGACAATGCACCAGCCTCCATCCTACATCCAGACCTTGTCCCTTCTGAGCACCCCTGGTCATTCCCATGGGAACGCCTGATGGGATGATCAAGCTACCTCTGGGAGAAGTCATGGGAGGCATCTGGCTTGCCTTATTCTGGGCCATTTGGGATTTGATGTTGAGATCAAGGCACTCCTGGATGTGGACAGATACATCCCATCCACTGTCCCATTGCTGCCTGCCGCTGCTGAAGCACTGCAACCTCAGCCTCAGGTATCCTGGGGAAACAGGGATCATCCTGACAATCTTGTGGGCGCAGCTGAGCAACCATAGTGGTAGCAAACCAGTGACAGCACAGAGCACGAAGCTGCAAAAGCAAGTGTTGACTCAATGCCAGCAATGCAAAGTACCTCTGCTAAACAGCAGTCCTGGATCAGTCTCTAACCAGGCATGTCTTCTCTTCCTTGCATTGCTAATAGAACACATTATAAGAACAGTCCCTCTCAGGAAGAGAGCTCTATCAGATGATACAACTCTTTTATCATATCCTAAAGCCTGATTCTACAGGGGAATGAACCACCATGTCCCAAAGTCTGAGAAATTTGATTTTGACAGAGTGTTTATTTGAAGCAGTCTTTTCAGGATATCTTTTCTTTGGTTACACCTAGTTTTCTAGATACAACCCAGTGTGAAAGATGTGCTTTTTAGGGAAGAAATGCATTTAAAGCTAAATTTCACCCTGAGATGCTCCTTTGTAACGCCTATTGCCTGGGACAAGACACAAGTGCAGGCATCTTAAGTCAGAAACTGCCTCTCATTTATCAGAAAACAGACATTATGGTAACATCTGGTTTATTCTTGGGAGGAAGCAACTGGGACAGCTTCAAAGTACTTCAAGAACCATTCATGCACATGATTTAAATCATGCTGTTCTGCTGACAAGCTGAAACTTACTAGGAAATGGGTTTTACTTGCTCTTTAAGTAGGTAATTTTGGGGGGGAACTGTGAAATAAGGGGATATGACAGGAGCAGCAGTTGTGATGGTGACAAAGACAGACAAACTTCATAAGAAAATGTTCATTAGGCATTCAGAAATAAATAGTTCTTTACTTTCTGAATAAAAATGACATTTTTAGATAATATCCTTTGAATGCTTATTTCTGTTTCTTTCATTTTTCTGACCACTTTGGGAGTGAAAACTTGCTTACCTTCTCCCAGTTTTACTAATGAGCCACAGGGTAGGAAAAAAGTGCCAAGGAATAAAGGATGAGCATGTGTTTAAGCTGAACTCAGGACAGTGTAAAGCAAAAATTACCCATTCATAGCCTCATCATTGATTTCTTGCTTTCCCCTTAACAAGTTTCTCAAGGCCGTGTGCAAAACAGTTATTCAAAAGACTAGAAACATGTCCAATGCATGCAGCATGGTGGGTGAAAAAGGGTCTGTCATCTCTGTGCTCAGCAGGCAACTATCCAGAGTGAGCCAGCAGAAGATGCTGATGACAGGGATGTTAAAATGTTGGCTATCCACTGCTTGATTCAGAGAGAATGCCTTTGTTTCCTCTGAATCCAGCCTGCAGCCACTCTTCGAATGTGTCACAGCTCCTTCCTGACTCTCATTGTATCCAACCAGATGAGATTTTCCTGGGTTCTCTGTTTTAATTTACTGTGCTTCCTCCTAAGTGCAGAGAGTTTTCAGACAAGAGGGAGAAGGAAGGGAAAGGATATTTATTCCCGAACAGGGTAGGAATAAGCATATCTTTATCACTTCAGTGATAAATATCTGTTCTTTAAAAGCTCTGTTGGAGGAGCTCTTCAAATTATCTGAGGTCTTTCTGGTGCCCTTCTTCATTAGCATCCTCTAACAACTTAATGTGAACTGTTTATTCGGCAAATTTCTTTTTCCCCATAGGCCTCTTTCATAAACAGAGTTTATATGGGTTGGAAGACCACTGATATATCCCTCCTTATATCATCATTTCCTGAACAAAACAAAGCCAGTTTCCCCACATGCCATTTTTAAACCTGCTATCCTTGCTGTTATCCTCTGGACTCTCTCCAATCTTTCTAACATCTTTGTGGGATGCCGAATACTAGACACAATACTCCAGCGGAGGTTTCACCACCAAGATAAAGGAGAATAATTTTAATTACCTCCTGTGTCTTCCATATGTTAATACAGTCAGGAATGAAATGTGCCTTTTCTGCAGCAGCAGCATATTTTTGAGTTCTATTTGGTGGTCAGCTCTCACCCTGACTTCTTTTCTGCAGTATTACTGCCTAGCCAGTTATTTCCCATTTTTGGTTAGGAACTCTCCTTCCTAAGCAGAGCACTTATTTATTGATTTTGGTTTTATCAGAGCAACTCCTCAATATGTCAGGATCATCTTGGTTTCTGATCCTGTCCTCTGGAGATCCTCTGCAATGCCTCTCAGCTTGACTTCATCAGCAGGTTTTATGGGCCTTTTCAATACTATCGAAGGTATTAGAGAAAATACTGAATGAGCTATATGCATGACCCTCACAGGACTCGTTTAATGACCTCATGTTGATAGCAAGGCCCAATTAATGGTTGAAATCCTGGATTTACCTGAATCCAAGAAATGTCTGTAATCTAAACTTCATCTTTGTGCACAGAGTCCATTAAAGAGAAAGGTTTTAATTCATGGACACCACTCATTAACTTCACCAAAGCAATGGCCATTTCCTATATACAGAGGCGCAGACAAGGTAGGTTGGGGTTTTAGGTTCTCATCCAAGGCAAGAGATGATCAATTGTCACTCTTTAATAGCTGCCTCACATTTATCAATGAGGAAGGGGCTGTGTAGACCTGTTCTTGTGAAGCTGTTAATGCATAGCAGCTTTTTGCGCTGCTGTGTTTCCCCAGGATAGCAAAGGCAGTCTGGCTAAATGCAATCTGAATATTCAATATTCTTGGGGCAGAGAAAACAGCATCCTGAGTATGGATATGTATGTTTGCAATGATGAGCACCCATTTTAGAAATACCTTTTATACAATATTCCTCTCAGCTGCGCATAGGGTGCTATGTGAGAATGCAAGAAAGCCTCAATAAAGTCAGCTTAAATCATATCCACCACTGCCTTCTCACCCAAATCTTGTGCTAGCTTGTCAGGAAGGAAATTGGGTTGATCTGACATGATATATTCTTTGAAAATCCGTATTGACTTTTTCTATCACCTGTTTTTTATCATGGTGCCTATAAATTGTTCCATAATTCCTTTCAGAGTCACTCTAGGGATAAAGATGAGGCTGACTGGCCTCATGATTTTGGGTCCTCCTTTCTCTATGCACTCTTTTCTCTCTGCTTCAGTCCTCTGGCATCCTTCATGTCTTGCACAAGTCCTCAGAGGTAACTGCAAATGGTTTGCATATTATTTTGTGAACTCCCTCTAAATCCTTTGGTGAATTCCATTTTACCTTATGAAGTTGAATAGCACTGTCTTATCTACATATTCTTTAACCTATTCATTTTCTATCTGAACTTGTCTTCTTGAAATGAATTGCCTTAAGTAGCTGTTCATAATTATTTAGCGTAGTCTTCAGCAAAGACAGTATTGAATTCTTCAGTCTTCTCTGGATTATGTGCTATTTGTTCTCCTTCTCTGTGAAGTAATGGGCTGGTACTTTCTTATGTTTTTTACTACCTTTAATGTACTTACAAAGCCATTTCTTATCACTATTAATGTGCCTTTCCACCTGTAACTTATTTTATCCCAAACCCTTCCTGAGGTTTTTATACCTTGTCCTTAATGACACCCTTTTTTACCCTTTGTGTCTTTTTTTTTTTCTTAGTTTACTTTCAGGCCCTTAAACAGCTCCTGATGCAGCCATAATGGTTTCTCACTGTGCTCTCTGTCCTTCCCCTGTATCAAGATAGGCTGCTACTATGCCTTTAATACACTCTTTTTCTGTAACTGCCAGCTTTTCTGCCCTTTTTTATACACCCTAAATTACTTTCACAAAACCCCCTATATATGAGTTCCCTGGATTTACTCAAATTTACTATTTATTTTTTGGGGGTGGAAGTCCATTATCCTTACTTTTTTCTCTGACTCCTACTTTTTTCTTAGAATAGTTATTCACAGTCCTTTTACGTGTCAGTGAGTTTTGCAATCCTTTTACCTTTTTTCCTTTTCAGATTCTTCACCAGTTCCTCTCTAATAGACAGAACCAAACCCAAAACTTTTTCTTTCGTTATCATTTCCTATGCCATTTGATACATCCCTGATTCATTTTAAGGACCTTATAAATAGCTTAAAAACACCATGCTTTCGCAATGTATATTTGGACACTTGATGTTCCTTACTGACACTACAACCTGCCCTTTAGGTGCTCAGGGTCTACAGAGGACCCATGTTTTCCCATTGTTCCTTCTCACACTCATGTGGAGACAGCAGCAAACCTGCACCGCTTCTGAACTTCATGGAAAATGCACATGATCTTGATGAAAACAAAACACCCTCTTTCCTTTCAATCCTTCCAAAACAAGCTGTCTCCCTTGTAGATATATTCTACTTTTCCTGCTTATCCCACTTACTGTTAAGGTAGGATAGTTCTTCTCAGTGGCAAGGTATGTAAAAGATTAGGTTCCTTCACAATTTCTTCATGATTTTTGCTTTTAAATCTAACAATTGTCATAGTTTAAGAGGTCTGGAAAGACCTGGGAGGAAACAGCAACATCAAGCTTGGTGTCCACACTGCCGGTCTGCAAGCAAGCTCTGGTTTGTTTTCTGTCTGAATGCATACAAGTCTCAGTTCTGGCTGATTCAGCTGTAGAGGGAGGCCTGAAAGAGGTGTTTCTTGAGGCAACACCTTATATGAAGATATATTTGAGGCTCCAGGGTTGGAGTTAAGACATCAAAGAGTCATACTGTGTCAGATGACAGTCCTTTTAGCTCGATAGCCTGTATCTATCCATTGGCATAGAAGATGCCTAAGGAAAGAATATCAAAACAGGTATATACTGATATTACCCCATTTTTGTGGCATAGTCTCCCACCTCTAGGCAGACTCCAGCTTGAGATTTTCCTGTGCTGCAGGTTCTATTTCTGCTTTGAGCTTAACAGACCCTGATAGCCTTTTCTTCCATGCAGCGCCTAATTGCTTTCTGAACCTATTTATAACTTCCAGAGCATCTTCCTGCAATGAATTCCATGTTTTAATTATGCACTGCATGAACAAGCACTTCTTTGTGTAAATCTTCTGGCTGATCGTTTCATCTGGTACTCACTAGTTCTTGTGTAATGACTCCATGCTGTGCCGAATTCTGTTACAGCCTTTCCACATCTCTTCCTTTTCGAGGCTAAAGACCCTGTCATTGATTAGAGCTGTTCTTTACCTTTGATCCCCTCTCATATCCTTCACTGTTGGCTTTCAAGTTCTCTGTACCTTTCTTAGATGGGATAACCAGAAACGCACATGCTGCATTTGGAACACGAGTGGCATACACTGGACTGGAAGGAGATGTTCTGGCTTCTTGTCTAGTCTTTTACTAATAACCCCTAACTCTGTTTGACTACTGGTCTCCTGCTGACATTGTGTTGACATTTCTGTATGCATTGCATCAACCTCTTTTTCTGGAGGTATATTTTAAAAGTTAGAGTCTATTGTGATGTAGGTACAGATAAGTTTTGTTTGATGATTCTCTTTCATGTCCTACCATACAGTTCTTTGTATTTATTGGCACAGAATTTAGTTCACCAGTTTCTCTGCTGTCATCAGAAGACTATTCTGCAGTGTTTTGCAATGTTTATGAGCACATAAAATATCATATCTGCAGTAAACTTTGTTGTCCTAGTACTCAAGTTTTTCTGCCTCTGGTCAGATGTAGTCTCTATTGATTATGCAGTTTTGACTCTATTGATTATGTGCTTATTCTGGACTCTCACATCTATTGTTTTTTCTTATTTTGTAATATTTCAAAATTCAAACAGTTTAAAAAGTTGATTTGGAACAAAGAGCTTTTGTAGGTTCTGTAGACCTACATTCAGTATTCCTAAAATATTTTCGTGATGCCCTTAATTCATCCCAATGAAGTAGAGAAGTTTGGTTGATGCTCTAGAGCACCTCGAGACTGGTAGCTTATGGTCTTTCAGTGATCTGAAGCCTCATCTGTCTCTGACTTCCCTCAGTTACCCTTAGTGATGAAAAGGTGGTTTTCCTTTAAAAGTTCATATAATCAGTGTTAAGGACACTGAACAACAAGGAAATTATTGTCTTCACTTTGAAGAACTGTGGCATTTTTGCAGATGTGTTTGCAAGCGTTTAGTAAGTGGGAGGCACTAGAGAGCAAGGCCCTTTATCCATCACATTACCTTAATAATTAAACTGTCAGCCAGGGATGCCAGGCTTTAACACACACACACACACACACACAAAAAAAAAAAAAAAAAAAAAAAAAAAGAAGGAAAAGAAAAAAGGACATTAAACAGTGGTAACAAAAAAACTGTGACTATTTCTTCAATTAAGCCTATAATTTGTTTATCTTAATCATTATGTTTGCAGGAGGCATTGCTCAGAACACACATTTTAACATTTTTTAATACTTTTTATAGGTTTTAAAATAACAAGAAGTTATTTAACAACTCTGCCTTGTTCTTGTGACTCTGGGAAACAACTATACTAAGAATCATTGGTGGTTTGTTTCTAAAATGAACTCCAAGGGTGTTTTCTAGGATCTCCAAACACCTTTTCCTTAAGGATGTAAATGCACCTTATGGTCTGCTGCTTCAGAACTCTTCCTGTGGGCTCATTCATCAAGCTGTTATATCAGTTCACTATCAGAGGGAGAATTCACCGAGCTGCTTTGGTCCGTTTATGGCTAGACATGGACAGCTGTCTCCCTTACATTTGCTGTACACTTTGAGTTTTCCAGCCTTTTCCCATCTTTCTGCTTCCCAGCTTGTGATTCAGGTAGCGACATAACATGTCTAGCGTGAAATGGGTGACCCTGAACTAGGGCTGTAGAGCCTGAATAGATGACCATGAGAAGCATGACAGTGAGGAGAGGTATTTGACCCTGGCAGGTGGCTTTGTCCTGTTTTAGAGGCATCATCCCTCAAACAGATTTCTTCTCCTTCTTTCACCTTTGCTTTCAGGATCTGTCCAGAGAAATGTTACCTAAGTGTAAGGATGAACTTTGGGGTAACTGTAGTTTTCCTCTTGGAAAGGGACAAAAAACACCTGAGACCTTTCTCGCTCCTCAATAGCGCCACTAGACATGCTGGAGGGCTGGAACACCTCTCCTATGAAGACATGCTGAGGGAGATGAGGTTGTTCAGGCTGGAGAAGAGAAGGCTCCAGGGAAATGTTAAAGCAGCTCCCAATGCCTAAAGGTGCCTACAGGAATACTGGAGATGGACTTTCAAGGACATGTAGTGACAGGACAAGAGGAATGGCTTTAACCTGACAGAGGGGAGATTTAGATTAGATATTATGAAGAAATTCTTTATTGTGAGGGTGGTGAGACATTGGAACAGATTGCTCAGAGAAGTTGTGGATACCCCATCCCTAGACAGGGCTTTGAGCAACTTGGTCTAGTGCAAGGTGTCCATGACTATGGTAAGGGGGTTTGGACCTGAATGATCTTTAATATTTCTTCCAACCCAAATCCTAGTCCTTCTATGATTCTATGATATCATCATGCCTAGCCAAAAGCTATTTAATTGTAAAGACTCTATGGTTTATCTGACTGAGATGATACCACTGGCCACAGAGGGTTCAATGGTATTTGAATGTGAATTCACACCTAAAGAAAAAGACCAGAAGTCACATTTATCACCTACCCTTGGATTAGTCATGAAGAAGATAATAACAATGTCTGCTTCTATATTTTGACCCATATTTTTCTACATTTGGAATAATAAAGAAATACAGTACATAGCACACTGTGAGAATAGGTAGAAAGTGCTGATTTCTTTATGTTATCATTTTCTTTAATGGCTCCCTGTGGTATACGACATTGTGATTGTCATCGCCTTTGTCCTCCTCTAACTAGGATCAGAGAGAAGTGTAAGGTTTTAGTATCCCATTACCCATTTCCTGAGCAACAGAATGCCAAGTTCCAATTTGCCTTCTAATTTTAACTACAGTATAGATTTTTAAATAAGCTTCAGGCTTCCTATTAACATGATCTGTCTGCTTCTATGGTGCTCTCTCATCCTATTCTGATCGACCCATGAATGGGCTCCCTGTATTATTCATTGTACACTAAATTAAGCTTTTAGTGTTAAAGGCTTTCAAGTGTAGCATTCTTTCCGTAGAACTCATTACCTGTGTCAATACACAAAGCAGAAGCACTTAATAGATTTAAAATATCTAGTATCTGCTTTCTTTTTTTTTTTTTTGGCTGTTATTAAGACTCAGGAGCATGTGTTATTCTGGTAATATTCCTTATTGTTCTGATATTAATTTCATTAGTCACTGAGTTTGCACTATGGAGCTCCAAAGTGTCTTTGCATCATATGAACTATAATTAGACTTGAGGTTTTCTAAAAAGGGTTAGGTAAATGAAAATTATTATTATTATGGTTTTGTACACCTTGAGAATTTGGGAAATCTGTTTTTATCACCTGTGGGAAAGCAGGAATAATAACATAGGAAAATCTCCATCTGCAGTCCTCGTTCCAGTCACAAAACAAGCAAATATGACACATGGCTTTAGATGGTCTACTGCTGGGTTTTGTTATGGTCCTCGAGCTTAGGTTTTGTGCGGAAACATTTAAATGAGTGTGTAGCTTCTTAGCTGCATTTCCCTGCACTACTCACTGAAGCTCCCTACAGAAGTTGTCACCCACAGATAGGTGACTCCTGCCTCACTCAGAGAGGAAGAATCAAGGAGCTAACTCAACTCTATGCTTACTAAACATTCAGGTAACACTTCATGGAAACGACTGGACAGGTTATTTCTCTCAAAGCTGCTGTTCCAAGCCTGTGCAGGGCTGTGGCTCTAGTATCCAACATTATCTTTCTAACCCCTTCAGTGTCCAAAATACATCTTCCTGCTCCCAGGCTGCAAGGTATTGTCCCTTTGCTTTAGTTATGCTATCATTTATAGGCCATGCATTAGAAGGAATTAATGAAACCAAAACTTTTAGAACCTGAATCATTTTACAGAGGTAGGTTGCAGTGGTTTGGGTTGAACATACTCCACTCCTTCCCTTGCCCAAAGAACCAATGTATTTCCAGTAATGCTTCACAAGCCATTTCAGTAGCTCAGCAATAACTGTGGAGTTGAAAACTGTCATGGGGAAGAAATGCCCAGTGGGGCTCAAAAGGGAGGCTGGAAACATGTGAACTTATCTGCTGCAGGAAGAATGGAAACAAGAACGGAACAAAACCCTCAGACACACAGACACAGCATGTGTGAGTTATGGGCATTTGGGGGTTTGCTTCATTTTCAAAGAAGCTGAGATACAAAAGAGCAGCTTGCAGGGCACATTAGCACTACCAGCTATCTGAAAACCTCAGTCTGCTATTCAACCTAGAACTAAATCCTCCTGGGTGGTCTGCCAAGCCATTTCTCTGCTGTTGGTTGAGGAATGAACTCTGACTGTACAAATAATGGCCAGACAATGTCTTGTTTAATTGACCTTGATGTAAATGCCAAGGAACCAGTCAGAGACATAGCTGCTACATGTCATGGGACCAGTGCATGGGAAGAGCAGAGCATTTAGGCTCAAAGTATGAATGAACGGGAAAACTTAACTATTTTGCTCATCTCAGCTCCTAATGTGAGTTTCTTTGTTGTGAAAGGATGACAGGACCATTGAAAAATGTGTTCTGTGGGTGTCTGTGTGATGTGGCCAAAGGACACAAATGTTCAGGTGTATGCCTCAGGGTCACAGCTTCTGTGTTTCATCAATGACTGTGTTCAGACACTTTTCTTGTGGATTTGTTTTTGCATGGACAAGCTCATTCTTTGTGAAGGTAGAGTTTGTAAAGGACACTGACATGACAGGATTTACCTCCCCACAGAAGATTCAAGTCCCTTGCATCTTTTCTAAGCTGATAGCTCCCATAAGTCATTTAAATGGTTAAAACAAAGACCAACTCCCTTTTTACTCTTTTTTATTCAATTTTTTTGTATATAACAAATATAAAACAGGGAGAGAGAAAACATTAGGTGTCTAATGACTACACTGTTTGAGAGTTGATAGTCAGACTCCAGGAGCTCAAACAGATGACCTAGCAGAGAAGGTGGGTGTAATGCATTCTGTTGCACTGGGTAATGTATTCTGAGCCTCTTAGCTCCAGGGGAGAGAATGTGAAATAAAACCCCCATCCAACCAAGCAAAACCCGAAACAAAACTCAGAAATTATTCTGGTTAGGGGAAGAAGTGATTTCAGTTCTGTTGCTGTTGAACAGCCCTTCCCTGCCTGTCCTCATCTTCACTCCTATATCAAGGTGAAAACAAGAAATCAGTAAGCCAGGAGTAGTGTCAGCTTGGAACATCTTCCAGGCTGCCTTTGTCTGCTTCCTAATAATGAAAGTCTATTTATAGCTCAGAGCAGAACAGGGAGAGTGTGCTCTGGGTGACAACGTGATATGGATTTCACAGTCCATCAGTTTGGATTTCAAGTTTACAGTCCCTTCTCGGACTAATTGAGAAGTCAGACATTGTTTTGGGATGTTACAGGCAATGCAAAATAGGGCACTTGGTGCTTGTTTAGCGAGCATTTGGGGTCAGGCTGGCTGGGGTCACGTCAGAGCACTCTGAGAGCAGTCAGGCTCTGCACAGTAGCCTGAGAAAACCCATCTCATGGAGAGGGGTTTTGTATGCTGAGTATAAACGTGCTCGTGGTCTCGATACCATCACTCCCCTTTGCTGTACTGGCACAGCTGAAAGGTGGCATCAGGACAAAAAATGGGGATGTACTGGGAGAGAGATGCAGTTCCTTGCAGGGAGGAAAAGGGGCATACTGGGATCTGGTGAGCTGCATATTGCACTAGTGACACTGTCCTGAAAAACAGCTTCTGCTCCAGAAGGTTAACATTTGAAGTTGTCAAAAATTGGGAAGAGAAATAGACACACAGAGATTGAGTTGATTCTTGTCAGAGTGGGAAACAGAAGTTGAGTCTTCTCCATTTCAGTCTGTTCTATCACAGTGATTCATTCATGAGTGAATCCCCCCACCACTTCGTAGCACCAGAAATATATTTATCCTTTCTGTGGAGGGGCAGAAGAAATGATCCCAGACTGATCCATGAGGTCTTTGCTCTTCTCATACAGGGACAACAGTGAACCATGCCCCAGAAGTGGTCATTGTGGTTATGTGGATTGGTCTCATCGTGTCTGCAGCTTCAGTGTTTTGGTGGTGCCACGAAGCTGATTGATTGTACTCAGGTTAGTATAAATGGGGCCAAACTAATAAGAAGAGGAAATACTCCTGCTAGATAATCAGTGGTCCTCAATAGCTTCCAAGCTGCTGGGAGCAAATTTCTGTCTGTGGTGCTGGGACTTCAGTGCTTCTGCTTCTAATTTCTCGTCCTACAAGTTCAGTCCTTTGCACTTGATTCCATCCATTTGCCTCTTTCCTGACATGTTTCCAGTGCTCTGCACTGGAAGGCAAGTATCTTGATGAAGCACTCCTGCCTAGTGCCTAACCTTTTCCTATTGCTATTTCAGCTAGTAACCCCTGCCCTTGAGGGTGAAAACCCCACACTTAGAGCTCCAACTCACCATGAGCCCATTCCAAGGGCTATTTTGTCCGAGCACTTCATCTCCACAGAGAAGATGCTACGAGTCATGAGTTGACATTTTGTAGCACTGAACTCTGGCAGCAATGAGATACACATTGAATGCAGTACCTAGTTTTAAGCCCTCGGGTTTCAGAGTTTTAGTCTTTGCTTTTCACATTTTCCTTCTTGTAGGTGAGTCGGATTTTATTTCATGCAGTGGTTATGCTGCTTTAGGCAGGGAGATGGACTATATGACATTCTGCATTTTGACCCCATTTTCTGACTAGAAGGACCATGGTAAGGCTCAGTAGTTTCATATGAGAAGAATCTGTTTAAAGCACTGCAAGTACTAGATCTTTATTAAAGAGTCATTTCCAGACTCTTTTGCTTGTAAGACTGTAAACACAATGTAGCATTAGCTCAATTAACTATGAACACAGCAATGGCTCTTCTTAGCTTCATGGTCAGTGCTTCAGGATATTCAGGGTCCTGTGGGAACATATTCAACAATTAGAGATAGTAGGCACCTGGGTCAGCATTTACATGCCTGTTTAGGTACTAAATTTCATAATCCCAGTGGAAATTCAGGTGCCTGTATCCATTTGTAGGGCTGGTCACTAATGATTTGGCAGTTTGGATGATGCTTATTGATCAAGGGCTGAGAATTATCTTGAGATGAGCACTCACCCCAGTTTTCACTGCCAGGTTTGTGATCACCTGAGGAACCTAAACATACATAAGTCTATGGGACCTGACAAGATGCATTCCAGAGTCCTGAGGGACTTGGATGATGTAGTTACCAAGGCACTCCCCAGGATATTAGAAAGTCATGAAAGTCAGGTGAAGTCCCCAGTGACTGGGAAAAGGGAAACTGCACCCATTATTAAAAGGGTAGAAAAGAGGACTGACCTGTCAACCTCACCTCTGTGCCTGGGAAGATCATGGAACAGGTCCTCCTAGAAGCTATGCTAAGGCAAATGGAAGGCAGGGAGGTGATATGAGACAGCAAGCATGGCTTCACCAAGGACAAGTCCTACCTGATCAACATAGTGTCCTTCTATGATGGAATGTCTACATCAGCAGACAAGTAGACAAAGCTACGTATGTCATCTAGGTGGACTTCTGTAAGGCCTTTGACACATTCCTCTACATCCTTGTTTCTAACTTGGAGAGAGATGGATTTGATGGATGGACTATTAGCCAGATGAGGAATTGATTAGCTGGTCACATCCTGAGGGTAGTGGTCAACAGATCAATATCCAGATGGACATCAGTGACAAGTGATGTCCCTTAGGGGTCCATATTGGCACCAGTACTGTTTAATATCATGATCAATGACACAGACAGTGGGATCAAGTGCATCCCCAGCAAGTTCATTAACAACACCACCTTCTTATGCTGATAGAATTAAGTCTCTTTTGGAGCAAAATAAGGCTGTTTGAGGCACTCTGCACTAGGAAGTTGACATTGAGAAAGGCAAGGCAACAACGAATTAGGTCTGATCACCTTTATACAGTTTTAACAGGGAGAGTTTGAACATAGTACTCAGATAACACAAATTCTAGCATCCACTGTTTTTTAATGCAGATAGATTTAGAGTCACTATTGCCATTTTCAACTTTCATCTCATTCCCTTTGTGTTTTCAGTTAAGTTCACACCCTTTCTGTTGACATGTCTGTAATTCAGTTTGCTTGACATAGTCCCAGTGTCTGATAATAAAAAACTTATTGGCTCTGAGAAAAACAAACAAATTTCAGCTGAGCCTCTCAACATTCTCAACTCTCAACTCCTGCTCCAACTCACCCACACAGAGGATTTTTTCAGCCTTAGGGGGAGCAGCATTACAGCCACAGTTACTAGTGTCATGAGTTCATAAGGTCAGTTATTTGACAAAGCCTCCACACCTTAGATTGTGTTGGATGACATCCCAAATTGCATCTGCTAAAGGATTATTCTGCATCCTTGTTGTCAATGGCTTGCAGTAAAGACATGAAGAAAGGAGAAAAGGTAGCTAATTTAGTCAGTGGGGCTAAAAATATACTCTTAGAAAACATAAGAAGCAAATTCCTGGATTGTTACATGTTCTGATACAAAGCAGTCTGAATACAACTCATTGTCACTTGCCAAAAGTAGTTTCTTCTTCCCTTTGCTGAGTAGCCTTTGGGTTCTGCTTTTGCACTGGGTAAAATGCAGCCTAGATCATCTGGTGATGACTGTACCATTTCTTTTCTACTGAAGAATCAAACAACTCCTTGCTAAGAGAAAAGTACAGCACCTTCAGGTTTACCAGTTTTATCACTTGTGTTCCAGGCTTGTAAAGTCTCCAGCTGTCAAGAACAAGGTGAACATCTCTATGACTTCCTTCTCTACTTTGTTCTCAAGAACCCTCATCTTTTCTATTTAAAGGACTGTCTTCTAAAAGCAGCAGAGATCGTACCAGGTCTGCTTACTTAACTTTGGCATGGGCTGGATGAGTTTGCACTCTGTCTTAAATAAGGCTCCATGCTTTAGCATTACTAGGCAGAAGAGACTTATTTAAGAATTGGAAGGATGTTGTGATCACCCTTAAGCCTTTGATGCCGAAAGCAAAACTTTGTCTATGCCAGGTACAAGATTCATCATTTGCATTGACTCCATTCTTCTCTGTATAAACTTGCTTAAAGCAACTTGCTTCTCTGTATGCTATTTGCTTAAAGCAACTTGGTCTTGTTCAGAGACTGCTTTGATATTCATAACTTTCTGCAGCAGACTTCCCAGAAAAAAACCCTGTTTGAATGCAGTTCATGGTGATAATCAGTCCTGATTTCTTTGTCCAAGCCTTGAACCTTCAGCCTGTCACACTTTCCCACACAGCAACAAGTACATCTGAATACTTTAAGTCCCTTCTTTTGAGGGTTTTCAGAGACATCCGGTACCCTCTGCATGTTTTACATGTATATACTTATTCATAAAAATAATTCTCTTTCACGCTTTAATTTTCAGTTTTTAATTAACAGGCTGTCAGTGGGAGAATCAGTAACATAACACAGTCTGTGGCATCAGCAATAAGCAGGGTAGGGCCATAAAAATACTGTAGGGCTGGGCAGTATGATCAGTGTAGAGCCAGGCTGGTGCAGCCACACAGTACAATGTTGAACATGTTCGCAGTAGAATGTGAATATGATAAAGGTCTTGGGAACCATATTAGTATGGCACTGCGTTAAAATGCTCTGTTCGTTAGGTGCAGAGACTGTTAACATGGGTCAATTGTTTCCGTCTTTGAAGTTATTGTGGGCTCTGCTAGTTCAGACACCATGAGACATTCCAGAGCTCAAGCAAGAAGTTACAACTATGAGCACCACAGGAGACTGTTTCTCAGCGGAAACCATTGGTGTTGGCACACAAGTTGGGGCCAACAGGCAGGGGTAGCAATGTTTTTGGCTTTGTGAATTGATGTCTTCTTCTATATGTCTTGGAGGATGTACAATGTCTTCCTCTACAAGGCACTGATGGCTTGGTTGCTCCATATTGAGGAGCATATTCACTTCTTACAGGTGAATTCCTACTCTTAGGAAGTGCATCATGGGAGAGGCAGGGGCATGCTTGTGGGGACAAAAAGAAAGTGATGCTTTCTGATGATGCTTTTGGAATCTGAAAGCTGTGGGCTCCTCCTTGGTTTTATGTCCTTAGCACAGGGAAGCTGTGTTGGCTCATCCTCATCAAGAATAAAACCATTTTGATGCACCCAGGTTCTTGTTTTTTACTGTATTTTCCAAATCTGCCAGTGGTGAGGGGTGAAGTGGAGGGAAGCGATTGGGAGCCTGAGAGAGCTGGCAGTAAGTAGCAACATATCCAAGCTTTGACAGACTCTGGTGGCGTAACTTAATTAACTAATGGCCTGTATAGAGCTGTAATGGGATCCAAAAACAGAAAGCTTTTAAGCAAAACTTAACGCCAACAGCATCAATAACAGTGAGCTGAGGGTACTTACTCCGTTTTTTCCTGTAAGACTGGTGACACAGCCCCTCACCTACTCTCTGTCCCCAAAGACGTTTCTCCATCTAGTGTCCCTGGGCAATAACTACAGCCAGCTTGGTCCCAGTATCCTGCTTTTGCTCCCATATGGCTCAGAGGTTTCCTCATAAGCTTACAGAAGCTTTAAGCAGAGAGAAAGAAGATGGATTCTGAAAGCATGCTCCATGGAGCTGTAGCCACGTGTATTGGTGCCTCTAGTCACTGTCTGCTTCTCTGGCATTTAGAGTGGTTTGGTTTGTCTTGCCATCATAGAGCAGACATGAATTTTGCTCTTCTGCTCTTCTTTCAGTGGTGCTCACTCTTTTGAAACTTGCTTTGGTTCAAGTCTCACCGTCTGAAGTTGCTTCAACAAGCTGCTATTGAACACAGGGTTTCAGGCAGCTGGGGCAGCCCTTTGCTTGTATGCATTTATCTTCCAGGGGGATTTAGTGTATGGGAACTACCTGCTTCTCCCCAGCATAACCTGCAAACTTCCCACTTCCCACAGCATCATCATGTGTCATACACATGATGTATGTTCACATAGCTCTGATGTCTAATGATGCATGTGTTTTAGGCAGCATCATGTCTAAATTGGGTAGGGTGGCAGAAGCTATGATTTAGCTTCACTACTTGCATTCTCTGCTGAGTTTTTAATGTAATTAAACCATTGTCTTTATTTGCACCACTATTATTAATTAGTTGGATGAAGTTGTCTCCTCTCTTCCAAACACAGTCTCCCTGAGGTCCTGAAGCATGCACATATGGCAACGCACCGCTCTGTTCCAGCAAGGGAGGTGGTCACGCTGTTCTTCTCCTCTCTAATTTCCTCTCCCATGCATACCTCTTTCTTAAAGGTCGACGTTACAGGCTTCTTGTCACATTTCCCTCTCAGCACCAGGTTTTTACGTGAGGCCAAACTCTGTTTGTTCTGCAGGACTGGGAGAACTTGCTGGGCATCAACAACAGCAATGGCAGAAAGGAAGCATGAACAGATGGCTCCTTGCCTAATCTCCTGCCTGTCAATGGCTGGCAACACCTCTGATATCTGTGGTGTTTCAGGGAGAGCAGGCAGAATGCTGCCAGCTCCTATGTTTAGTGTTGCTGGATGTACCTGCCAGGGACAACATATGGTCCATGGTACCTACAGAGAGAGTTGGACAGGAGATGGCTGCAGGTCGCCCACTGTGATTCAAGGCATGTCTGGTTCTGCTGGTTGGCACCAGCCAAAATGTCACACAGCAAAGTGTGTTGGGAGTGCTCCTGAGAGGGGATCTTATAGCCAAAAAGCAGGGAAGACATCAGGGAATCAAAAATACTGAGCCTGTGCTCTATCCTACTTCACACCATTTCATCAAAGGCTTTTGGGAACCAGGCTAATAAAAATGTCAACACTTGAGGATTATGTACTTGCTCTACCTGTGGCCAAGAATCATAGAATCATAGAATAGTTAGGGTTGGAAAGGACCTCAAGATCATCTAGTTCCAACCCACCTGCCATGGACAGGGACACCTCTCACTAAACCATCCAACACAAGGCTTCATCCAACCTGGCCTTGAACACCGCCAGGGATGGAGCACTCACAACCTCCCTGGGCAACCAATTCCAGTGTCTCACCACCCTAACAGGAAAGAATTTCCTCCTTATATCCAATCTAAACTTCCCCTGTTTAAGTTTTAACCCGTTACCCCTTGTCCTGTCACTACAGTCCCTGACGAAGAGTCCCTCCCCAGCATCCCTATAGGCCCCCTTCAGGTACTGGAAGGCTGCTATGAGGTCCCCACGCAGCCTTCTCTTCTCCAGGCTGAAAAGCCCCAACTTCCTCAGCCTGTCTTCATACGGGAGGTGCTCCAGTCCCCTGATCATCCTCGTGGCCCTGCTCTGGACTTGTTCCAGCAGTTCCACGTCCTTTTTATGTTGAGGACACCAGAAGAGGAAAGCCATGATGCAGAATGGACAGGGCAGTATAGTTTTCTTGCAGAATGATCTAATCTAACATTTCACATTCTAACTCAGGATAAGGATACCTCTGTCTGTCATCTTTACACATAGAATCAGAAGACAACATCCTCTACCCCTTTAGGATGCAAGGACCTGCTACATAGGTCCACAATGCATACTTCCCAGCAGCATAGCAATGCTTTGGAGCTCCGGAGGAGATCTTTACCCTGGATATGATTTCAGCTGTGTTATAGGAATCCTGTTTAAGATGTGGGGAGATTTGGTCCTGTGGCTCTAATAGAATTGATATTCTAAGGGTCTATTCAAGACAACAGAGTCATGGCTTCTTGTCTGGATCTTGGATGGGCCCCTTGCATGGCTTGGCATGAGTTCTTGGGAGTTAAACTTCTATTTAGGTGGAGGGCAAAAAAACTAAGATTTTTTTTCCACTGTGAAAATGATCTGATTCTGTATTCTTCCTACAGGAATATAAAACCTGCCAAATTCGGGGAATTTTAATTCCAGACTGAATTCCACAGATGACCACAAGACTGCAATGACCATAACACAAGCACAGGGAGAGATACTGCTGCAATGGAGTAGCAGGCTCAGAGAACATCTCCACAGACGCTGGTTCATATTGCACATAACTGATCAATAGCAAGAGCAGAAATGTTTCATGTTATGTGAAAGACTTCATGCCGATCAAATGTATTACTGCAGCTCTTGGACACATCCCTGAAATGGCACTTAATTAAATAGCATCAAGCTTAGTGCAAGATGTCTCTAGAGTCTTGGGGAGATTGTGTTATGACTAGTCTGTAATTAGTACTTAAGTTATTTAGTTTAGAGCTTACTCACATCCCTGTCTCATGTTGTACTCACCAACTCTGGGTATCTCCATTGGCAAGAAAAGGTGTGACATCCTGACATTCATCTTTTTAAAACCCATGGGAAGAAAGATACCCTTTACACTTCTGGCCAGGAGAAGCAATTGTGTCAGCCTGATTGATAATGTAGTCCTGAGTCTGCTCTATTATGTGAACAAACTCTTTACAAGATAGTTCATGCTTCTGATTTCCTTCCCAATTTTTGTTTAGGTTAGAAAGCACCATGTCTGTATTGAGATGCGGAATTTAGCACAATATGATCCAGATCCTAAGTGCGTAAAGATAGTCTTTCAGGGTAAAGAGGTGATGATACTAATTGTCTGGATCAGAGAGATGGAGACCCTTTGTGATAGCCAATAAGACTTCCACATGCCCTCTGGTTGTCATTAAGCACACAGCTTTGAAAGCAGCAAGGGACTTAGCAATTCTAGAAAACCTTAGAATCATTAAAAAGGGTTATTTCATAGTTAATCATAATTTCCTAATGAAAGGTGAAATGCTAATTATTTCCCCTAATTACACTAAAATCTTCAGAGGATTCAAATATTAGCATGACCTATAGTTTGCAGAGACCCAGATGACACCCACATACCACCTAATTAGCAATGACTTTCCACAGAAGGCATCTCTTTGAAGCATTACATTTTCCACATGCTTTTTCACATTAGCATTGTGAAAATAGCCCTCCCTACTTGCTACAATAAGGGATGAGTCAGGCACATCATCACAGAGCACCCAAAGCCTTCCCCAATAACCAGAATAATCCTTGTAACACTTGCTAATAAGTGAAAGCAGAGGGAGTCTGTTCTGATGTCCCTGTCAATGGAAGTTAAGTGCGCTTAGGGAAGTAAAGAACACAATTAAAATTAATAATTTGCATTAGATACACATTATAATGAATACACACCAACCATCAGGGAATAATTATCTGATTGCATTAGTAACCAGGTCATGCTTAGGTCTATGCCCTGCAGTCACAAGATATGACTTGTCTTGGTTTCCAAAGAGCACCAATGCTTCAGAGATATCCAAGTTGTCATAGAACTGCTGGGGAGGGCAGGGCTGGCAATTAACCACCAGTTTCAGACCTATATATGTCCCTTAGCTCAACTGGGTTTTTTTCTGCCTTTGTAGGAGGCAAGAAACATGGAATTTCGCAGACATAGAGGTTAAACTGGTTACCTTATGAAACAGCATCCTCTTTTCCCATCTGAAGCCTGCAGAAAGGAAGCAGGAGTTTTACTTTGTTTTCTTGCTGGATTTGTCAGCTCTACAAGTTGTTGTGTTTCGTCTAGGATTTAGTCATTGCAGCAATGTGAATAAATCATTCCCATGACAGCAGTGAAATACAGATGCTCTTATGCATGCTTAGGAAGCAGTGGGTAAACAGCAGGCAAAACTGGAAGTCAAGCTGTATGGAAACATGAGTGTCTCTCTTAGGTAGTAGAAGATTAATGCTTTCAGCAGGCTGATGCTCCTAGCTGCAGTTACCAGTGAAGAAAAATCTCCAGGTGTATCAGACACTGCATAGGGAACCTAACAGGAGAGAGGAAAACTGAGTGAAATCAGGCTAATGTAGAAGTTTGCCCTTACCTCCCCAATTTGTCTCCCCAGATTTCATTAACACAGATAATAATTAAAGCCGTAAGGAGAAGGCACTTTACTGAGACAGCTTTTAGCTTTCTGAATCATAGAATAGTTAGGGTTGGAAAGGACCTTAAGATCTGCAGTTTGTATTTTGACAGAGAGCTGGTTTCTTGTTTTCTCCACCTAATCCTAGAGGTGGTATGGGACATGGCACAGCAGTTAGTACAATTAGGATCTTCTGAGCAAACACTTCCCTCCTTCAGAGGATCTCAATGGGGCAAGGTAAAACTCTTGCATCTGGAAGTTTGCTATCTTTTATCCTGGCATAGAGGGGATTCCAGGGAAGTGGATTCCAGGTTGGATGGAGTCTTGGTTTAGTGTGTGATGTCCATGGCAGGCAGCTGGAACTAGATGATCTTAAGTTCCTTTCCAACCCAAACCATTCTATGATTCTGTGATTCCCCTGCCTTAAAAGAAATCACCATGGCCTAACACACTGTAGGGGAAAGGGAACACAAAGGAGGTGGCTAGTTCTGCGTGGGAGCCATACTTGCTTTCCCAAGTAAGAAACAATACATGCAGAATACATTCCAGGATGAAAAGGAGGAAAAAAGAAGTTAATACTCCTGGTTTCTAGCACAAAATGTCACACATTGGAATCGTAAATCCACACTATCTAAATGTTTGAAGAAATCTGCATTATTTTACTGGTTTGGAATAGGGTGGAGTTCAAATTCTTCCTAGCACCTTGTTTTTTATTCACAAGGCTAACACATATTCCATCAGCTTGCTCTGAACAGAGGTGGGTTCAGTAGACATGTGCTTCCTGTTGCAAATTATACAATAGTACAGTCCACTTCAGCTGTAGGTTAGATTTGGTGGAGAAGATGATAAAGAATGTATTTTTTTACCTTTTTATTTCCATATTTGTCCAATGGATTATTTGATGACTTACTCATTTTGCTCTGTAGCTTGTACAGTCCTGTTTTATTGAGTAATTTACATGACATATAGTAGCCACATTCAAATATATCATATTTTGGAGCTGTTTTGCATGTTTTTTGATCTCCATTTGTATCTTCCACCAGCAGAAATGCTGACACCTATTACACACAACATCCACTCACTCATTTTAATTCACTCCTCCTTCTAAACAAAGGACTTAAGGAAAGGAACAATTTCATTGAATAATTAGCATCATTAATCCTTGACTGTTGACACCTGAATTGTCATCCTAGCCCATAGAAGTGCTTATATAGCAGCTTTCATGCAATGCATTACAAAACACTTTACAAATAATAGTTTAATGAAACACAATAAAACAACAAATCATTACCAGAGCAAAAGGACATGTCATAAAATCTTCTTGAACAGTGAAAGTGATATCAAACGATTTAAAACAGATACAGTCTGTGCTCCTTATACTTTTCAGTAGAAGGCAATTCTGTGCATGAGATGCATAGCAAGTAAGAGCTTTTGAGCCATTCAGGTTTCAGGCAAACTTTTCTGTAGGCAGATTTTCCACTGATCTGAAAAGATGCCCATGGATATAAAAAAGCAGATTGTGCTTCCATTTAGGCTTTATTTTACATAGAAATTTACGATTTATTCATATCTGAATATAAACAGGGCAGGAATTTCAATCATGTGAGTATTCCTAGCTAAAATCCTTATATCTGGCCTTTAGCTAGTTCTAAGGACTTCATTTGCTAAGTGGACAAGGCAGTTTTGCACTTACGGGTGTCCTGGTGGAAACCTAATGAAAAATACGTTGTGAACTTTATATTCAAGGACATCCTAGCTGAATGTGTAGTAACTTTAACCTTCAAATATGTCTCTGATCTCTGCTAAATTTCAGGGACTTATTCCTAAGCAGTACCAGTGGGAAAAGACATAAACTCCTTGTTCTTCTGGACCTTAAGAGGAAAGAGAGAATGCTGAATGTGACATAAATCTCTTCTTTCTTTCTTTCTTTTACTGTGTGCAAAAGCAAATCCGAACCACAATAAATAATAGATGAGCTGTCTCTCTTCTTTGTGTGGTCTGTTCAAAGGGGTGAAAGTCATCAAGTTTCAGGGACAATTGCACCTTTGCAAAGCTGAAACTGCACCAGGATCCCTAACCCATCCTGGTGCATTAAACAATGACACCCTGTGTCCTCTTACAGGAAGAAACCCATGAAAGTTTTTCGAATCTGAAAGGTTTCTCTGCAGGAATAACTGGGAAATGTTTTTGATTTACAAGGTAAGATGGCAATGCTTCCTAGAGGCTGTAAAGTGGTACAACTGTGGACAACATCGACAAACAGACACATGGAAAATTGCAGTAATATCTGTGTGAAATATGTGAATAATGTTTTCGAGTCCCAGGTTAGACATTGCTAGCCATGACCCAGCAAGATATCTTCTATAAGATAATGTATAGAGCGGCACGCATTGCACAGCTGGTTATGCTGAGGCACTCCCATTGTGCTGAATGGATGAATGCCCTTTGATAAGACACTGAATCAACTCTTGCTACTAGCGCATAAGGGCAAGGGAGGATCTGCATAAACTGGGGAAGCATTCAGAGCTGTTCAGAGTACAAGAAAGGTGATCAAGTGATACTATGATACTATAGACTGTATTACAAAAGCATCTGGAAAACCTAGGTGAAGGTAGAATGGATGCGACTGCAATATAGAGTACCAGGCAAGGTCTGCTAGGCTTAGAGAGAAATAGGGGAGAAGTGATGTTCTGAAAGTCCCACAAGAGGTTTGTGGTTATTTTGATTCCTGTGCCAGCAATCTGATTTTGTGGCAATATTAAATCTATGTGTATTAAATCTATTAATTAATCATTAATATATTAATTCATATTACATTTTAATTTAATTTAATATTAATTAATCTATTGATTAATAATTAATTATTTATTAATTAAATCTATATGTACTATATGTAACTGGTTCCTAGTCAAAATGATGTAATGTA
Source organism: Lathamus discolor (assembly GCF_037157495.1). Taxonomy (NCBI): domain Eukaryota; kingdom Metazoa; phylum Chordata; class Aves; order Psittaciformes; family Psittacidae; genus Lathamus; species Lathamus discolor. The sequence goes on along the minus strand of NC_088885.1, from coordinate 155,467,928 downwards.
AATGGGAAAAGTGACAACAGAGTGCATGGGTTCTTAGTCAAGAACACATGGAAGTTCTGATGCAACAAGGATTGTTTGGTGTTCTAAAGCAGTTTCTAAAGCACTAATGACCTGGAGATGAAAACCACTGTATAAGACTTGAAGCTGACTGTGGCACTTGGTGCAACACATGTTAATTTTCTGTGAAACTGATGAATGTTGTTATTAACATGCTAGAGTCTATTCTCTTGCTAAATTTCAAAGAATTATAGAACACAGAATCATAGACTAGCCCAGGTTGAAAGGAATCTCAAAAGATCATCTGGTCCAATCTTTTATGGGAAAGGGAGGCAAGCTGACATTATCTAGCAGCCTACCCAGTCACCTCTTGAAAAATTCCAGTGATGGATATTCCACCACATTCCTGGTGAGGTTGTTCCACTGAATGATTATTGTCACTGTAAAAGATATTTCTTATACTGAGATGAAATCTCTCCTCATGCAACTTGTCTTCTCTATGTGGCTTCTTGTGAAGAGAGAGTCCCTACTCTTTGTAGACAACCTTTAAGTACTGGAATACTGTGATGAAGTCCCCCCTGAGCCTTCTGTTTTCCAAGTAGAAAAGACCTAACTCCTTCAGTCTTTCCTAATAGGGCAGGTTGTCCAGCATTTTGGTGATTTTGTGGCCTTTCTTTGCACCCTCTCCATTTGTCTGCATCTTTTTTGAGTTGTCGGGACCAGATCTGGACACGGTACTCCAGCTGTGGCCTGACAAGTGCTGCATAGAGTGGGTTGATCACATCTCTGTCTCTGCTAGTAATGCCCCATGGAAGCAGCCCAGGATCCAATTTGCCTTTGTTGCTGCAGCAGTGCACTGCTGACTCCTCTTCATCTTGTCATCCATCAGGATCTCCAGATTCCTTTAAGCAAAGCTGTTCCCCCACCACACAGGCCCCAGCCTGCTCTGGGCTCTTTAATTATGTCATCCCAGTTACAGGACTTTGCATTGTCTTAGTTAAACTTCATGCAGTTCTTGCTTGCCCACTCTTCCAGCTTGTACCAGGTCTCTCTGGGTCTGCTTTCTGATGTGTTCTCTTCACCACCCAGCTTGGTGTCATCCACAAACTTGGAGAGGGTGCTTTCAATCTCACTGTGAGGTCATTTATAGAGATGCTGAGCAGTGTGGGGTGAAGTAATCCCTGGGGGACCCCACTAGTGGCAGGCTGCCAGTCTGAGTAAAAACCATTGATCACCACACTCAGAATGCATCCAATTTCCTACCCATTTCACAAACCAACCATGCAGTCTGCATCTTGCCAGTTTGCTCAACAGAACAGTAACACAAGATAGAGGAGAACAAACAGTCTATAACCTTGAGAGGGCCCAAGTGCATTCAGCAATGTAATGCACTCTAGAGCTGGTAGTATCCTCCAGGATGAGCGCAGCAACATAACTCATATAAACAGACCTTCTACTTTTATAGTTTGCTATTATGCTCTCCACTCACACTGAGTATACTCAATAACTTTATCTACATGAATTTCAGAATTATGGCCTCATTCCAAGCATAAAAGTAAGGTAACAGAAGATAAAAAGTGTTTTAACAAAGTCAAGGACAATGACCTCAAAATGCCAATGAGGAAAAGAAATCTGCCAGTTTTTCCCGCTTTTTTTATGGATTTGGACAACGCTGTATATGTCTGTCCTTCCATTTAACACCAAATCAGTTAAAACATTTTAGATTCTTGTCAAATCACTTGAAGAAAGAGAAAAACCCTCCTTGTAATTAAAGTGTGTATGAACTGATGTGAAGAGCAACACTGGAATTACAAAGGTGTGTAGGTTCCTAAATCCTATCCAGCACTTACTTTACCTCATAACCAGGAATTGTAGGTCTTGATCCTTATCTTTTACAGGCCATGGAAAAAAGGAATTAATGTTAAATGAATAACCCCTTGTTTTCCTCTCTGGAGTGAAAAGGCCATTGAATCTTCTGGTGATGGGAGTCAATGGTCTTTCCTTTTGCTTACAGCTAATTGATGTCACATCACTTCATGGGGGTAGAGTCATGAGCTGCATGCACAGAACTGAGAAAATAACCTCATCTATCATATAACAATCCCAATAATTATCTGTGCACCCAAAGCACTTCCCTTCCACTCACTTCTGCAGATGTTACTGCCTTTGCTAATACTAGTGAATTCCTATCTTTAAACAACAGGGCAAGACAGCTTAGAGAATTTGCTCATTAAGATTAATATTCTCTCTGGTTTAGGGGTCAAGTCTGGCTTTTAAGAGGAAAGAGCCACAAATCATCCATATGACAACAGGGAAATTCCTCCCTGCCTTCTCTACACATTGACTTAAATCTCAGGATGGGAAAATGAAAAGTACCTGGGTGCTATCAGAACTTCTTTAAAGCAAGTACTATACAGCTTTCCCTCATTCTCCATTGTCACTGGGATGATCCATCACCTCTGTCAAGCAGCTGGAAATGGGCTGGGATATTGGCATGATGGGGTTGGTTTGCCGGCACCTGTCTCCCCAAATGTGCCACTCTCCTGATGGGAGAAGGTGGTTCTTGGCAACTTAATACTCATTATTACATCCTGAAAGTCCCATGCTGCTGTTGCAGCAGTGCAGTCATCAATGGTACGTCATCAATGTCATCTCTGCAGTCATCAATGGTAAGTTCCTTACCTTAACTATGGCAAAAACTAGAAGTCAGACAGAGAATCCTGACATCTTCCCAAAGCTCTTACTCCAGAGAAAAACTTTTTCTTGAGAAAGGAGTGTTTGAGCCAGTAACTCTGGCTTTGAGGTTGCAATGCTTCTTTCCTGCAAAGCCCCTGGAAAGCTTTGCAAGCTGTAAACCAAATCCTGGGATGCCCATGAAATCCTTACCCAGACAAAGGTCTCATTGGCATCAGTTGCATCTTAGTCAAAGACCACACTTCACTGGGATGTGAGAGATGTACAAATATCTTTATTACGCACAAATCCAGCCGCCTTTGGGGTGAGAAGGGAAGGAGGAATGAATATGGTGATCTCATATGGTAGAATAAAATAAGAAAACAGAAAATGTAGGTGATATTTGAAGAAAAAAAATATCTATCTTTAAGAGAAGTCTCGGATAATGTTTGCTTGAAACTATATATTTTTTGTTCTCTGTAACCAACTGTTAACCAATAATTATAATCGAATCATGGAATGGTTTGGGTTGGAAGGGACCTTAAAGCTCATCCAGTTCCAACCCCCTGCCATGGGCAGGGGCACCTTCCACTAGACCAGGTTGCTCCAAGCCCCGTCCAACCTGGTCTTGAACACTGCCACGAATGGGGCAGCCACAGCTTCTAGGGGGAACCATGTGCCAGTGCCTCACCACCCTCACAGGGAAGAACTTCTGCCTAACATCTATTCTAAATCTAGTCTCTTTCAGTTTATAGTCATTACCCATTGTCCTATCACTTCATGCCTTCCTAAAAAGCCCCTCTTCAGATTTCTTGTCTGCCGCTTTGCGTACTGGGAGCTGCTCTAAGGTCTCCCTGAAGCCTTCTTTTTTCCAAGCTGAACAACCCCATCCCTCTCAACCTATCTTCATTAGATGCTCCAGCCCTCTGATCATCACTGTGGGCTCCTTGGGAATAACTCTGGCATGTCCATATAATACTTATGTTGGGTGCCCCAGAGCTGGACTCAGTACTGTGGAGTCTCATGAGGAGCAGAGGGGCAGAATCACCTCCCTTGACCTGCTGGTCACACTTCTTTAAATGCAGCCCAGGATATGGTTGGTTTTCTTGGCTTCAGGTAGACATTTCTAGCTCATGCTGAACTTCTCATCAACCAACACCTGCAACACTTCTCCTCAGGGCTACTCTCAATCCATTCTCCATCCAGCCTGTATTTGTGCTTGGAAGACTTCTTCTAACATGCTAAAGCACATGAATGTTATGGCATGCTAAGGCACATGAAAAACAACAAGGTGCTTGGTGACAGCCAGCATGGCTTCACTAAGGGGAAATCCTGCCTGACCAATTTGGTGGCCTTCTATGATAGGGCTACAGAACTCATGGACAAGGGTAAAGCAGTTGATGTCATCTACCTGGACTTGTGCAAAGCGTTCGACACTGTCCCACACGACATCCTTCTCTCTAAATTGGAGAGACATCAATTTGATGGATGGACCACTCGGTGGATAAAGAACTGGCTGGACGGCCGCACACAAAGAGTTGTGGTCAATGGCTCGATGTCCGGCTGGAGACCAGTAACGAGTGGTGTCCCTCAGGGACAGGTGTTGGGACCGGTCTTGTTTAACATCTTTGTCGCTGACATGGACAGTGGGATTGAGTGCACCCTCAGCAAGTTTGCCGATGACACCAAGCTGTGTGGTCCGGTTGATATGCTGGAGGGAAGGGATGCCATCCAGAGGGACCTTGACACGCTTGTGAGGTGGGCTGATGCCAACCTTATGAAGTTCAACCATGACAAGTGCAAGGTCCTACACCTGGGTCAGAGCAATCCCAGGCACAGCTACAGACTGGGCAAAGAAGAGATTCAGAGCGGCCCTGCAGAGAAGGACTTGGGGGTGCTGGTCGATGAGAAAATGAACATGAGTCGGCAGTGTGCGCTTGCAGCCCAGAAAGCCAACCGTATCCTGGGCTGCATCAAAAGGAGCGTGACCAACAGGTCGAAGGAGGTGATCCTGCCCCTCTAGTCTGCTCTTGTGAGACCTCCCCTGGAGTATTGTGTGCGGTTCTGGCATCCTCAACATAAAAAGGACATGGAACTGCTGGAACAAGTCCAGAGGAGGCCACGAGGATGATCAGGGGACTGGAGCACCTCCTGTATGAAGACAGGCTGAGGAAGTTGGGGCTGTTCAGCCTGGAGAAGAGAAGGCTGCGTGGAGACCTCATAGCAGCCTTCCAGTATCTGAAGGGGGCCTATAGGGATGCTGGGGAGGGACTCTTCATCAGGGACTGTAGTGACAGGACAAGGGGTAACGGGTTAAAACTTAAACAGGGGAAGTTTAGATTGGATATAAGGAGGAAATTCTTTCCTGTTAGGGTGGTGAGGCACTGGAATGGGTTGCCCAGGGAGGTTGTGAGTGCTCTATCCGTGGTGGTGTTCAAGGCCAGGTTGGATGAAGCCTTGTGAGGGATGGTTTAGTGTGAGGTGTCCCTGCCCATGCAGGGGGGTTGGAACTAGATGATCTTGAGGTCCTTTCCAACCCTAACTATTCTATGATTCTATGAACATCTATAGCCTTTCCTGAGAGGGTTTGGTTGTGCTTATTTAGGATTACTAGTGATATCAATCAGGAGTGGATATAAGGTCTGGTCTTGGTGGTAGACATGTCAGGGTCAGATTTAGGTAAACAGAATGCAATTAAACATCATTATAGAATCATAGAATGGTTAGGATTGGAAAGGAGCTTAAGATCATCCACTTCCAGCCCCCCTGCCATGGGCAGGGACACCTTACACTAAACCATGTCACACAAGGCTCTGTCCAACCTGGCCTTGAACACTGCCAGGGATGGAGCATTCACAACTTCCCTGTGCAACCCATTCCAGTGCCTCACCACCCTTTCAGTAAAGAACTTGTTCCTTATATCCAATCTAAACTTCCCTGTTAAAGTTTGAGCCTGTTACCTCTTATTGTATCACTACAATCCCTAACGAAGAGTCCCTCCCCAGCATCCTTATAAGTCCCCTTCAGATACTGGAAGGCTGCTATGAGGTCTCCACCCAAATTATATTGCTATATTGGATACCAATACATCTGTCTGGGGAAAAAAAAGACTTCGATAGGTGTTAAGTGGTCAGTCATGGCAATGGACATGCAACGTGTCCCAGTGCTTGTTTGAACAAGTATATATGAGTAAGAGAGTGAGAATGCTATTACAGGCAGATGCTGGGGGCTTTTTGTAGCTCTGGCATTAATTTTTTACCTTGTGTTCCTTCTCTTCAATTTCTAGGAAGAGAAGAAACTGAGCTAACCATGCAAATGTCCCCCTGCTCTGTCTCCTGCTATCAGCTGAAGGGCTTAACAGCACTGAATTGTAGGTGCACACCCTCAATCCTTTCTAGCACAGTAGCTCTGGGAAGATCTGTTTGAAGGTGCAGCTCTTTAAAAAGACTCTGAAGCAGCAAAACAGAAGAATTTATCGCTAAATGTAGAAGCACACTTGCCTCAAGTGTGGATTGTGGGTTTCAGGTTCACCTTTGGATCTGAATTTCTAGATATGTTATAGATTTTAAAGAGAAAAGGTGAGATATAAAAGAAAGGAAAGAATCAGACAGTAAGAGTTCCTGCTGATGGGAAAAGGTGAGACTGGGCTACTAACCAGCAGTCTGTTGTGGCAATGGGAAGGCAAACACTTGGCATGAGATCGGTGAAAGCAGGAATCATATGAGGCTAATAATACCTGACAAAGCAATGTTATTTTAAGCTGTAAATGGTAGTCAACATGAGTTCAGTAAGCTGAGGTTTCCTACCCCTTTTCCCACAGAAAACTTAAGCCCTTTCTGATGGTTACAAACAGAGGTGACATTTCCCTGTGTTATTTTTGCTTTTGAGGAAGACATGTACTCTCAGCTGTGGTTGTTCCTGGGCTTGGGAGCAGATATTTTAAGACATAAAACCATAAGACTACTTCACGCATTCACATTGCTCATAATTATTTCATATCAGATCCACCTCTTGGGCAGCAGCAGAGTTTTCACACTGTTGAGGGGAAGAAAAAAGACCAAGGCAAGTGACCTATGAAGGAAGTGAAGAACAGAGTTTGTGGGGGTTCTGTTCTTGTTTGATATTGGTGCAATGTTGTCCTTAGGTACATGTGGGGCTGGGACTAAAGCAACAGACATAATCACTTGCCTAATACCACAAGGAACCAGGTTCCTGGTTCCCTGGTGCAGGACCTTTGGGAGGTATTTCCACTTGAACCCAAGAAATTTGGGAGTCAAACAGGACACAACAATGAGCCGCAAGTTTGGCAGTAGGTCCCTGGGTTTCTGAACACACTGCAAGCCTTCACCCCACTCTCCTTGCTGTGTGTTATCCACTGGGATGTTATTGCGCAGAAGCAGGACCCTTTCAGGGGTGCAAACCACCCCTCCCATCACAGAGTCATTTGGCACTTTGCTCTGATTCAGAGCTGACATATCATGCCTGTATCTTGCCCAGGGCAGTGAGCAACTGATGTTGGCTTCACATCTCTGTGTGCAAGATGTACTGTAACCTCCTTTGCATCAGCCATGTGTTAATCCTCTTCACACACATATTGTCTGTGAGTGGTTTGAATGTATGAAAGTGCAGGGAATTTGTTATGAGGAGTACGTAACAGAGGGGTTGACTCATTGTGTCTTGTCACATGAGAACAGGGGCCATCGGGTGAGGATCGTGGGAGATGGAGTGAAATCAAGGGGAAAAGATTCTTCATGGGATTATGTGAGATCTGCAGAACTTCCTGGGAGGAGAGGAGAGGGAAAGGAAGGGAAGGGAAGGGAGGGGAAGGGAAGGGAAGAGAGGTGAATGCAAGGCAAGGCAAGGCAAGGATCAATGAGGGGATAAACTCCCCACATTGGGGAAGTGGTGGGAGCTGGGACAATGCTGTGCAGGCAACGAGCTGGACACACAGCCCTTGTGGTCTGTGTGTCTGTCCTGCCACTGTTGGCTGGGCTCTGGTCACTAACAGTGTGGCTGTCCATATGCCCTTAGGTTTGCTTGTGTTTCTGTGTGTAGTTTCAAATGTGATGATTTGAGTACTATTAAAAGAGAATTTTTCACTAAATAATATACTTTGTGGTTGTTTTATTTTTTTCTTTGATTTTTTCTATTTGTCTCTTCTTTAGCTTATTTTGGTATTTGTTATGAGCAAGAAGTTCTCTCACAATTAGTTGCCTTGGCTACTAATGATTTTCTTCTATTCAAGTATAGCTTTTTTTATTTAAACACAGCACCTAATCTATCTGCTTTGTGTTGCTTAATGTGACAAGGCCCTAAGCTGCAAGGAGCTGGTGGTTACAGTTGTGATAACACTAAGGGCAACTTCAGTTTGGTCTTTGAGGCGTAGGGATTGCTTTTCTGGAAGTAATGTTTAGCAGAGAGACTCGATGAGATCATATTGAACCTCATATACTGTTTACAGTGCATCACAGCAACTATTCTCTGGCTACTGTGTGATTAAAGAAATGAAGATAGCTATGTCTATGTGTAAGTGTCTGGTACCTGGGAGCTCACAAGGCTATGGGTTTCTGCTGTGAGTTACAACCGTAAGACAAAATATAAGGAGTGCCCCATAGTGCCAAGCAGATCCTGATTCTGAATAAACAGTGTATTCTTACACAGTCATTTCCAAGTAAGAATCAAGTTAGCTGACAAAGGCGTGTCTGTTCATTGTGATTTAATCACGGTCACACCAAATATCTGTAACTGGGGCAGGAGCTGTGCCCAGATGCACTGGTCAGGCCAGAGGGTTTTGCAAAAGGTCAGCTTACCATCTTGGAGCTGGAATAAATGTTCAGAGGGGGCTTATGAGGGTTTCTCTAGTGGTGAGACAAAGGTGATTAATGCCCAAGTTAATTTTGCATGAGTTATGGGAAAGAAAAGAGCTCACTGAGGAGTTATGGCCTGATATTTTCAGTTAGAGGGATACTAAGGAAAGAATCTGTAGTCAGGTGCCTAAAGTTAGTTTTGTAGCTTGACTAATTAAGTAACCCCCGGCCATAGAAGTGAGACACAGTTGTTATTCCAGACGAAGTCAATGGGAGGCGGGGATGCTCTGCGCCTTTGAGAATCAACCAGTTTAGCCTCAATAAAGGGAGGTGAAGACAAACTAGAAAGCATCTTTTCTTCAAAACAATGCCACAAATGTGGCTCAGCTGGTGCCTGAAACCTCCTGCCAGCAGCACCTGTGCCACCAGCTCTGTGTTTTGGCTTCCTGCAACTTGAATTTCACATCATTGGAAGAAAAATGCAGGAAAGCTTCTTGTGCATCTTTTATCTGCTGGGTGAAACTATAACCATGAGAATAGGCAGGAGCAATGTAAAGGCTTTGCTATGTATGTGCCATGTTATATTTCACAAATACAGGTCATCCCACTGGGAGCACTGTGTGCTGTCCTGGTGTCCTCAACCTAAGGACATGAAACTGTTGGAGCAAGTCCAGAGGAGGCCATGAGGGACTGGAGCACTTGCTGTATGGACACAGGCTGAGAAAGTTGGGGCTGTTCAGCCTGGAGAAGAATAACTGCATGGAGACCTCATAGCAGCCTTCCAGTATCTGAAGGGGGCCTATAAGGATGCTGGGGAGGGACTCCTCATTAGGGACTGTAGCGACAGGACAAGGGGTAACTGGTTCAAACTTGAACAGGGGAAGTTCAGGTTAGATATTAGGAAGAAATTCTTTACTGTGACGGTGGGGAGGCACTGGCACATATTGCACGAAGAAGCTGTAAATGCTCCATCCCTGGCAGTGTTCAAGGCCAGGCTGGACCGAGCTTTGGGTGACATGGTCTAGTGTGAGGTGGCTCATGGTAGGGGGTTAGAACTGAATGACTTCAAGGTCCTTTCCAACCTAAACCATTCTTTGATTCCGTGGTTCTATGATTCTATTATCTGTCATGTTTAGGAATAAGCAATGTTTTGGTGAACAGAAGCACCAATCATAGAATCATAGAATAGTTAGGGTTGGAAAGGACCTCAAGATCATCTAGTTCCAACCCCCCTGCCATGGGCAGGGACACATCACACTAAACCATCCAACACAAGGCTTCATCCAACCTGGCCCTGAACACTGCCAGGGATGGAACACTCACAACCTCCCTGGGCAACCCATTCCAGTGCCTCACCACCCTAACAGGAAAGAACTTCTTCCTTATATCCAATCTAAACTTCCCCTGTTTAAGTTTTAATCCATTACTCCTTGTGCTATCACTACAGTCCCTGATGAAGAGTCCCTCCCTAGCATCCCTATAGGCCCCCTTCAGGTACTGGAAGGCTGCTATTAGGTCCCCACGCAGCCTTCTCTTCTCCAGGCTGAACAGCCCCAACTTTCTCAGCCTATCTTCATGCGGGAGGTGCTCCAGTCCCCTGATCATCCTCGTGGCCTCCTCTGGACTTGTTCCAACAGTTCCATGTCCTTTTTATGTTGAGGACGCCAGAACTGCACACAATGCTCCAGGTGAGGTCTCACAAGAGCAGAGTAGAGGGGCAGGATCACCTCCTTCGACCTGCTGGTCATGCTCCTTTGCATGCAGCCCAGGATACGGTTGGCTTTCTGGGCCGCGAGCGCACACTGCAGCCGGCTCATGTTCATTTTCTCATCTACCAGCACCCCCAAGTCCTTCTCTGCAGGGCCGCTCTGAATCTCTTCTTTGCCCAGTCTGTAGCTGTGCCTGGGATTGCTCCGACCCAGGTGTAGGACCTTGCACTTGTCATGGTTGAACTTCATAAGGTTGGCATCAGCCCACCTCACAGGCGTGTCGAGGCCCCTCTGGATGGCATCCTTTCCCTCCAGCATATCAACCGGACCACACAGCTTGGTGTCATCGGCAAACTTGCTGAGGGCGCACTCAATCCCACTGTCCATATCAGCGACAAAGATGTTAAACAAGACTGGTCCCAACACCGATCCCTGAGGGACACCACTTGTTACCGGTCTCCAGCCGGACATTGAGCCATTGACCACAACTCTTTGTGTGCGGCCATCCAGCCAGTTCTTTATCCACCGAGTGGTCCATCCATCAAATTGATATCTCTCCAATTTAGAGAGAAGGATGTCGTGTGGGACAGTGTCAAACGCTTTGCACAAGTCCAGGTAGATGACATCAACTGCTTTACCATTGTCCATGAGTTCTGTAGCCCCATCATAGAAGGCCACCAAATTGGTCAGGCAGTATTTCCCCTTAGTGAAGCCATGCTGGCTGTCACCAAGCACCTTGTTGTTTTTCATGTGCCTTAGCGTGCCATCCAGGAGAATGTGCTCCAAGATTTTACCAGGCACAGTGGTGAGACTGACTGGTCTGTAATTCCCCGGGTCTTCCATTTTCCCCTTCTTGAAAATGGGGGTTATATTTCCCTTTTTCCAGTCGTCGGGAACTTCACCTGACTGCCATGATTTTTCAAATATGATGGCCAGTGGCTTAGCAACTTCATTCGCCAGCTCCTTCAGGACCCGCGGATGGATTCCATCAGGTCCCACGGACTTGTGCGCGTTCAGATTTTTAAGATAATGGTCTTGAACCAGATCCTCTCCTACAGTGGGCCCAAGGGCTTCATTCTCACAGTCCCTGCGTCTACCTTCTAAGACCTGGGTGGTGCAGTCAGAGCCTTTGCCAGTGAAGACCGAGGCAAAGAAGTCATTCAGAACCTCAGTCTTCTCCAAATCCTGTGTAGCCAGTTCTCCCGAGAGCTTCCTCAGGGGGCCTATGTTGTCCCTAGTCTGTTTTTTGTTTGCTACGTACCTGTAGAATCCCTTCCTGTTATCCTTAACATCCCTAGCCAAGTTTAATTCTAATCAGTAAAGGTCTCAGCATCTGGGATGGATTCATCCTGGCTACTTGTTGTTTTTTCAGCTGTGTGTTAAATTTTTGCCCTTGAGCAGTTACTCATAGCTGTATTCAGTCTTTCTTGGCTCTGGACACAAGATTATGCTTTCGTCAAGGCTGCATGGGACTGGTCAGAGAAATAGGTTTGCAGCGTGAGATCTTAGCCCTGCTGAAGTCATGAGGAGATTTGCCATTAAACTGAGTGAATTGCATCTAAGGCCAGAAGAGGGGCTGTTATGTTCACATAGATTCTTACTCAGCGGCTCCCTTATCTCATCTTCATAACTCATGGCTGAACTCAATGCATAATGTCAAAAAGGCATAGTGTTAATTTACTACTGGACAGCACGCTAGTTAACTACTTGAAATACTTAATGGAAACATTGCACCTTGCATTATATTTCCAGTTTGAACTTCATTGACTTGCTCCCTGTCGATATACCTCTCTATGTCAATTACCACAATGGATATTCTTTTGGCCTTCTCTGAGGGTCTTTTTCACCTACTTGTTTCTTATTTTGCAGGAGTACAGGGGATATTAATAGCATGACTCTACTTCAAATGGTAGCCCTTTGAAGAGTTCATGTTTGTGCTGAATGAAGTTGCTGCCGAGTCACATCTGCTCATGCAGATGATCCTACTCCTTTGCCTGGAAAAAGGGGGAATGATGTCCTGCCTTTCCTTAATTATCCAAGCTCTCAACTAAAGTTATTTCTACATGGTCCAGTGGAAGCTAATGCAGAAAACCTCATTCTCATTAGGTTAGCTCATTGCTCGAGTAGTAGGTGGTGCTCTAAAGCGGGAACCCTTACATTAATGCTACTGACTGCCATATCCAAACCCTGGAGAGGGGTTCAAGCCTTGCTGCTTCAGGTAAGGTCTGGTCTTCTACCAGTCTCTTCCAGGAGCAGGTTTGAGAAAACAGTGTATATAGTTAGAAACAGAACCTTGAGGGTATGGTGGCCCCGTATCTACTCCTCCCTGCTTTCTCTATCTTCACTCCTTCGTCAATAGGGACAATAAGGCACTTTCAGTCTTGAACCAGCTGCTGTCTCCAGCCCTTACCATTGACAACAGAGAGATCCCATCACAGTTGCTTCCTAAGCAGGAATGTTTAGGTGCCTACAATCAGACAGGATGAAACCAGGACTAAGGGACATGCCAGCCTTTATCCTGGGGTATAACTGCTCTTCTCAGAACTGCTCTGAGATAAAGATGTACAAAATTGCTTTTAAATAAATGTTTCAGTGGAGGTATAAGAAAGTTTTAATGCCTGCAGCACTGTACTTATAATGAGCAGCCCTACAATAACTAAACAATGATTTCTATACATACCCAAGGGAAAAAGGGGTAGTAATAAGTTAAGGGATTAATATATGAACATTGGGTTAAACATAGTGTATTTTTAAAAATATTCAGGCAGTATCTTCCTATTCAACATTATTAAAATTGACCTGAGTAACTATTAACTACTATACATAAGCACACTCGTGTCATAACTCATGTTTTTTTATGCAACTACAGGTAAATACATAAAAATCCAATGTACTGTGTTTCACCTTGTTTAGATCGCTGTTCCAGTGAAATATATCACCAATAGATTTGCTCTGATAGCAACTCCATAGTAAATTACAGGGAGACTCATGAAGCTAATCCTCTTGTAATCTATTAAACACAATGTTTTTCCATTTATATTCAATGTGCATTTTGACAAATATGCTACATCATTCGAAGGAAAAAGAAAATCAAACCAAAAAAACAAACCAGAGCTTAAAGTCTCTTGAGGTCAGGATGAAATAGCTACTGACCTAGAACCTCTGCACTGAAATAAACTTCAAGAGAGTTCTCTTCATCTGTTGTGTCTAAGGATAAAGACTACATGACAGCACACAGTAGAACCACCACAGCAAAGAGCTGCCTTGTTCATGTCCCCAGATAAGTTCAGAGGAAGGACAGTTCAAACACAGTAAGGGCCAAGGGAATCTTTCCATCCTGTAGTAGTCAATAACCTTATTGAGTCAAAGTTTTCCTCAAGACCACTGTACTTAGCAGATTCATATATCTTCTGTAAACGTATGTAAACCCCACATGGACAGTTTAACACACTTAGGTACAGTTATGCCCTGTAGCAATAAGTTGGCAGCTTGGTTATGAGCTTTCTGAAACAGTAGCTTCCCTTGTTTGCTTTAAATCTAATGCCTGAGCACTTCAGCTAGTGTTTTCAATCTGTGTATGATAAGAAATAAATATAAGTATTTCCAATTAATTTTCTCCAACCCATTCATGATTATTTTTCTCCCTTGACTTTTCTTCAAGTTTCAGGTTCTTCCTCTGTTAAATGTTTATGCTTGTTTCTTCTTGCCATTCCTGGTGTTCTTTGGAGTTAAAGGGAAATTACATGAGGCTAGACATCAGTCCATGAAATAGCTGCAGTGCACTTACTCTTAACAAAGTAAGTTTACTTCAAGAACTGCTATACAAAATGGAAAGCTGAATATGGGCACAATTTCTCACTCATATAGGAGTGATGTCTTTGTCGGATGCCTGCTATAGAATATTTATGGACCACGATCAGATCAACACTAGAGTTAGGTAGGGATTAAATGAGACAAAATTCACTGTGAGTTTGGAAAGATTTTCTTTCATAAGAACACATTAGCTGAAAGGAAAACTTTATAGATCAAAAGAAATATATACACATCCCCCCCCAAGAACCACATTCTGGAGAGGAACTTGGGACAACACCATCAATGATTAATCTTGATGTAGATGGTGAAGCAAGTTGGTTTTCTGGGCCTTCGTTGATAATGTCCATATAAACTCTACAAATTATCATGAGATACAATAAATGGTTTTTTGAAACTTTGGCTGTTTTAAATATGAATTTTCACAAAACAAATTCTGAACTTATAACTAATGAGAACTATTGAACTGGTCAATAAAACCTGTGCTCCCTTCTGCAGATGTTCAGATCACCCACCTGTAATGTCAACTGCAGTGCTGTATCCAAAAGGTACAGAGGTATACAGTGTTCCCTAGGATTCATTGCAATTACATGCCAAAATCCCAACAAAATTCCCTTAAAAATAGTCACTCATCCCTCCTTGGTCCTCTAGAAGACCCCATCCCTAGACCTTTCCATCAGCACCGTCTTTGACTGATTCCTCTGTTATTCTGAGTGCAGAAATAAGCTACGCAGATTTATTTGAATAGAATAATAGAATCATAGGATAGTCAGGGTTGGAAAGGACCTGAACATCATCCAGTTCCAACTCCCCTGCCATGGGCAGGGACACCTCGCACTTAATCATGTCACCCAAGGCTTTGTCCAACCTGGTCTTGAACACCGCCACGGATGGAGCACTCACAACCTCCCTGGGCAACCCATTCCAGTGCCTCACCACCCTAACAGGAAAGAACTTCTTCCTTATATCCAATCTAAACTTCCCCTGTTTAAGTTTGAACCCATTACCCCTTGTCCTGTCACTACAGTCCCTGATGAAGAGTCCCTCCCCAGCATCCCTATAGGCCCCCTTCAGGTACTGGAAGGCTGCTATGAGGTCCCAAGCAGCCTTCTCTTCTCCAGGCTGAACAGCCCCAACTTCCTCAGCCTGTCTTCATACGGGAGGTGCTCCAGTCCCCTGATCATCCTCGTGGCCCTCCTCTGGACTTGTTCCAACAGTTCCATGTCCTTTTTATGTTGAGGACGCTGGAACTGCACACAATACTCCAGGTGGGATCTCACAAGAGCAGAGTAGAGGGGCAGGATCACCTCCTTCGACCTGTTGGTCACGCTCCTTTTGATGCAGCCCAGGATACAGTTAGAGCCTGCATGTGTATTGAGAATAGCTGTAAAGTCTGCTTCAGAAAAGTACACAGTTACCTACTTAGTTCTGTCCTTAGAGGCATATTTTAAATGTTCTTTTATTTATTCTAGAAATGTTCGGTTTTGTATATGCAGTAATATCATTATAACCCACTCAATTCAATTAGCAGCACCATGAAAAAGGGATGGAGGCTTTTGTTTGATTCAGTTGTAAGCAAATGAAGCAGTAATAAACCCCCAATTAGCACTGAGAAAAATAGGCTGAAGGATTTTTTTTCCTTAGCATTTCACTGTAAACAAAAATGTGTGGCTGGCATTCAAGAGGAAGGAAAATACAATTTGAAGACACTTTAAATCTTTAGTGATTAATGTCATGCCAAGTGACTCATTAAAATTCCAATAAAAATATGACCATAGAAAAGAAGTCTCTTCTGAAGAAAAATCAAATGTAATTAAAAAGAAAGAAAAAGAAAGAACAGGGGAGGAATTACCAGCCAAAATGAAGCTAAGCTCAGCTGCCAAGTAGCATGTTTCAAGGGGGACAAACAGACCCTTGTTGAGGGCATCAGACTGGGACTCAGGAGGACAAGAAGGAGTCCTGGGTAAATACACTCCTAGACTAACAAGACAGGTTGAATCCTCAACTTCAGAAATTGCTCCTTGCGAATTAAATTCGTCATGAATGTGTAGATGGAGGATTTGCTGCACTTAGGTTTAGGGATGCTTTGGACTCTAACAAACTCTCCATCCAGGGCTATGCCACTCACAAACAAGGACAATGCAGTGATATCTTATGAATCTTTGACCAAGTACAGATTTCAGGACCTGTCTTACTGCTCCTTAGTAATAGCTCTTGCAGCCTGTTCCAATGCTTGATAACCCTTTTGATGATGAATTTTTTTCCTAATATCCAATCTAAACCTCACCTGGGATAACTTGAGACTGCTTCATCTTGTCCTGTCATTTGTTATTTCAGAGAAGAGACCAACCCCCACCTCACTACAACCTCCTGTCAGGCAGTTGTGGGGAGCAACAAGGTCCCCCATGAGCTTTCTCTTCTCCAGACTAAACCCCCCAGTTCCCTCAGCCGTTCCCGATCAAACTTGTGCTCCAGGCCCTGCACCAGCTCTGCTGCCCTTCTCTGGACTTGCTCCAGCACCTCAACATGTCTCTTGTAGTGAGGGGCCCAGAACTGAACACAGTGAGATGGTAAGATTAAAAATGCCTTCCTTGTGGTCTGATAGGGCAAAAAGTGTCTTGATGGCAAGGAATCAGAGGTGTTAGGACCTCTTCCTACTGACAAGTCTTGAGCATCAGATCCCAAACTATCATGTTCCCCACTCTGAGGACAGATATATTTACAAACCCACCTCGTGGCATTAGGGCTTGACCGGATATTGGGCTGCCTTGCATCACTGACTTGCATTGCTGGTCCTTGTGACATCATGTCATACTGTCCATTGCAGGACCAGGTTTTGTCAGGAGCCTTCACTGATATCCCCTGCCTTGAATGTTTGAGTTTTTGCAGCCCCCAGCAATGAGCTAAAGATTTTGTTTTACTTGTGTTGTTTAGCATACATGCTAATTCATATCTGGCTTCAGCACACTCTATGCTATTTTTGAACGAGGAAAAATATTAAGATATTTTAGACACATAATAATATCTTAGTATCTTATTAAGATATTATAGACAAGTGGTCTAGCACAGCAGAGACAGCTCTGTTGTACGTGGCAAAAAAACCCAAGACAAAACAAAAACCAATATAAAGTTATTTTGATTTTAGCATTTCTTTTTTGGTTAGTGACTCCTTCAGTTTGATTATCCTGGATAAAATGCCGACCACATTTCATTTTCCATTGGTTTGGGTTTTTTTAAGATTGCTTGTTTCTGAAAAGGAAAAAAAGAAAAGGAATAAAATCTGTTTTATAACTGGTACCATGTACTGCAGATGTCCTATGAGGATTCAGTATGAGAGAAATACTTTCTGAATGCATAGTGCAGATAGGGAGGGGAGAAGGAAAGGGACCAGGTACTATTTATAGCCTATATTCAAGTCATCTGAGCTAAGTATTTTGACTACTTATCTCCACTGGCAGTGCAACAATAGACTGGGAAGCCTAAACTAGGCTGCCCACACTGCTCTTGAACAGAAACATCATGACCTTTGCATGTCTTAGCAAAGCACCTTTCTTAGCCTGCCTGATATGGCCCCAGGACTCTCAAGCTATAACCTAACACCAGCGAAGTTCTGTTGTTTGCCACTGAGATCAAGCAGATGGCACAACCCATGCCCAGAGCTGTGGGTCTGCCTTCGAAAAGACATCTGGGCATGATCCTAGATGTGATGGGCATGATCCTGGATGTGGTGGTGTCTGCATCATTCCTGGGCATTGTCTGGGAGACTTAAAGTAGTCATGGGCTGCAAACCCACAGGGGTCATGGCAAAAGTTGAACTGCCTGGGATGATTAGTGCAGTGAAGCACTCTGTAATATATGAAGTCATTGAGCTGTCAGACCAAGAAATGGCAGCTTAGATACAGA
Source organism: Lathamus discolor (assembly GCF_037157495.1). Taxonomy (NCBI): domain Eukaryota; kingdom Metazoa; phylum Chordata; class Aves; order Psittaciformes; family Psittacidae; genus Lathamus; species Lathamus discolor. Next base: position 155,450,029 of record NC_088885.1, on the reverse strand, counting down.
TCTCGAGGCCAAATATGGTTGACACAAATAACTCATGCCCCTTGTAAAGTGACATTTTCCTTCATTAAACATAGATGCATGCAGTGCAGTGTTCAGCAGTTTGCTCTTTTATATCCAGGCTCTGATTGTTTTATTTTTATCCTTTAAGAGAAATCAGATGTTAGAGAGGAAGCTATTCTTAGACTGACTGTACAAGTGATCAAGCCAAGCATATCCATATAAGACAGCTGCTGGCAAATGATAATCCAGGGTTGTGCTTTCACTGCAGAAACAGCGGTGTGAGAGCTGAGCATGCAGACATGGCACCCTTGGGGTACAAGAGAGGAGCTGTCACTGTGCTTGTGGTTCTCATCTCCTCCTCATCAGTGATTCTTTTTATACCAATAATTTATATAGGAAAATTAATTCCTTGGTGGCACCACCTCATTTACACAGCCACTGGTCCTACTGCAGAGGTTGGCTGCAGCAGTGCTAACCCCAAGGTGATAAACTGTGCTGCTTGATGCTTCCTGGAGTCAGTCAGAAGTCTCTGCTCCACACTGCCAGGTTAGTGAGCATATAACCAACAATCAAAGTGGAGATCAGCAGTGGTGCTCAGGATCTGTCCTTGCTTGTAATAGTCTGAGTCTCATCAAAGAGAAGTTCATGACATGGTGGAGAACCACCACTCTTCTCTCTCTAGGAACAACTCTCTTAGCAGGTGACGTGAGCTGCATAGAGGGCAAACATACAGAGTTACGGTAGATCAGAGAGGGAAGGGAACACGCTTGAAAGGACAGGTTTCCTGTAGCAATAGTTCCAGGATCCCTCTGCAACAGCTCTGAGCTACACATCTGTTCCCTATAACACAACAGACATTAATTTTCCCTTTTGCCAGTTTGGGGTAGACTTAATCTTATCCCGGGTGCCCATACAGTATCCAGCCCAACAGACATATTCTCATTTGGCATTTTTAGGTATCATCACTGCACCAAGAAGAAATCCAACAATGTGGATGAGTGCATGTACCCGACCCAATAGCACTGGAAAAAGGCTTTGTCCAACAGTTCAGGGGACACAGCTGACCCACCATGTCACAAGTCATGGCTCTGAGAGCAAACACTTTTTGGCACACCAGAGCAGAACAGGGCTGTTAGTGTACACACGGTGCAGCACAAGAGAGGTTGTGATTGGCCTGGAAGTGTCAACAGTGAAGCAGACTATTGGTACTGGGTCTTCAGAGTCTATAAAAATGACGTGTTAGTAAAGGTTTTTTATTCTCTTGCTCCTGAAGAGTTACTGAGATAATGATAACGATTCAGTTCAGTTTGGACAAAGGTAATTAAATCAGTGCTTCAATAGTCCACACAGGGAAATATAAAAGGTCTGATATCTTTTCTTACTAGAATAATTATCACTCTACCTTGGGTGTTTTTTGATTAACCTGAGTTTAGCTGCAAATCAAGCAGTTGTAAATTTGCTTACAGAGACATGGCTAGCTTGTAAAATACAGACTGTTAGCTGTGAAGCTTTGCAGTATTTCAAAACAATGTTACCTTTTCATATATTCAAAGGATTCTGGTTTTTATTTAAATCTTTTTTGCAGTTGAAGGTTTTCAGTCTCACCTCCACAGATTAAAATCTTCTGGTAAAAACATGTGAAAAAGAAGAGAAAAAAAAATAGAAAATAGGTCAAATAAAACAGAATAAAGGAAAAGCTAGAAAAACACAGGTTTATAGCTGAATGAGCATTCAACAATGCTTGTGAGATACACAATTAGTGATGAGCAGAATCTCATTGTGTGAACAGATTGTTTTTGTTAGCAATTCATAGCAAATGGTTAAACGAGGCTTGATTGTGCACCACTAATACCACTTTGCTTTGTGTTGCTAAGTGATCAAATACTGGGTATCAGATAGTGCTCATAGCCAAGTGCAGAGCCAAACCCAAATCTGCCCAACCTTGTTGCTGAAATTTGCTAAGGTTGAGCAAGGGCAGATGCAGTAGCAGCATACATGGGGAGCAACAGCTCTACAGTGCTGGAAGATCCCCAGATCTGAATCTGCAGTGCACAGGCATGGTTGTACTGGTGTATGAGGGCAGCAGGACAGCAAATAAGTGAGGAAACACAGGGCAATACACTGTGGTCAAATCCTATGGAGGCCAATGGCATCATCTTTGAACATAGACCGCAATCAAGTCATGAAGATGTAGACCAGTCCAGTTTCTCAACTTGGAGGAAAGGAGTCTGAAAATAGGAATGACTGTTGCTGTAGAGAGTATACTATACATAGTAGAATATACTATTTTCCACCCCAGGGTGCATAGAGCAAGAAACAGAGGGCTTAAGTCATAGCAAAGATCAGGAACAGTGAGGATAATAAAGAACTTGTGAAGATGAGGGTGTTCAGTCACCAAATTTTTAAGAGTGTGGTAGACTAATACTGGGTGGGAATGGCTTAAATGTACCTAATCCTGCCTTAAGGAGGAGGGATGGATTATACACGAGATTAAGTTTAATTTCTATAAACCAAATCCTCCTAATTTGCAAATTAATTTGATGCCTGGCTCCAAGGATTCCCTTTAAATGTGCTGGATTAAGAGATTCTGAGCATTTTTGCTAATAGCTTCTCTACTAACCACATTAGTATGAGTTAATCATTAGTGTGTCTACTCAGATGACAATTTACTTATTGGCTTTTGCCTTTGGAGGGTGTGACCCTATCACACACCAAGGTCTTGGGGCTGAGCATTAGCAACTCACTGAAGTCAACAAGAGTCAGAAGTCTTCATTCGTGTACCTTAAGTTCCATTAAAATCGTTAAGCATTTTATTTATGTCCTAAGACACTATTATACGATTCTCTTAAGCTGCTACCCTGCTGATGATGCTTTTGGGAAACTGCCAGAAAAGATGTATTCTTGCCCTTTAAATGGATATTAAATTAATTTAGATTAAACTAACCCCAGCTTCTTCACCCTAATGAATGCTATATTTAACTTGCTTTTTATCCAGCCAGGGCCTTATACTCATGCATGTGAGTACTGGTTTCTCATGTGACTGAAGTCACTGAATAACTTGTAGAAGCCTTGGTCCTAGGAGTAAACTTTCAATTGTTTTCCCTTCATAGCCTGGTTACTTAAAGTAATCCTGTGCCTGGGTTCTCAGTCTACAGCTTTAATAGAACCTGCTGTTGGACTTCAAAGGAAGGATTTGTCATCTTGACAGCATTCTTCCCCTTTGGGGACTTCTTTGTGTTGGACAAACAGCCAGAATTTAAGCCTTTTCAGTTCCCAGGCATTGCAGCACGGAAAAATTGCATCTTATCTTTGAGAAAGCATGGGTTATGCCTGTCATCTGTTGATCTGTAATGCAGGGAATTTGAACAGAAATCCATTTCTATATGGGTTCTCTGATTCTGAGTCTAACAGGCTTGGTTTTCCCTTTTCTTTTGGTATGAGCCTCACTACCTAACTTCAATAGAAACTTTTAATCACAATCAGAGGGGGTTAAACTGTGGGCTTAAACTGTGTCTCACCATTTCCCATTGTTTTTTATGTAAAGACTTCTTTTTCCTGATGATACTTGTACTCCTTAAAAGTGTTTCTATAATTACACTTCCCTGGGTTTTTTTGCCGTCAGTCCGGAAAACCATATTCACAGGTGGAAATGGTCCTCCTCTTTCCTCACCATATCTACAAGGTAAAGTGCCAACATTTGATTTACTTCCCAAATTGGCTATTCTGTCATGCTGAATGAGGCCTTTCTCTCTCACCTCATAACCCACACTCTGCATTTGCATAGTTTCAAATAGATAATAAAAGCACTCATCTCCATTTATCTGAGCCCTGCTATGAATCTCCACGTAGCAGAGAGTGCAGCCTTTTGGCAGGAGCAAAGGCATGGCTTCATTGCTCACTGAAGAAAAGCATAACGGCTGCAGACATGCTCTTTCAGCAGGTGCTGTTGGGAATTAGTTCATCTTCCAGGGCTATCTCTGCCATGAAGCTAAGCCCTATGAGTCTGAAAACCATGGAGAATCCTATTAAAGGGTCAGGCAGAAGCAGGGAATTCACTGAATAGCTTGAAAGAGAAGCTGAATAATGTCAGGTGATGTCTTTGAGGAGGGAACTATTGATTGGCTGCAGCAGGGGAAGGTTATTAATTCAGATATTTACCTTTCAGTAAGATGAGTTTTCATCTGGCTCCTCTCTTTGGCTCCCCATGTCACCATGCCCCTGGGCTGCTGATTGAGCCACTTCCACACTGCAGAGGCTGCTCCACTCCATCTGATTTGTGCAGTTAATAGATAGCAAAGGTGCCTAGAGCTGTCCTTAATGCCTTATAAATCTAAATAAATGCAGCTTCTCTGCTCTGCTAGAAAACACTTGTGCAGCCCAAAAGGCTGGGTGCTGGTCAGAGGTTTCTGCCGATGATAGTGTCCTGGTCTGGTTGCTGGGCACAGATGGAAGGAGAATGGGGAGGAGCACTTAAGAAGCTGTAGGATTTCTCCAGTCAGAAATACTTGGCTCAGAAGACACTAGAAGTGAAGTACTGAAACCCAGGAGGGGAGACATTAGACCCTCATATACAGAAGATAATGCAAGTTTACAGTCCATTTAGGAGCACAAGCAAGGACACTTCAGTGATATCTTGCAAATCTTTGACCGAGTACAGACTCCAGGATCCATCTTACTGCTCCTTATTAGTGGCTTATTAATGGCTCTTGCTATCTGGAAGGCTGCAAGACAGCAAGACAGCTATACTTTGCCTAAATTGTAGGAAAACCTCTCATGTAGGTTCTCAAATGGTTTTTTGTGCTGATTAAACATCCTATCAAAGGTGAACTGTATTAGCTGGTCTTGAGTGACTCTGGGAAAAAAGTCAATTTTAGCTCCAATGCAACCTCAGTTATTTCTTCTCAGCCAACTCGTAGATGTACTTACAGAACTAGAGATTGCAGCTCAAGACTTTTTCAACCTCTTTTTAAGCTAATTGGCACATGGCCTCCACCCTAATCCCTCCACTTATCATGTACTAATCACTGCCTGGCTGCTACTGCCTCATCTTCATTAGAATGACACTTCAATATTCATGTAGATGCTCTCAGCCACCTTTTGCTGTCTTCAGTTCCCAAGCAGTGATATTTAAGCCTTAGTCCCAGAGTTATTGGTCATTACTTTAGTCTTTAATCATCATGAGAGACCAATGAGGGAGCTAACCTTTATATAAATCACCCTGTAACAAGAGAAGCAGTTAATGTTTTAGGAGATTTAGAACCAGAAGCTATCCCTGCTAAAAGCCAGAGGGCTGTTTACAATATTTAGGAAGGGAGGAACTCAATTTGGTGTTCTCAATCCCCATGCCGAAACAATTATACCTTTTCAATAATACTTTGCATTGCTATAACAGCACATTCTATCTGAACATTTAACTTTACACAAGCTATTCTTCTCTCGAGTAATTTACAGAAATTAGTTTTATGTTTCCCCATTCCTGACTTGACTGATGCTTGCCTCCTGTTTAAAGGTATGAAAAAGCAGATGTTCTTCAGCAGGAGCACTTGGTGACACCAGCAACCTGAGCTCAGAGCCTCATACTATGAGGTTATTTATCATATTGGTATATGTTAGCACTGAAGCACATACCAATATGATAAATTAAAATGGTATATGCTTCCTCTTTCTGCCAGTGCAGCATCCAGGACCTGAAAGGTATTGGAGTGAACATCTGCCTGGCTGTCGTTGGGAAGATCTCTCTGTGCCCGCGCGTCCTCCTGTGGCATCTGGGAGAGCCCAAGGTTGTTCTTGGGATTTCTGGGCACAGGGGAGTGTGAAGAGCAGTTCATGTGCAGGAATACACTAGACTCAATGTGATTGACAAGGGGAGTGCTGTATGCAATGATTTATGAGGTTCCTACTCAAGGTTGCTTTTGGTAAACTGAGGCACAAGAGAGCATGGTTTCCTATAACAAACCTGTGCTCAATAGGGCTGTAATAATCAGCTCTGTGTTGGACAAGGAATGGGGTTTAAAGCATTGGGCACCCAAGTGCAGAAACATGTTCCCACATTACTTGTGCCTGGAGAGGGGAAGTGTGCAAATAACAAGGGTCACTTCTTGGGTCTGTTAGTCATAGCAGTAATGCTTTACCCAGTGCTATAGCCAAGACTTTGTCTACTGCTCTCACCTCTGGGCAATGCCCTTCTCTTTTCATGCAGTGATCAAGCAGAAATCTTGAAGACAGCTACCCCCTGTTTGAGATACAAGCCTTTCCTCTGTGTGTGTTTCTTTGGGCAGCACTGAATCCTCGTTGGCATGTCCCAAACCTCACCACTGTCAGCATCGCATGATCTTTATGGGAAAAAGACACTCCACACTCTCGAGGCTGAGAATCTAATTATTTTAAAAGTGTCTTTATGTCATTATATTTGCATTAAAAGAATAATTTATCTCTTTTCATTGCACTCTTAATGATGCTTGAAAATAATGGGCTTGAATCAGTACTGTGCCCAGTATAAATGCAGTGGAAGAACAGTGAGGACTTTAGTAAAGCTCATTGCTTTTCCCTGATTTTTGGCTGATTTGCTGTTTTGACAAAGTATCTGTTCTGAGGACAAGCTCCTGCCATGCAGATTGATCCTGCTGAGGGGCTCAGTGAGACCCAGAAGTTGAATGTCCAGTGTTACATTTTGATGCATCTATGGCACGTTGTGCTAAGGGCACATGAAGAGTTCGTCTGTGTATATATATATGGGTGTATGTGTATATACATCTTTAGCTACATAAAAATCTTCCTTTTTAATAAAATCCCTTGCATAGATTGTTAATTGAACTGATTAAAAGGCAGCAGCTGATCCTTGGAGCAGCTATAAGGTCTGGAGTGTGGGGTCTCCAGAGTTTAACGAGGTTTGTCTGCTGTTTTCCTCTACTTCTCTGTGCACAGTGGAATTGGTGTAGAAGATGGTGGAGATTTGGCTTGCAGGAAGTTACATGGAAAACCAGGAATATTTCTGCACTTGTGGCAGGTTTTGGTGCTCTGATTACTTTGACTTCATTGTAGTTCTTGCAGTGGCAGTTACTGTATCTGGACTCAGGATGTCTCCAGGGCTGCAAGAACATCCTCTGGAAGAGGCTGGGATAAAAACAGGCCAGAGCAATTTAAACCCCATGGCAGGTTTTTCTGTCTGCATGGCACCAGAGTGGCTCAAGTCAGGGTCCATGAAAGTCCCTGAGCACTTCTGGAGAGCTTTTTGTAAAGGCATGAGGAATTACACAGCTTGACATTACTGTGGCACTAAGCCTACCTCCACCTGCAACTACACCATTCAGAAGATTAGTTAGATTTAGGTCTTTACCAGAATCCCCCATTCAGCCTGATCACATCAGAATTTCCTCCCTCCTGAGCTCTCATTTTTGATACTGAGTGTTGCACTGCAAAGCTAATGTATACCCTGATAAGAAAGGTTAGAAATAGAGATGCAGTAGAGGATGACGGGAGGAAATCTGCTAGCTGAGGCATCAACTAGCTTGGATTAAAGAAAGCCCAAAACCTCCTGACATGTTATGGAAGGTCAGATATGGTTTTAGTTTTCTATTTACCAGACTGAGAAATAAAAAGAATACTGTCCTAATTATCTGTGCTGAATTGCCATCCTCCTCAGCTCCATCTCCATCAGCAAATAAAGTGAGATAAGGGCTATTTTCTAGTCTCCTGGTGAGTGGCTGAGCATTGCTTATGTGGCTGAGTAGGGGGCCATGTGTAAACTCCTTGCTGGGAAGAACCCCTTGCTCATACTACCTCCAAAGTCATCACAGGCTGTGGCTGGGAAAGTGCTGCCAAAATTGTGATGAACATGATGGTAACAGGTAAGCAGCAATGGGTAGTGTTCAGATCCACGCCAAAGCCATGTTCAGTTTAGCACTGCAAATGCTAGATGGTCTGTTTCTCTTTAGCATCCTGTATATGAGGATAAAAGTACACTTGTATTGCAAAAGAGATTGTTGATGACTTCTAACCTGAAAAGTCTGACAGATACAGACCTCCACACAACACAGCCTGGAGAAGGAGACTGCATTATCCTCCGGTAGTGTTTGGGGGGAAATGTATCCAGATGGAAGACATCAATCACCTTTGGATTCAGTTGTGTGTCAATGAGTAGCCTCCAAGCCTGGGAAACTATTTGGGCAACCACCCTGAAGCCAGACATGGAAAATCTGAGTGTACAGGCAGGTAATTCCAGCTCTATACTCCTAATTTTATAAATATATTCTATGATTCTATGTGACTCCTAGCTCACACATTCCTGGTTTGGCTGAACCGGCTTTGTTTATGGGAAAGTTAAATCTGGGATAAGTTAAACAAGTTAAAGATTTGAGCTTAACCCTGCTCAGCCCAAGTTCTGTCCTTTACATGACCTGATGTACTCCAGAAATTTTTCAGCTAAAAAACAGGTTTATCAAAAGTCTTCCTGGCAACACAAAATGAGGTGAATAACACATAGGATGCTGCTGGGGCTTAGGCTCAGCCAAATGGGACTAAATGAGTTGCTGTGCCATTTATGTCTGTCTCTTCCCCCAATTTCAGTTAATTAAAGGTAGTGAAATAATCTTATTTATTTTGTTCTTTAACATAGAGTTTGTTGAATATTTTTAAAATCATCTGTCTTCTATTTCACAGGTAGCTGCAAAGGAGTACTCTATAAGCAGACTTGTTCCCACATCCAGGTTTAAAAAACAAATGCAGATATACATCCACATCTCCAAATAGACATCACAGATTTTAAAGCACAGCTTCACTGAAGCTAAGGGAGGAGCTTTAGGAGAACAATTAAATACTTATCCCAGGCTGAGACTTTAAAGTACGAGTTATGGTTTCTGGAGTGCCCAGGGATACTTTGTGAGTATTCAGGGTAAATGGGGTAAGGTTATCTGCTTCATGCCTTCATATCTCGTAGCCTGATTCCTGCCTTCTTATGGGACATATTCTTGAGTGTCATGGGAAAATGCATATTGATGAACTTCCCAATATATAGCCAAGCTTGGCTGCATCCTTTATTTTTTCATTAGTCACTAACCATTTCAATTAGACAGAACATTAGCTCACAGATCATAAACTCAGGAGAGGAGGAGGTATCCCTCACTGCTCTGCAGTGGGATCTAATTTCTTTGCTGCAACAACAGAGAAAGTATTTAAAGTAATGTCCCTTATGGATAGTCTCCAGTACATGTGGTGACTTTTTTTGTAGTACTCAGTATATTTACAATGAAGGAGAGCAAAATTGTGAGCAATCCTGTTAGAAAGAGAGAGGTTTAAAAAAGAAAACAAAACCAAACCATACCAGAGCAGGAAAACCCCAAGCATTCATACTGTATAGGAGCTCAACCTTTGGTGTTATCTACCTGCAGCCTTCCTGCCTATGGGCGTTGGTGGTGTGTGCAGGAGGAGCAGTGGTCAGAGCCTGGCATCCAGGCTATGACTATGGAATGCAGAAATGAACACGTGCAGCTGATGAGTCCTCTCTGTCCTATGCACAGCTTAATCTCACTTTAAAATACACCTCTGCCTTCAGCAGACCCCTGCTCCTCTGACTGCTGAACTGTGTTGACTGCTGTCCTGCTCCACAATGTCTCATTGAGTTACACTCCTGGTGCCACTGCGAAAAACACAGCAAATACACATGGGAACAGCAATGTGTAGTGTCCCTTCTTTTCCATCTTAAAGCAGTGGGAGCAGAGAACATAAAATATTTAGACTCCAGATGTCTTTATTTGCCAAAATAAAAATTCTTGCTTCAAAATATCTACAAAATGTAATTAAAATTGCCATTTATTTTGCTCGGCATTGCTAACATCGCTGGCAAAACTGAGTCATTTGGTGCTGCCAAATATAGAATTCCAGGTGTAAAACACTTTCAGATGTTCATGACATTTTGCACGTAAATAGTGAGTCATTGAGAATGATCTGGTACTATCCATATGCCTGCTACAGAAATACTGCGGAGAGTGGGAGATCAGTATACACACACCACGGGATAATGTTTGAGAGTGAAAAAACTGTGTTTGTGCATCGTTCCTAATAAAGGTACTGAATTTTGCATGTATTGATTCTGCTTTCAAGACCGTTTTAAATGGAGGATGACCATGTCCCTCTATCCTCCTACTTGCTGCTTCATCTCTGAATGTCAAGTTGGAGGTTTGTTTTTTTTGTCATAGGATGTTTCCCTTTTCCAATTCCTTTTTTCCCTGTTTTTTTTTTTGTAACATAGCTGTGCGAGGGACTTGTAAACCATGCTGTGCTGTAGATGGCATCTGAATGTACTGAAGGTAACAGAATGATGCCTACCGTGCTGCTCTCTGTCCAAGAACGTTCTCTGCCAGTCATCTTTTCAATCTGCCTTTTGGCGGTTGCTGCTGCTTTACACCAGGCAGCAATATAGGATGTGCTTTCAGGCATCATGTTTTCTGAGGAAAATGGGTGTGCTTGTGGAAAGCATGTGGGAATGGTACACCCCGCAGTCACACTTGGCCTGGAGAAAGGCAGTGTGGCTGAAGTACAAGCCACTATGTTGAGATTAATCATTTCAGCTCGACAGACGTCTCTCTTCTCGTCATGTACATGAGGGGAAAATGTCCTTTGCTGTTACAAGTGTGTGAGCTCAGAGTCAGACCTGTGCTGAGCCATATGTCATGGGCAGTCAGGCTGGTCCAGTGGAACCCACATTGATCTTGGAGTGACCTTAAGCACTTCTCACATTGGGCACACAGAGAGGCTCTACTCCTTGACCTTGAAGAAATACTTCCTTTCTTCACCTGACAGTTAATCCTGCCATACTCTCTCTCACTTTTCTATCTATTATTTGGGATAGCAATAACATTCCATCTTCAGACTTTGTCGTGCTCAAAAAAGCATGGTTTTTTTTGAGCAAAAAAGATGGTTTGGTACCTTGTGCCTGTTTTCTAAAGGAAAAAAAGTGCTTCACTTCTTGTTTCCTTCTCTGTCAAGGGAAATACACTGAACTGTGCTAATGTAACATCACTGACTTGCTTGTTATACAGCTTTCTGTGCTTTCTCCCTGCTATCTCTCACCACAGGGCATTTCTTGTTATCACCTTTTGCATTGAATTGTTTACTCTGCATCTCCACATTGCTTCTCCTTCCACCAATTCTCCTTCTTTTTTTCACCCAGTTCCACTTTCTGTTATTTCCTCTTATTCCTTCTCCTGCTCAATGCATTTCCCTGATGTCTTACCATGTTGATCATCCTGTCTGTGCTGTAGAAAAGCCAGGCCATAAGGGAACATCACTGGGAGGATTTACAGGGAGGCTTCTGTGAGAAGAGATAGTGTTCCCATCAGTGCCATCAGGAGTTCATTAAATAGTAGTAAAGATAATAAAGCCTGTATGAAAGATCATTAACCTGGAAAAATGATTTTCTTATTTTTGATAAAGCACAGGAGCATCCCCATTGACTTGTTCAGTTCTGTGTTCCCATTTGTCTAATTGTATTGGGTTTGAATGGCAAGGCTTTGGTACAGGGTGGCTTCTGTGAGAAGCTGCTAGAAGCTTCCCCTGTGTCTGGTACAGCCAATGTCAGACGGCTCCAAGATGGACCCACCACTGGCCAAGGCTGAGCCCATCAGTGACAGAGGTAGCACCTCTGGGATGGTGTATTTAAGAACAGGAAAGAGTTACTGCATGGATAAACAGCGGCCAGAGAGAAGAGTGAGAGGTTGTGAGAGAAACAGCCCTGCAGACACCAAGGTCAGTGTAAAAGGAGGGCAGGAGTTGTTCCAGGCACTGGAGCAGTTTGTTCCTGAGAGACTACACCCCATGGAAGGGACTCACAATGGAGCAGTCTGTTCCTGAAGGGTGCACCCATGGAAGGGACACAAATTGGAGCAGTCTGCTCCTGAAGGACTGCACCCCATGGAAGGGACCATCTCTGGAGCAGTCTCTTCCTGAAGGATGCATCCCATGAAAGGGATCCTCACTGGAGTACTCTCTTCCTGAAGGATGCACCCTATGGAAGGGACCCATGCTTAGGCATTTCATGAAGAACCGCAACCCATGAGGAAGACTCACATAGGAGAAGTCCATGGAGGACTCTCCTGTGGGAGGGACCCCATGTTGGAGGAGGGGAAGAGCGTGAGAAGTCCTCCCCTGAGAGAGGAGCAGCAGAGACAACATGTGATGAGCTGACCACAACACCCTGTGCCACTGAGGAGGAAGGAGGTGGAGAATTTGGGCCTGAAGTTGAGCCTGGGAAGAAGGAAGGGTTGTGGGGGAATCTGTTTTTAAGATTTGGTTTCTCATTATCTTGCTCTAATTTGGTTGGCAATAAATTAAACTAATTTCCCCAAATCCAGGCTCTTTTGTCTGGCCGTAACTGATGAGTGCTCTCTCCCTGTCCTTACCTTGACCCATGAAACTTCCTTCATGTTTTTCTCTCCCCTGTCTGAGGAGGGGAGTCATAAAGTGGCTTTGGTGGGCATCTGGACAGGGTCAACTCATCTCACTAATGGTGGATTCTAGGCATGAATTGCATTCATATTGCTTTTGAATTCCATTCAGAACAAAGTGTAGGACTAGAAGGGATGAGAAGAAGTCACCCTTCCGCAGTGCAGAAGGATCAAATAAATCTTGGCCACCACCAGCAGAAGACTGTGTAACATCTTAGAAGCTTCTTAGCTTTTAATAAACTGTCTTCTGAGCAATCTGTAAGAGCTCCACTGCCCTTCCTGTTGGAAGATTTGTTGTCTGTTTTCCCTTTCCTATTAGCTAGCATGTATCTTTGTGCTGTGTTGTGGTTAAAGCCACAAAGTAGCTGAGTGGTAACTCAGAAACCACGCAGCTGTTTGCTCACTCCCCTCCTTCCACCCCCTGCTCCCGGAGGGATGGAGAGGAGAATCGAAAGAATGTAACTCCCATGTGTTGAGATAAGAACAGTTTGGTAACTAAGGTATAACACAAACCACTGCTGATACCACCAATAATAATGATGGTAAGGGAAATAACAAAGGAAGAGAATACAACCACTCAGCACCCACAGACCGATACCCAGCCCAACCGAGCAGTGATCTAGCCCTTTCAGGTAACTGCCCCCAGTTTATATAGTGGGCATGACGTGCTGTGGTATGGAATACCTCTTTGGCTAGTTTGGGTCAGGTGTCCTGTCTCTGCTTCCTCCCGGCTTCCCCTCCTCCCTGGCAGAGCATGAGGCTCACAAAGTCCTTGGTCAGAGCAAACATTACTGAGCAGCAACTAAAAACATTGGTGTTATCAGTGCTGTTCCCAGGCTGAGAGTCAAAACACAGCATTGCACCAGCTACTAAGAAGGACTGCTACTGCTGAACCCAGGACATGCTGAAACCAAGATATTTGAGTTTTGATGGGGTTTTGCCCTCTGTGGACACAGAGAGCAGTGGAACAGTTTTCTTTATATCAACCTTTTAGACAGTTGAAGGTGGTTAAGGCATACTCACATATTCACAAACCAAATCATTCTTCATCAGCCATGCTTTTTAGCACTTGTATCACTCCTTTTGCTCTGCTCTGGGTTCCCTCCAGTTTGTCTTTACCACAGTGTTGAGTCTTTACTATAGCAACTGAATCTTCTCCCTGCCAGGTTCAGTGAACAATTCCCTCTGGCCCCTTAGGTAAATGATGCTGTATAAGAAGTCTCTGAGTGCCATATACCTTGTTTGAAGCAGTGTCACAGAGTTTGTCTGCAGAGCAGTCACTGTAAAAATCTGTTTCTTTATGTGATGCTCTGGCTTCTCCACACTAATTCCCTGTGGGGACGCCCCAGGCTTGCATTAAGGGCAAGGGCTTTATTTCACTTCAAGAGTGGAAATGTGAGCAAAGATGGAATTCAGCTCACGTGAGCCTTTTTTGTGCCCACAAAGAGATGTCTGCCTGTCAGCACGGTGTCTTAATTTACCAGTCGAAATGTAGGGCCAGGTTCAATTGTCTAAGGAGACCCATTTGGTACTGTTGGAGCTGCCCATAGAGCCCCACCTCACATCTGGACAGCAGTCCCAAAAGACATGGGTTTTCATTAGATGCTGTATCCCATTTCCCAGCCCAACCTGGAAGCCTGCTAAGAAATCTCAACCATATTAACCACATAACTGAGCTGAGCCCTGGTGTCTGCTTTAGGGTGAGCTGAATCACTTGCCAGAACCCACTGAGTGTATTGACTAAGGAGCCATAAAAGCCTGTGGACATATTTTAGGCAGTCTGTAAGTTGGGTCTCTAAGGTTGCATTTAACTGATGGAGACAGAGTACCTGCCCCTCCCTTGAAGTCTGCCTGCATTTGAGATGTCCTTGAGTATCCTGCTTGGCAATTGCAATCTATAGCTTTCAGATTACAGGGGCATTGGTACAAATGTGTGCAGCTCCATCGGCAATGAGCAGTTAACTGGTCTCTCCCTGCTCTGTGAACTGTATTGGTTAGTTCTCCATAGACAACTCTGTGCACAAGGAAATATCCTCCTTCCAAGAAATGCATCTGTTTCAGAGGGTTGTTTATGGTGCTGAGGCCATATTCGCTCCCTTGGCACCACTGACAGGATAAACAGGTAGATCTTAAGCACGCAGTTTTGGTGCTTTAATCACCATTACATTAACTCAGAACTACAAGAAACTGGCAAATTTGGCTACAAATTTTTAAAGAAAAAAAGATTATTAAAAATTAAAATAATTAAAAATTCACATTCTACCCAGAGGAGGTTGCTGAAAGTCATGGAACCACATTACTACAATGTGAGAATTTACAATGTCAAAGATTTGTGCTTCCGCCTACTAACTAGGTAAGCTTTCCTGTCTTCGCCTGGGTGGAAGCAAGCTGTTTATAGCAAAGCAGTGCTGGATGTTTCATATCACTTTCCTTTAGATGCTTATGTATCAGCTGTTTCACTGCTCAGTCTATTTTCTTTCCAAGCACCAAAGTTTGACTAATCTGGAATTCACCTCTCTTTTTACAATAGTACGACTTGTCCTTTTTTTCTCTTTTGGTACTTTTCCTCCATCACATCTTAAAGATAATCTCTTATCACGCAGCAATTGCTTTTGATAGTTCCTGATGTACCCTCCAGCATGTTTCATCAGTCCCCAATGGCTTGCAGGCACCTAACTTACCCAAATAGTATTCAACTTGTGCTGACCTGCTCTTCTTTCTATGCACCATTACTTTCAATTAAGTTGATAATTTGGTCATACTTACTTTCTTTTTCCTTTTCACCAGTTAGGTTGAAGCAAAAAGGTGCTATAGAAAGCAAGAAAGACAAAGCCATCACATTGAAAGAGCAGTCCAGGTACATAGTTTAGGAATTACATAGCAACAGCTGGCCATGAATTATGGGGAGAAATTATCCACAATCTAGATGGCTCCATTCAGCTAAAAAATTGTGCTCTTCCAAAGCTAAAAATAACATAAAAATCAAAGGGGGGCTAAAATTTTAACGGTGCTTGAAGGGAAAGGAGGAGTTTGGGTAAGTGAGGCTGATGGGAGTCAGTGAAAGGCTGACAGTCTGCCTGTATCACAGAAAGGCAGGGAGACAAAGATGCGGTGACAGAGTGAGATGCTTCTAACTCTAAAGGATGAAAGGATGCAAATTTATGAAGATGCACTTAATGGCCATGCATTTAGCTGGAGTGTGGTTGGTTGTTAGACTCTGTTCTGAAAGCTTTGTGCCTTACAGGAATAAGTTAATGTTTTCTGCTGAAGAAGGTTGCTTTCGCTGTTGCAGATGGATGCAGCTACAGGCAGCTAAAAGGCAAGTTTTCAAGGTCAGAGTGCTTGATGGACCTATGAAAGCAGACAAAATGGAAACTTTCAGGCTTTAAGGAAGGTTTTGGGCTACAGGATACCCAGAAAAACAATGCTGGGGAAAAGAGATAGGGAAGGGGCTGAGCCCTTTGTCCACTTACCATGACATAGAAACCCAAGGTCAGCTCAACTGAGAGCCTAGACTGTTAAAATGACGCATGAGTAGGGTGGGTTTGCATGCAATGGACTCTATCTATGCAAGCAAGACAGACAGAAACATGGATCTTGCATCCCTCTGTTTCTCCAATCTTTATCTTACCTTTAGTCATGAAAAGATTATAAACTCTTCAGTACAAGGGAGACCTTTACTGCACATATATAAGAGAGCAAACATTGCACTGGAGCCAAGCATTGCCACTGTTTATTAATGTAGGCAGCAAAAATAACAGTGAAGAATTGAGTAAGGGTCATACAATGGAAAGTAACTCAGGGTAACAGGCTGAATTTAAAACTGCAAAAAAGACTCTGATTATCAGCACAAAGTCCTTATAAAGACATTGATCAGGATGTGGTGCGGTCTCCCAGGAAAAGCAGTAAAACAGTCATCATTTGTGTCCTTTATGATCAGATTGGGTAATGTTTTGTGTAGAACAATCAATCCTGGTTTAGTCCAATGGGAATAGACAGTAATTTTCATCTGTAATTTCAATTTCAAAGATGGATAGATTGTATTTCTTTGTACAGAAAGTGCAGAAGTTTAGAAAAGGAGTTTTATACATCTCCTGAGACAGCAGAGATTTGGCTGGAATTATTAGAAGAGTAGAGGGCAGGGCAAGAGGGAAAAAATCATGGAGATGCAAAGAGCTCTTTCTATTCAACTGCAGCTGGATCAGTTGCTGGTCTACTCAGGCCAACTTATAGAGAAACCAACTTGTAGTGGAATAAAAGGATATTGATGAAGAAGATGGATGTCTGGTTGTCAAGACCACAATTCACTTTCTGTCTGCAGAGCATGGAAAAGCTTGTTTGTGCCTGTTAATGAGCAGCTACTGTTTGCGATCTGACCAAAGATCAGACAGACATAGATGGATTTTGTAAATGTCCAGGTAGTCCAACCCTCCTAATAAGATTAAGGGAATGGCTCCAGGAGATAACTACAACTAAAACCAGAAGAAGGGCGAATTTTTTGCAGCCTTTTGCTTTATCAAAACGTGGAATGTGATGCAGTCCAGGGAGCCCACAGAAGAAGAAACTGTCATATCTAAAATGAGACATCACTATACCACTTATAGAATCATAGAATCATAGAATAGTTTGGGTTGGAAAGGACCTCAAGATCATCCACTTCCAACCCCCCTACCATGGGCAGGGACACCTCACACTAAACCATCCCTCACAAGGCTTCATCCAACCTGGCCTTGAACAACACCACGGATGGAGCACTCACAACCTCCCTGGGCAACCCATTCCAGTGCCTCACCACCCTAACAGGAAAGAACTTCTTCCTTATATCCAATTTAAACTTCCCCTGTTTAAGTTTTAACCCGTTACCCCTTGTCCTGTCACTACAGTCCTGATGAAGAGTCCCTCCCCAGCATCCTTACAGACCCCCTTCAGATACTGGAAGGCTGCTATTAGGTCCCCACGCAGCCTTCTCCTCTCCAGGCTGAACAGCCCCAACTTTCTCAGCCTATCTTCATACGGGAGGTGCTCCAGTCCCCTGATCATCTTCGTGGCCTCCTCTGGACTTGTTCCAGCAGTTCCATGTCTCTTTTATGTTGAGGACACCAGAACTGCACACAATACTCCAGGTGAGGTCTCACAAGAGCAGAGTAGAGGGGCAGGATCACCTCCTTCGACCTGCTGGTCACGCTCCTTTTGATGCAGCCCAGGATACGGTTGGCTTTCTGGGCTGCAAGCGCACACTGAAGCCGGCTCATGGTCATTTTCTCATCGACCAGCACCCCCAAGTCCTTCTCTGCAGGGCCGCTCTGAATCTCTTCTTTGCCCAACCTGTAGCTGTGCCTGGGATTGCTCTGACCCAGGTGTAGGACCTTGCACTTGGCGTGGTTGAACTTCATAAGGTTGGCATCAGCCCACCTTACAAGCGTGTCAAGGTCCCTCTGGATGGCATCCCTTCCCTCCAGCGTATCAACCGGACCACACAGCTTGGTGTCATCGGCAAACTTGCTGAGGGCGCACTCAATCCCACTGTCCATGTCAGCGACAAAGATGTTAAACAAGACCGGTCCCAACACCAATCCCTGAGGGACACCACTCGTTACCGGTCTCCAGCCGGACATTGAGCCATTGACCACAACTCTTTGTGTGCGGCCGTCCAGCCAGTTCTTTATCCACCGCGTGGTCCATCCATCAAATTGATATCTCTCCAATTTAGAGAGAAGGATGTCGTGTGGGACAGTGTCAAACGCTTTGCACAAGTCCAGGTAGATGACATCAACTGCTTTACCCTTAACCATCAATTCTGTAGCCCCATCATAGAAGGCCACCAAATTGGTCAGGCAGGATTTCCCCTTAGTGAAGCCATGCTGGCTGTCACCAAGCACCTTGTTGTTTTTCATGTGCCTTAGCATGCCATCCAGGAGAATGTGCTCCAAGATTTTGCCAGGCACAGAGGTGAGACTGACTGGTCTGTAATTCCCCGGGTCTTCCATTTTCCCCTTCTTGAAAATGGGGGTTATATTTCCCTTTTTCCAGTCGTCGGGAACTTCACCTGACTGCCATGATTTTTCAAATATGATGGCCAGTGGCTTAGCAACTTCATTTGCCAGCTGTAAGTAGCAATTATAAGTAGCAATTTAGTAGTACAACAGTCTAGGGACATCAGCCCGTCTCCTGAGTACATCGTATAAACTATACATCAGAGAGTCCCTCAGGCATTAAGTCTGCAAATGACAGCATTCTTTAAGGCAAGGAGGAAGCTTTGCAGAGCTATGTAACCAAACTACAATATTAGACCAAAATAAGTCAACGGAATAACAGCAAAACCGGAGTGAGAGAGTCAGAAAGCTCTTGGCTTTGCAAAGTCTCACCCATTCCTTATGCAAAGGGAACAGGATAGTCATTCGCCGTACCAAAAGATGAGTGAAGGCATGCAGAGATTTGTAAGACTGGTGACTCTTCTACATTATGCATGTATCCATGTACCCATGAAGGAATATATTACAACTCTAAATATTATCAGTGCCATCTCTGGGAAGCGTACAAGGAAACGTAGTGTGGAAGGACATGGTCTAGGGTGAGGCGTCCCTGCCCATGGCATGGGGCTGGAACTGGATCATCTTAAGGTCCTTTCCAACTCAAACCATTCTATAATTCTATGATTCTATGACATCTGTGGTCAAATTGCTCATCAGCCTGAGCAGTGACCCGGAGCTTTGAGCTGTGCTGTGAGTCAGACAGCGCAGGTGTGTGGAGACAGCCCTGAATAGCCTGCTTGGAACAGGGAGGTGGGATGAAATGACCTCTAGAGGCCCTGTCCAACATCAGCAATGCCGTGATGCAGAGTATTTTCATCTCTAAACTTCCAAATCACCAGCTTGGTTTGATTTATTTATGTGTTTGAGTGGTTTTAGCTGTGGAATGGGAACCTCTCTTAGGAATATTTTTCTTTAAAATCTTGACTTTGCTTTGATAGGTGTGAACTGAAGACAAATATGACAAACAAAATCAAATAGACAGGTCAGATGGGACTTTGAGAAACTTGGTCTAGGGGAAGGTATCCCTGCCCATGGCAGGGGGATTGGAACTGGATAATCTTTAAGGTCCTTTCCAACCAAAACCATTCCGTAATTCCGTGACTCTGTGCTTCTATGTACTTAATAGGCTCAGGAAAACAAAACCAATATTTTTGATTGATAGCTTCAATTTATATGCACGTAGCCAAAATACATGATACTTAGTTAGCATTTCAGCTCAGTGAGAGGTTTCTTGGTCAAGGAAATTTGTGAATACAACTGAAAGTAACTGCTGAAAAATCAGCATCTGCTTCATGGTAGTTTAAGTTTGAACTCATTTCCCCTTATCACTACAGTCCCTGATAAAGAGGGGTGTAAGTACTGATGTACATATAACATGGAGGCTTTGCAACACAGTAGCTATAATTTCTGCTATTGCAAGTTAAAGGCTTTGCATTGACCTGAAGTCAGAGCTTAGTCAGTCCAGGCTGATGACCCTTGGCTTGCCTAGATTTTAACTTTTATACCAACAGGAACAGAAAAACTGGATAATGAGCATAATCAGAAGGAAGAATGTGTTAAGAAAATGTATTAAAACAAACCCCAGCAGACCCAAAACCGAGGAAGGGCAGAACATCGGCATCAACATTCAATGCCACCCAGAAGAGGAGATAAAGAAAACCCCACCAGAAAAATAGTATTGCTTGTACAGAAATCCCAGATATATGATAACATATCACAACCTCCCAGTCTTCCTGAGTAAGGCTGAAATGCTCAGCCGTAGGAGCCAGACAGGCACTGATAGAATGAGGGCAGTACCAAAAAAAGGATGGAGATAAAAAAGCTGGTGTTTTGTTTCTTTTTTTCCCCTTTTTTTTTTTTTTTTTTTTTTTTGAATAAGAATTTTAACAGCATTACTGAGTCTTCTCTGCATTCATTTGGACTATGCATTTATAATTTTATGACTGGAATAACCACTTGGACTATTAGGTTATGAAAATTCTAACTAGATTATCAACAGCTTCATGTTGCTCGGTATCTATGTGAGGTATGCTCCATTGCTGCCCACAGCAAGATTTTGAGTATGACATCTTAGAAGCCCATCATAAATCTGTCAGAAGCACCAATTAGCAGTCTGGTTCCTGCATTTCCAATTTGCTGGCCTTCGTGCATGAGACTCATGGGCTAAGTCTGGAGGGAGACTGTATGGGATCTGTGTGTTCTGGGAATAAGGATATATTACATTCAGTCTTAGCCAGCAAACACTTGTGGAGGCATACTGTTGATACACTTTCTTGTCTAGCTTATTATCTACCATAAAAGTGTGAACATTAGCAAAGGAGGATGTGTTTGGCTCCCCTTTTCTTCAGATCTGCTTTCAAGATACCCAACATCTGGCTGCAGCAACATTTAGATGCAAGCAAAAAATTAAAAGAGGAACAGAATTACCCCCAGTTGCTTATGCAAGCAGTTAGTGAAGACAAACCCTACAGAAACAACTGTCCTGGTCTTGTAAGGAATATACCTTATGTACCTAATACACCTGTATATACCGTAACTGTTAACAAAACTATTGTATATAGGTGCGAGAGGTGATGTAGCCTTCTTTTCTACAGACAATTAATCTGCAACTTAGCATATTGCATGCAATAGATGTAGTTGAAATTCTTTCTCATTTTCATGGGAATAGAGGACTCTGACGGGATTTACCACTGATGTCTACAATGGTACAAATGGAAGGCAGAAAACAATGGGTCTGCTCTCTTGAGCCTCTGCTTACATCAGGGATGTTGTTCTAAGTCAGGGAGATCTGAAGGTTCCTCTGAAAATTATGCATGATTTTCTTTACTTTAAGAAAGCAGCCTATAAGCTGATTACCCCCTTCTCTATTGTATTTCAGCCTTCAATGTAATTTGCCATTTGCTATTTCTTTATGCTTCCCATGAACTTTAGAACAAGATTGTGCATTCCTTTTCTTTTTAAAAGCTTAAATCCTCTTTTTTCTTTGTAACTTCTCTTGCAAAGCCCTTTATTTTCCCCCAAATAATCTGTACAGAGCCAACCCACTTGTGCCTCAGGCTTTTCTGACTGTTTTGTTTTCAAAGGCTGCTGAAAAAGCAGGACAGAACATTGTCACAAGAGCCTTAAATGCGGCTGGGCAACTGCTCTCCGTGTGTGTGCAAACAAAGTGTGCAAGAGACTGTGTATTTATCATACAAGGGGAAGTAGTTTACTGCTGATGCTTTTGAAAGAGCTGAGAGGAGTCAGCTAGAGCTTTCAATAACCCTGTGCAATGCCTCAGACATGTTGGCTGCTGTCTTCATGATACTTTGCAGGTAGTTAGTATAAGTCTATATTTTGGAGTTCCCAAAATGCCTTGGTGATGCTAGGGCATGTCTCAGTATTTTTTGTTGGCTCTTCATGACTGACTGTAGCAATGGGCCAAGCGGCAATGGCTTTGAACTTAAGCGGAGGAAATTCAGGTTACATGTAAGGAAGAAGTTCTTTACTGTGAGGGTGGTGAGGCACTGGAACAGGCTGCCCAGAGAAGTGGTGAATGCTCCATCCCTGGCAGTGTTCGAGACCAGGTTGGACAGAGCCTTGGGAGACATGGTTTAGGGTGAGCTGTCCCTGTCCACGACAGGGGACTGGAACTGGATTATCTTAAGGTCCTTTCTAAAACATATTCTATGATTCTGTGTTTCTATGACTCCCAATCCAGGAAGATTTAGAAGGATTTTAAATACTAACTCATAATGCTCACTTACTTAGCCCAATGAGCTGCTGTCATTAGAAAGAACAACTGATTAAAATAAATACATATTTCCATCTTTCTTTTTATTATTGAAAACTCTCAGCACCACCAATTCCCGACCTAACTATAAGCACGTATCTCTTGTCTGTTCACTTTTGTGGGACTCTGGAATTCAGATAAACAACAACCAAACACATTGTGGATAAAAAAGGACAGAATTATAAATGAAAAAATAAATCAAGAGCCCATTTTCACCAAGGTTGAAGGACTTCTCCCATGGATTGTGGAAACAATCCTAGCACAGTAGATAAGGAGTCTCGAAGCAGAGAGTTAACTCTCTCAAACAATCAAATCCCATAGGGTTGAGCTTGACTCAAATCAGTATGTTAAAAGCCAAATACAGGAGGGGCATTGTTTGTTTGTTTTGTTGTTGGGTTTTTTTTAGGAGGGGTTGTTCTATTGATTTTTTTTTTTTCCTGAAAAAAATCTTATTTCCTGGTTTTATTGCTATTTGTTAAGTGACATTGGGACTGCTGAATCTTTCCAGCCATTGACTATCACTATCTAGAAGGATCTATCCTGCTTGGGGAAGTAAGACCTGCCTTATAGTGTGGGGAGCCACTCCGGTCCTTTTGGGAGGGCAAAGTCCTGAGAGCCTTCAAGAGCATTAACTCCTAATTAGAGGTAAGCTGGCCCACTAGTGTGTTTCCAAGGCTAACGTGCCAGCCAGGTGCATCAGGCTAAAGAAAAATCAGAGTAAAATAACTTTGGTGGCAAGAAAGAAGCAGAGCCCAAAGGGTTAGAAACACAGAGTCCATAATGAGGGCAATATCAGCTGCTCAAATGGCTGCAGTCAACCTCCTGTCATTATTGGAATAGATCACTTCCCCTTTGCTGCCTGCACAGCAGTCTTTGCATTATGCTGGTTGTAAATATATGAGGGGCTATTGTTCGATGGTGTTTAAACTGTGACCAGCATAATGGGGCCAGGAGAAGGCCTGGTTTCCATTTTGACCCCATGAAGATCTGCGGTTGCATGCACTGATGTTGCAAGGGCACATTCAAATTCTGGGACTTTTCTTGCTCTTCGTGCTGGGGTGTGTGAACTGACTGAAGTTTACCTTAGGAGCTGGTACTTCTGTGAACCTTGTTACGGTTCTGCTCTGTGCAATGAATGTACATATTGTACCTGGTAACCGCGAAGACTTGATGTGGCTTGAAACACCTCTTTCTCCACATATAGATAGGCTGAGAAAGTTGGGGCTGTTCAGCCTGGAGAAGAGAAGGCTGCGTGGAGACCTCAGAGCAGCCTTCCAGTATCTGAAGGGGGCTTATGAGGATGCTGGGGAGGGACTCTTCTTTAGAGACTGTAGTGATTGGACAAGGGGTAACAGGTTAAAACTTAAACAGGAGAAGTTTAGATTGGATGTAAGGAAGAAGTTCTTTACTGTGAGGGTGGTGAGGCACTGGAATGGGTTGCCCAGGGAAGGTGTGAATGCTCCATCCGTGGTGGTGTTCAAGACCAGGTTGGACAGAGCCTTGTGTGACATGGTGTAGTGTGAGGTGTCCCTGCCCATAGCAGGAGGGTTGGAACTGGATGACCTTGTGGTCCTTTCCAACCCAAACTATTCTATGATTCTATATCTCACTGTAGGCTACCAGCCTTCCTTGGATTTATGCACCCCTTCGCACAATGGAATTTGGATATAACAGAAATGATTGAGCTTTCAGAAACCAAACTTACACAGAAACCACATCACTGTTTCTTCTGGAAATCAGACGATTTCTACTTAGGTGCTAAAACACAAATGCTGGGGCATTATTTTATGAATCAACACCTTAATTACAGGGCAGGTGTGATTTGTGGATTTTGGGACCACATAACCCAGTGAAAAGAGACCAAAGACAAGCTGAACGAGAAGCAGAGCACAGAACAGAAGGAAAAAGTACGAAAGGATGGAAAATGTTCATGATGGGTGAAAGATAGGTGGAGGACAGGGATTATTTTAGGGTATTTAAAGTAACAATACTTTCTTCAAAGAAGCAAGAAGAATCCAACACATTCACATTTGCTTTTGTTTTGATAGACAGAATCTGTTCAGCCCCTAAGTGCCTGCAGCAACGCTGACCCTAATCTTCTACTTCTTATCTCCCTGCAGGATTTCTAAGACTCTCAGTTCTCCTGAGCAAGCAAGGCACCTGCACACCCCACCACAGCAGCTTGAATACTTCGGAGTAACCAGAACTCATCAGGAGAAGGAATGATAAAACAACGAGCAAAGCAAGAGCTGCCGGGCAGGCTGGTAAGTGAGGAAGTGATGGGTTTCTTATGGATTATACAGGAGTCTTGCTAAGAGAAATGGCTGGAAATTTCTACCTTTGAACGCGTTACTCTGAGAAAGCTGAGAGCAGGAGCCAGTGCTGATAAGAGGGATCAATGCCAACCATGGGTGGAATGAAGTTATTAATTAATAAGACTGAACTTGGGAGCTAATCGCATAAAAAAGACATTTTCTAGTTGGGGCATTGCACAGGCACTTGATTGCCATAGCAATGGCAATGAAGAGATTAGAAACAATGAGCTGTACAACAAAAACTGGCTGAAAATCCCTCCTCATGGAAGCATCTATTTAAAAGAATGGGTAAACCAGAACAATTTTCTGGAAGAGATATATTTCAGGATATTTAACAGGGGTTGTGAACAGGAACCAGTGATCTCTGGAGCATGTGAAAACTGAAACTAATGGTGGCAAAAGATGCCAGATAAGTTTGCAACGTCAATGCTTCTAGTTATTACTAGCAGGGTGACAATTTCACACAGCTGGAAAGTGAGTGTCTGGGCTCTACACATTTCTCCACCTGCAGAGACCATCTCCCATTATGCAATACTCTTGTTCAGCCTTTGGAATCTTTCTCTGAAGCACCACTTAGTGTAAGCTTTAGAGAAGAGGCCTGCAGCTGTGACTGAAAGGGAAATATTTCCCCCCCCAGTTACATTGCATTCCCAGCAATGTCTATTCTTCCTATTCAGTCTGGATGGGTGCAAAATCCTCTACCAAACTCTCTATATTAAAAAAAAAAAAAAAATATATAGAAGTACAACTTTTCTGTAGCTTTCCTTACTATATTTCTTTTGATTTTTCTAGAAGTAAAGCATGTTTATAGTTTTTCATGATCTATTTGTCTTCTCTATTGAAATCCCCACTGTCTTCTGATAGATTAGAAAATTGCTACTGCTAAAATAGAATAGCTTATCCAGTTACTTAAGTAACTCTAAAGCTAAGCTATTAATAACAACCTCCATCAGCTTTTCACTAGTGGTGAAAGGGTTCAGGAGAATTTTAAGCCTGATTTGCCTAATTTCCTTAAGGAACTCTCCAAGATCCAGGAATTGAACGAGGAAATTAATAGGAAGCAGAGGAGAATGCTTTGGTTATTTCTGCAATATGGAAAGGCATCTAAAGGGAAAATGTCCCACAAGGAGGGTACTAGACACAGGGACTTTGTAAGCTTGGGGTCCCACTGGGTAGTTTTCCAAATGAGGAAGGCACTTCAGATGCTTTTTGGAGAAGTGGGGAAAGAGATGGAATTTCTATTCCAGTTTCAGCAATACTAGTCATTTTGCTTTCCCAGCACATCCGTACTGCAAAACTGGCAGAGCACATAGAAACCTGTGAGAGGCCTGAGGTACAACGATGAGAGTGAATCTGTGTGTTGCACAAGGCATAGCTCACATTCTCTACCTGAACTATGCAAACCTTCTGTAGCCCATCAAGATAAAGAAATTCTCCAGGATGGTGCTGTGAAATGAAACCTGCGATGTGGGGTGCTTGGTGGGTTTGCAGATGTGTTGCAACGTAGCTTCTTGTATGAGTTCAGAGTAGACTGGCTGTGCCACAGTCACACTGTGTAAGAAAGACCAACTGTGCTGCTCCTATCACTGCATAGCAATGATGACAATGTTTTGGGAATGTTTCCTCACAATCTGAAAGGAGTAAGAGACCACTAGACAAAAAAAAAACAACCCGCTTTCCTCCCCCATCCACTCCCACACTTTCCAGTCAGCACCTTATTTTCACGAGATGATGATTTGCTGTTAGCCTGAAGACCATTGAGATATTTATTTAGTCCCCTTTCAACATAGGAACCACAGGAAGAGAGGTTAAGTTTGCTTTTGCTCCTCAGTCTGAGCACTTGGAGATTAAGAGCTGAGTTCTCTGCTAATTCTCTCCATATTTTTGTAATCTGCCATGAGGGACTAGACCAAATATCCTGCAGGGCACCAAATGGGCTTGGTTTGCCATTATTTCTAACAAGTAAGTGTGTCTGGCTAAACTCTGGCTTTGGTCTTATATGGCAAGAGGAACTAAAATCCTTGTGTGTTTAGTATACAGTTTATATACATCTCCAGTGTTGTTCATTGCTCTAAAATGCCTAAAGATAGTCTTGAATGATATCAATGACTTTCTCTGATTCTCTTTAATCCCTTCACCCTTACCCCAAACCTTGCTGGGAAGAAGATGTTTAAAACCAACTCTGGCCAGGGGCTATACTGAGGGTAATAAGACACACACAGTACCATCTACGTATTTGAAGCAGCAACACACATAACATCCAGCTGCCAAATGAGATGTATAGACAGCATGGTAGGTTTGGCAGGATGTAAAATGTCCATAAGGATGGACAGTGAATGACTCCATTGAGCGTGGACCCCTCCCCCTGAAGATGTTCCTAGAGGTGGGGAATGAACAGCCACTGCTCTTCCACAACAAATACCCTGCAATGCCTGTTCACATGTATTTGCCCTTTTAGCTGCCTTTCTGGCTTACTTATTGGATATGTTAATAGCATCTAAAGCCATCTGGAGATTTAGTTATCATTCAAGATGATGAGAAAGAAAAGAAAATATATCTGAACATAATTAGAGAGCTCCCCTTACCTCCCTTGACCTGTTAAGAAAGTGCAATCTATGTAATAGCTTTAACTTCCCTTCCTATAACGCTCTGATAGGATTTGCTTTTCAAAGCACTCTGACAAGATAAGACAGTGATCTGCTGAGTTGGGTTAAGTAATATGGACACACAGAAGTGGTGTGTGTGCTAAGACACGCACCACCCTGATGTCTAAGGTAGCCCATCGTACCTCTCTATCAGAGAAAACTAAAGTCATTCCGAGTTTCATAGGGAGAAATTGTCTCCTTCACAAGTAAATTTCAAGGACCAGGAGCGGAAGCTGTGGTGAGACAGAGCAATGGGAGACAGTTCTGAAGAAATGGACAGAATGTCCAAGCGATAAGAGCAAACTAAGGTGTTAAGAGATGCTAAGGGCGAGTACCTGGGTAGTCTGAGGTCTTTGGGAGATAGTGCTGCTATTGGTAACATCTTTATCCTGAACATAAGACTACTGGTGTAGACAGATACTTTTAACAGAGCTAAAAGGCTCGTCCTACTGAGCACAGAATTCTATTAATGAGGAAAACTTGGTGTTCTTCTGGAACACCAGGAGGAAGCAAGACTATGAATACTTGAATTTGAGGCCTCTCATGGTATTTAGAAAGGTGATAGGTTTCATATTCACCTTTTTCCACTTTGAGGGGACTGTTTGCATGTATGTGTGAGCACATGTATAGGTGTTTACACTGGATCCTCAGCTAAGGAACATACACAATGCCCAAGAGGGATATGGATTGGAGGTTTCATTGCTCTTTAGCTACACATAAAATTGCATGAAGGTGCAGTTTGTAAAATTGTGCTGGTGCTGATGGACAACTTCTGTCTTCACAAATGTAAAAGTGAAAATCTATTTCCAGCCTCCCTTTCCTTGCCCAGTTGTCTCTAAGATGACAGAAAACACATTGCCAACTTCTCTCTCTTATCAGAAGCAGTCTCTGGGATGCAGTTCCTTGAGGGCTTTCTGAGCACTGCAGCTCTAAAGACCAGCAAAAGCCTTAAAATCCACAGCACATACATACCCCAGTTTTCAGATGGTCCTGGTGCATGTGGAAAAGGCCCCAGCTTGATTCTGCCTCTGTTGAAATCAAGGGCAGCATCACCATTGACTGCAAAAGGACCAAGGCCTTTTAGGATCAGGAGATTTCCCAGGGTATGCCTCTGTCATGCAGCATATACATCCAACTTCCAATGATACTGAAGATTTCATTGTTGGTTTACTTGTAACACCCATCAAAGTGAATAAAAACATTCCCACTGATAGCTGAATTTCTGATTGCAGTGATATATTCCCAAGTAGAACAATAATTTGTTAGGAAGGTCTTCAAAACACTGTTAATACTCGTTAACTTGACTGGTTAATTAGCAGAAGAAGAGGTCTTTCTGAATGGGAGGGAGAGAAACTTACCTTGAGAAGCACAAGGCTGCCTTAATGCTGGTGTTCCAGAAAGCTGCTTTGTTTGTTCTTTGCAGTGAAATGTGTTTAACTCTCAGGAGAAAAGAGTTTTCCTTTCCCTCCTAACCCCTGGCTACAAAGCAATGGTAATAAGTAAGAGAAAAATATAAAATAAAGGGTACTGAGTAATCAGAATTCCTAGGGAGCTGACAGGACTGAATTCAGAAAGATTGCAATGAAATGAATGTATAAACCTCCATGTGCGCACTTGGATTAATAGGGGTATCTGCAAGTGAGGGTGTATTATTCATTGGAAAAATCACTGGAATGACACTAGTATATAAAAGTTCAGACGCTCCCAGGCTTGGTGGAATAGTGCTCCTTAACTGTACACAGTTGCTTTTAAATTAGGAGACAAAGGGTGGAACTAGTGATGTTGGTGCAATGAGTTTTTGTCTGTTTTAACATTGGTTGTCTTTTGTCCAAGAGTTGAGCACAAGAACCGGAGTGAAACAAAGAGTCTGTTTTCATTTCCAGATTAAGTAAAGTCAACTGCTAAGTGTTGAATTAAAAAGTGATTCAGGACTGATGGACCAGAAAGTGCTCCAAAGTACAGCTCTCAAGTGCTAGGATCTCACACCTCATGGTTCAGAAGAAATCAAAACTGCTGCTGTATGGACTTTCAATGGTACACTAAAAGTCTCCAGGACAGAAAGAGCAAATTCTGAATGAGATAATTGCTCTCAGATTTCACAACAGGACCAGTTGCAATTAATGCAATAACAGCATTTGTGTCCTACGAGTCAAAGAGAGGACAGAGAAATATAATAAAAGATCTATAAGGTCTTTAATGACCTTTTGGTAATAAGCTAGGTAGCATAATACAGCTTAGCTCCCGGGTTCCTAAGGAAGGGGGCAAGTTACTTGGTGCAGTTTGACATAGAGTTGTGTTGCTTTTCTTCAAATCCACAGCCATCAAAGTCAAATATCTCTTCAGAGGTTATTTGCATCCATAAAACTGCACAGGTAAAGAAAAAAAAGCAGAGAAAAAACCTGAAAAAACCCACCTTTCTTTATGGTGGGATCAGAAAATGATACAAGATCCTGAAACCTGATTCAAGAGGCTCTCCAAAGCTCCTGCTCTGTCCAAATATATTGGCTGAATGTTGAACCTAGGACAAGAACAGAAAGGCAGTAAGCCCCCATGAACTCTCTATACAACAGGGATGAAATGATTAAGGGAGTGGAACATCTCCCTTATGAGGAGAGGCTGAGGGAGCTGGGTCTCTTTAGCTTGGAGAAGAGGAGACTGAGGGGTGACCTCATCAATGTTTACAAATATGTAAAGGGTAGGTGTCAGGATGATGGAGCTAGGCTTTTTTCAGTGATATCCAGTGATAGGACAAGGGGCAATGGGTGTAAACTGGAGCATAGGAAGTTCCACGTTAACATCAGGAAGAACTTCTTTACTGTAAGAGTGACAGAGCACTGGAACAGGTTGCCCAGGGGGGTTGTGGAGTCTCCTACACTGGAGATATTCAAGGCCCGCCTGGACAAGTTCCTGTGTGATGTACTGTAGGTTACCCTGCTCTTGCAGGGGGGTTGGACTAGATGATCTTTTTAGGTCCCTTCCAACCCTTGGGATTCTGTGATTCTGTGATTCTGTGAAATCTTGAACGGGTTTTTAGCTCCTCATAGCACGGTGCTTGGTCTGGTACTGTGAGTATAACAGGAGCATCTGGCTGGAGCCCTGGGTGCAATGCAGTTATTTGGCTAAGTTTTATTATAACATCTTCCCCTCCCTCTAGGAGCCTACCTGGTTACATTACTGTCTCTAACCTGCAGGAAACTCAGAATTGCCCAGCTGGCTGCAGATAGAAACAGATGCCACAAGGAGGAAATGGGATAAGAATTTAATTCTCAGTAGTTTACAGAGAACCTGTGGTTGGTGACAAGGTGGTTGGTGACAGCCACCATGGCTTCACTAAGGGGAAATCCCGCCTGACCAATTTGGTGGCCTTCTCCAATGGTGCAACGGAACTGATAGACAGGGGTAGAGCAGTTGATGTCATCTACCTGGACTTGTACAAAGCGTTTGACACTGTCCCACATGACATCCTTCTCTCTAAGTTGGAGAGATATCAATTTGATGGATGGACCACTTGGTGGATAAAGATCTGGTTGGATGGTCTCACACAAAGAGTTGCGGTCAATGGCTCAATGTTCAGCTGGAGACCAGTAATGAGGGGTGTCCCTCAGGGATGGGTGTTGGGACTGGTCTTGTTTAACATCTTCGTCGCTGACATGGACAGTGGGATTGAGTGCGCCCTCAGCAAGTTTGCCGATGACACCAAGCTGTGTGGTTCAGTTGATATGCTGGAGGGAAGGGATGCCATCCAGAGGGACCTTGACACGCTTGTGAGGTGGGCTGATGCCAACCTTATGAAGTTCAACCATGACAAGTGTAAGGTCCTACACCTGGGTCGGAGCAATCCCAGGCACAGCTACAGACTGGGCAAAGAAGAGATTCAGAGCGGCCCTGCAGAGAAGGACTTGGGGGTGCTGGTCAATGAGAAAATGAACATGAGCCGGCTTCAGTGTGCGCTTGCAGCCCAGAAAGCCAACCGTATCCTGGGCTGCATCAAAAGGAGCGTGACCAACAGGTTGAAAGAGGTGAGCCTGCCCCTCTAGTCTGCTCTTGTGAGACCTCACCTGGAGTACTGTGTGCAGTTCTGATGTCCTCAACATAAAAAGGACATGGAACTCTTGGCACAAGTCCAGAGGAGGCCACGAGGATGATCAGGGGACTGGAGGACTTCCCGTATGAAGACAGGCTGAGAAAGTTGGGGCTGTTCAGCCTGGAGAAGAGAAGGCTGCGTGGAGACCTCATAGCAGCCTTCCAGCATCTGAAGAGGGCCTATAAGGTTGCTGGAGAGGGACTCTTCATTAGGGACTGTAGTGATAGGACAGGGGGTAACAGGTTCAAACTGAAACAGGGAAAGTTTAGATTGGATATAAGGAGGAAGTTCTTTACTGTTAGGGTTTTGAGGCACTGGAATGGGTTGCCCAGGGAAGGTGTGAATGCTCCATCCCTGGTGATGTTCAAGGCCAGGTTGGACATAGCCTTGTGTGCCATGGTTTAGTGTGATGTGTCCCTGCCCATGGCAGGGGGATTGGAACTGGATGATGTTAAGGTCCTTTCCAACCCTAACTATTCTAAGATTCTATGATTCTAAGCTATCTGCAGTTTTCTTCAGCTGGGACAAATTGATTGGAGAAGGTATTACAGTGTAAGTTGCTTGCCAAAGGTCTCCCATTATGCTTTAACCATTCTAGAACAACTTTATACAGAGACATGAAGGAAGAGGTATCTTTGTGTTTGGATTATCTTCTCCAAATAGGGGAATTTGACTGAAATTGCTATTCTGGTTGATTCTATTTGAATGTCTAGAAGGGTGCTTCATCCTGTAGATCCTAATTATAGCAGGTGTAAAATGAAATAATGGTGAGAGCAGTGAGATCCAGCAAAGTCATCAGATCATTTATAAGCCAATTCAGCCTAGTTTTGAGGGTTCTAAATCATAGAATCCCAGAATGGTTTATGCCGGAAGGTACCTTAAAGCTCATTCAGTTCCAACTCCCTGCCATGGTCGGGGACACCTTCCTCTACAGCAGGTTGCTCCAAGCACCATCCAGCCTGGCCTTGACACTGCCAGGGATGGGGCAGCCGCATCTTCTCTGGGCAAGCTGTTCCACACATAGCAGGTAATCCCACTCTTTAAGTCAAAGGAAACATGTTTGTTCACACAAATCAGTGTCTACGAAGAGTGGGATCTACCTGCTTAGTTCTTTTTCGAATGGATGCTCTCTTGCCAGAGAAATTTATTCATGTTTGTGGATATTTTATCTATTTCTTGTTCAGTGAACAGTGGTACAGGTTTCAGCAATGTCACCATGCAGTCATGCTTTATTTCAATGGTTAGACTTGAACGGGCTTTGCTCCTATAGCAACAGATTTTTAGCTGTGATTTTTCTCATGTTTCTGAAGGTCCCATTAATCATTGTACCCAGCAGCCTGGTTCTCTACGTGGCTTGGGCTTTCCAAGACTGGATCTCAAAGTGTCAAGGTTACACCGGGCAAAGGGAAGGGAAGTGAGTGACTGAGAAAATGAGATCAAGTCTTTTTTTGTCTTTTTCCTAATCCTGGGCCAAAGCAGCCCTAGCAAAGCTTATAGCAGCTAAGAGGCTGCTGCAAATTCTACCAGCCTCAATGGTTCCTTGTGGAGGACCATGCCAGCACCCTCTTTTCTGCCCCATCCTGATTCCTTTCTGTGGCATTATGCCCAAAAGTGAGCAAAGCTCTCAGTGTGCCAGCTGCCACAGGGATCTTCATCTGCTTCTTGAAGACATTATCTCTGGGGCTATGTCAGCAAACCAGGTGGAGTTATAGCTAAGATTCTGGCAATATCTGCAACTCTGGGGCTGTGTTTAAGGTCACATTTCAGTAGCTGTTCTCGCCTTCATTTAATCTTGTTTGCTCTGACGTCAATGCAAATGTAGCAGCAAGCCCATGCTGTTACATGCTCTCTGTATTATTATGGCTTTTCTCTCTTAAATCATAGTTGGTTTCTTACAACTGAGTTAAATTTACTACGGAGAGGGGCGGGTTGTTTTACCAATGCAGTTGCTAGTGTGCTGGCATATTCTACCTAAATACAGAGTACCTGTGCTTAATAAGTCTGCCAATTGATTCTTGTTGTAACAGCCAAAAAGCTGAGCTCACTGTTAGCTCTGTCTACCCTGGTGCGATTCAGCCCTGAATGATAATGTATTAGTCCTGCCTATTTTATACATAAACAGTATATTGCCTTTGTATGAATTAAATTTTCATGACATAGATTAATGTATTCTGCTTACCATCTGGAACATCCTACAGCGGTCTCCAAATGGTGCAGGGATTCACATGACATTGAAATGTGGCCCTTCCCAGAGCAGAGCACAGGAGCTGAATAGCACCATTCAACTTTAGGACCATTGGGCAGAATGGAATAAACCAGTGTGTCCTGCTGAAGTTAGAGGTAAATTAAGGTTGGAAGAGGTTATAGTGATTTTCTTGAGCAGTGCATCACTTGATTGCAAGGCATAGAGATCTTCAGTGGCTTGTCTATTGCTGTGGAGCAGGTCCTTAGCAAAAGTAATAACAGTTCCTACATTCCCTGCCTGCCCACTGCAGTGCTCTATAAAACAGACTCTGTCTGAAGAGCAAAAGGGAGAAGAGTCAGATAATAGGTTTGAGGATAAAAGAAGTGACATCAAAATCTCTCAACATCCATGTTATTAGTGGATCAGAGGATGGGCTGTCGTTGACTCTTCTGGCTTTAAAAGCTACATCATTCAACAAGGAAACTGTAAGTTTTCAGGGAATTGGAGAGCTGTGGATTTTCAGGTCACATTTAATCATTTTTCACAAAGAAGTTCTATTTGTAATACCTCTGCTGTCAAAGCATCAATGGATTAACAGGACTAGCAGGTAATTCTGCTTTAACGTTACTACTGGTATAACAGTATGTGCTGCCTACAGCTTAACAGGAACATTTGAAAAGTGTTTTTGTGGAGTGACAATATGAAGGGAATAACAGCAATAGCCATAGAATGTAGGTAAGGAAATTATCACAAAAGGTAGAACAAATATTCAAGGCTTGTCCCAGACACTAAAGAGATTGAGTCTCCTTTTTTTGGCTCCAGTCCACTGTTGGCTCCCTAGCTTAACTTTAACCACAAAGTCACCGAAGTGGGGAGAGATCTCCTGGAAGGCAGTCACCCCACTCTGTACAGTACTACTGTCTCAAGCACCTATTCTCAGAGAGCAGGAACTGGTCCTTCTCCATTCCTATTGAGGGTGCCCTAGTCATCCAGATCAGACTGGACTCTTAATGGCTGAAGAGAGCACAGCTGGCTTCTGATTGTACACAGCCTTCAGATAACTCACAAATGCCTTCCCAAAGCCCTTCCTACTAGAGGAAATCCTCTTGTCTGATGAGACTACATCTGAAGCATCCCTTTGGGAGCATGTCCTAACTAAAGCGTGGGCTAGAAAAAATCTCAACCCCTTCTGTTGGATGGCGGAGATGAAAACGTGCCGTAGTAAAGTGGAAGAAAGTAGGAGACGAGATTTTACCCTTGTAGCTGGACATTCAGAAAGGTTTTAGTACTGAAGCCCCTCTATATTAAATTGTCTTTGTCAAAGGGCACCTCCAAAGATGCCCTTACTGCCAGCCTGTATAGTCATGCCAGGTTTTCACATCTGGCCTAATTGGTGTAACAAAACCAGAACGAACAATTCTGACAGGAGTAATAACCCCATAATACTGTGAAGAGATGGGATATCAGGACTTGAGGGTCTCTTTTCTAAGAAGTAAATTTCCTAGCCTGTATGTTTTGAAGAAGGATAATGGCACTGCTGACACCTCCTTTTCAGAAGACAGGGATGCTCATTCTTCCATTCTGAATGAAATATTGCAGGGGAGAGCTAAGAAAAGTTGCTTGTCTCCTGGGTATTTCTGAGTGCAATGGATGAGTGGCATCCAGAGAACAGGCAGATTGAATGATTGCAGAGCTGCTCTCACTGCCTCCAAGGTGCTGGCCTCTGTTATCAGTGGGCTAGTGCAGGGTACCAAATTAATTCCTAGACATGAGCTTCCACTGTAGCAGATAGCTCCATCTCTCTGGATTTTACAGTGCCAAGCTCTAAATTAAGAAAAACTGGCAAGGGGAGAGCTCAATCTCTTTGTCTCTGTGAGTTTTCCTCATGCCGTTATCTTCGTAGGCATGTAATGTAAGCAGGAGCTGGTAGTTAGCAGGGGATATTTCATTTTTCATTTCTGCTTTGCTCCACTCACAGCAGTGAGAAGATTTAGGCTAGTGCTGTAATGCCACACACACATACACACCACTGTAAGCATGGGTCCAACTGCAGATGTGGACCTTTACTTCTCATACAGTCTTGTTGAAATGACCGGGATTTGCAGATCATTAGGACTTTGGGGAACCAATCTCCTTATTCTGACAGTTAAGGCTAGGATTTTCAAAACTGAAGCTAGAATCTGAATTATGATTTATATCCTTGAATAAGTTGGCTGAATTTAAGAAGTGCTAATGTTGAAAAACCAGGTCATTTATTTATATCTCAAATCTAGATTTGGAAGTCTAATATTAGTTGCTCATTTTTTGCAAATCTTTGTCTTGGTCTAAATAAGGAAGGAGGTCCCTATTTAGATGTGGAAGTTGGAAGAGTTGGCTTACGTGACTTACTCATCATCACAGAGGGCTAATAAGAAGCTCGGAACTGGAGTTCTGCATCTCCTTTTCTTTCCTGCAATATTACAAATCCCTTCAAGAAGCTTCCCAAGACTTAGGTTGCTCAGTAAAGACTGGAAGTCATTTGGGAAGTCTGGAGACTGTGATTTGCAGACTGGATGAGCCTGAAAGGGTAGGTCTGCTGTAGGTTTCATAGAGCTCACTCTGATCTCCTTGTCTATTCAAAGAGGAGCTATTAAAGCAATGGCAGCATTAAGAAGGAAAGGGTACCAAATTGTATGAAACTGTAATTCTTTTTAAGATCCCTCAAACTTTATGAACAAATTTTATATGTGTTTTCACAAACCATTCCTTTTGGTTAATGATTGCAAACACTAAGTCATGTCCTTCTCTCACCTACAAAATAAAACACACAGTGTAAAAACAAGTCCTTTACAAAGCAAAACTTGTAATAAAGATCTGTAAAATCCTACGGAACATAAAGAAATTGGCAGAAGAGCATTGAGAAAAATGTTGCATCCCTGCTTAGCATTTCCTTATGGAATTTTCAAATTATTATTGATTTTTTCATGCTTTGGTTATTCAACAGGTACCACCTTCTGCAGAGTACTTGTTTTATGAAAACGAAGTTATCTGAAATTGAACCTACTTTGGGAACTAACATAACTCCATTTTACCTGGTGCTGAGTAACTTCTATTCTCTAATATACTTATATCCAAAATGTTCCTGTGGGATAGGAGAAGGAATCAGTACAGGTGGAAAGTCATAGGGGTACAAAGCATTTTCCCTGACAATAGATGAGCAGCCTGTGGTAGAAAAAGGATTTTCGGTGGATTTCCTGATACTGGGCTGGTTTTGTGAACACTCAACTGTCTTTGTTCTGTTTTGAAACTCTTCTTGCTATCGTTTTAAGATACCAAGTAGTGCAATGGAAAGCAAGTTGTGGCAGAATGATGCATCATCTCTGGTTATTGCACTGAGGAGGCTCAGCAGCAACTTGCTTGGGTGACGTCCCCCTACTCACTCCACCTTGGTACCTGGTTGTTTTGGTATCGAAGACAGCTAGGTGTGCTCGTAGCACTGCTCCCAGTTCTGCTGATTACAGGCACTGTTAGGTTTTCGCTTCACCAGCCCAATGGATCATTGGACCTCCTAGGACACAAATGCTCACAGAAAATATTGAGGGTTTTTTTCAGTTTGGTTTTTTTTTTTTTTCATTGTTTCAGGGTCTTTTCAGGTACAACAAATGATGCTGTAAGTCTCTGACAATGCGAGTGTGATCTTCATGCCAGATGACAAAAGCACACAGCAGACAGAGTACTGTGAGGCTGGATATTTCAGGCTTTCCTGGCTGTTATTTGGGTGCTGGCTCTGTTGCATTGTCCATTTGCAGTGAGCTGAGCTATTTACTGCACAATGGAAACAAAACTATTCATTCCTAGATGTTTAAGCTGCATCATTTTTCTCTCCTGCTGAATAACAAGACATGTAATGGATCTCCGCGTACCAGAGGGCTTTTTAGTAACAGAGCTTCAGGCATCACCTGGAGAATTAAGGCACACTGCAGGCTTGCTGTTAATTTTGGGATTGAACTCAAATTGCCCTCCATTGTGGGGACAACCTTTTAACCTGATAAGCTGGAGGATTTGGTCTGTGAACATCCTTTCTTAGTATTTCTGTCCTCCCCTTTGAACCTCAGTGATCAGTTGATACACGTGATGATAGGAAGAAAAAGCATCTGAGTTGTGTAACATCTGCTTATCACTACAGATTATCTTGTAAGCAATGAGATTAAAGCTTTTCCTTGTGTAGGAAAAGATTAGGATTTAGAGCTGGGTGTTTTTTATGGTTTGAGGTTTTACTCCCCACCTTTTTTTTTTTTTCCTCATGTAATGTATGCAAAATTACGTAATTTACTTATGTAAAGTATGTAAAATCTGTTTTCATTAAGCAAGGACAGGAAGCTTCACAAGTGTTATTAAGAAAACAGGGATTTTTAAAGAAAGTTAATATTTTTAAAGGATTCCCTTTAACCATGATCTATCTATAATCATGAATACTGTAATCCCAGTGTTGCCTCTTGTTGGTTACTCTTATGACTGGACTGAAATGGGGGAGCATTTCAGAGCCATACAGGGAAGTGACTCGCATAAAACTGGTTTGCATCTCAAACCCTGGAGAGCTTTGTGATAGCACAGCAGCTTGCTGCTTTGTCCTGCTGACAGATTGACTTTCTGTCTGAAGTCCAGCTGGTTGTCAGGATATCTAAGCACATCCTGTGTGCATGGCCCCATTTTGATTTCCCATTTCCAACAGGTACCTATCAACAGAAAACCTTAGCACTCCTGAGGCTGCTTTAGCTCTGTCTGATTTCATCATCTGTAGAGCAGCAGAGGCTGAGGGACAAGACTGGAAAAGGACCTCAGCTCAATCCTTTCTCTTGACCTCATCATAAAGTTATTGAATGAGGTTTCAAAACAGCATCAGGTTTCCTTAAAACTCTTTGAAATCTCACTTTACCCCTATAAATGAAGCAGTTTTGCCCTGCAATGATCAGACTCCTGAAATTAAAATGAAGTAAAAATTGAAGAAGTGCCTCTCTCTGAGGACCATCCAGTCTGGGCACTAAGATAGCTTAAGTAGAGAAACATCAGATTCATGTTTAAGGGGGCATAAAGTTTCATAGATCTGAGGCCACTCCATGTTCATATGCCACTGAGCTACAGTGTATAAAATAAATTAAGTTAAATAGTGATAATGTACCATGACTCTTTTGCATCTTCCCTTCCATTACTGTGCAGTGTATATCAGAAGGATCAGCAAGTTGAGGCCAGGGAAGAAAGTATTTAAATTACATGGAGGTTCTGGTTTCTAAATAAAGACTGGTGGTCCCTTTGGTAATACCACTATCACAATACTTTGATCCTGAGAGCTTGAAGCGGTCATTCTTTGTATGGGTCTCTCATTGACTGCAAAGGGACTTTTGGGCACAGAGCAATTACCTACACAAGATTGGGCCAATTACTTAATTAAATTTTAAGTAGGAGTATATACATAGCAGATGGACATTTTAAGAAGGCACTGAGTAATGTGTGCAGGGTAACGGAGGATGCAGCTTATCTTGCATATTAGGCAAGGATGGGGTTTAAGTGTATTAACATTAGGACTCCAATCAGATTTAGGTGGTGTGCAAAATTTCTTCAAGCCTTCTTAACTTGGCTGAATTTTCCTAACATGAATGAATCAGAGAATGATCCAATCACTCAATCACTGTTGTCTAAAAACAGCATGAAAACAAAGAATGTCCATAGCTAGGAATAGGCATTGTCTAGGCAGGTTGTTCAATAGGCTTGGATAAGTGTCTGGGTTTTAGTTAAATACTCACTTTTTAAAGGCAGATAAAAGATCTTTTAAAAAATTATAATTTGTAGGTACTATGTTATTTACCTTTTCTTCCTTCCCATTCCCATACCTCACTTTGCATTGGAGCTTTCATTCTGTCTCATTGCTGTATGTGCTTGCATTTTAGGACAAGGCTTTGCTTATGTTTATTTCATTTAACTTCAGATTTACAGAATTGCAGACAGCTTTAAGTGTTTTCCTGGAACATAAGACACAGAACGGCCAAGAGGGGTATTATTTTTATTGGCAATGATACTAAGCTCATGTCTTAGAAGAAACAATTCCCGCCAGTATCAGTGACCAGGAATTACCAACACAGATTTGATCAGATGAGATGAGAGGAGCTGTGAAGTAAAAAAGCTCATGTTCTCTGTCTGACAGAGGAAAAAATAAGTTAGTATTATTATTTAATAAAATATCTTTATGATAATAAGGTCTAGAAGTTCAAGATACAGTCAAGAATATTCCTCTTGAGTATCCCATAAAATGCATAGTCTGTACAGGAAACAGGTTGGGAATGGGAAAGGGAAATTGTCTATCCTGTGAAATTAGGCAGAATTTTGGTGGAAATAAAGATGCTTGCCCTGTCCTATAAAGCACATGTCAGTATATGCACAGGAGTGAGCTAGATAATCACCCTCATCAGAAAAACCCAGCACTCAATATGTCAGAGGAAAAGGGAAGGAGCCACATCTGAGCCGGAAGTAGGAACTTCCCAAAGATAACATAAATTATCTGATATTTTACATGTGTTGTGCAGGTCCTCACTTCAGTGACTGCACTGTACAGGCTGGTGCTGCTCACTGCTTGGAAAGTACATTCAGTATTTGGGACAGAGTGGGAGGAAGAATGGTAATTCTGTTTGAGATGCTTTGGTGACTGTCAGGGAGGAAACAAGCCCGGATTCCCCAGTTGTCAGGCATATTTATTCTCTAGGCATAGAGGCTATGTTTTCCCTTTGCTTTAGATTAGTCTGGGGTAAGAATATATAGGATTTATGGTTATGAGGAGTTATGGTTATGAGGAGCATGCTTCAACGGACACTGAGCTTGCACTCTTGTCACACTCCCAGACATCATATAAAAGCCAAAAAGTGATGATTAATACAATATATGAAATCATGTGCTTTGTTTCAGGGTCCCTCAATGGCTGAAGAAAAGCCCAAATACAACTGCGCTGTCAGTGAAGTCACCATTGTGAACCTGCACCCTCAGAAAAGTCTCACCTTACCAGGAGGGAAGCCAGGAAGTGAACATAGGAACCTCAGTTTCCAACCTCCTTCACCAAGGATTTCAGAGAAGAGGCTATCCCAGGGAGAGAAAAAAATGTGGCCAGAAAAGGTGAAAAAAGAGGTAGCTTTGTCTCCCAGCCTGCATCGCACAAATGAGCTGTGTAGCACAGAGAATGTCACCCTGAAGAGGCCAGTGAAGTTGGCTCCTCTGGACATCCCAGTGGAAGTAAAAGAAGCCCAGCTCCAAAGGATTATGAGCATCCAGAGAGAAGCCCAAATGGCTGCTCAGAAGCTGACAGTTATTAACTCCATCAGCAATGAACCCCATGTGAAAAGGGTAAAGAACCTGGCTCAGGGGGAGCTGGAAAACCTTCAGAAGGTAAAACTGAGTGAGAAGGCTGCTCTGGAGGATAAAGATGATTCCCTACCTCCTAAAAGCAGCAAACCCCTTGGAGAGATCCAAATTGTTTTGCCTCCAGAGACAGCCTTTAAGTTGACTAAACAACCGGGTATTGAAGAGGTTCCCAAGACACTGCATAAGCCATTAATCCCCACTGTCCAGATATCTGACATGCATGAAGAGCCCAACAGCCCTGACAGCACCCCTGATCCTTGCCAGAATGCTTCTCGGCGCCGATTCAGAGTAAGGCACATGACAGAGCTGCAGGAAGACCATGGGAAAGCCAAACCCTTAAAGGTCACGGATCCGAGTGTGGGAGAAGGCAAGCAGAGATCTGCAGGTCAACGAACACAGAAAACCCTCAGTGATGCAAGCAAGCTCCTTGAAAACGTCACCAAAAAGCAGAAGGAACGAGTAGCAAAGCACAGGGAAATGGATGAAGCCTCTTTAGTGAAGAGGCAGTCTACTCGAAGGATGGCCTTGGGAGACATCATCCAGGTGGATGAAGACTGAGTATCATGCACCATGTAATGCACAGGAGACTTAGATGCAACAGCTACCCAGTAAATGATCTTAGATAGACTGGTTAGATAGAAAAATGTCTGGAGATATTACTACAGCACAAAGTGAAAATGAGTTAATATTGTTGAACAACTCTGTCATTTCTGAGATGCTCAAATGAGTGGACCATAGGGAATATATCCTACTCTGCTCAACACTAGAAAGGCTCTAGCTACAGTCCTGAGTGCAGCATGGATTTTAAGTTTTCATGACACATACGGATCATGCAGAAGAAATCTGGATGGGGATGGGGTGGAGGGACGAAGAGAACAACAATAACCTGGGAAATACTGTGGCTGGGGCAAGACAAAAAGGAAAAACATCATTTGTCCTAAGAACACATCCCTCCCTCTTACAGCTGTGGCAAGTTGGTTTCAGGAAGACAAGATTACATTTTTCTCTATATAAATAGTGGGCAGAACAAAAAGTAATTAAAGATTTAGCAAGAACATTTAAGTCAGAAAAGAAGAAACACTTTTAAGGACAATAAACACTGAAGAATGCTGTTTACAGAGATGGGAATCTCTGACACTGAAATGTTAAATAATACATTAGGATAACACCTGCCAGGGATGATTTCAGATTAATTAAGCCTTCATTTAGATACTAAAAGGGGCATATGATCTGTAATGTCCTTCAGCATTCATTTTCCTGTATTGCGTGGTCTGTCCTTTCAGTTATATACTTCAGGGCTCCTAACCAAGCCATGTAGATCACAAATGTACATTAAATACAGCTTTTCACTTTGCATGATTTCCCTTCATCGTCTTACAGCTCGTGTCAAGATACTCACTGAATCCTTCAGAAGGCTACATCTAATAGGTGACTGCTTCTCCTTGAGTTCTTCAGGTCTACT
Source organism: Lathamus discolor (assembly GCF_037157495.1). Lineage (NCBI taxonomy): Eukaryota > Metazoa > Chordata > Aves > Psittaciformes > Psittacidae > Lathamus > Lathamus discolor. The sequence continues at coordinate 155,407,711 of NC_088885.1, read as the reverse complement.
TCTGTTTGCTCTTTCCCAGTTTCTCTGGAACAGCTAATCCTTGTATCTTTATTGTTTTAGCTCAAACAACTTTGCTTGCACTTTTTACCTGTTCATCCTTGGTCACCTTTTAAGATCATCATCATTTGAAGAATGAATATTATTTTTATGTATAATATGAAATAAAACAAGAATGCACAGTCTCAATTTAGTCTCAGAAATCTTTTTAAGGGCCAAAAAATATTTTGAAGGTTTTTAAACAGCAATTATGACAAGCTGCAAGAGATTCTAGCGCAGTGCAAATATTGCTAATAAGGCTAATGTGTAATGAGATTTGCTTTGTAAATTACTTCTACAGCAAGAATCAGGATGTTTGCTGTCTTCTGGTAGTTCATCTGGTTGGCTGCTACTTGGAGTTTAGTAGACGTGGTCTCTGCTTACCAAGTGATCTTAGAAACTGGGACTTAAAAGAGCAATGGTGTGTACATTGTTCCGGGCATTTATTATAGGTGTTGGCAACTGACTGGGTGTGTTGGGATGGAACGGTGCCCCCCTTCCCCAACACATCTAGTTTAAAGCCTCCTTGACCAGTCTGGCAAGCCTCCTACCAAAACTGTTCTTCCCCTTCTTTACCAGAGCAGCTCCATCAGCCCCCAGTAGATCTGGCCTACTAACTTCAGTCCTATGTTCAAGACACCCAAACCCCTGACTATGACACCACCCTTTTAACCATTTATTAACCTGGCCAATCCTCCTAGCTTTTTCTTGATCCTCCCCTGTGTCCTGGAGAATTGATGAAAAGACTATCTGAGCTCCAGAGCCCCTAACCACCTCTCCCAGGGCTCTGTAGTCTTTCTTTATGGTCCCCAGTCTACTACTATCTCTATCCCTAGCACCCACATGGATCACCAGGAGCGGGTAATAGTCCATGGAAATTACTAGAGCAGGCAGCCTCTCTGTAACATCCCTGATCCATGCCCCTGGTAGGCAGCACACCTCCCTCGAGACCGGGTCAGGCCGACAGACGAGTGCTTCTGTCCCTTTCAAAGTAGAGTCCTGCCCCTCTATTCTGCTCTTGTGAGACCTCACCTGGAGTATTGTGTGCAGTTCTGGTGTCCTCAACATAAAAAGGACATGGAACTGCTGGAACAAGTCCAGAGGAGGGCCACGAGGATGATCAGGGGACTGGAGCACCTCCCATATGAAGACAGGCTGAGAAAGTTGGGGCTGTTCAGCCTGGAGAAGAGAAGGCTGCGTGGGGACCTAATAGCAGCCTTCCAGTATCTGAAGGGGACCTATAGGGATGCTGGGGAGGGTCTCTTTGTCAGGGACTGTAGCGACAGGACAAGGGGTAACAGGTTAAAACTTAAACAGGGGAAGTTTAGATTGGATATAAGGAGGAAATTCTTTCCTGTTAGGGTGGTGAGGCACTGGAATCGGTTGCCCAGGGGGGTTGTGAGTGCTCCATCCCTGGCAGGGTTCAAGGCCAGGTTGGATGAAGCCTTGTGTGGGATGGTTTAGTGTGAGGTGTCCCTGACTGTGGCAGGGGGGTTGGAACTAGATGATCATGAGGTCCTTTCCAACCCTAACTATTCTATGATTCTATGATTCTATAAAATTAATAGAGTTGGTAAAAATACATGGACGCCTCTGAAAAGAAAAAACAGAAGGTCGCTTGAAAAAGTGGGACTCAGCCTTTAAATGTGCTGGGGTTGGTGGGAGAAGAAAAAAGAATGAAGAGCATTCATTATAGAAAAGAGGTAAACCTACATAGCCAAAGACAAGGTCTTTGGTCAAGTGGAGGTCTTGAAAATAAGTTGAGCATTATTCTGCATTCCATTATTTCAGAAAGCATTTTCACTTACTGGAAAAGTACTAGAAGGCTAATGTGAACCCTGGGAAATTTACCATCCATGTGATAGGGGAGAAGTTTGACCCGTAGTTTATCCAATGTTCTTTGAGAAGAAGAGAAAAAAAAAAAAAAGAAAGATATAAAAAATCCAGTGGAAGCTGAAACTTGAGAAATTCATACAGGAATAGGGTTTAGCATTGTAAGTCAGGCTGCTGTCTGATATAAATTCATGTTGTCCTGGCTCTTTGTTCACCTTAGAACTTCCCACCGCCCTCAAACAGCAGTGCAGTGACCTCGAACAGAGAATTTTACATAACAAATTCCCCCAAAAGATGAGTTTTCAACCAGTCTTTATCTATCGAATAGCTTTAGTAATGTTTGTGTCAGCATGAAGGAGGTCAGAACAGAGAAGTACACATTCATTCTGGTGAAAAACTTCACTTCTGTTTTGATAAAGGCAATAAACTACCATATTAAAGTACTAAGGGACACAATGGGCTCTGTGACATGATACAAATACTTTAAAAATTCGGGCTTCATCCTTATAATTCTGTATACTGAGGAATAATGGTGGCTTTGGTATAGAAATGCCTGGCCAGTATTAGCTGGAAGGGCAGTTTAGGGAATGTCATGTTCCATTCCCTCTTCTGAATCTGTGCATCCTTCTGCTCTGCTATTGTTACAAAATAGAACCATAGAACAGTTAGGGCTGGAAAGACCTCAAGATTATCTAGTTCCACCTCCCCTGCCATAGGCAGGGACACCTCACATTAAACAATGTCATTTAAGACTTTGTCCAGCCCCTTGAACACTGCCAGGGATCGAGCGTTCACAACATCCTTGGATAATTTGTTCAGGTGCCTCACCACCATCACAGGGAAAAACTTCTTCCTTATATCCAATCTAAACTTCCTCTATTTCAGTTTTAACCCATTACCCCTTGTCCTGTCACTACAGTCCCTGATGAAGAGTCCCCCCCCCGCACCAGCATCCCTATAGGCCCCCTTCAGATACTGGAAGGCTGCTATTAGGTCCCCACGCAGCCTTCTCTTCTCCAGGCTGAACAGCCCCAACTTCCTCAGCCTGTCTTCATACGGGAGGTGCTCCAGTCCCCTGATCATCCTCATGGCCCTCCTCTGGACTTGTTCCAGCAGTTCCATGTCCTTTTTATGTTGAGGACACCAGAACTGCACACAATACTCCAAGTGAGGTCTCACAAGAGCAGAGTTAGAGGGGCAGGATCAGCTTCTGGTCTAGCAAGCGCACACTTCCTGCTCATATTAAGGAATCACCAGGAATGTGATTATAATCACATTTTCAATAACAGAAAACTGTATCAATGTGGGAGCATCAGGGGATCTCTCATATTTATCTAAACTGTTAGATGTTCCCAAAATGTTACGTTTTTCTAGTAAAATAAGTGTGACTTGATGTTATCTATGCTTGCTAGGGTATAAAGTGGGTAATGGAAAACGAGTCCTGTGCACACACAAAATATCATTTACAGGGCAAGTGCAATTTCAGAAGAATTCTATTGAAAAAGCAAGATTAAGAGAAAATAGGGATTTTTGCCAGAGAACTCCGGCTGCATCAAGGTGGGTATCATGGAGGGGAACCAAGCTCTGCTCCCATTTACATGCTGCATGTAAAGCATCACTTCCTGAAGTCAATTCAGTTGATTTTGAGATGAGAAAACTCTGACTCAGTAACACGTTTGAACTGGGGATGACACACTCAGTGAAGCTGAGATCTAATTGAGCCATAAAAACATTCTGAAATACTGAATTCAAAGGAAAAATTTAGCAAATAAATAACGAAGTGGATCCATTCTTATGTAAATAAAGTTCTTAAAGGAATAAGCACTGTTTTAATACATGTATCTGTTCAGCAGGTGGTTCCCAGAGAAAACCTCTTTAATTCCCTAATCCACTTTTTTGCCTTTGCTTCCAAGGTTTCTGCAATTCAAAAAAACAGGGTAATTTGTTTTCTGAATTCAAATCCAAGCTCCATTCCTTTTACCCTGGGGTGTGGAAAAGCAGGACACAAATATGGTCTCCAGTCCAAAGGTTTTTTAGCCTCAATGCAAAATAAAGGAGAGTGGGTGGACACAACAAACACAGACCAAGTGGAATAGTGAGATCCTTTCCAAATCAGTTATGAGCAAAAGTTGCAGATTAGTGGAACAATTATCTAATTTAGGAATAGTGCATCTTTCATAAATAGCACTTTCCACCCACAGAGCGTTTTACAGGCCTCACAGCACAGCAGAATAACACTTCCTGGGATGAGGAGGAAAGGACAATTTCTTGATTGATTCGTAGACCTCTAAAGCCAGACGTGGCTCATTGGAAGTGTGAAGAGTACAACCAGAGATAAACTGGATCCCAGACACGATTTGAAAAGTATGGGAACACTATGAAATAGCCAAATGTCTTGGCTGTCCCCTACAGTGTGCAGAAATGTCCCTGGAGACGCTGCCTGGGTGTTTGCTTTCAGTTCTTTCTCCTTTCAGCCTGCAGCAGGAAAACTCAGTCTTGGATGGAAAGCAACACAAAAGAGAAGAGATTCAGAAAAGCTTTTAGAAGTGAGGACCTGGAGCAGCAGACTAAGATTATTTTTATCCTTCTTATTGCTTATTATTATAGAATCATAGAATAGTTAGGGTTGGAAAGGACCTTAACATCATCCAGTTCCAGCCCCCCTGCCATAGGCAGTGACACCTCACACTAAACCAAGTCACTCAAGGCTATCTCTGGCCAACCTGGCTCCTTGGATGGAGCATTTACAGCTTCCTTGACCATCCCATTTCTGTGCCTCACCACCTTCATAGTAAAGAATTTCTTCCTTATATCCAGTATAAACTTCCCCTGTTTAGGTTTTAACCTTTTACCCCTTGTCCTACCACTACAGTCCCTAATGAAGAGTCCCTCCCAACATTCTTATAGGCCCCCTTCAGACACTGAACGGCTGCTATTAGGTCTCCATGCAGCCTTCTCTTCTCCAGGCTGAACAGCCCCAACTTTCTCAGCCTATCTTCACACAGGAGGTGCTCCAGGCCCCTGATTAGATTCCCTTTACAATTGGCCTTACAATGTCAGGGCTATTGCTATATGGATTTTGTGGAGAATTATAAGAATTGATAATGTAATCATCAACAGACTGGAGGAAGGGAAAGATAAAAACCAGAAACATGGAACCAAGAAAGTCTCCATAGACTGTCTTCACTCTGAGTGCCATTCATGCTTGCTGTGAAACTTTCCCTGTCTCTTCAAATTGTGAAGATTGGAAGTTTTAACAGTCCCAGGAAAAGTTTGTGCAAATCTGGAGGAGCCTGAGACAGGACCACTAATAATGAATCAAAGGCTCTGCACTGGACTCTGTCCATGGGGTGAATCACAGGGAGCAGGATCCCACAGTAGAGTCTGTAATCTCCATTGGCATTGACTGACTTGGAGCTTAAGCAGCAGTAGGGCTCTTTCCAGAAGAGCTCAGCAATTAGCAGCAGTAGGGAAAACACTGTTGTTTTAAACTGGGATTTCTACTTGTTAGTGTGGGGCTGGAAGAGTTTAAACACCAGCTCTGATTTCTCCCTCTCACCTGGGCACATTAAACCTCTTGGAAAGCAGCCGTACAACTTCAGGAATGAGCTGGCACCATGCTTGCCTTTGGGATCAATGTGCTAATGCTCTCAGGCCATTTATACCAACAGGTTGCCTTAATTCTCAGTTTGTGAGAGACATGATTTTAAACATAATCGTTTCCTCTGAATATTCACCTAGGGCCTGGGAGTGACATGCTTTCAGCAACTGCAGCAGGAGCATCAACAAAAGGAGCAGTGCTGGAAAATCATTAGCAGAGAGTACTTTTAACTTTGTTCCATGAGTACATAGGCTTTTACACTGGGCAGGCTGCTGACACTTCCTCTGTCTCCAGATATTTATTGTAGCAGCAGAAGCTGAAATTAGTTCAGTTAAAATAAAGGATGTGTGGAACCTCCAGCTAAACCCACAAGCAAAGCCAAATGATGAGATGTTAGAGGTACAAAACATAGAGTGCATTTTTCTTCCTTATATTTCTTTTCTTGCTAATCACAGAATCACAGAATCACAGAATCCCAAGGGTTGGAAGGGACCTAAAAAGATCATCTAGTCCAACCCCCCTGCAAGAGCAGGGTAACCTACAGTACATCACACAGGAACTTGTCCAGGCGGGCCTTGAATATCTCCAGTGTAGGAGACTCCACAACCCCCCTGGGCAACCTGTTCCAGTGCTCTGTCACTCTTACAGTAAAGAAGTTCTTCCTGATGTTAACGTGGAACTTCCTATGCTCCAGTTTACACCCATTGCCCCTTGTCCTATCACTGGATATCACTGAAAAAAGCCTAGCTCCATCATCCTGACACCTACCCTTTACATGTTTGTAAACATTGATGAGGTCACCCCTCAGTCTCCTCTTCTCCAAGCTAAAGAGACCCAGCTCCCTCAGCCTCTCCTCATAAGGGAGATGTTCCACTCCCTTAATCATCTTTGTGGCTCTGCGCTGGACTCCTTCAAGCAATTCCCTGTCCTTCTTGAATTGAGGGGCCCAGAACTGGACACAATATTCCAGATGCGGCCTCACCAAGGCTGAGTAGAGGGGGAGGAGAACCTCTCTTGACCTACTAACCACTCCCTTTCTAATGCACCCTAAGATGCCATTTGCCTTCTTGGCCACAAGAGCACATTCCTGTGGGAAATAGGAACAGAAGCTCTGAAACACCTTTTGAGTGTTTCTAGCCCAGTAAGGAACAGAAAGCAGCATGCAAGGCCCTTGGAAAAGCCTCTGCCAGGTTTTCAGAGCAAGAAAGATCCAAAAAGCCCAATAATGTTGAGATGAGCAAAGAGCACATGAGGTCGCGGTGTGACCAAGTCTTTCTATTTGATTTTGTAGTCAATGGGAGTCTATCAGCAGGACTTCCGTGAATTTCTGAGGCAATCTTTTCTCCTTAGGCCTCCTGCAGCTACACCTATCCAACTCCTGATGGACACCTGATTTATTCTAATAGTGCTACACTGTATGTTGGAGAATGCACAACGAGAGATATTTCAGCTCAGAATGGAGGAACTAAAAAACACCTCAAAAGCAAAACTCTGGAAGTCCTAGGTGAAATTCACTCAGGTTCTAAAAGCAACATTGTCAGGTTGTAAAAGCTACATTCTTTCTGGAATCCTGACTTCAGGCGACTTGGTTGAATTGTTTGGCTAGTGTTTGATTTTTCCAGGCTGCATATTTTAAGATGTACATGCAGACTTAGCATGAGAGTGTGTGGGGAAAATACTGAACAGCAGTTCTTGATTACAGATCACTTAATGAATAAGGAAGTATAGAGGAAGTATAGAGTTGTTAACTTGTCACAAAACAAAAGCTGGGAGGGAGCTTTTCCCCTTACATTTTCATTTCCAGTTTCTTCATTGAAATCAGAAAAGGAAGATCACTTACTGGTTACCCTCTTCATCAGGGACTGTAGCAATAGGACAAGGGGTGATAGGTGGGTGCACAGAGAGAAGCTCCACCACCCTTCTGTAGAGAGGAAACCCAGTGACAGTCCCTGATCTAGTCACCCCACCAGCAAAACGACCTCTGTATCCAGAGGCAGCAGGATGTAAAGTCACGTTTAATAAGCTCTCAGTCCCAACAACCCAAAACTGCTGCATTAGGAGCAGAGATGTGGAAGATTTAATTTTTCCTCTTGAAAGTGAGCATCCTTTTTCATGTCTATAATTCAATTAATGTTTTTCCATCACTTGGTTTCCTCTGTTCATCATTTTCGCATTTTAGAGACCTGTCAGTGGAATGTAATGAAAATGTAAGCAAGCCAGTGTTGTGCAGGAGAGAAGTAAACTTTGATGTTAAGTTAAAGATCACAGTTTGAGGTCTGGGTGCACTTCCAGTGGTAACTCACTTGGTAAATCAACCAGTTTGTCCTGTCATCAAGCTGTCATTTCTAAGCACTGCTGCACCAGGTTACTGCCAGATACTATTAAGCAAGTCATTATTATTTGAGCTCCATTAGCTATCAGGATACACCTCTCTACCCAAGTAAAGATGTTCATCAGCTTTGCCTTGAAGCACTTTATTCAGCCTTTTGCTTCTGATATATAGCTTCCCGCAGCACTACTAAGTACCAACTCGAACTATGGGGCATAAAGAAGAGCATTCTTAACCTGTTCCTTCTTCATCTGACCATAGTGGCAAGTAGTGAAGACAAGCTTGGGACCAGGAGCTACAGATTCCATCAGAAAAAGAATAAAAACACAGTCTTAGTTTCCTAGGTGAACATGGTTATCAGTTCATTCCATTGCCTCCTTCCTCCTTTAGTTACATTTGAAAACAGAATATATAGAATCATAGAACAGCTTGGGTTAGAAGGGACCTTAAAGCTCATCTGGTTCCAACCCTCTGCCATGGGCAGAGACACCTTCTACTAGAGCAGGTTACTCCAAGCGATATCCAACAAGCTTGAACACCTCCAGTTATGAGGCATCCACAGCTTCTCTGGGCAACCTGTTCCAGTGACTCATCACCCTCATAGTGAAGCATTTCTTCCTAATATATAACCTAAATCTACCTTCTTCCAGTTCAAATCCATTCCCCTTCATCCTATCATTACATGCCCTTGCAAAAAGTACCTCTCTAGCTTTCTTGCAGACCCCCTTTAGGCACTGGAAGATGCTCTAAGGTCTCCTTGGAGCCTTCTCTTGTCCCCAGCTGTCTCAGCCTGTCTTCATACAAAAGGTGCTCCAGCCCTCCTATCATCTTCATGGACTGCTCTGGACTTGGTTGAGCATGTCCACATCCCTCTTGTGTTGTTGCCCCAGAGCTGAACATAGTTCTCCAGGTGGGGTCTCATGAGAGTGGAGTAGAGGGGCAGGATCACCTCCTTTGACCTGCTGATCACGCTTCTTTTGGTGCAGCCCAGTCATGGTTGGCTCCCTGGGCTGCGAGCCCACACTGACAGATCATGTGGAGCTTCTCATCAAGCAACACATGCTGTGTTGGTTCACATGCTGTGAAGACACTTAGATGCCCCTGATATTTGTCCCTTGGCCCTAGTTACCAAAGGATCAGACTTGGAAATTCACTCCCATTTTGCCAGAGGTAACCAAACCTGCTGGGCTTCAGGACTCAGAGAGTCTCCTCCTCTCTCAGTGCAATAGCTTTGAGACTGCTGCAGTTGTGTGTTCCCAGGTCCAGCCTGGGGTGAGGTTATGCATGTGTTCCCATAAACACACACACACATTCACACACACTACTGACTGCACATACACTCAGACACACAGACCAATGCAGGCATACTGCTTTTAATGTTTTATTGACATCCACATGAACAAACCAAGCACCCACAGAAACATGAGGAATATGGCTCAAACCTCTCCTCCCCTCTGGCTGATGAGGATTGAAGGCTGCTGTTGGAATCATAGAATCTTTAGGGTTGTAAAGGACCTTAAGATCATCCATTCCAAACCCCCTGCCATGGGCAGGGCTGCCTTACACTAGGCCATGTCCCGAAGCTGTCCAACCCGGCCTTGAACACTGCCAGGGATGGAGCATTTACTACTTCTCTGGGCAGCCTGTTCCACAAAGAAGTAAAGAACTTCTTCCTTATATCCAACCTGAACTTTCCCTGTTTAAGTTTAAACTCATTACCTCTTGTCCTATTGCTACAGTCCCCAAGGAAGAGTCTCTCTCTCTCTGGCATCCTTGTGGCCCCCTTCAGATACTGGAAGGTTGCTCTGAGGTCTCCATGCGGCTTCTCTTCTCCAGGCTGAACAGCCCCAACTTTCTCAGCCTATCTTCATACACGAGGTGCTCCAGCCTCTGATTATCCTCATGGCCTCCTCTGGACTTGCTCCAACAACTCCATGTTCATCTTATGCTGGGGACAGCAAAACTGCACACAGTGCTCCAAGTGGGGTCTCACGAGAGCAGATGTGGGTCTCTCCAGCTGCTGTTCTGGGATCCTCATTCTGTGCAATACCCAGTTCCTGACCATGGTCTTCTCCAATAGCTGGCACCCAGACCTCTTATTCCAGTCTCCAGATAGCCTACCTTGCAGCTCACTAGCATTGATACATGCTTAGAATAAAGAGGGTAGTTAGAAACAGGATTTCACAAGGATATAGGATGTGCTGTAGTGATTAAGCACTGTCTATGCAGTGAGACAAATATACTCACCAGTAACATGGTAGCACATGTCTCTAAATATCCCATCATACATTTTGCACAGTTCTATAATCCCCTTAAAACCTTCCATCCCAAATTTTACACAATCCCCAAATTCTCTTCCTGTGATAAGTTCTGTACCTCTTTAAGGCAGTAAATTCTTCAGATGGCATGGCTTTCTTGGGAAGGAATGTCAATGGCTGGCTCCTCCTGGTGGGTTCCACACCAGGATAATGTTCTAGTCCTTATCCTCTGAAGGTCTGAGAGGCAGCTGCTTTCAGTGCTCCGGTTTTCATTGCATGGTTTTCACCATATAGATAAGTGGTGAATCTGTGCTTACTGTTTTCTGCTCTATCCCTCCTCATCACAGACATACCCATCTCTGTCATCCTTTAACACCTGCCTATTCTTAAGGGGTCTCTGCATAGTTTCATCATTTTCTTTACCAAACTGCTTATTTTTCATAAAGTTTGATGAAAAAAACTGGATTTTCTTTTCAAACATCAGTAAGCAGCTCCTGTCTGTAGTTATTGCAGCACTACTCCAGCAGATGGCTGGCTTCTGTCAGGAATAAAACTCTCCCAAGGAAAGTACATAGCGCAGGGGCATGTTTGCAGAAAAGAGCCGAGATTGATTTCTTTCGGCTATTGATTAATACAGCGGCTCTCTTTCCATTTTGGATTCATTAATGAAATTCGAAATAAAAACAACCCTGTGTAGTTCAAGGAGGACAAATACGACAAAGTAACTGGCTGACATGAAAAGATTCACTATCTCCTGAAGAAAAGCTGCTGTACTCAATTCCTGGTTCAACTCTCGTTTTCACAAACTGGTAGTGCTAATGTATTTAACACTTTTACTCTGGATGGATGCATTTCAGGCCATGCTAAAGGAAGTGCTGTTCCCTTCCCTAGAACCAAAGGAAAAGGCTGAATGTATTTAAGCAAAGAGATTCCATTTGTCTCAGTAGGAGAGCAGAAGTTGAAAGAAGAAATGCCGGGTGAGGTGATCTTGCAGTTCTTGAACATTCAGATCTGTGAATTAAAGTGAATGTGCTCAACAGCAAAGCCAGCAAATCTGCAAAAGCTGGGAGCTGTTAGACTCAGGGTGTTTCGGAACAAAATGTGCCCTAAAATCTTTCAGCTTTCAGTTTTGCATACAAAAGGAGATAAATCCCAATTCTTCCCAACTACTGAAGTAAAACAGGATGGAAAGGGCGCCGAGCCCAAGTGTTTTAAATGACATAGGTGGAACTGACACACTGGTACCATCCCTGTCACCTCCGCAATAGCTAAGCTGACAGACAATTTGATGTTTGCCACTGCATTCAGTAAAGGAGTGAAGATATGGCTAGGGAGCCGCAGCTGTTGGGTGAATACTGTAGTACAGTAAATCACAGAAAACAGGGCTTAAGGGACTTCCAGAGACTCTCACCTAGTCCATGTTCCTGCTGCACATGAATATGTTCTAGTAGTGCTTTTCCAGCTTCTAAAATAACCCCAACCAAACCCCCACACTTTCCAAGAATAAAGATTTCATATCCATTTCAGTAGCTTTGTGAACATTGTTTTTTTTCTCTGCCAATTTATCTTTATCTCCCTAAAGACGACTGAAGTCCATTGCTTGTTGACCTAACCCAGATAGGTATGCAGAAAAATCTACTACCTGTCTCCTTTTAACCTCATACATATTTCAGGATTTCTATCATGTTCACCCTCAATTTCCTCTTCACTAGGCAAAACAATCCATTCCTTTATGTCATTTTTTCCTGACTTTTGAGCATTAATCCAGCTTCTGAATAGTGTCCAGTTCAACTGCTTCATTCTTGTAAAGTAAGGCCTGAAACAGAACACAGCACTGAGTGTTGTTAAAAGCTAGTGATTAAGAGTACTGGATAAACATCTTTTGGTCTGCAAATGAAAGCACCTGTTCTGCCATATGGCTGTTGTCAATTCAGCATGAGCCTTTCTATTTTGTTGGTGTAATGCCCTCACCAAGTGAAGAGGTGAAGGGATGAAACATATTTGCCTTTATTCCAAGTAACTGGATAGGAATTTATATTTGGAATGTGAACCAATCCACAAAAGTACTTTAAAAGAGGACTTTGAAAAGTATTTCAAAGGTCCTCTTTCACATCCCATCTGCACCACAGGAGCAAACAGACCCATAGGTCATCCAGGGCAGTATTTTCTGTCTGAGAGTTGTCATCTTTGACATTTAAAGAAGGCATCATTAAGCTCATAAGTAATCACTGTGGGATGCTGTGGGCATGGGTAAGTGTTTTAATTCCATGAGAGAGAATGCCTAATGCTTTCGAGTCTGATAGTTTATGTCCACTTTTAAATGCATGGTATAATCCTCACTCATGAAGCTTGTTCAAGTTCTCAGAGTGCTAAATTGTTGGGTGAAGAAATCCGTCACATCCCATTGGATCAATTTAATCATCTTCCTTAAGAAGTAATGGATTAGTAGATACAGGGGAAGTGACATAATGGCACTTGCTGACTTCTGCTGGCTTTTGGCAAGGCCTGATATGATATACACAGTAAGTAAAGATGATGTGTGGATAACAGATTGGAAAATCACTCCCCAAAGTGCTCAGCTTGAGTGGAGATTCTAAGTAGACTCCTAGCAGAGTCTGTACTGAATCCAGTTACTGAACTATCTTCATTAAAGGCTTGGATGATAGAAGAGAGTGAATTTTAGTAAATGTACAGCTAACACCATGACAGTAGCAAGAAAACTGAGATTAAGCTATTTCTCTTTATTCATGTTGATTTATGAATGGACAAGTATGTGCAGGTACTGACATAGACTTCAAGAGACTAATTACATAAGTATGAGCAAAAAGCAACAAGGCTGGAAAAAGCTTTTGAGAATATAGAATTATAGAATCATAGAATGGTTTGGGTTGGAAAGGACCTTAAGATCATCCAGTTCCACTCCCCAGCCATGGGCAGGGACACCTCACACTGAACCATGTCACCCAAGACTCCTTTCAATCTGGCCTTGAACACTGCCAGGGATGGAGCATTTACCACTTCTTCGGGCAGCCTGTTCCAGTTTCTCACTACCCTCATAGTAAACAACTTCCTTATATGTAACCTGAACTTCCCCTGTGTAAGTTTAAACCCATCACCCCTTGTCCTAGTCAGATAATTTCTTTGTTTTAAAGAAGTAACAATTAACTTTTCCCAGTTCATTCTGCAGAGGCCACATACATCTTAGGTCATAGCAAAAGATATTTAGGAAAAACATACTAACTTTAATAACTGTCAAGTATTAAGAAAACACTATCATTACCCAGGTTAGACAGACTTCCGCTGGGAAGTTCTAAGTTATCAGATCATTCGATGAACTGGGCAAACACAGTCCATGTGCCTCAAAAAATGCATAGAAATGGAAAGTGAATATAGGGAAGCTTCAAAACTTGCAAGACTCTGGTCTCAATGCCATGGCAACATGCATAGTTTTGTAGAGTGAGGTGAATTCTATACACACTTGTGGAATGAAGCTCACTGATACACCACGTATCATTACCACTCCTTTGAGTTTTGTAAATGACACTGCAGATTCTTTCTGAGACTGTGTTGGACAGAATATAACTGTGCTGCTGTGCTCACTGCTGATATTTGCTTAGTTTGGACACCCTACAGTCATCAGAAACTAGAAGATCTAACTTCCCAGTGTAGGAGAGGAACATTCAGCATTGACAGAAGCAACGGGAAGGTCTCAGGCTTCCTTTGAGACTGAGTTAGATCCTAAAGGGATACATTTGTTTAACCTGTGTTGAATACTTCACTAAAATTATTCAGCCAGTTTTTGGCTCCATTGTAATATTTCTTTTCATCACTAGTGAGAAAGCTATAAAAAGTCCACGAAGAATCTGTTGTAACGGGGAGCCACATAACCCAGTGAAAGGAACAGAACAAGCTGAAAAGACCAGACAGAGATTAATGTATCCTCCGATGAAACAAGAGCAATTCTTCAACTACTCTGGCATTTGTGAGGGCAGAGAGGTGGTAAAGGTCAAATCTGCCTTCCCATTTTTTTTAGCTGTGCTTCCTGATCATGACTGATTGTTCTCTCTGATGCTTACCACATTTGTCTCTAGCAGAAAGGGATCTGGCCTTGCCCAAGATAGACCCAAAGTACACTGCCTTCCTCCACGCATGTCAGAACTGAGTATCATGGGAAACTTATACCTGAAGGTCAGACATTTATTCTGTGCACAGCGTAGATAAGGAGCCTTGATCAAAAATGTGTTTGGTGAAAAATCTTTAAAAAGGATCAGATTGTTTCATAAAGTTTTTTTTTTTTAGCAAAAGTCCTGAAAATTAAAATTTTCACATTAAAAATGTTGGGAATTCTGGAAAGAAATACAGTAATTTTTTGCAGGAAATATTTTTAGTAAGGCTTTTTACCTTATTTTGATGCTGAGCTTTTCCCACCCATCCGTGGGACAAAGCACTAATGGCTAATCCAGAAAAACATTGCTGACTTCTTTTCCTGTAATCTGGCTATTTATCCTCCTCCAGGATTTCATCAACTTGTCTTAACTGTACATTTTGTTTTCTAGAGACTTTCAATGGGGCTGTGCACATCCCTAACACAACTAACTGCTTTCCTTTTCCATGGTCTTCCTAAGGTTATGTCTGACTTTACCCAGATGTTGGATTGGAATGTTGATCTGCTTGAAGGTAGCAAGGCTTTACAGATGGATCTGGACAGGCTGGATTGACAGGTTGCTGCCAAACAATGCTACAGGCTTGGGGAAAAGTGGAAGAGCAGCAAAGCCGGTGATGAGTCAAGAGCACAAGCCTCACGAAAAACACTTAGGGAACAGGGGTGGCTTAGCCTGGAGAAAAGGAAGCTCAGGGGAGACCATATTGCTTTCTACAACTACCTGAAAGAAGGTTGCAGTGAGGTGAAGGTTGGTCTCTTCTACCAAGTAACAAATGACAGAACAGGAAAAAATGGCCTCAAGTTGCCCCAGGAGAGGTTTAGATTAGGTATTAGGAAAAATGTATTCCCCAAATGGGTTGTCCAGCATTGGAACAGGCTGCCCAGGGCATTTAAAAGATGTGTAGACGTGGTGCTTAGGTACATGGTTTAGTTGTGGAGTTGACAGTGCTATGCTCATGATTGGACTCAGTGGTCTTAAAGGTGTTTTCCAACCTAAATGATTCTATGATTCTATGATGCTTCCCCATTGCTGATGAAGTACATTTCACATAGTACAGCTTATCAGACCACCAAAGGAGCAAGACTTCATAGTTCACTTACTAAACCAGCATTTTGCTTTGGACAACAGCTTTACTTTTTCCATCCCTATTTCAGGGAAAAGATCTCTAGTGATCTGGGGAGATTCAAACCTTTCTCTAAACAGCAAATGACATCAGGAATTTGACAAGCAGATTCAGTTTTACATGGATGCCACTTTCCCAGAAAGCAATTACACTTGATCAGTAAAAGCTGGAAACTGCTGCCAGTCTTTCACTCTCTCTTCACATTACAAGTGGCAAACTTCTACCTTACTTACAGCTTCCTACAGTGTGTAGCACAGTGCCCAGCTTCACAGTGGTCAGAGGTTACACATGGAATCTCACTGGCATTGGTGAGAGATCTTGTCCTAGAAAGAGAGCTGAATAACAAAGATACAAAACTCTCTAATAGTATGATATCATTAATGTTAGAAGAGAGATAAACCAACTGCAGAGAGTTACAGAAAGGCTTCACGACACTGAAGGACTGGGAAGTAAAACGTATGGAATTCCTTATAGATAAATATGAAAGTGTGCACATAGGAAACCAACCCCAAATGTATACACGGAGTGATACACTCCGACCCAGTTGCTAGAAAAAGGTTTTGGGATTATATTAGCTATGTCTATGAAACGCTCAATAGCAGTCAATGAAAAGAGCGTGTTGTAATTATGAGGAAAAGAATAGAGAGGAAAGCAATAAACCTTAAGTCACCAAATAAACCTTAGCATGCGAAAATCATGATCAGTGACCCTTGTTGCTGCCCAAACTATTTCCTATCTTAATATAGATAAACTGTAATTTGAAAAGGTACAGAGAAGACTGGCAGTGATAGATATTTGAGAAGGCATTTATATGATGAACAAGCAAATCAGCTACAGTTTTTTATCCTGCAAGAAAAGAAGACTGAAGAGGACTATGAAAAAGCTTATTAAATCATGTATAATATGGAGGTGTCAAACAAGAAAGGATTGCACTCTAGTCTAAGTAAGGTACTAAGGATCATCAAATAAAATTAGCAGATGTCAAATATGTAGAAGGGGTTTTTCTTTGCACAATGTGGTAAAGTTTTGAAGATAACTTTATATGGGTTCAAAAAGGAGTTGTTTATTTCATGAGGGAGAAACCCACTGAAAGTTGTTAGATACCACCCTCTCATCTAAAACTACAAATTACTGGAGAAAGGGGGATTATTCTGGGAAAGCTTCACTGTAGGTTTGCCCTCTTTTATTTCTAGGCATGTCTCATTGGCTATTAGTGGATCCAAGATTAGGGGCTAAGTGCAACTTTGGTCAGACTTGGTACAGCTCTTCTTATGTTCTTGTAATTTCTAAAACACATTCATTATCCTACAGGCTACAAAACACAACCAGTCAAATCATTCTTCTGTCTTGCCACTCTCCTAAGTCCCCCTGTCATCCTGCCCTAAGTTGCCTGATTGGCACCCTGAGAAATTCAAGCTTCTCTGGTGTTCCTTCAGAAACCTCACAGCTTTTTCTCCTCCGAAATCTTCCATCTGTTCATATTGCACAGTATGTCTGAAGACTAAACGTGCAGCCCTCTGCATGCAGCAATACAGCCTATATCATCAAGCTGTGTACTGTATTATATGCACAGAATAATCTTCAAAGTCACTCTCCTCCTCACTTTTACCTCAACTCATCTCCCTGTCTGATAGGACAAACCTTGTGTTCAGTACTCTCCTCTCTCAAAATATCTCTTCTTCTAATGCCTTTTCTCAAATGTTATGTCAGGAAGTTAATAATTATTAATATTGATGGGACCCAAAAGAAACCCAATCAACTCTTCAATTTGAAAATGTATTTTATATTCATAGGGGTTTTTTCACCACCTTGCTCAGCCCTAAGTGTATAGTAACTGGGTGCATCTGCTGTCAACGTTGCTGACACTGATTTTTCTCTGTATTTGGAAGTCTAATGGAAAGGGAAAGAAAAGGCTCTTTCTAGTAAATACGCTGTACATGAGTTATGGATATCCATGTAATAAATTCATATAGTATTTCTCTTTGACCAGTTCACCAGCTCAATACCCTCTAACCTTTCTCCCCAGACTAATTGCAATATTTCAAACCTAGAAAAAAACATTAGGCAGTTGCCATTTACAATAAGCTACCCTATATGAGAATATAATCTTCATATCTCAAACTTACTCCTTAGAAATGCATTTCTATGTTTGTCTTGGCTTGAGGCCATGAATAAGCCATATTCAATCTGGGTCATTATTTTTGTCTTCTGTATATAAAAATCTATGGGACTTTGTTTTCTGGAAGTCATGGGAGAAGAAATTTTACTTTATCTTCAGTTAAAATGACATTTTTGCCTCCCAGTGGGATACAAAATATGATTTATAGGCCCAGAAGGTACCAAGATAAGAAATTATTCACATTGGAAAGTTATTTCTGCATTGAGAATGTTATTTTGCATTGAAAATATATGGAGAAAAACGTTATAGAAATATTTATGAGCTTTTAAAATGGCTTTACCGAGAAGGACACTTGGGCGGTGTAAGCATGGGGATCTATGGTAGATAGGATAAAAAACATCAACCTCCAACCATTTTACATGTGAGAACAGAGGCTGGTATAGTGCAAAGGAAATGTAAGATTAGCACTTGCTTAGGATGCTCATCTGCTTTGTATAAATATAATAGCCTCATCTCAAATGTGCATTGTGAAAGGTTTTACATCCACATTACTGTTCAGCCGTGTGTATTTCCTTTGTTTATGACATACGCAGTCTCTTACATCTAATTTACTGCTTCCACACTGCTGGTAAGCTCAGTTATAAATTCTCCAGTGTAGTTCTAGAATTAAGCAGGGGTGTTCAGCACATGAATGAGTTTTACTGACATGAAGCTGTTGCAGGATATACCAACCACAACAAAAAAGCTATTCAGATCAACTGTTTATAAAGGATATTTCAGTACATATTAGGGTCATTATGCTGATTATGATATCAGAATAAATTTCTTTTCTGATAGGTATTGTTACAAGGCCAAGAGTGGTCACAAGGATGTGAAGCTGGTTAGCTGTCTTGTTCAAAACATATGTTACAGTATTTTATATCTACATTGGTGCCCTTAACTTTAGAGTCATAATTGTGTCTTTTCTTCTTCTGGATATCTTTTCCCAAGTAGCAAGCAGCAGGAGAAGGAGAAATGGCCTCAAGTTGCCCCAGGGGAGGTTTAGATTGGGTATTAGGAAAAATATCTTCCCCAAAAGGGTTGTCAAGCATTGGAACAGGCTGCCCTGTGAAGTGGTTGAGTTGCTATCCCTGAAGGAATTTAAAAGAAGTGTGGATGTGGTGCTTAAGGACATAGTTTAGTGGTGGACTTGGCAGTGTTAGATTTATGGTTGGACTTGATCTTAAATGTCTTTTCTAACCTAAATGATTCTTTGATTCTTTAATTGCTTCTCTTGTTATACTTGTCTCTATTCAAAGAATAACTGATTTCAACACATTATTAGTTTTAAAGAAAGAGAGAATATATGCAAGTTTACATAGAAAGACAGTATATAGCACGTACTTTTTCTCTCAGTCTGCATTACATTCTTAAGGAGAGACTGAAAAAAACCCCTCTGCTTGCGTTTAAAGATGAACTGCACACAGTAATGGACAGGTGCTCTTCAACGGAGGGGTCTAATATGGCAGATATAATCATAGAATCATAGAATCACAGAATAGTTAGGGTTGGAAAGGACCTTAAGGTCATCTAGTTCTAACCCCCTGCCATGGGCAGGGGTGCCTCACACTAAACCATGTCACCCAAGGCTCTGTCCAGCTGGGCCTTGAACACCATCAGGAGCATTCACAACTTCCTTGGGCAGCCCATTCCAGTGCCTCACCACCCTCACAGTAAAGAACTTCTTCCTTATATCCAATCTAAACTTTCCCTGTTTAAGTTTTAACCGGTTACCCCTTGTCCTATCACTACAGTCCCTAATGCCTTTGAGCTCAGCGTTTGTAAAGTAACTAGGAATGGGGAATTCCAGATTCTTTGCCGATTGTAATGATGCAGAGACATAAAGAGAGAAAGAGAGATGTCTCACTGTCCTAACAGACATGGAGATCTTGAATTTAGGGTTTACTTTCAGCGGCAAAGCTGCGTCCACTTTGCCCGGCTCCACTGAAATGCCAATAAGGAGGTATTGGTGTGATTTACCGCATTACAAGGAAACATGAAGTTGAAGTGTGCTCCAGGCGAATCACAGAATCACAGAATCACAGAATCCCAAGGGTTGGAAGGGACCTAAAAAGATCATCTAGTCCAACCCCCCTGCAAGAGCAGGGTAACCTACAGTACATCACACAGGAACTTGTCCAGGCGGGCCTTGAATATCTCCAGTGTAGGAGACTCCACAACCCCCCTGGGCAGCCTGTTCCAGTGCTCTGTCACTCTTACAGTAAAGAAGTTCTTCCTGATGTTAACGTGGAACTTCCTATGTTCCAGTTTACACCCATTGCCCCTTGTCCTATCACTGGATATCACTGAAAAAAGCCTAGCTCCATCATCCATAGTTCAATAAAGAGGAAGAAAACTGTTCAGTGCTAGGCCACCAGGCAAGTTCAATTTTGCAGTTCATTGATGAGTCATAGACATATTCAGAAGAATTTCTTTCACTGTATCAATATCATTAGAAGTGTCCTGATTTCAAATGTGATGTGATTATCTTGCTCCAGAACATAACATAGAAGTTTATCACCTGTAGGTGGATAGAAGAAACAGCATTTAATTGTAGAACTTTACTGTCACCTATGATGAGCTATCTGATTCGCAGAAGCAAGTAAATCTACCAGTAGTCTTAATCTGCAGTATTAAATCAGACTTATTTAAATTCGATACTTATATAGCTATGACATTTATATAACTAACTAGAACTAAATTATATGGTTTGTTCTTGCATTGCTTTTGCAGAGTATTGTGGAGGGAGCCAGGTGATCAATCACTGTAGGATTACTAGGAAGTCTATTTCTTCTATGAAGTTCATAAACCTTTTCACTAAACTGCGAGGATTTCATAATTCATGACTTTGTAACTTTCAGTACTGGACAAAGTGCTGCACGTAACGTTCATCAGAAAGGAATTATTTATGAGTCAGGATTTGGGAATTACAAATCCTGTAATTCACCAACGACAACGAAGTAAGATAATAACAAGAGTGACACAGCATAGTGTCATGACACATACAGCATATAAACCCTATAAACTATAACAAGCTAAACCGCTACATAGAGCACAATAACATGATAGAGCATGTGATGCATAATACAACATGAGAGAGCTCATATTGTACTGCTGAATTTAGTATTTTTCCTTCATTGCTTTTAATAGGCTTTGGAATAGAAAATTATATACTGCAAGAAAACAATATATTTCTATGCTAGATAGAAATATCTCTCTCTTTTTTTAAGAGAGACCATTTGAATCTGCT
Source organism: Lathamus discolor (assembly GCF_037157495.1). NCBI lineage: Eukaryota > Metazoa > Chordata > Aves > Psittaciformes > Psittacidae > Lathamus > Lathamus discolor. Next base: position 155,386,960 of record NC_088885.1, on the reverse strand, counting down.
TCATGCCTTGAAATGTAAGCCATTTGGGACTATAATGTGTAAATTTCACAAAATGATATATATAAAGTATAAAAGGCGCAGGAGTATTCTCCAGTGATGTAATTTCTTAAGAATTTATGAGTTGCCAACACACAGCTACTGATCTTTCCAGCACCAGAATTTTTAGGAAACTTGGAAAAGAAACCTGTCAGAGCCCTGAGACACCTTTAACCAGTCAGATTAAACAGCACTGCACTACTGCAGCGAAGTTACTGAAGAAAGAACTGGCTGATGGTTATGTGATATGGTTATGTCTTGTCTATAAACAAGCTGTTTCAGGCAGCAAAGGCACTGTGATTTGCAGACTGGGATTGAACTATTGAGGAACGTGTTGCCACAAAACGATTGCAAGTAATATTGATTTGGATTCCAATGTGGCTGAAATTTACTGACGAAGAAAGGGCTGTGAGATGTTCAAGCCACACACTATGTCTTTGTGAGGAAATCCGACAACTGCAGACTGAGGAGCTACTCTTGGGGAGCATTGTGGAGTGATTATTGTTTTCTTACACACCTGCTGAGGCATCCATTCCTGAGGATAAGTTATCAGGCTACACAGAAGTTCTTCCTGTCGTATCTTGCACTCCTAACCCAGGCTGAAACTGGAAATCAAAGGCTCACAATCAGAACACAAAAAAACCTGCAAAATGTGGGTAAACATTTATATATGTTAAATATACATATACATTTATATGTTATATACATGGAGTTATATATCCATGCATCAATGGTTGTCATAGCTCCCTGAGCTGCTGGTTCAGTGCTGTTTCCAGTAGAAATCCTAATAAGACAGCATCATCACTTACCATCTACACATTGATAAATAAATCTACATCTACATACAACTTAAAACAGTTTTTCTCCACAGATCACTGAAGACAAAATATCTATGAATAGGATTTATTTCCTTTCTGCTCATCACTTCTGTACAATGTAAAGAGAAGCAACAGCTTTAACAACTGAGCCTGCCTGAAGTATGTTGACAGATACTTATTAAACCCAGTGGCTGAAATAGTAACTGCTGCAGAATATAGATACGTACTACTAGGCTACTGGTAAAGACAGAGTAAGTGTATTAGGGTTTTTTCACTGTATGCAACACTCATCCTCAATACACCACTTGGTTTAATCTCTTACAGCTGATCAAGCTGATGTGCTGGTATAAAGATCCCTTTCCTGTTAGTGTCACCAAATTCTTGGCAAGGTGAAGCTTTAGGGAGAAAAATGCCACATCCCATAGGCTTAACATTTTGACACAAGGTGAAGATGACTATTAATCAAATATTGGGTTGAAAATGAAAGCAGACTGAAGAAAAATGTGTGCAGAAATTCAGCATGGATACTGCAGCACCCTATGATGGGAAAAATCTAGGTTCAATGCTTTGCTTTAGAGATGAGCAATCCCCTATCCTCCTGTTTCTTTTGATGCAGTCTGTGAATGCTGGAATGGGAGCAGTCTGAGATAGATGATCCCGTTTCAGGTTTATAGCTGCATATGCAGAATTAGGTACTGCATCTGGTTTTTGTGCACTGATTCTGGTATTAGAGCTGTGAATAAACCATGCCACCACTGCAAAAGCTGGGCAGAGGTCAAACAGGCTGTAGAAATCTTTCACCTTCCTGCACTCACAGCCTTTTTTTTCATTCCTTTGAACAGATTTTCTACTAACCTGTGCCTAAAATGCAAACACGCAAAGAAATTTTAAACAGCCACACTATGAACACTAACGTCAAGTCCCAGTTCAGTAAATTCACCAAAGTGCTTTGCTGAAGGGCTCTCATTTGTATTGAGGTAATGTTTCCTGCAGGAAACCTGAAAGTGAACAGCAATGGTGATGATCCTTCTTCATTATCAAAGTCTTTCTATACACACAGAGAAGATAAGGAATGGTTCTGCCCAAGGAAGAAGGGAACTGATAAATGAAACAGGTCTCTTACAAATGGGCAGGATGGCCATGAATTGGTCTTAATAACATGCGAAGGAGAACCTCATTACACCTTGTCTTGTTGGCAGCAGTAGGGAGGAGACTGGGGTGAGTGGAAATAATATGTCACTGGCAAGAGAGTTTACAGAAAGCACTAGAGAGCTGTCACCGCTGTCTCGTGGGACAGAAATCCTCATTTAAACACGCTTCAGCTGCATGCACCATAGGCTTTGGTACCTGAAATAAACTCAAGTGACTCCACTTAATCTCTGTGTCTGTCAAAAGATTTTTAGTTGTATGAATAAACTGGAGAAGGGGCAGCATGCAAAGGATAAGGTTTATTTTGCTGTAGGTATTATGCAGGGAGAAACCCCTTAAAGGTGGACTGTGACCCACTGAAGTTCACTGAGCACTGCAGGTGCAGTTTGGGAGCATCATGTAATCTGCCCTGTGTAACTCCACTTCGTTCCCACAGCAACCAGAGGCAAAGCTCCAGAGCTCATAGAATGATTTGGGTTGGAAGGGACCTTAAGATCACCCAGTTTTAACCACCTGCCATGGGCAGGGACACCTCACACTAGACCAAGTTGCTCCAAGCCCTGTTCAGCCTTGGTCTGAACACTGCCAGGTATGGGGCAGCCACAGCTTCTCTGGGCACCCTGTGCCAGCGCCTCAGGACCCTCACATGGAAGAGCTTCTTTCTTAGCTCTAACCTAAACTTATCCTGTTTTAAGTTTAAACCCATCACCCCTTGTCCTGTTGCTACAGTTGCTGATGGTCCTGATCACAGAAGCAGTGGGACCTTCCTCCTGTGAGTTAGTTTAGAGCCAGCACTTGCCAGACATATATGGACATGTGGTGGGAGAGGCCAAATTGAAAAAGAGCATGTAGTTCAGGTACAAGAACATAAGTAACTGCTATGGGATGCTAAAGTAATTTATCTTAAAAAATAATTTATTTATGTAAAAAATCTTGTAAAAATCATGTTCAATATTTTCTCTATCCCCAATCCTTTGGAATTATGTGTACATGCCTTAAAAATTGAACTTATACACATACATATATATGCATAAAGTGAAAGTATGTTCCCAAAAAAATTATGGAATACAGCAGATTGATTTTTGTCAATGATTTTCCTTTGGAAAGCTGAAAGCTGTGTGGGGAGGTATCCACAGTGCTCCTTCAGCTGAGGGTGAGCTATAACCCAACAGAAACCAGTTTCCGCATCTGCTGATACCATATAGCAGACAGACCAGATACAATAAAACCATAACCTGCCACCAAAGCTGTGCTTGATCTCCATAGAGCTGACATTTAAGGCCCCAACACTGCACTTGAAAAATCTTAGCAGGAACATCTCCATAACATGGTCTAGATCCTGGCTCCCATACATCAAACCATGCCGATGGACATCCATCCTGGATGAAACAGCAGGGACAGCTATGGGAATGCTTCCTAAGGCGGAGAAGGGACGGTATGTGCACAGCAGAGACGGAGGGCTGTGTCTGGAGGAGGGTGAGGACTAGTGGCTCCAGCACACAAGTCAGGGCTGAAATACAAGCAAAAATATCCCAGCGGAGGGCTTTTTATTTAGACACTGAGGTCAGGGTGGAGGTAAAAGCAGAGGCCACCTGTTTGCTGCACCAGAAAGGGCATTTCCTCCCCGTACCGCTTTGGGGACTCTCTATGCCGTTCTCCATCCGCTCGGGGGGCCATGCCTCTGCCCCTCCCTATGGAGGGCAGGGGCTCAGGATGTCCCATATACCCCTCGTGTCCGCACCCCCACATGTCTCACCCCGGGGTCCAGCCCCCTCCGCACCCGGGCCCCGCAGCGCTCCCGCCCAGCCCCTTCCCCTCCCCTCGCTCCTTAAACCCAGCGGCCGCCGCAATCCGGCCCCTCTCCCGGCCCGGCTCCCGCTGCCGCCGGGTCCCGCTGCTGCCCCGCGTCCTGCTCGGGCCCCGTCCTTCCCTCTCCTCTTCCCCCTTTCCTCCCGGCTTTTCTCTCTTTTCCTTTCTTTCTTTCCTCCTTTCTTTCTTTTCTCCTTTGTTTCCTTCTTTCTTTTCTCCTTTCTTTCCTCTTTTCTTTCTTCTCTCTCTCCCCCCTTCTCCCCCTCTCCTCCTCGTCTCCCCTCTTTTCCTCTTTCTCCCCCCTTTCTCCCCCACCAGGACGGGAATGAGTGAACAGAAGATGCCGCGTTTTGCCCATTCCCTCCCTGTCCCTATCAAGTCGCCTTGAGAACCTGTGCGAGCAGGGGGTGTCTGCGTGTGTCTGTGCTCTTGTCCCTGCACGCCCAGCGTCGCAGCTCGTCCCGCCTGGCCTGACAACTCCGCGTTGACACCTCGGCTGCGCGCTGAGCGCGGCTCAGGACCCGGGCGCCACGTACCATTTGGGTAGTGCTGTGTTCGTAAGGTAAGGGGACGTTCTGGGGGCACTGTGACCCTGGACACCACCTTTGTTTTGTCCTTTCCATGTCTCACTTGTGCAGGGAGGCAGCTCAAGTTCAGAAGAAGAGTGTTTTCTTTTTAAGTATGCAGACATGCAGGAACAGGATCTGCCCTACAAAGACAGCCCAGCAGGAACTGTATTACATTATTCTTAATACGCGTTTGCATGTTTTTTCCCTTAGCCAACAAGTTTTCAGACCACATAGTTGGCTAGGTGTCATCTGAATCAGGTCTGGTTCAGCCCTTGAGTTGTGATTAGCAGATGCAAAGTGCCTTCACTACAGATGATGAAGCAGCGACTTAGGAATGCATAATGCCTTCACTGAGGAAAGCTCTTGTAAAAGTTCAGAGGTGACAGGAGGTTTACAGATATCTACATTATAATTACTGTTTTCAGGGCTGGTTCTGATTGGGATTTTGATGACCTAACACCTTCTTGTATTCTGTGTGACACTCTATCAGGATGCAGGACCACCATGGGTGTTAGCAGGATGTTTCCTTCGTTTCATATGTATCATGAATGTACTGTGCACTGCTTTGTAGCTATAGCCTGTAGCTTCCTCTAAGCTGCCCAATTCAGCAGTTCCTTCACTTCTGTGTTTTTTACATAGCTGGTGTTCTTAAAGCAAGTGTACTGACTGCTTCCCAGCTGACGTTCCATGGGCATTAGCATGCATGCAGTGCTCTGCCTGTTTGCACTGATTTTGATTAAGACCTTAAAATAACAACAGCCCATCTGTGCAGTGTGGACACTGATGGAGCCATTCTCAGGAAGATGCACCTGCAAAATCTATCGGTATAGCTGTGTGCTTAATTTGCACCTAGGATCACTCTAGATGCGTGCCTGAATCTCTCCCCTTTTTCTTTGATGGATGCCTGTTCAGACATCTGATTCGGGGGAGTTTGTGTAAATACTGAAGAATAAATACCCACTGATAAAATAGTAGGAGCAGTTTCTCAAATAGGTTGGGCAGGTGATTGTAAGGTCTATTTTGCTTCAAAAGCTCCTTTTTTTTTTTTTTTTTTAATAGTAAGCATGTAGTAGTTTTTACTGAAGTTTCAATCCTACCATCATGCATATTTTCCAGTGTGATACTTCTGGCGATGTTCAAGGCCAGGTTGGACAAAGCCTTGGGTGTCATTGTTTAGTGGGAGGTGTCCCTGCCCATGGTGAGAGGGTTGGAACTGGATGATCTTAAGGTCCTTTCCAACCCTAACTATTCTATGATTCTGTTCTATGATTCTATACAAAGACTATGCTCTTTGCCCACAGATGGGACAGTGCTCTGAAGTAACTTCTAGTAAGACATATCAAGTACATATATTAGAATTTGCATCAGAGAAGTGTTTGTGGAATATTACTACAAAGAAAGTTCTGAGTGTGTTTTGCAGATTTGCTGTTATTTTCAGTACGTGTGTTGTGTTGCTGTTGCTTCTAATAAGAGGCAAAGAGCTGTTTGGGGGTCCTTTCTGGTGAAACTGAGGCTTGGAGAAGTTAAAAGTCCCATTCTGAACTTAGAAACAGGCAGTCTACCTAGTGATGAATGTCTGGTTTTGTGTAAAATCATTCCAGGGCAGTCCTCAACACATTGGAAAGCAAAGGGAAGAAACCAGGTCTTCTGACTTCAGAAAGAGCAGATAATGGTACCACTCTCTTCTGGAATCAGCCTAGGGCCAAATCTTGCTTGTTTTACTGATGTAAATACTATTATTTCAAATATGAGTAAGACCAATGCCATGAATGAGAAGAGGGTATAGGCTGGAATAGTATATCTGATGAAGGACTTGCTGTGTGGGAAGCATCAGTGTGACTCATGAATATGACTCATGTTAGTATGGTGGAAGAACAAGGTCCCCAGTGGGGACCCAACGGAGGAGGAATTAGGTGGAAGAATTAGTTTGTTCCTGTGGTCTGTGGGAATCTTTTCCTGAGCTCAGAGACCCCGACAACGTGTGGGTGAAGCACCTATACATACATGTAAGTCTTTTTTTAATTCTGCTGACATTTCATGCAGTTTTAGGGCAAACATCATTGCTACATGCCAGAGCTAGCTTTTGATTCTGGAGATTATGATACTGAAAATAGCAGGAATAAAAGAACGCTTTTGTTTCCAGCACGTGATAATTTTCTTGCGAAAATACATTTCTGAGATTCACTCAGTAATTATGTTGGATTGAAAGGATATTTCAATTTGTCATTCCCAGCCCTTCCTTCTAAAACCTGTTTTGATTAATCACTGCTGGGTGATGGCAATACCTCCCTTTTAAAAACTGTTCTTAAACTCTCTCCCTTTCTCATAGTGAGAAGTGAAACCTTTAACAAAACCCTTGCATTGTATCAATGATTTGGATGTACCACCATGTGTGAATAATATACAGGTGATATTGGGCTATTTCAGTAGTTCAGACAACACCAAATTCCCCAGTCTTTCTTAGCTAAACTTTATGTCTTGTCTCCCATGACACTGAAATATCCCCTCCCAGCCTTTCCAGCTGTTCTACCTAGTGAGGAAGATGTGGCAGTGCATTTCTGCCTTTACAGCCAGCTCTTTAGAGAGGAGCCATTCCTGCAGGTCTTTCTGTAGCCAAATGAGTATAAAGTCAGTAATGCTGGGTCCTTATTGAATACTGCTCACTTTGGATTGAGCACTACCAACTGTTACAAAGAAGTTTTGGATCATGAGAGCTCAAGTTTTGGCAATGAGGAAAGGGGGAGAAAGCATCTACAGAAATCACTGAACTGTAACAGGAATTCGGGACGTAATTTGAAATCCTTGTAGCACATGTAGGTAGAACAGGAAAATGAACATATTGGAAACTATCAGGTCATACTTGGACACAAACTCACTCTGTTATTTTACTCCATCATACTCTTTATTTTTTATTTTTTACTGGTGTTTTCCTAATAGCTTGTTCGAGTTGCTGCTGAAGGTTTTGTCATCCCCTTCAGTGGAAGTCCCATTACCAAGGGTCAGTAAATTACACGTGAAGTTAAGGATACTTTCTTAACATTACAGCTAAAAAGCTCACTGGGCTGTTGTCAGAGGCCATGGACAGAGGATGTTCTCTGTCAGATGTGCTGCACGGCCTTTAGCAAGTCACTGAACCTGTGCACAGTCAGTTCTTCCACTTGTGAATGAGAGATAATATTAGAAGGAGAATTTACATCAGTTGTGACCTTGAGATCTTAAAAGAAAAAAAGAAATTTTTTATTAGTTGAAAACATTCTGATTTCTTCTTAATTGAGTAATATATGCTATAATGATAGGTAACATTTCCAGAGTTTTGAGTTGCAAGGAGAGACTGGGTGGATCCAATTATTGGAAAGTATAGAATCAGAGAACCATTTAGGTTTAAAAAGAGTTTTAAGATCATAGAGTCCAACTGTTTGTCTAACACTGCCGACCACTAAACCGTGTCCTTAAGCACCACATCCACATGTTTTTCAAATACCTGCAGGGATGGTGACTCCACCACTGCCCTGGGCAGCCTGTTCCAGTGCCTGACCACCCTCTGGGGAAGAAATTTACCTAATACCCAATCTAAACCTTCCCCAGGTACAACTTGAGGCCGTTTCCTCTTGTCCTATCACTTGCTACTTGGGAGAAAAGACCGACCCCATCTCACTACAACCTCCTTTCAGGCAGCTGCAGAGAGCAGTAAGGTGCCCCTGAGCATTCTCCTCTCCAGGCTAAACACCCTTAGTTGCTCATTCATTCCTAGTCTGAGCATGAGGGTGGGAGGGACGTGATAGCTGATAATTTTTATTTTTGAGCCTTACCAAAGGGTCTATGAAGATTAAATATCTGATACTCCATCCAGCAAGGAAGGAGTATAGACACAATATTATTGCCTTGAGGAAAATGGGTTCAAGATTGGCAGTAGCAGGAAAGATGGTGGGTACATCATCTGCCAGGAACTGTGGTATAGATTAGAGATTTAATTTGGAGTGGGGAAAAAAGAACCCCCCCCCAATCAAACATTATTGATATGCAACAGATATGTTACTTCCTCCTGATAGTGGAAAATTCATTTCATGTCACAGGTGATGCAAGTAGTGAGGTAGCTTTTGTTTCCTTTTGCTGCTAGAAACAAGATAAACCCAAAGATTTTCTGTGCTTTGGAAGAATGAAAGCAGTCTGAGTTGCTATTCTTCATTACGCTGGGGTTCTCATAGCAAATACCAGGTATCTTTGTGTAGTGACAAACAGGAGCCTGAGATTTCTAGGAGTATTTTGACTTTAAAAGGCTTCTTCCTATAAAACCATATAAAAATTCTTCAAAGGCTTCAACAGTGTTTCTTCCCCAGCATGGAGACAATTTAGCACTAAAGAGAGGACACTGTGAGCCCTGGCACTTGCTCACAAGCTCTTGCGCTATAGAAATAAGCAGCAGCCCATCCTGAGAGCCTATTGAGGAGTCACAAATCCCACACCAGGGTATACATGGCTGTGGAGCTGGCCAAAATGTTGAAAAGCTGGGTCCGATCTGGTTGCACATCAGAAACCTTCTCCAAGCTGTGTTAGCCTTGCAATTCATTAGGCATGAATGAAATTGAGTTATGGGTCATATTTTGCAAGTAATGTCAGTCCTGATTATGCAGTTGTCTGGATTTCTTTTGCTCAGGGAATACTGCTATCACAGAGCTTATCTGCTATGCAGTAGATGTAAGCTATCCTTCCTCAGCTTATCAGAATCTATTTACTTTGCACTGATTCAGTTCCTCAGAAATTAATCTTTGATTCTTTGTAAAATAGGAGGATCCCTCGAGTTCAATTTAAACAGTCAATTTGATTATTGTTACTTCCTAAATGTTGATTCTTCAGTGTTTTTAATAAAAGATGGCAAAAATGACATATTTCACGTGGCATTTGAGGAGATGTTTAAACCATTGGTAGCTTTCAACTGGTTTGGACTCATGCTCTTTGCTCCAAGCTTAGCCAGCACTCACTTGTGGCTTGATTGCTTATTATCTAAGTGCTATTTCTGCAGTGCTGTTTGCTGAGCCATGTTGAATTATGTGCCTATTGGCAGCATCCAGGTATTTCTTTCCAGAGAAACCAGGTTTATATTGATTGTCGTAAGAAGAATTGTTCTGCATATCAATTGCAAAGATTTTCTTGAGCTGGAAAGTTTATTGCTGAGGGCACCAGGAGGGGTTTCTGTTGGGTCCACATTTAGTTTAAAACTAACTCAACTTGTACAACAGAACTTCAGTAATTCCAATTCCATCAGCAGATAAAGGTTACAGATAATCTGCATGGGCTGTCTTGATTACCACTGCAGTTCTTAGAAATAAAGCAACAGCTGGTACCCGTGTGAAAGCACTTGCACTCAGCATCCCTGCAACCGGTTATCCAATACAGTGGTAGAACCATTTTTCTCCACAGTAAAGTGAGATACCCTGATGAACCACTTTGTATTCAGCACTACTACAAAGAAGTTTTGGAACATGAGAGCTCAAGTTTTGGGAATGAGGAAAGAGGGAGAAAACATCTATAAACATCTATAAAAATCACTGAAACTGAGGAACTGGGGACATATTTTGAAATCCCTGTAGCAAATGTAGGTAGAATAGGAAAAGAGCAGGAAAATGAACATATTAAGAAACTATCAAGCTATATTTGGACAGAAACTCACCCTGTTATTTTCTTCCATCATGCACTTCATTTTACTGGTGTTTTCCTTATGGCTTATTCCAACTGCTGCAGAAGGTTTTGTGATTCCCTTTCAGTGGAAGCCCCATCAGGCTTCATTGGGGTCAGTAAATTACAGGTGAAGTCAAGGATTTTGCCTTAACATTGCAGTTAAGAAGCCCACTGGACTGTAGTCAGGGGCTATGGACAGAGGATGTTCTCTGGCAGATGTGCTGCACAGCCATCAGCAAGTCACTGAACCTGTGCACAGTCAGTTCTTCCACCTATGAATGAGAGTTTGGAATGCAAAGGAATAGGTGGTTTTCACTCCATTATAGTACTTGTTAAGAGAAGAGTGCAAAATATACCTGAACATATTCAGCAAATCCCATTCACTTGATCTAAGCAGGGTGGTCAGGCCCAGTGGTTTTAACTCCTCGCTGGTAAATTAATTCATTACCTGCTAGGAGGCAGCAAGGCACAGCCCTTCTGTAGCACCTGAAATTCATCTGCTCCTGTGTGAGCACTGGTGAAGCTCAAATCTGCTTCATTTCAATGATCTGTTGCATCACAGCTCAGGATGCTCTCAGTCTGAACATGGGACCTCATGATGTAGTTCTGCATGACCAGAGACTTCATATTCCTGCAGCAGGAACTAAGCAAACAATCATTTGTGTTGTAAAGGACAATACTTTAGCATAGGTAATAAAACTGCCTGACTACTCTGGGGGGCCTAAGGCAGGAGAGAATTACTCACTCCTAACAGATGGGTTGACAACCTTTGTTCAAGTCTGACATTTCATAAGCCGTCTTGTGCTTGAGTTGTTTCAAGGCAATTTCCCCCATCCTGTTTTGCTGTTTAATTATGGTACCACCTCTAGAGTATTTCTAAGAGTGGTTTTTATGTTTTTGTGGAGGCTTTTCTCAGTTATATACAGGTAACTGCTTTAATGATTGATTTCTGGAATTAAAACAGTTTACACCTGGGTTTATTTTTGCTTCTTTCTTTGCCGTCCCCTGGGTTTATTGCTGAGTGCATTTTCTGTTCTGGGTTTTTTCAGTCAAGTTATTCGTGTATTTCTGAGTAGTTTCTTTTTCTCCTTTTTAATTCACTGTTCAGCCTTTTTTATTGCTGCCTTCGACTTTTTGTTTCCTTTTCAGCAGGTATCTCTATTGTCATGTTTTCTTCCCTTAACATCCTTTTCACTTCCTTTAGTACCTGTTCCCAGATTATGGGCCATGACCCCAGGAGGGCTGTAGCACCTATGAGTGGGCTATAACATTAAGTACTAATTTTAGATGTTTTGACACTGGGAAGAAGTTGAAGAAATGTTGCTTTCCAGGGCATTATCTGATCACGCTGTATATAAAGAGAAATTGTCTTCCCTTCAGCAGTTTCTGAGCTAAGACTGATAAGACACAGTGAAACAGATAAAGCATAAAGTACCCTTATGCCAGATTCCACTGCTATGATATACAGCTTAAAACTATTTACCCTTACTTCCATTTCTTGTCAGTTCCACACCTATGATTTTGCTCCTTGTCTCTCTCAAAAAGAGATGAGTTTTGAAGGTAATAACCCATAAGGCAGGTCCTAGCCAGACAAGGAAGCCACAGAGGGAGCTTGTAGGTACAATGAGTTTTGGGAAGTCTGTATCCCAAGTTGGAGGAGTTCCTGGCAGCTTTGTAGGTCTTCAGGATTCATAAGAAATAAAACCCCAACCAAACCACCAGAAATAAGGAGGAACAATTCTATGTTAACCACTGTTGTTTATCCCCTTAGCTGTATGCCTTTGTCCTTCTCTTCGTTAATGACTTGAAGATTCGTCATATCATAGAATCAACTAGGTTGGAAAAGACCGTTAAGATCATCATGTCCAATTGTTAACCCATCACTGCCAAGTCCCCCACCTGAATTCTGTCAAATAATGCTGTGGCATTGTAGTGGCATGGATGGGCATAGCCCTGTGGCAACGACTGTGCCACTGGTTTGTGTGGTGTTTAACCTCTCTTGGCTCTGTCTGCCTCGAGCAGTGAGGATGATTATGTCTAGAGACGGGCCTTTTCCACTCAAGATGTCATGATGGGTCACCTCACCTAGTTCTAGATACCTGCTGGAGACTCTCCTGCTCAGCCAGACACCCGTATCACTGCACTTAGAGGCAGTGAAGACAAACAGGAGGCCTTGCAGGGTGATCTGTCTGACCGGTTTGAAATGTATTACTCCCAAGAAATGTCTGTTCATCTCTATGGATTATAAAGGGCTGGCAGGTGGTTTATTCAGATACAAACACACTGTAAATCTCTGCATTTGGTCAGATGAATCACCATAATATCAATAAGTCCTCAGAGCATCGCTCAGTAGAGTTAACTGTGAGGACTGCATTCCCCACAGGCTTGCTGGGGAGGATCATGGCTGTTGACCAAGAGTCAGTGGCATATCTCTCTCAACAAATTAGCACTGCAGAAAAGTTCTGTATTGATTAAAACTAGTGATTAAAGTGAATGGGAGGGTTTGGAATAGTTGCAGCAGGCCAATGTGCCAATTTTATCCCAGGTATCAGATCTAGGATCTTTCAGGACATATGCAGTGAGACAGTGATGTCATGTAGCTAAGTGCTCCATCATGTATGGATGATATAGGAAGTATCAGGCTGTTGGACTGTACAGTATCTTAAGAAAGCTCTCCTCCAGGGCTCATGCAGGAGGACGGATTACACTGGCTTTGGGGAATACTATCCTTTGGGTTGATTTAGTTGCCCCTTGTAGCCAATTTAAGACAATACTGACATGAAGACAGTGTTTCTCTTGCATTGAAACAGTTCAGCAAAAATAATTCCTAGAAGATGATTACAACTTCCTGTGAAACAGACACTTAAACGATAATTTCACTTATGTCTGTTATAAATGGGATAATGTTTATTAATTCTGGTTTGTCTTTATGAGGCTCTGCAGAGCATGGATAATCTATGTAGTCTCTCAATTAAATTATATTATTACGCATACTCCTGATCCACGCCTGGGTGGGAGGATCCATGCCATTGTGCATACAACTTTTCTGCCTCATTACCAGCTCTTCTTGTTTAGCTGACATGTTTGCCTGATCAGATGATAAGTGTTAATCCCTTTTCTATTCTGTGACATGATGCTGTATTGGATGGCTGTGAAGCTGATAGGAGAGTTTTTCTCCTTCACTACTCTCCATAAGAATGGGAAGTGTGAGGAGGCTATTAACCCCTTTAGAATCTTCTATGTCTGTGTACTCGGGGGATTTGTGAAATCCTTTCTGTTAGATTGTAAACCCTTTCAGCACAAGGATCATGCCTGGTAAACAGGACACCCTTTGCTCCTGTCACAGCACAGATAATGTGGGAGAGGAAAGTTTTCCTTCTGGTACACCACCACTTGGACTGCTGGACTGACAGTAATCGCCACTCTATTGCAGTAAACTTACGCAAAACCTTCCGTGTCCAAGCCCCTGACTTAAAAACTGGCATCTAAAACACCAGGTGACGGGTGAAGAGCCTGGTTATAACCCTTTTCTAATCCTTCCAGGACCAGTTTCTAACTTAGCTCATAAACAGAGTATTGCTGGGAGACGTATCTCGATGAAAGACTTGAGGGGATGGTGGCACCCTAAAGATCAGATGAGGGGTCATTTTATTTTAGGGCTTTCAAAGGCTCACTCAGGATGGAGAACCTTGGAGGCACTACTGCAGGTAAACCATGGGTAACTCTATAGGGCAGAGCCTGACTTTAAACTGCTCCTTGCAAATAATCCCCCAGGTGCTGTAACAGGGACCATGACTGAAATAAGATGAGAGGCGAGGGTATACACAGTTACAATTCAGGAGACTAAAGCAAGCTAATAGAACATTTGGGAAATGGATTTGTCCAACCTACCCCTATTTGTCTCGCCATCTGCCTGGGTTTATTCACTGACTAATTCACCTTTCTTCCCGAAAACCGAAAACCTCTGCTCCATAGGTTTTTACATTGCTTGGGAATGTGACAATGCCAAGAGCAGCACCCAGACTCCTGAGCAGTAAAGGAGTGACCAGGAGGGTCTCACAGGTTTTACACTAGATCCATATTGTCTTACTGGTTTTTAAAGAGTCATTTCTCAGGAGTTAATGCTTCTCTCAAAGTTTCAAGTGTGTTGCCTGCTGCCAAGAGCAGAGCTTTCTTTCTACATGTATAGGTCATTATTGGGCTCTTTGTCCTTTTAAAAACCACTTGATTCACTGGAATGGGTTGCCCAGGGAGGTTGTGAGTGCTCCATCCCTGGCGGTGTTCAAGGCCAGGTTGGATGAAGCCTTGTGTTGGATGGTTTAGTGAGAGGTGTCCCTGCCCATGGCAGGGGGGTTGGAACTGGATGATCTTGAGGTCCTTTCCAACCCTAACTATTCTATGATTCTATGAAACAGCACAGTCCTTAAGCCATAGGAGTTGTGCAATCTTGTATTTTACTGGAGATGGTCCTTCTTAGCTCATGGTTTATCACAAAAAGACAAGCTTGTGGCCTTGTGGACATCAAACTGAATTACAAAAGAGTGGATTTCATCTCCTGGGGTACAAAATCACTCTGTTATGTACCACAAAAAAAGTGGTAAGAATGGGAATTAAAAGCTATTATTTGCAAAAGGAGGTTGTCAAGTATTAGATACTGGGGGCAGATTTTGAATAGGTTGTGCTATCATTTTCTAGGAGAAAGAAGAAATAGGGTACCCATATGTTATTACATAAAAAAAGTAGTCTGACATTTGAAGCATGGTAAACACTTAAATCTTCCATCAATGGTGCCACTGAAGTGAATATTTTAAGTTGCATTTGAAAATGCATCTTAATGAATCCTGCTTCCTTTGATGCCATGTATAAAACCAGCAGCTTGCTTCTCTCAGTGCCCATTTCTATGTCACAGACTGTGAGATCCCAGATCCCAAACTTTTAACGAGGAAAGTTAGTAGAATGAAAATAAGTAGATTTTCTGAATGAATGAGAACTCAGGGATTACTTTATATCCAACTCTATACTTCAGGTATAGATGCCTTTTCCAGGATCCGTCATTGTCTGTCTTTGGGAAAAGCCTCTGACCTTTTCCACACTGATGCCTTCTTGAACTAAAAATCAATTCTTTAGGATATGGTTTAGACAATGTCTGAACAGAGTGCGAAATAGACATAGGAAAATTCATGCAATCCTTCCTACAAGTTTAGTGTTTTCTGGGAACAAATCCATGAGGTCTAAGAAGGACTTTGTCACTAGCAATGTTTATCAGGGAAGCTGTGAATGCTCCATCCCTGGCAGTGTTCAAGGCCAGGTTGGACAGAGCCTTGGGTGACGTGATTTAATGATCTTAAGGTCCTTTACAACCCTAACTATTCTATGATTCTGTGATTTAAGGCTTCAGCACCATGTTTGTTGTTATACAGACTTAAGTGGGAAATGACCCCCAATTTATTGAGGTTCCTACCATGATGTCTTTATTTAGGGGCAGATTCTGTCATCCCAATAAAAAAATACAGAGTGCTTTAATCCACAAAGAGGTATGCTGAGATACCAGTGGGATTGTCTGAACATTGATCTTTCTGCAGGTTGTGTTACTAAATCAGCAGAGATAGCAAAGGCTGTGGTCACTTCTGGTTCACATCATTCAGGGTGTGATATTTTAAACCCAAAATCTCTGCGTTGGCTTCCAATGATGTGATGAGTTCAGTAGGAACACTTGAAGTACTAAAAATGCAGAACTTGTAAACTGCTTTCAATAATTGTCAAAATACTTATGTTTAAAATGGTGAAAAATCTGTTTTTAAAACATGTACATGACAAGTTACGGAAAACTAATGCACTCAGGCTGCTCTCTATAGTAAAAGCAGGTGGCAATATCCTTTCTAGCAATGGCACCAGGAAATAATTCAAATCACAGCATAAAAGCCACTGACCTGATTGCCAGACAGCAAATTGCATTAAATGGGTATCTGTAAATACTGGTGTATTCCCAATACTGGGACCAGCACAGAGAGTAGTGTATCTGTCTGCAGATAAAAGGGATGTTAAGAAGTGCCTGTGTGCTATCCCAGGCCAGGAGGGAGGTGAAGGCAGATGCTGCCCAAGCAGTAATCATGGGAGGCACCGCAGCAGGGATAACCCTTCGTTACCATCCTTCTCTTCTGCATTTGTGGTGGCTGTGAGGCTACTTTGGTCCCTAGGAGGGGTAGAGTAGATCCCAAGTTCTGCCCACATCCTGCCCGTCCCTGCCTGTTTACTTGCAGGGCTGTAGCCTGCAGAAATGCATTCCTCTGCATGGGACAGAGCTCAGAAATAAGGTAGGTCTTAATGTGTCCGAGAGCCATGTGATGGGAAAAACACTTTTGCCTCCTCTCATTCTTTTCCTAAGACGAGAAATGGGATAACAAAATCCAATCCTAGAATAAATCTTTGCATTTCCACTAGGAATGCTCCCTTCACTGTGAGATTCACACTATGCAAAGGCAATGCTCCTATTTATAACCTGTGGTTGAAGGGAAGTCTCTCATTAAGAGTCGTCTTATACTAACTGTTGAATAGATTTAAATGCTTTGGTAACATTTATTTCAAGAGCTTGTCCTCTGCAGAATGGTGGGTGAGCATCAGCATCAGGGTCTGTGCAGCTTTATTCATGCTTTGCACTTGTGTATTTCCACTGGGGCTTGGGTTTGTTTTGGTGTTGGTTTTGATTTGTCTTTTTGAGTAACATAAGTACATAGAGCTGCAGCTGCACATAAGGATGGAGTCAGGCTCTGAGATACCAGACATTTTCTGCTACAGAAAAATAATTGATTCCTGCTATTTGGAATGTGATGAAACTGAAATGTGTTAAGGTTGAACACTTAGCCTGCACTTGCATGATCTTTCCAATAACTCATGTTCCTTTGAAGCCGTTTCACCGTCCTGACTTTCCTGTTCTTGAATTGTTGCCAATGAAACTGAGTCCTCCTGATGTAATTCATAAGCAGGATTCATAAAGCTGACACTCTTTACATTGGTATGTGGGGAAGAGAAATCTTTTTGCCTCTAGGATGTTATTAGGAACAAGATGACAACTTGTGAATGTTTTCCAGGTATCATAATTCTTTAATATATTGGAATGTTGAATAATATTAGTGATAACATCACAGCAATGTGTGACGGAAGAATTAGCATTTCTGTTACATTGAATTGCAGATACCTTTGTTCTAGCTTCAGGGAGACATCAAAAGTCCCAATGCTGAAACCTTTGTTATAGGTTTTTACATTTTTTTTTGTCTTCTAATGCATTCAACCTTACAGGGACTTCACCTGTGAGGTATGCAAAACCAGGTAAAACAGTGGTCTCATGGTCCAGTGTCATTTCTGTGAATGTAACTGAATGGTTTATAAAAGTAATGGACCACCTTTTATAAGAACTCTTCCAAAGCAGAGCTTTTAGAAGAAGGATTTTTGTGGGGGTTTTGGTGAACTCTTGATAGTTAGTGAAGTCATTGTCAAGTTAGACAAGCTGCTACATGTGAATAAATGAATCACTACATCACACTAATGCAGTGGTGTGGAAAAGCAAGAAGTGGTCTATTGTCAGTGAGAAGGGGTGCAAGAGCAGATATGCTTTGCCATTTGCTCTGACAAACGCTCTTCCACAGACTTCGGAAGTGGAAGGTCTGTATCGAGACTAAAGACCTATATTATGCTTCCAATCTTTTATCTGTTCCATGCAGCTCGTAAGAGCTAGAACACTTATCTCTTGGACTTGAGAGTCAAAGCTGGTGTTCAGTGCAGATGGGAACACCAGAGAGGAGTTAAACCCACAGCAGTCATCTGCTCAGGTGATTGATGTGAATACAGGAAAGCAGCAGCTCCTATCATCTGGACTCACATAGCTATTTCCACAGGGGATTGGAACATCCCTTTCAACAGGTAAATGTCAAACATGACTATTGTACTGTATGATGCTAAATCTATACAGAAAGCTGTGCCATGGAAAGGTGTAATTTACGAGCTAAGTACAGTGGCTCCCTAAGCTTTCATATCCCAAGCACTGTTGAAATGTTGTTGTTTTACAGCTCTTGCTAGTAAGTAAATGCAGCAAGACCAGATTTCTCACACAGCAAATATTTCTCCAGATCTAACAGTTTAGGGTTCTTAAAGATTATTTCTTTTCCCATAAATCTGAGTGGTTTGGGATTTACACCAGTTATTGCTTTTAAGTGTACTTCTCCTCAGATGCCCGATTTGCCTGAGAGATGTAAGTGTTTGTGCCGGCATGGTGAAATGAAAGCCACAGTTCAGCAGCGTAGATTGAAGTCGGCTGGATTTTGGAGTGAAAATTCCTTCCCTGAATTTGGGAGTCACCCCAGCAACTCGCATGCCATGCATGCCAAGTGGCAGCAGAAGGGTGGAAGCTGAATGGAGAGCAGGATTGCATCAAAAGGCCTGGAAGTTAGATAGGGAAATAATGGTTGAAAAATGTACTTTCTTCAGTAGCTTTAAAAAATGCTTTCTGGTAAAAATACAGTGAACTCGGTTGCTATAGCTACCAGCAGGGTTTTGTAGAGAACTTCTTGAGGTACTTACTGTTTAGTGGTACACAAAAGCATAGTTTTTCTTAGTCTGAGGCTTCAGCATCACCTTGTGTTTGGATTCTCTCCTAAAGCATTTCAGCTGCCGCAGTGTTTAGAGTTTGTGGAAAAAGCAGAAAAAGGTGAGGTTCTATGTTGATCTTGAGAATTCTTTCTTTCCCCCTCTATTACACAAGTGTAACATTGCTGATGTAGCTGAGCTAGCATGTTATTTCATTTCTTATTTGGTTGTCTGTTTGGGTTCTTTTTAGGCTAAGGAATAGCTAATAGCATTGTGGGGCTTCATTTTTACCTTAGTAGGGAAAAAAACATTCAAATCATTTATTATCCACCAGCTTTGCCACTTGTTCTGGGCTCTAGAAGCCAGGGAAAGGTTTCATATTAAAACATGACACTGCAAACAGAAGATAAATGCATTCATTCTAGAGATCAAGTACATTGGGTGATGGTAACTGAGCACTTGAGCAACTTCCTGGTTCTGGTGTGGGAATATTGTGTCTCATAAATCAAGACTGATGGCTCTCTAGAGCAGGAAAAATGCTGCAACTTTTGTACAAGATATAGATGAGATACTGGTATTATCAAGAACAATTTTGTACTTACGTTGGCCAGGAGGTCAGACTGCACATGATTGTCCCTTTCATCTGTAATAATCTATAAATTAGAGATGTTCCCTGAATATATAAAGATGAATATGAAACACTTTTGCAAGTTAAATGAGGTCTTTTATGTATCCGTGGAATACAAGAGTTATATCACCTGGTTTTATCTAACAAAAAATGGACTGTCAGTCTTGCTAACAGAGGCAAAACAAGCACAATCCCATCTCTTAACTGGAAACATTAACATTGCATACATTAATATGTAGATTAAAGCATGCAGATTAAACATACAAACATGGACATGCAGAGTGAACATAAAACATGTAGATTAAAGCATACATTAACATGTAGATGAAAATAGTTACTCTTCAGAGAACAACTGTGTCTGAAATATTTGCTTATCTGTATATGGGGTAAATTCATGTGCAGCTCTGCTTATCATGGTGATCAGTATTATGGCATTTTACTTGGCACTGAAAGTAAAGCAAAGAAAGCTACCTGCTTAGGGCTCAATGGGGCAGGAAATCAAAAAAGATACAGAAAGGGCTAAGGCACTCACTGTCTTTTTGTAAGCTTTATTTTACTGATGAGGATGTCTTCAGGCTTCCAGGTTCCTGACTTTACCTGCAGAGTCAGTGAGAGCAAAGCATTACCCACTAGTATTTAGGATAGATAAACATCAGGGTTGACTTTATCCAATACAGCTTATGGATTCTGAAGAATCAGACTGAAGTTTAACCCTTTAGGCAATCCAGGACTCCATGAAGGCCCTATAGTATTAGTCCCATATCCATCATAATTCACAGAGAAACTGGACTAAATCCTGCACAAGGTGTTCTTTGTGTAAGCTAGT
Organism: Lathamus discolor; assembly: GCF_037157495.1. NCBI lineage: Eukaryota > Metazoa > Chordata > Aves > Psittaciformes > Psittacidae > Lathamus > Lathamus discolor. Next base: position 155,366,869 of record NC_088885.1, on the reverse strand, counting down.
GTAACAGTTCAAAAAGACATTGCTTTTCCTAGCTCCTCTTTGGTCCTTCTAACCAAACCGGCTTTCCTAGGACAATTTTGTCATTCAGGAGTGTGTATCTGTTTAGAAACCTAAATGTGCTGCTTCTGTTCCTCATTAGACTTTATACTCAAGTACTTACACCCTTTTGCCTCTGAACTTGCCAAAGTTTCCTATTATTATCTTTACTATCTGTTAGCTGTTGCTGCTTTTGGCTGACTTTCTTGATCACCTTGATCAGATAGACATCTGTTGAAGTATTAGTGTCTCTTAAATTCCAACATCTAAATCTTAGCTGTTTGTTTAGGCTCCTTTTGTTGCATCTAGGGAAAAGAAGTACTTCTTGTGAGTAGTTCACTTATTTTACTCATCTGCTTTAGAAAGAGGTAAAATCAATCTGGCTATGGATTTATTTAGAGTATAATGAGGTAAATCCCAGCCAAAAACTCTTATCTTCAGAAATAGCCCAGTGTGAGACAGTATCTTAAATTCACCTTTAAAGTCCAGAAAGGCACAGATGTGATTTCATTGAAGTTCTAGCACTGCTGTCTACATGGATATCTCTTTCTGCTATTCTTCATGTCCCTTCCTCTCCACCAAACTGCCCAGTGTTGTGTTTGCTCTTATTTTCCTTGTAGCTACAGTATGTCCTGCCATCTGATCCTGTCTCTCTCATTTCTAGTTGTTTCTGTTACGAAGAAAATACTGCTTTCTTGGTGTTGTCACACAGCCCTTGGCCATCTACCTGAACAGAGCACATAGATATATTGTATCATAAAAGACCTATACCTAAAAATCAATACCCTGTTCCTGAGATAGCGATTCAGTACGCAAGCGTGTCACCAGTTTTGGAAATAATATGAACTTCGGAAATTTTTGAGTCCTTATCCATTTGAAAATATCCTTCCCCCCTCCATCAAATAATAAATGCTTTGCTACCTATTATTGTTTAACCAATAGCTATCTCTTCTTTTAAGGAACAAATTCAGAATATTGCATACAAATAGGTAAGGAAAGGGAATCAAGCTAGTTTTTGTTTCAAGTCTATATGGGGCAGCTTGGTATCACACTTCTTCCTACCACTTATTCGTGAAAATTAAAAGTAGGGAAGCAGAACAGAGGAGATGTGTCAGGGTGTGAGTTGAGATGGTTCAAAACCCTTCCAGCCATTCAAGATTATTCACTTAACACTGTCCCACCTGTTGCTTTGAGCACAGGCTGTTGTGCTGGGGTAGCTGGCAGTGACATTTCTTATCAGCTATTAAGCGATGGGCCTTCTGTGTCTGTCAGTTCCTGGTGTGAAAGCAGTGTATGGGCTGTAGAGCACAACTTGCGGTTTTGTATCCTTTCTGTGTGAGTGACAGTGGTGATGAGACCCCTTTCTAGTAGAAAATATGGGTAGTTTGCATGCTTTCTTCTGGCTACAGGCTTTTTCCTGTTTAATTTGAAGCTTTCAGACCCTTATTTGCTGTACTTCTTTTAAGTGTTGTCTTCATCATCACTATTGCTCACAGCCATGTAAGCAGCAATGCCAAGAAAAGTGACAAGGCAGAACTTTCCTGTAGGTCTCCCACTGCCAGGATTGTGGCAAGATCACAGAAGGATTCACAGGATTCCCTGTGTGTTGCATTTGGAAACTGGGAGGAGTAAAGTTTGTTTTATCTCAGGCTCAGATTTAGGATCTCTGACACTGGATAATCTCTGCTTCTGCTTGACTCCTGTGTGTTCCCCTTGCCTGCTAGTACCATGTAGATGATGCCCATGGTGCTGGGCAGAGACGGCTGAGACATCAAGGATATTCTATCCAACTTGTTTTCACTCAAAGCTGGTGCTGCATTGAGGCGTGCTTCTTAATTCTCTTATTTTAAAGGAGTTTGTGTTGATGCTGAAGACATCCGCCGTGCAGACATGTATGGTCAGAGGAGATTCATCTCCCTCTCTCCTCCTAGCCCCAGCTCCTTTTGTGGGAGAGAGAAGCATTTGAGATTAGAGCCAAAACAGGCTTGAGGCACTCACTTCCAGGATTTTCAGTCTCAAATCCTCCATACAACCTCCCCACTCTGCAGACACCTAAATAGGTTAAGGTGTCTAACCTTAGAGTTCTGTTAGGTCTTCTCAGAATTGTCTCTGCCTTAAATGATTAGAGTTATACAATTATAAGAAATAAAATCTGCAATCCTATGTGTGTTCCAGCCTCACTTTGTTGTTTCAGGTCAGTTCTCAAAGTGCTTTCCTGCCACAGTGTGATGTCAGCTAACCATGAATTGCTTTCTACCCTGGGGCTCTGCTGCAGCAAGGAAGCACAGAATGGCCTTTTCCTAGAATACCCAGTGGGAAAAGGTTGCTTGCAAGCTACTTATATCCATTCATATGTCTTTTTCTTTCTTGTGTGTTAGAAGCAGCATTGCTTGTTCTCAGTAGACATGAGCATGGAGAGACTTCACTTGGGTGGATTTCAGGCAGTGGATACCGCACAGGGGACGATACCTCCTGCAACTGGGTAAAGAGGGGAAGATTCAGAAAGGTGCAAGGCTGAGGCTGTAGCCCTGCTATCTGCATTTCCCCAGGTAACAACAGGTCTCTCTTGTTTCCATGGCTTTTCGTCACAGATCCTTCACTTTTGCTTGTGTGTTGGTGTCCACAGTAGAGCTCTGGGTTTCATTACAAAGGCCAACACCATGGAAACTGGACCACGGAAATCCTTCGGTATACTAAATCTCTTCATCAAATGTCATTGGTTTTGAACAAACTTTTATGACATTAGATGGCCATCAACTTGTTGGAACATACAGAGCAGCAATTCAGCCCCATAGTGCAAGTAGAAGGCATTAACGTGCCTGTATTAGGGAAGCTCAGAAGTGTTGGAAGTGGTGGGTGGGTGTGTGGTACCTTTCACATTAGCATAGCCCTGTTAATAATCCAGAGAGTGACAGGCAATTGGTATGAGCTCACTTCTGGAGCTTGCAGGGATTCTGGTAATCCTTATCCAGGCTATTATCATAATGCATAAGGCAAGGAATCTGAAGCAATTCTTCCTTGCATTGGCATCAGTAGGAGTTCTGGGAAATGCATTTACTGGGCTTCTCTTTGTTAGAAAGGACGTTGCCTATTTTCCAAACAGATTTAGGCTGTTACCCCATTCCAGTTCCTGCTCCAGCTCTGCTAGCTGACTATATAAAGCCATGACATATGGATCTTTTTACTGACATAATCCTCTACTGTACTAAAAAAGAAAATATTAGGTTTCATTCCAAGAGCTAGAAGAACTTCCATAAGGATATAAAAAGCAGGAAATGGACGCTGTAAGAGTAGAGCACTCTCATATTGAATAGCCTCAAGGGACTCAATGTAAAAGGCTCCTTCCTAATAGTTAATATGAACTGGAAAAGCTCTGCCTCTGTTGAGAGGAAATGGGATTTGTGGGACTATCCCTACAGGTTACAGGGCTTAAGCCAAAAGACGGCGCTTTTGTGACTGTAATAAATCAATATACTTTGCACGTACAGCAGTAAAGACAGTATGAGCATGTAGATCTGGGGACGAATCTCAGATTTTCCATTCCATAGAGAAGTATTTCAATAGCTTGACCTGTTTGCTTCCTCTGTGGACATCATTTTGATCCTTGTCTTGCTTACATCTCTCCTCATTAATCTGGACTTCCTGCAGCCAGCAGTGGCTGTTAATTTATATGTTCGAATTGGACTCTCTTCTCATGAAGGCTAGTGAATGATGTTATCCATTACCCTAAATAGACAGTGTGCCTTGTATTACATGCAGGTGGTCGACTTTTCCATTCTAGCACATGTATATGCTACAAACCTTGCTTCAGTGACATCATGAGAGATGTTTCAGAGTTTTGTTAAGTTTAAAAGAAGTGGGGACAAAAGACAATGGACAAAGTTTTCTATCTTAGCCTGGGTGTGATAGCGGCATTATTGGGGTGCAGCTGCAATTGAGTGGTATATCTTGGAGTGTGTTTTCTGTCCTAGGAAGTACATCACCATTCATAAATTATTATGTATCTAAGTCATTGTATTAATATCTGCAGGAGTCAAACATATTTACACCTCAATGGATGAGCCGCTGCAGGGGCACAATGTGTACTAACAGCTGTGTAAATGGCTTGCAATCTACGAGACTCAAAGTACATATTTGGGGCTATTTCAGGGGTAGGAGAGGATGGCTCCCATATAAATAATGACAAGTTAACTGACTTTGAATTTCCTGTTCTGTTCCTGGTTCCCTGGTTCCCTGGTCCATGCTGAAAAGGTTTAGACTAGTGCTTTCCAAAGGAAAGTAAGTAAAAATGAAGCAGAAAAAGTTGATTTAAACAAAATGCAGCACTGTAAAGCTACTTTGCCATAAGGAAAAATGCATCTAAAAGTATCAAATTGATGCTGAGTCTCAAGTTCAATATTTTCTTCTTGGTTTTGCCAGCTAGTAAATAAACGAGAAAGAAACTGCCAGTGTGAGCACTACAAGTGCTGGTGCCAGGTTCTTGGGCAAGCCCTGTTTTCCAGACATTGTTTTCCCAAATCAGATGGGCAAAGCTTCCCCTTGTCAGCTCTCCTAATTCCTTGGACCCCACTCTGTGACACTTCCTGAGAGTCTTTTCCATGAAAAAGGTTAACTAAGATGCTTATGGAATAGTGTTTTATACAGACCAGCATCTGAGATGCAGAAATTCATTTGAAATTCAAGCTCTTTAGTAGCTGAAGTGAGATGGGGTTACCACTTGACTGGTCAATAAATACATGTGTTCATATGGTGCAGTATGGGTTTTCTTTTACAAACTGGTTGATGATGCCAAAGAACTGCTGGGTGTTTCTCAAACATTGCATGGTGTAGCTTGTTTCTAGCTCCTGGTAAGTTATGTTGGGAGACCAAGAGACAGCTGCACTCTGTGGCATTCCCTTAAGACTTGATTGAGCCATTTGGCCAAGTCTAAAAGGCTTGGAGAAGCTGTTAAGAGGGGATACTTAGATTAGACATTAGGGAGAAATTTCTTCACTATGAGGGTGACAAGGTGCTGGCACAGGGTGCCCAGAGAAGCTGTGGCTTCACCATCCCTGGCAGTGTTCAAGGCCAGGTTGGAGGGGGCTTGGAGCAATCTGCTCTAGTGGAAGGTGTCCCTGCCTGTGGCAGGGGGTTGGAACTGGGTGAGCTTTAGGGTCCCTTCCAGCACAAAGCGTTCCATGAAATCTATGATCACTTTGTGGAATCCGTTCTCCTGGGCACAGCAGCCAGAGCACAGCAGAACAGAGATCCATGTCTTGTCCCAGCAGGGAGCTGGCAGGTACACATAGCACACAACTGGTCCCACCATGTGAGTGCAGCCTACATGTAGAAGCAGCGAACTTAATTTGGGAATGGTGGTATGGATTTGGTAGTGCCTTAACCACAAGATTTGGGAGGTTCTATCATAAAGACTTGTTATCTCAGGTTAACTTTGGGCTTCTCTTACTTAGCCAGTCAGTAGAAAGATTTCTAAGCCTGAAACATAAGAGTACAATTTAAATCTGGAGTTACCTCCTCTGGACAAATCACTGAAAAGTTATACTTGGGGGTATTGCATCAAGGTTTCAGCCTGCAGACACTGCATGGCTGCAGCAGGCAAAAATACATTGCAAAGTCCTCGTCTAGCACTTCGGGTATTTTAGAACTGCAGTGATTTGGCAGGCAATCAGTAAGAGCTTGTTTTAAAGCATCTCTGGTAGATGTATTTGTAAAAGGGTCATTTTGAGGAATGCATGATCCAAGCATAGGTTAGTGAGTTAGGAGTGACTGAATTCTAATTCTGACCTTCTTCTCAGGTTTCCTTGCGTGTGCATGTGTAGCATCACAGAGGTTAAAAAAACACTTCTAAGCTGTAAAATGGAGCACAGCGAAATTAGGAAATGCCTGCACTGTGTTAATCCAATCCCTCTGTGAGGATTTATTCTGCTTTATTGTTTCGCTTCTCTGTACGATATCTTTTTCCACATTCAGTTCTTGTCTTCGTCTGTCTCCTGGACAGGTACCTGTCGCTTAGGAAACAACTACTTATTATATTTCCCCTCCTAATTGTTCAGTAAGAACTTTATTTCTTACACAATCAAACTTATTTCCAATTGCAGCAATAGTAATCATTCCTGGGCCCTGGTAGTTCCAGCACCAAGTACTTCGGGGGGGGGGGGGGGGGGATAGAGTTCAGCTAAGGCAAGCAAATTAATGGGTTTGAATGGTCTGCTGAGCTTTCCCACCACCCTATTTCATCTCCCATAAAAATGACAGATCGCTTTGTCTGGCATTCATGATAACCATCTCTCTGCTCTGATTGGTTTTTTTATGGATTGGGGTAGAAGTTGGGATGCAATATTGCAAAAGAGAAGAAATTCCCAGCTACTGCAGCCTCACCAGCACTTTGGAGCAGATGTTGGTGAGCTGCTCTCTAACAAGGTGCATGAATATCTCCATCCAATGTCCTGTGGAGCTGCTGATAGTCTCCTCCTTGATTTAAGCACACTTTGGATCAGTTCTAGTTGAACGAAATGCCTCAGGAACAACTCTGGTGTTAACAGCGAATTTTCTGCTTCGTCATTCACATAGGTTTTGAAATAAGGCCCATTAAAATCAATGACCCTCTTTTCATTAACTACAGTTGGCTTTGGATCAGGCCTGAGAAGATTCATGTCTTCCAGATATGCCATTGGATGATTTCTTTAAAAAGCACTGAATAAAGATATACAACCTCATGAGCTGATCAGGGTGGGGAGAAAGTCCCATCTCTCTTTTATATGTTTGGCTTCCTGCTCGTATCAGCATTAATTTAGATAATTAAATTGCTTAGTTCAGTAGTTGGAAGAGGCACGATCAAGCTACTCTATGTATACTCTATGTCAGATGTATTAGTGTCCAGGGTTTTGGTTTTCTTCTCTTTATGTGTGTGAAAAGCTGTATTATTGGACACTGTCTTTCCCCCCCCAGGCTAAGCTGTTCTTCAGAGGAGCATACCAAAACCATTTAATATCACATTACGAATGCCACCATAGTTTCAGCTTTTATATGGCATACGGTGATGTTCAGTGGCAGCAGACGAATGGATGAAATTAAGCACAATAATAGCATCAGTCCCTCTTGAATTTAACAGCAAGATGAACAATTCAGTGTATTATTTAACAATACGTAAGTAAAAGCTCAGATATGTTAAAGAGCAAACTGAAGTCCATAACTGGACATGCTTTTTGCATTCAGTCTTGAATCACTTTGTACTGTCCCTGTAGGGTCTTTGAACTTCTGCTTGCATGAGGTACAAGCAGTTTTATTAAATCACGCTCCAGAAATGCCCATCTTACCCTTGACTTCAGTTGTGTTTTGTTTGGTTTTATTAATATTTGTGGCTGAATCCCTACTCTGAAGGATGAGAGATCACAGAAAGCATTCTGTATTTTTCCACCTCTGACTCACGTGGCTTTTGCCGTTGGTGACATTTCTCAAACCAGGACAGAAGAGCAATCTCTGGAGAGGATGAAATAGGGACTATTCAGTGCTTGTGCTTAAATGCCTTGTCCTGTAAATGCCATGAAGTTTTCTTCTCTGCCACATTCTTTGTACCTGCCCCTTCTTTTTCGTTTATATTTCAAGATGCCATTTCAGGTTTGCTTCTGTTCTTTCACAGAAGTTTTTCTTCCTTGTCCCCTGAATTATGGTGATGTGACAGCTAATAGAGAGTCTGAATTTCACCTTATCTGAGAAGCAAGGTTAGAACAAAGTCACTGTATGTCCCTTCAGGATCAGGCTCTGGCAGGACAAAGAGGATAGAAAACACCAGCATCTTATTCGCAAAATACAGGGGTTTAGTTTCCTAAATAGATTGATGTCAGGATATTCTTTGACTTTGTTTCTAACAGGAATAAACCCCATGATGAAATACAGCCCAGCTTTATGGTTCCTTTCTGGATATGTATGTGATACCTTGGAAGGCCTATTGTAAGCTCTATTCCCAGCCTCAAGAGATAAAGCTCAAGAAGACAAAGCATCATCCCTTAAAAGTGCAAGGGAAGCCCAACAGTGAGCAAAATATTGAAGTACTTTTGAGATGAGAAGACCCAGTTCTCCTTCAACTCTTTTTAATGCTGCTTTTTATAAGCATTCATTTCCCAAAGCTTTTACTTACCATTCTAAAGAGGCTTTACCACGGATGCTCACTGATCTAAAACTCTATACCAGCCCCCCTGAAAAAGCTATCCTGAAGCTGAAGGTTATGTAGAGCTTGTGTCTATCTTCTGCATATTGTTTGCTCAGCTGTGAGTCGGTATGAATAGCTTAGTACTATGCCTGTATTTTAAATGTAGAGAGCTCACTTCAACATTTACCAGCATGCTTCTCAGTCTGCATGCCATTCCCACATCATGTTTGCATGTAGCCAGAATTATGCACCTCTTTTTTTCCCATTAAGCTATTAAAAACAGGGCCTCAGACACAGAGTCCACTGTTTGGTAATAAACTCAGACGTGATAGAATTTGTCAGTTCTTTTTGCAGTATCACTTAACAGGTCTGAATGTGCCACAAGGGAAACCCAAAGTGATGTTTGTGAGATAAAAGGGAAAAAGGAGGTATTTTTGAAGGATGTACATTCACTTAGGCCACTTCGAAGAAAATTATTCCTACATGAGTGGCTGAACTAAAAATAATGGTAATAAAAAATTCACGTTGGCCATTTGGAAATAGGGTCATCTAAACTGAAGTTCTTATTCTTGGATTGCTCTGAAGCCTACACCGTCCCGCTTTTGGCTCCTTTTCGACCTTTTCTTCTGGAAGGGGAAGTGTTGATCAGCTGCTGTAATCTCAAACTGGGCTCAGTCTCAGTGACAGGCTGAGGTGGGAAAGAAAGGAGTGTGGAAAACTCATCACTAAAAAGGCTTTATCTCCAACCATTCTTCTAATACCCCTGAAGACTGCCTTGCCATGACTTGAATCCTCTTGATGTGAATGGGGCAATTTTCTCTCACTGATATATCCGTACATAAAGTAGCTGCACGTTTAGAGACTTGTTTCAACTCTTCATGCTATAAAAATAGATAAAATAATGTATTTTGGCCTGAATGCAAGAGTAATATTGAATCACGGATGTGTATGAAAGCCACCACAGGTTATAAATATAGATTTTAAGCAGATGTTATAATTTGATTTGGGTTTTTTCCCACTGTTTTTAGCCTAAATGAGTGTTCTGAGACACCTTTCAGCATTCATAGTGCAGAATTGAGCTCTTGAAGTGTTTTGGCGTGGAGTAGAGAGGAATGACTCCTTAGGGACACAGCTCTCAGACCTGGCCAAGTAGGCAGATCCCAATGCTGGGGCAGAAGTCACACATGTACCGAGTGATCCACATCCATTGAGCTCCCTGTCAAGCTGCATCCCCTGCCTGTTGATCCAGCATCTGTCTGTCCATCCACCGTCCTTCTGACTGACACTGGCTGGTGCTCTGCCTCTTTTATCCCGGCCTCATGTGGGTTAGCAGCTGGCAGAGACTGTTTTAATACTGTATTTATAAAGCTTCACAGTGATGCAAGCCCAGACACAGAGAAAAGCTGTTTTGAGCACCCAGCTATGAAGTGCCGCATGGCAGATCTGGTTTCCCATCTCTCACTGCTGCTACTAACCTGCACCAGAAAACAACGTTTCCTAAAAGATACACGGGAGGAAAAACTTCAGGCTGAAGCTCCCATAGTTATTTTAAGTAATGCTCATCCTGATCCCGCTGCAGGCGGGTGCCTGGTCGGTATTTCAGTAATGTACTTGTGTAAAAGGAAATCTTCATTACTGCAGGGCACGGTGATATTTTCATGCCCTGTAACCTTTTCCAGCTCGCTCAAACCTCAGCACCTCATTGTCTCATAGGGACACCCTCTGGCTGAGGTGTAAACTGCAGCACCTTTGGAGTTGGGGGTGATGATACCTGAGTGAGCATGATTTTTCTTCTTTAAAGTATTCCTTCTTGCATTTATGTTCTGCTGCTGGCAGATCATTTCAAATCTCATTTGAAGGCTGCAGGGTTTATTAGATATATTCCTTTTCTCTTTGCCTGCATACAATATGGACTTGTGAAAAATAGGAGCCTGTATTTTGTTCTGGGAATAAGGATTTACAGCTCATCTCAACAACTGCATAATATTTCCCCCTTTTTATTTCCTAACCCAGCATGACACACACTTTATTTCTGATACATGGTAGAGATAGGCCCAGCATTTGACTGATCAAGGCTGGTTTTGAACAAATGCTGACACCACCGTTCTTTCTGTCTGTGATTCCCACAGAACCCTATTGCTTTGAACAGAAATATCCTAGAATGTGTAATCAGCAATGATCTACAACATACAGTTTCCCTTCATGGCTCTTTTACCCAGCTGCCAACAGTGAGAAGCTGATGTGCATGTTAACAGACAGAGGAAACAGAAATTCCTTTAAAAATGGATGAAGAAATCTGTGTTTGAGGGGAAAAGGCAGATTCAGGAGCAGGGAGAAAGTTTTCCAAAACGATTCCTTGGAAAGCTACAGAGTGGAAACTGTTTTCCCCGTGTGTGTACACAGTAGATAGAACTGCAGTGATTATGTGACAGGGGTTGGAAATAGATGATCTTAAGGTCCTTTCCAACCCAAACCGTACCTTGATTCTATGATTTGATAAAAAATAGTAAAACAACAGCAATAAGTAAATAATAAAATTAATGTTATAAATGTCGATCTAGTGTTAGAAAACACAGTTAAACTTTTAACAGCACAGCCACTTTGCCTGCCTTGTTACACCACCACTGGTTTCAGTCAAGGTAAAGTCAAACCAATGACCTTAAACTGAAGATCATCCACCCGAGCTTTTGCACTTCTTTAAACTGAAGAGTTGAAAGGTGTGTTTTGAAGCTGCTGAGTTTACTCCTATAAAGAAGGATTGAGGGCAACAAATATGCATATGAAAGCAGTCATGTATTTTTAGCAGTTGTCATTTCTCAGGCTGTGGGACTGAAAGTAGCAATGGGTGAAGCAGCAACCGGTTGTGTGTGATTTGCAGTGGTTTGTATCTCTGCTCTGTGTTGTGTATCCCCTAATGATGAATGTGTGGGAGGGCCAGGTCAAGAATAGTTTCCACTCCAGTGCATTGATTGTGTACTTGGCAGTGGGCTCAATTAAAGTATAATAATCTGGTAATCTCCCTCCTGTTTCCATTCAGGCTGCTGCACGCTGAATAGAGCCAGTGAAAGAGTATAGCTTTTGGAAAGTAGGTGAAATCCCGCCTCTTTGTCTGAGCAGTTTGTGTCTAGTTAAGTAAAATGAAGGCAGAAGAGACAGCTCTCCAAAATGTTGCTCCATGACTTGCACTGTGACTGCTGTTTATTTCTATGAGGTAACGTTTGCTGTTTATTTCCCTTTCTAGGCTACGGATTGGATGTCTATCGAGCTTCTCACCACAGAGAAAAGGCAAGCTAATGTGAGAAAGGAGATATGGAGATGTCCATGATGGGAAGATGCTGTGTGCCCCATCTCCTGGTTCTTCTCACATTTATGTTCAGCGGGGAGCAAATTGAGGCACAAAGAGCAGGTATGTGCTGTTTGGCTTACTGCTCATGCTAAGTAGCTGCTGGGCCTTTTACATGGTTGAGGAGCTATTATTGCTACGAGGAAAACAAACAAAAAAAAAAAAAACCCAAGCAAGACATTTACTGCTGAAAAGACATAAAATAAACCTTAGGAATGGAGACAGCTCTGGGATCAAGGTTATGATTTACGTAGGGTCTCTTTTCTACCACAGGCTTAGTGGTTAGCTCAGCTACCCACAGCACAGAGAGCAGCGCGCGGTTTACTATGGATATGCTTCATGTACCTCACACTGGTATGGAGACCACTTCATCCATTGCCTTCAGTGGATGTCACATTAGAGTTGGTGAATCTTCTATCTGGCTCGGACTTTCCTAGTTTGCTAAACAGGGCCAGGACACTGTTCACACCCTCCCTTGGTTCATATGTTCATACATAGTGATAGGATAAGGCGAAATGGCTTAAACTGAAAGAGGGGAGATTTAGATCACGCATTAGGGAAAAATTCTTCCCTGTGAGGGTGCTGAGGCACTGGTACAGGGTGCCCAGAGAAGCTGTGGCTGCCCATCCCTGGCAATGTTCAAGGCCAGGTGGGACAGGGCTTGGAGCAACCTGCTCTAGTGGAAGGTGTCCCTGCCTGTGGCAGGGGGTTGGAACTGGAGGAGCTTTAAGGTCCTTTCCAACCCAACCCATTCTATGATTATATGATACTGTATAGTTGCTAGCACAGTCCCTGGCATGGCTTTTGTCCTGTGCTGGTGAGCACTGTCCCCAAAAAGCCACTAAACGGTTCGCATTAGAGGATGATACAGCTAAAGGACTGTTCCTATCAGCAGTCTTGACAAGGACATGTTGGCTTTTCTTGAGTAGTAAGAAGAGTTGTCCGGCTGTGAATGATGCTGCATCTCAGAGACAGAAAATGGTTGTAGACCCACAATTTACTGGTGTAAAAAGCCCAAAGTTACTTTGAGGTCGAGGTTTTCAGTCCCTTTTTCTAGGAATAAAGCTATTTTGTACGCTTGGGTAATTTATAAGAAAGGAAAGGCTTTTTTAGAACTTTTCTCACTCTAAGGAACAGCTACTTTATGATCTGTATAAGGCTTTTTGGGTGAAGTTTAGTAGGGGTAAGTACTTAGTAATAAACCAAAGTGAAATCTCATCTTTTTTCCTACCTGTGGATCAGTCATATGAAATGATGGTAGTACCATTTGCATGTTCATTCTGTGATTACTTTAAATAATTTTGGTATTTGGCTTGTTTGTGAAGTATTTTTAATAGCAATATTGCAAAGCAGTCGACTCAGTGTCTGAGTGGATGAACACAGCTCCTGGAATTACGCTTCCAGAGAGTATTCCTGTAATTACAAAAATGAAAGTTCACTTTCTATGAATTATCTCCCATGTTCCCTTAGCAGGAACTGATTCTGCCAGTAAACAATATCATTATAGCATTCTTGGAAAACAATCAATTTTGTCCAGCAGTGGACATTACCGTGCTGAAAATGCAGATTAGTATTTACTAAAAGCTTTTCTGCAGCATTTCATCTCACTGCCATCAGGTCTGCGAGCAAAGAGGCTCTGACTCTAAGAAAATGATCCTGAAAGACCATCTTTTTCTTCCCTGCAATACTGCCTGAAATAGGCATAATTTTTAAACCTTCACCCCCTCCTTGTTCTAAGGCTCATCACCCTTGAACTCAGGATTCATTCTGCCTGTTCTGTTCCTTTCTAAATTGCAGTCATCTCACCTGCTGAGAGTCGTTAAAATGAAGGAAGGTCTGTGCCTTGTGGGTTTTATACTCAACCCTTTATGTTCTTTAGTTAGCCTCACCTAATATTTTTGCAGACAGAATAGTTTAATGTAATCGTGATTTTTTTTTTTGGGGGGGGGGAAGTGGATATTTCTTGCTTATCTTTTACTGTTCTCTGTTCTATGTAGATCCTGTTTTATATTCTGACAAAATCAAACAAAACTACACTTCTTTTTTCCTTCTTCTTTCCTCTTTCTTCTTTCTTCTTCCTTCCTTTCTTCTTTTATTTTTTCCTTTTTTATTCTTTTTCATCTTTATTCTTCTTTCTTTATTATAACTACTATTGTCATTATTATAATAATATTTTGATTCTTAATCTTTTCTTATCTCAACCCATGAGTTTTCTCACTTTTACCTTTACAGTTCTCTTCCCCAGATTGTTATCAATGGGATCCCAATCCCATATGGTTAGGCTTTTCCCATAGGCACCTATGCAGCACCTGGGATGTACTCTGCTACAGAAGTTAACACAACAACAGTGATGCTCATTTTTCACCATCACCTGCAATACACAGGGTGCATATTCCACCACTCTCACAGCCACCGTGCATACCATGAGCACTGACCTACAGTGTTATGCTGACCTATAATGCTTATACTCTTATCTGAAGGCAAATAATCTTCATGTAGCTGAGATACCCACACTCTTTCCCAGTGCAGGGGGATGTTCAGGATTCCTGTCCTCTTCAGGGTGAGTGCACAGCCCCAGCAGGATCAAAACCACCAGTGCTGATGCATGAACCCTTAGGTCAGATTTGGTCAGGGTCTCAACAGTCACAGCCTGTCCCACTACTTCCAGCCAGGGAGCAGGGAAGGCTGGGGAATGGCAGCCAGGCTCAACTGGCAATCCAAATACCAGGCAAGTTCATAGTGGTGAAGCAGGTCCAAGACCAAGCCAGGAGCATGAGTCAGGGTCCAGATCAGGTCCAAGGACAACATCCAGAGTCAGCCTTGCTCCAGGTAAACCCATAAAGGTGAGGCAGGTCTGAGGTTAAGCCAGGTGGTCAGTCCATGCTTCAGGACTTAAAAGCAGCTTCCAGAGGAAGAAGAGACAGGTCTTTCCTGAATACTTCCACCAGAGCTTTCTGAGGAGCCCACCCGAAGTCAGGGAGCCATGGGCTGGAGAAGGGGTTTACTCTCAGGGCCATCAGGAAAGGATTTCAAGCTTTCACAGTGAAACTTTCAAGCATCTCCACTTTGTTCATAGCATGGAGCAGTACTGACTTGATTTCTGATGAAACTGCAGTGGAAGGTGCACTTCATTATTAATGGGTCTTAGTCATTGATGGGCATTTAGTTACTGGGACCTGGATGGAACTAGTCTGATGTGAGTGAAAACATGCAAACTCTACAATGGGAATGCCACTTTTTAATGTATGGAGAGCTAAACTGCCCTTGGTGGGTATATGCTGAAGTTATGTATCCTCACAAATGGTCTGACCAAGAAAGGGAGCTTGGTCAGAGCCCAGAGGAGGTTAACATGGTTGTAGTGGGAATAGTTGGGAGAATCAGGATTTTGTAATGAAATAGGAATGAACATAAAGATCTACTCTCAGTGGGTGTGGGTAGATGTGGATTACCAGCTAAGGTCCTGCTAAAGCAGTAGGATTTAAAAGTAATTGCCAACATCTTAAGGGCCAGATAGAACACCTCCAGTTCAGTTGATCATAGGAAAGCCTGTTACTCTGTTAGAAACTAAGTGGCACAGGCACTGGTATGGACTAGCTGTCTGTCTTGTACCCTGTTATATGTGCTTTGGCTTACATATAATTGGTCAAATTATCAAACTGCTTTTCAAAGAAGTGGTTAAACTGCAAGACAAGCACTACTGGAGAATCAAATGTTGGTGCTTGTGACCACAGAGAAATTGATTTTGTAGAGCAACTTTTTTCAAGCTTGAAACTCATAATTTGTTAGGCACTATGGTCTATAATAGTGAATTAAAGAAACTAATACATATATATGTATTTTGTCCAGTTGGGGCATTATGTTGATAAATCTTTGACATCTATGGGACATTTATAAATCTACAGCCTCCTAGCTTCAGAAACAGCTAGAAAACATCTCCTGGGAGATGTACTTTCTTGGCAAGAAGCTGACAAATATATGACCAGTCTGACTTCATAGGGTAAGCAAGCTGCAATTAGAATAGATTTGCCTTTTGGATTACACAGGCCTCAGATTACAAATATATCATGGCTGGAGGCAAAAAAGTGGTTGTGGGGATAAGTGAACTTTTTCCTTACGAAGCAGCTGTCCTTTGTTGTCAAGGAAGCCATCCCAGTATTCAGTGAATCATCCTTTAGTCAACCATCAATGGCAGAGAGCCTCAAAATCAAGATAATCTTGTTATAAACTTGCTTCACCAACATATCATGCTGAGCAAAAGAACTGCTTCTACCTAAGCATAAATAAATCATCATGTTAATGGAAGAGGGAGCATGAGAGCTTTGCTACTCAAGGTCATGATTGACATAGGCTAGGTCAGGGCAGGTCTCTTGATCTGCCAGCAGAGCATGGCCTGAGCAAAGGCACTGCAATGAAGTTTGAGAAAAATAACTTCATATGCATGCAGATGGTGTAGGAGAAAGACTGAGCAGAGGCAGTTAGTAGCACAGGAGGAGAATGGGTTTGCATTTCAAAGCAAAGTGTGTGCTCATCTGTAGATGTCCTGAAACAGATGAGGTGAATCACAAGGAAGAAAGGCTGAGAATCTGCGCTTTCTCTGCAGGATAAGGAGAATGTTTGCTGCCTCCTCTAAATTGCTCGCAAGGGAGCCATGCCTAGGGGATATTTGGTATGCCTGGTACTCTTCTTTCATCTTCCCTTAGCTATGTTTTCTGTTGCTCCTACAGGTTGCAAGAACGTTCACTATGACCTTGTCTTCCTCTTGGATGCCTCCTCCAGTGTTGGAAAAGAGAATTTTGAGAAAGTTCGGCAGTGGGTGTCTAATTTGGTGGAAACTTTTGAGATTGGCCCAGACAAAACCCGTGTCGGTGTGGTACGATACAGCGATCGTCCGACCACAGAGTTTGACCTGGGGAAGTACAGAACCTGTGAAGAAATCAAAGCGGCTGCGCGAAACATTAAGTATTATGGGGGTAACACCAATACTGGAGATGCTCTCAGGTACATCAACACCTACAGCTTTTCCAAAGAAGCTGGTGGGAGGCTTAGCGATCGAACTGTTAAAAAAGTGGCCATCCTTTTGACTGATGGAAGGAGCCAGGATCATGTCTTGGATCCCGCCAGTGCAGCCCATCAGGCTGGGATTAGGGTCTTTGTTGTGGGTGTCGGTGAAGCCCTAGAAGAGGAACTCGATGAGATTGCTTCAGAACCTAAGTCTGCTCACGTGTTTCATGTCTCTGATTACAACGCCATTGATAAAATCCGGGGAAAGCTGAGAAGACGTCTCTGTGAAAGTAAGTAGAGCTCTCGGTTCTTCTACACAGTTAGAACTGTAATAGGTTCAGTTAGCATATAGGTATGAAAAGCTGTGATCGTTTCATTTCATGGGTTTGAACTAAAACAGGGGAAGTTCAGGTTAGTTATATGGAAGAAGTTCTTTACCGTGAGTGTGGTGAGGAACTGGAACAGGTTGCCCAAAGAAGTAATGAATGCTCCATCCCTGGCAGTGTTCAAGGCCGGGTTGGACAGAGCCTTGGGCAACATGGTCTAGTGTGAGGTGTGCCTGCCCATGGCAGGGGAGTTGGAACTGGATGATCTTAAGGTTCTTTCCAACCCTAGCTATTCTATGATTCTATGATTCATGCTTATAATTCTATGCTGATAAATCTTTATTTTAGTGTCTTCCACTCTGTTCTACTCTGTAAGGAGTCATTTTATTACCTTGAGTGTGATGAAGTGATCACTTCTAGGGTTCTTCTTCCCAAGTCAGTATTAACTATAGATTAACTGTAGCCCATATTATGTATTAACTATAGGTCAGCTTCTAAGCTTCTAGTAGTGAACTGGAGAGAAAAAAGTGAATTCCCTTTTGGTTCTGATGTAGTTCAACCACTTTGTAATATTTATGACTCTTGAATATGAAAGGTGAAATCTTATTTGTACCCAGATTTCAGTTTGTTTTGTATAGGAACTCCTTTTTTTCCCCCCTTATGTTCTGGCAGTGTACTGTGGAAAGAATGTTCTGAATGCTTCTGAGGATCACAGAATCACAGAATCCCAAGGGTTGGAAGGGACCTAAAAAGATCATCTAGTCCAACCCCCCTGCAAGAGCAGGGTAACCTACAGTACATCACACAGGAACTTGTCCAGGCGGGCCTTGAATATCTCCAGTGTAGGAGACTCCACAACCCCCCTGGGCAGCCTGTTCCAGTGCTCTGTCACTCTTACAGTAAAGAAGTTCTTCCTGATGTTAACGTGGAACTTCCTATGCTCCAGTTTACACCCATTGCCCCTTGTCCTATCACTGGATATCACTGAAAAAAGCCTAGCTCCATCATCCTGACACCTACCCTTCACATATTTGTAAACATTGATGAGGTCACCCCTCAGTCTCCTCTTCTCCAAGCTAAAGAGACCCAGCTCCCTCAGCCTCTCCTCATAAGGGAGATGTTCCACTCCCTTAATCATCTTTGTGGCTCTGCGCTGGACTCCTTCAAGCAATTCCCTGTCCTTCTTGAACAGAGGGGCCCAGAACTGGACGCAATATTCCAGATGCGGCCTCACCAAGGCTGAGTAGAGGGGGAGGAGAACCTCTCTTGACCTACTAACCACTCCCTTTCTAATGCACCCTAAGATGCCATTTGCCTTCTTGGCCACAAGAGCACATTGCTGGCTCATGGTCATCCTCCTATCCAC
The DNA here is from genome assembly GCF_037157495.1 of Lathamus discolor. Classification (NCBI taxonomy): domain Eukaryota; kingdom Metazoa; phylum Chordata; class Aves; order Psittaciformes; family Psittacidae; genus Lathamus; species Lathamus discolor. Next base: position 155,348,648 of record NC_088885.1, on the reverse strand, counting down.
CAGGACCCCCAGGTCCCTTTCCCCTTCACTACTTTCCAGCAGGTCACCCCCCAACCTGTACTGGTACATGGGGTTGTTCTTCCCCAGATGCAAGACTCTACACTTGCCCTTGTTAAATTTCATCCAGTTTCTCCCCGCCCAACTCTCCAGCCTGTCCAGGTCTCGCTGAATGGCAGCACAGTCCTCTGGTGTGTCAGCCACTCCTCCCAGTTTTGTGTCATCAGCAAACTTGCTGAGGGTGCACTCAGTTCCCTCATCCAGGTCATTGATGAAAATATTAAACAGCAATGATCCTTTAGGAAGCAGAGGGCTACTTGTGCCTTTCTTTCATCATCCCAACTCTACTGACACCTGGTGTTCTTTAGCACTCTATCATCCATATAAATCTTGGTGATGTTTTGAATGACTTTTAATGGAGAATACTGTGTGAAAGCCAAACTGAAGAAACAAACTTTGACTTTCCAGTCACTTGGTGAAGAGGACTGTGATGGCGTTATGGCTGGTATCTCCCAGCACTTTGATGGGAGCAGCAGTCACATAGCCATTTCTCCTTCAATCACTGATAAACCACTCTCTTGTTAGTGACTACATAAGAGCTACCTGGTTTTCCTGCCTTTAGCAGCATGTGTTGTGCTTACTGTGAGTTCTTTGGGTGAACATCATGAGACACCCCTCTGGTTCCTAGGTCTGAACTTGAAAAACAATGGCTGCTCCCTTTGTGATGCTGTAACACATGGCCGTGCCACAATGACCAGATCTGTAGGCTGGCAAGATGTGTTACTGTGAGGTGACAATAAGCTGCCTTGTAGCAGCTTATTGGAGAAGCTGGAAAAATCCAGGCCTTGTAGGTGGTGTTGTGAAGCTCTTTTACTGCTCTCTGCAACCTTCATGTGCAAGAAAATAAGTGTTAACATAATGTTCTGGGCTTATGTATGCTTCTTAAAGAGTGACTAAACCAAGTAGGCATAAACATAAGATACTGCAGCTGGGGAGGAAGAACCCCATGTATCACTACAGGTTGGCAGCTGACCTACTGGAGAGCAGTTTAGCTGGGAAGGACCTGGGAGTATTGGTAGATGACAAGTTGACCATGAGCCGTCTATGTGCCCTTGTGGCCAAGAGGGACAAGAGTATCCTGGGGTGCATTGGGAAGAGTGTGGCCAGCAGCTCCAGTGTGGGTCCCTCACGGGGTCACAAGTCCTGCAGCAAACCTGCTCCACTGTGGGCTGCTCTCTCCATGGAGGCACAGGTCCTGCCAGGAGCCTGCTTCAGTGTGGGCTTCCTATAGGGTCACAGGCTCCTTTGGGCATCCCTTGCTCCAGTGCGGGCTTCCCACGGAGTCACATACCTTCACTCATCTCTCTGGCTGCTGTTGTGCAGCAGGCTTTTATCCCCGTCTTACATCTGCTATCTCAGAAGCACTACCACCGTCACTGGTGGGCTTGGCATTGGCCAGTGGTGAGTCCATCTTGGAGCTGGCTGGAATTGGCTCTGTCAGACATGGGGCTTCTGGCATCTTCTCACAGAAGCCACTTCTGTATCCTTCCTGCTACTAAAACCTTGCCTAATATGAGACTGCTAAATGGATTGGTTTCAGTGTAAGGACAAAGGGAATCAGACAGCCATCAAGGAACATTAGTAACAAATGAAGAAGAGTGGAGAAGAGAGAAGGGAATTAGCTGAACAAATAGCAAGCAGACAAACACGCACATATAGAGATCACTTAGGCAGAGATGTAAGGACATTAACAGTGACAAGGGGAATTGAGTATTCAGGTATATGGAGCACAGTGCATGCAGGTGGATTTTATAAATGGATGCAGGGCAGAAAGAGGAATTATCAACTAAGGCAGCAAACACAGGTTCAATGGACTGGATTCCTCAGCAAAAGCAGTTATAGAAGGTTTGCTGTAGCTATTCCTGGGGGGTGTTCTTCTGATCCAAGGGCTCTGATGGTATGGTCCAACATCCCTAGTTACTTCATTCCCGCCTGTATGGGAGTCTTCTTCTTCTCAGCATCTGGCCTCAATCACTCTTGCTGCAATTAGAGCCCAGTTTTGTTCTGGTTTCACTGGATATCAAAAATAGTTTATTCCTCTGTACCTCATTTTTTTCGCTTGGAAAATAATTATGCATCTTTTCTTCCTAGATTTAAAGCAAGGAAATGGCTCTTTGGCAGAATCATTCTCAACATACTTAATTTATTTGACATACTTAATATAATTAATTTATTATTAATTTTATTATTTACTTTTTTAATCCACTGTTTTGCATGCAAAATGTTTTTAATAGGCATGATGTTTAGTTCAGGTGTAAACAAACAAGAAATTCTTGCTGTCACTGAAGCTGGCTACTGAAATAGAGGATGGGATCAGCAGAAGTATTAATTTAGAGGTCAGATAACTTCTTTGTTATCTGAATATGTGAGGTGGAACTGTTCTGGGAGGTGAGAGAGAGCTGGTGCAGAACAGCACCAAGTGCATGTGCCTCTTCATGTTAACACAGTAGGAATAGGAAAGGAGTTTACTGTAAGGGCTATGCTGTATGCGTATTTAGAAGGTAAAGCCTTTTATAGCTGTTGTAGTTAACTCTGTGGTTTTAATGACAGCTGTGCATAAACCAGGACCATGCAAACCACCAGGTGGGTGGAGGACGTGACAAGGGCACAAGCCAAGCTGCTGTTCAGTTCATGCACATCCTAAGACAAAAGCACACGTTGTCACAGCCAAGCTAGGGTTTTAATAGACATAATCCTTGGAGAGCTCCTGGGAGACACATGAATCAAGGAGAGGAAATGGTAGGAAGTATTTGGTTGTGCTGAGCAGTGATGAGTCTTCCAGTCCTTATAGTGCTGAGATGTGGAGCCCTGAACTGTTGTAAATGCTGCATTTCATGCCAACAGCTGTTCAGAATCACTCATCTTGGGGCTCACTGGACGTCTGTCCTAGACTAAGTCATTCCATCTCGCTATATTTGGCTGAATTTATTGCTAGGACAGTGTCATTAAGTGCATTAATAGCATTTTAGCTCTCATTTGATCTTGTGGAAGCAAGCATAGCAGAATTGGAAAATACCATGTCTGCTCAGTGGGACATTGTGACAGTGGGAGATATTTTTGCCAAACATCTCCATTACAGTCTGAACTATAGTTAGCAGGCAAAAAATAGGTGATGCTTTCACAGGGAAGCAACAGAGATACATTCTGATAAAAATTCCAGAGATGCTACATGCTTCCTAAATAAGATCTCTGCTTATGTATTGTAGAGATAACAACAGGCAGCTATGTTGGTAGATTTAAAAATGCACCAACATCTGCTCCTTGCAGGTAAACAGTAGTTTTATGCTTGTCAAAGAGAGCTATTTTTTTTTTTTTTTGGCTTTATTTCAACTCAGATTTAATTTAAAGCTGGATTTTATGTTACTGCATGTACAGAGTTTTCAACCTGGTTTGAAACTGGTAGCACTGTTTAACACTGACATTTAAGCCTCAATGCAGAAGATGTTACAATGGTGACCTAAAACACCCATACCTGCCTAGAGATAATTGTTTCTAAACAGCAACGATGGCAGTGCTTTGGATGCTGTGATATTTGGGTTTATTCTGTTATCCATAAGTGAGGCAGGTGGTAAGATACAGTTTGCAAAGCTGAGGAAAAACATTCCCCCCAAACATTCTCAGTCTTTCTGGCTCCATAGAGCAGAAGCCTGTGACTTGGGACCCTCAGAGTACTTAGGTATGTGCATGTGCATATGTATGTGAAATTACTGAGCCTCTGCTCTACTGGAAACATCAGATTTCACAACTTGAAAATAAATTTGGCTTTAAAGGTAGAGCCTCTTCTAAGATTTGGGTGGATTTTTTTTAATACAGCTAGTAATAGGAGAAACACAAGCAGATGTTTTCTAAGGAAGTACTACAGAAGCGTTACACTCAGCATTGGTCTATGTCCAGTAGTGACTTTCATGTATAACACAGCCCTTTCTACAATCAGTTTTTAGCTATCTGTGAGCTTGGTTAGCTCCCTGACATAACGAGTTCCTCTGCAAGTGCAATATGTTGCCCAGAGAAGCTGTGGCTGCCCCATCCATGGCAGTGTTCAAGGACAGGTTGGAGGGGGCTTGGAGCACCTTCCTCTAGTGGACAGTGTCCCTGCCTGTGGCAGGGGGTTGGAACTGGGTGAGCTTTAAGGTCCCTTCCAACACAAAGCATTCTATGATTCTGTGATTCTGAGTGTGCGAAGACCAAAGGATTCTCTCATCATATAAATCTCAAATGCTCTGCAAACACAAAGGCATGAAGACAAAATGTTTCATTGACTGGCTGGTACCAATGGTATAGTGAGGCCTGTGATAGTGAGATGATCCTGCCCCTCTACTGAGGCGATCCTGCCCCTCTATTCTTCTCTTGTGAGACCTCACTTGGAGTATTGTGCACAGTTCTGGTGTCCTCAACATAAAAAGGACATGGAACTGCTGGAACAAGTCCAGAGGAGGGCCACAAGGATGATCAGGGGACTGGAGCACCTCCCGTATGAAGACAGGCTGAGAAAGTTGGGGCTGTTCAACCTGGAGAAGAAAAGCTGCGTTGAGACCTCAGAGCAGTGTTCCAGTATCTGAAGAGGGGCTATAAGTATGCTGGGGACTGTAGTGACAGGACAAGGGGGAATGGGTTCAAACTTAAACAAGGGAAGCTTAGATTGGATATAAGGAAGAAGTTCTTTACTGTAAGGATGGTGAGGCACTGAGATGGGGTGCCCAAGCTGTGAATGCTCCATCCCTGGCAGTGTTCAAGGCCAGGTTGGACAGAGCCTTGGGTGACATGGTTTAGTGTGAGGCGTCTCTGCCCATGGCAGGGGGGCTGGAACTAGATGATCTTAAGGTCCTTTCCAACCCTAACTATTCTATGATATAATAGCAAAAGGAGTCACAAGATTCATAACATTTATTTTTGTTTGTACATGTCTTTGTAGACTTTGTGTTTTATATGCAGTGCATAAAATACAAGTCTTATGCTACCACTGTTCTGTTTCTGATGCAAAAGGGCTTCCAGCAACACCTTGAAAACCATTTTAGGTAGGAATCTGAAAGCTTTTTGAAGTCAGCTTTGGTCAGGGTCATGGTATGTTCACAGAAGAACAGCAAGCTGTTTTTATCTTGCCTTCAATGTTAAAAATATCTCGTGCACAGAGACCATAACAAAGGGTAGGCATCTGAATTGGCATATCTTGACTGGTAGTTCCTAAAAGACTTATCATTATAGTCAAATCTCACATGAGTACTGAAACATTGGAATGCATCAGCACCTAACAGTTGACCTCTGTTTTATACTTCCTCTTGAGCCCTAACGTTTCACTGTGAAAGCATTAATTTCTAGGTAGCTTTGCACTAGACATCATGCGGTAAGAAAGGAGATAGAACTCAACAAGCTGGCAGGACTGAGAATCCTAATGGATTTTAATGAACACAGTTGTAGTGGTAGTTTTAATTCTTTTAGTTTGTTGAGTGGAACTCGTGGACTTGGGGAACTGTAGGCTGGTTTTGCTTTCATAGTTGGATTATGACTTTATCTGGTCTCTTCAAAAGCAGCTCAACAGTAGTACCGAGTCTTGCTTTGTATTACTACAGGAGTTCTTTTTCATTGTTGCAATGGTTTGTAGAGACCTCTTACAAATGTGCACATAGCTTCTTGTCTGTGGCAGGACTTCGTACATGCCATAAGTGCATTTAGTTGGAAAACTCTGTTGTTTGGTGTCAACCTCCATGCTGAATGCGGAGAAAGTTAAAAGTGTTCATCATCATAGAATTATCATAGAAGGGCTAGGTTTGGAAAGGACCTAGTTCCAGCTGCCCTGCCATGGGTTTGAGTAATAACTTGTAGCTCATGTTTACATCACATTTGCATCACAAAGGCAGCATTCTTAGTAGGATGTTCCACATTTGGCTGCTTAAGCCTATGTCCAGACTAAGTGCAGCTACTACATTTTGATCCTCACTTGAAAATCTAGTCGCTTCCAGATATTTTGGGAAGTCTGTTCAAAGCTTACCAGACAACTGCTGCTGTTTTAAAAGCTGCTGCTAAGCAGTGACCCAGCTTATTGCCTCTGATATCCCCTCTTGTTTCTTGATGCTCTTCTCCCGCAGCTGCAGTGGTGGCTTTCTCTGTAGCATCTCCAACACTAGCAATCTCTCATGTCACAGATGACAGGATTACACACCCTTTCATCACCACATTTTCTGGCTAACTGCGGTTTCCTGCAAAGGTACTAGAGGCATGTGATGGGATTTTACACCCATTTTTCTTTTCAAAGAGATGAAAAAGAAAGATCTACTTTTCATGGATGATATGCTAGGAGGAGATAAAAGTGTTTGATGAGCATAGTGATAATGACATTACACAGCTTTCTTCTGCCACTGGCTTGTTGAAGAATAACCTGGTACCTTGGACTATGGCTCCAGGAAGCACAGCAAAGATACTCGTTTTCTCTTGCAACACTTTATGTTTTAAAATCTAATGCTTGACTCTCTCAGACCTGATTTTCTACTTGGTCGGGTCACCACCAGCTTAGAGCAAGCTGGCTCCGTGGTGTCTGGCAGAGAGAGAACTTTTTGCTTAGGGAGTGTGCAGTGGCTGCTGGTTGGTCCTATGTTCCTCCAGAGATGATGTAGATGTGACTGTTTTCCTGGATTATGGATACAGTTCTGTCCTGCCACTGTGTAACCTCCATATAATTTAAATTCTGTGTGTCCAAAGGAGGGCAATGGAGCTGGTGCAGGGCCTGGAGCACACGTGTGATGGGGAGCGGCTCAGGTAACCGGGGGGGTTTAGTCTGGAGAAGAGAAGTCTCGGGGGGACCTTATCACTCTCTAAAACTGCCTGAAAGGAGGTTGTGGTGAGGTGGGGTTGGTCTCTTCTCCCAAGTAACAAGTGACAGGACAAGAGGAAACGGCCTCAAGCTGAGCTAGGGGAGGTTTAGATTGGACATTAAAAACAATATCTTTCCTGAAAGGATTGGAGCAGGCTGCCTAGGGAAGTGGTCACTATCCTTGGAGGCATTTCAAATATGTGTAGACATGATGCTCATAGACATGGTTTAGTGGTGGACATGGCAGCACCAGGTTAATAGTTGGATGTGATGATTTTAAACGTCTTCTCCAAGCTTAACAGTTCTATGATTCTAAATAACTTCCTATTTTGCTTGGACTTTGAAATGAATAGGTTTATTCTGAGCTTAGCAACAGTGCTGGTTTATGCCCAGTTAAAGCCAGCCCCACTGCTAAAAAAGAAAGTCTTATTCTTCCTAAATTCCTTCTCCCATCTGCCAGCACAAGCATTTATGTGGCCCCTCCATGAACTACAGCAGGGAGCCACTGAATATTCTTGTTTTCTTTCCCAGACAAGTTTTTTTTCAGATTTAGTTCATCATGCAGCCACATGGCCATTTGCTGTCCCAGGGGAGGAACTGGCACAAGGTGAGAACACACATAAGAAGTGTGAGGAAGATCTGGATTGCATCCTTTGATACAGTGCCAGTTCATATCAGCTTGATTAACATTAGCTAAGCAGTTCAGAAAGCTGAGGAGAATCCTCCATGTGTTCCCACTGTAAATGTGTGCTTGTGCTGTGGTATCCTCTGGTTTAAGTGTGTACAAAGTAGGTGGCTGGTCAGGTTCTTCCCATTCAAACCCTACTTCTAGGCTTCAGCACAGCTTGCTTGCCTCAAATAAATGGCCTGTTCAACAAAAATACCCCGCTGCAGATGGATTCCTTCATGGTTCTGTTCCATGTTCCTTAAATAGGCTCCTCAGTATGCATAATTATTGCTGCTTTACTACTGACTTAGCTTCTGGCTGTTTGAGGTGTAGCTGTAATGACAGAGCTATCCTTCCTTGAATACACACACTGTCTGGCATATAGCATCTTTGTTGATGTTGTTAGGTGGGATGACCAAGCTGACCATCACCTTCACTTAGACACAGACTGTCAGTGTCTCCAGGCAGCACTTTGGTATTTGTGTGACCCGTAACCAAGCAGCTTCTCTTCCTTGGAATGGATGTTAGCTCTGTTATAACTTTGGAAAGTGATTTATCAATGTATTTTTCTTCCCTTGTACATTGGAAAAAGCGATGTCTTACGTGTTGCCTTTGGGTGAGGAAGAAATTCAGCCTTTCAGCAGCTGTGGCACAATTTCTCCTTTTTGCTGAGGGAGTAAGGATATGAATCCAAGTCGTCCAAACAAATCTGTGGCAGAAAACAGTGTTACTTCCACTCTTCTTTGATACAGCTGAGCAAAGAAGTTTGTTCCAAACCTGCGGCTTCATACAGACTGCTGGGAACCTTAGTAAGGGGCTCTGAAGGTAGATATATGATAAAATGAGAGTAATTAACCCTTCTGCACTTGCCTTTCTTATCTCTAATTTTACTTTAGCAGTTACACACAAACAGTAACATCACAAAACATTGACAATCACTTTACATATAGCAATGAATCTCAACTGTCAACAATGTCTTGTCCAAAATCACAGAATCTAACTGAATCATAACATCATCCTAGCTTGTTATAGTTTTTCTTGCATTTCAGAGAAGGAATCTCTAAGAACAGTGTTTGATATACAGCAAAGCTAATTCTAAAGGCAGGAAGAAGATTAGACTCATGGCAACTAAAAGGAAGATTCAGACATTAGAAAGAAACATTGAGAAAGGCAGGAAAAGTATGGGTCTCAGTGGCAGGAGAAATTACATCTTACAAAAAAGTAATGTGCCATTTAGAGAACAAAAAGAGGAAAAATATGGTGACTATGGGAGCAATTTCTAAATAACTTAGGGATGAGAGAGAAATACAGAAATAGGAACAGGCAGAAAGCTGGAACACATTGTCATGTGCTGAAAATTGTTAGTAGGTTGTTTTTCAACACCGCCTGCAGCCCTCATTGATTTTGCACGAGCTGTGGGTGCTCAGCACATTCAAAATTAGGCTGTGGAGCCCAACATGTATCCAGCTGCAATCAGGCAGAGGCTTTCTGTCTGCTCTGGTGGGGTCCAAGTGATGGGATAACAGAAAGGACTCATCCTTGGGGCAGCACTGTCTTGGTGTTTGCTTTCTGATAGGCTGATAGAGAGTGCTCAGTAGAAAGAATAACTTCTGAGGCTGGGTAGATGCTTAATAAGAGACTAGGGCAAAGCACCAAAAACCCTTGGCAGTATCGGGCTTAGTTACAGGCTTGTGTATCCAAGAATAATAGAGATAAGGAAAAAACCCTTGCCATGTGTGCTTCAGAAAGCTAAACTGTTTCAAACCTCAGCAGCTCTTGTGCAGTCAGGGCTTTCTGCCTCTGTCATTAACAGCCTCCAAACTGACTTTACATTGGAATGACACCACTTACAGAGTGATTTAGGCCTGCCTTTCCCACCTCCCTGTGCTTTATGTGACTTGCGTTGAAAATCAATGGTATCTTTCAGCACAGGCTATAAATGGAGCTAGACCATCACCTGGTCTGGTTAGGCTCCCCTGTAAACTAGATTTCCTGTGCGGTCCCATGATTTGGGGATGTACTTCTATTTTGGATAGGGAAAACCAAGTCTGGAAAGGTGCTGTGGAGATCTAGTCTCAGTTCTGCTGGTGGAGCTGGTAGAATTTACTGCAAATAATAGAGGAGTATGAATGTTTGTCATGTTTGAACATGAAAAACCCCATGCAATGCCTTAAAGGTTCCATCATGGCATATTATAGTTTTCCTGAAGCCCAGTGGTTTTCCTGAACCCTGTAGCTCCCAGTATTTCTGCTGGTGACAGGCGGGATACACCAGTCCCAGAGAAAAAAAAGGGTTTTGGGGCAGGAGTTAGCAGGGCTTATTGACAGGGCTTTAAACTAGTTAGGAAGGGGGGAGGGGATTTAACTGGGCCTGTTGGGGACAAGCCCAAGAGGAACATGCTAGGGATTGAAGGATGGCGGGCTAAGGAGGACTATCAATCTCTTGTTTCACTTGTGGGAAAGGATAGCTCTTTAGACCCTGTCCCGCAGGGGAAAAAGAGTACTAGGACTGGCTCCCTGAAATGCCTGTACACCAATGCACGCAGCATGGGGAATAAACAGGAGGAGTTAGAAGTCTGTGTGCGGGCTAAAGGTTATGATCTAGTGGCGATTACAGAGACATGGTGGGACAGTTCACATGACTGGAATGTGGTCATGGATGGCTATGTCCTTTTTAGGAAAGATAGGTCAGCGAAGCGAGGTGGTGGAGTTGCTCTTTACGTGAGAGAGCAACTAGAATGTATTGAGTTCTGTCCGGGGTCGGATGAGGAGCAAGTGGAATGTCTGTGGGTACGAATCAAGGGGCTGACTGGCACGGGTGATACAGTTGTGGGGGTCTATTACAGACCTCCTGATCAGCACGAAGGAGTTGATGAGGCTTTCTACAGGCAACTGGAAGTAGCCTCGCGACTACATGCCTTAGTCGTCGTGGGGGACTTTAATTACCCCGATATTTGCTGGAAGACTCACACAGCCAGTCATTCACAGTCTAGGAGGTTCCTCGAGTGCATTGATGATAATTTCTTAATGCAAATGGTGGACGTACCAACTAGGGGAGCAGCGCTGCTAGATTTAGTACTCGCCAACAAGGAGGGTTTGGTCGAAGTGGTGACGGTCAATGGCAGCCTTGGCTGCAGTGACCATGAGATGGTGGAGTTTAGGATCCTGTGTGGGAGGAATAGAATACCTAGCAAAGCCACAGTTCTGGATTTCCGAAGGGCCAACTTTGGCCTCTTCAGTCAACTGCTAAGGGAAGTCTCATGGGAAAGTGTACTAGGCGGTAAAGGGGCTCAAGATAGTTGGTTAGCATTCAAGGACCGCTTCTTCCAAGCTCAGGATCGGAGCGTCCCAATGAGTAGGAAGTCAAGTAAGGGATCTAGGAGACCGGCATGGTTAAACAAGGAGCTGCTGGGCAAACTCAAGTGGAAAAGGAGAATCTATGGATTATGGAAGGAGGGGCTGGCCGCTTGGGAGGAATATAGGACAGTTGTTAGAGGATGTAGGGAGGCAATTAGGACAGCTAAGGCCTCCTTGGAACTCAATCTTGCTAGTCGGGTTAAAGACAATAGAAAGGGCTTCTTCAAATACATAGCAAATAAAACTAAAACAAGAGGCAATATAGGCCCACTGCTGAACGAAGTGGGTACCCTGGAGACAGAGGATATAAAGAAGGCAGAGGTGCTGAATGCCTTCTTTGCCTCTGTCTTTACTCCTGCAGACTCTCCCCGAGGGCCTCGGATTTCTATAGCCCCAGAAGGAGTCAGGACAAAGGAGGAGTTTGCTTTGGTAGATGAGGATTGGGTTAGGGATCAGCTATGCAAACTGGACATCTGTAAATCGATGGGTCCGGATGGAATGCACCCACGGGTGCTGAGGGAGCTGGCGGAGGTCATTGCTAGGCCACTTTCCATCATCTTTGGTAAGTCGTGGGAAATGGGCGAGGTGCCTGAGGATTGGCGGATGGCAAAGGTCACACCAATCTATAAGAAGGGCAAGAAGGAGGACCCGGGTAATTATAGACCGGTCAGCCTTACCTCCATCCCTGGAAAGATGATGGAACAACTTATTCTTGACTCCATCACTAGGCATATCAAGGATGAGGGGGTCATTAAGAACAGCCAACATGGTTTTATGAGGGGGAAGTCATGTATGACCAACCTTATAGCCTTCTATGAGGAAGTGACTAGGTGGAGGGATGATGGTAGAGCGGTAGATGTGGTTTTTCTTGATTTCAGTAAGGCATTTGATACTGTCTCCCACAGCATCCTCATAGATAAGCTGAGGAAGTGTGGGCTTGACGATCAAGTAGTGAGGTGGATCGAGAACTGGTTGAAAGGAAGAAGGCAGAGAGTTGTGGTCAATGGCGCAGAATCTAGCTGGAGGTCTGTGACTAGTGGAGTTCCTCAGGGGTCGGTGCTGGGACCGGTGCTGTTTAATATTTTCATCAATGACCTGGATGAGGGAACTGAGTGCACCCTCAGCAAGTTTGCTGATGACACAAAACTGGGAGGAGTGGCTGACACACCAGAGGACTGTGCTGCCGTTCAGCGAGACCTGGACAGGCTGGAGAGTTGGGCGGGGAGAAACTTGATGAAATTTAACAAGGGCAAGTGTAGAGTCTTGCATCTGGGGAAGAACAACCCCATGTACCAGTACAGGTTGGGGGTTGACCTGCTGGAAAGTAGTGAAGGGGAAAGGGACCTGGGGGTCCTGGTGGATAGGAGGATGACCATGAGCCAGCAATGTGCTCTTGTGGCCAAGAAGGCAAATGGCATCTTAGGGTGCATTAGAAAGGGAGTGGTTAGTAGGTCAAGAGAGGTTCTCCTCCCCCTCTACTCAGCCTTGGTGAGGCCGCATCTGGAATATTGCGTCCAGTTCTGGGCCCCTCTGTTCAAGAAGGACAGGGAATTGCTTGAAGGAGTCCAGCGCAGAGCCACAAAGATGATTAAGGGAGTGGAACATCTCCCTTATGAGGAGAGGCTGAGGGAGCTGGGTCTCTTTAGCTTGGAGAAGAGGAGACTGAGGGGTGACCTCATCAATGTTTACAAATATGTGAAGGGTAGGTGTCAGGATGATGGAGCTAGGCTTTTTTCAGTGATATCCAGTGATAGGACAAGGGGCAATGGGTGTAAACTGGAGCATAGGAAGTTCCACGTTAACATCAGGAAGAACTTCTTTACTGTAAGAGTGACAGAGCACTGGAACAGGCTGCCCAGGGGGGTTGTGGAGTCTCCTACACTGGAGATATTCAAGGCCCGCCTGGACAAGTTCCTGTGTGATGTACTGTAGGTTACCCTGCTCTTGCAGGGGGGTTGGACTAGATGATCTTTTTAGGTCCCTTCCAACCCTTGGGATTCTGTGATTCTGTGATTCTGTGAAACCCCCCATGACAATGGTGAGCTTAGTCTTTCAGCACTGTTGTTGTCTTCTGGCTCCATATATTCAAGTCTCAAAGTCTTGTGATGAATAAAGTCAATGAGAGATGGAAATCCTTATATTCAAAATAATGAGGGAGCTTGGAGGTACCATGGGGGTGCTGGCTCTTGCAGGAAGAACACAGCCGTTGTTGGTCATAGACTGCTTGTGACAGTTAGGTAGAAGTTTGGCACAAACCCTATGGCCTGGCTAAATGGCTGCTTTCTTCAGCTTCACTGGAAAATCTGTGACCTTTTGCAGTAATGAATCAAGGTCTTTGCATCACCTGAAAGTTTATCTGATTTCGGAATGTTAAACGTTAAAATGATTTTGGAAGCAATTCACAGCAGAAGTGAACTGTGAGAACAAAACTAAGCTCAGATCTAGGTAAGCTGCCACATTAACACCTGCAACAGTGAGCAGGAACACCTATTTTTAAGATCTGTGATGAAACCATTGCAAGTTCTGGGTCTTGCTGAGCCACCTTTGGAAGCCTATGTTGTTTATCCCTGTGCTCAGGACCAAAGCAAAGCTTGTAATTTAAGTGTCTAAGGAGTTATTTTTAGGCTGTAGATGGAGCTTTGATACAAGTAAACCTGGTGTGGATTCTGCAAAAGACACCTTCATGCTACTACTGGAGTTCAAACTCAGATGATATAACCATATCCCTTTTCATCCTTTGGTCATATGATGTGGTGCATCCTTTCTTCTGTGGAAGTTTGTGAGGGTTATCAGCTCTTCCTGCCATTGAATTTCAGCTTCTCTTTTTGTTTTCAAATGAGATAAGCCAACAGGCAGAATTGAATGCAATGTACTGGTCTGCTGAGAATATTTCTTTCCCAGTGCTAGAGCTGCAGCATGGTTTGTCTAGCGGGTTATTTTTGTTAGTAAATTGTAGGGTTAGTGTTTCGATCCCATCATTCTCCCTACAAGTTATACCCAAATACCAAATTCCTTTTCAAATCAGTAATCTCATTTGTAATGTGAAACAAAAGCAGTGGGAGCATTTTGAACACCTAGAACTGCTTTTTGATAAAGTACTCATTAGGTTCTTTTAAATGCAAATAAGAGATTGTAACAAGCTCTGCTGTATTAATGTAGTTGCAAATGATGGAGAATTGTTCAGATTTCTGCATAAAATGCCTCTTGGCATGCTCTCCATTTTGGTAAGTGTGAGTAGTACTGCTAATGCTGACCAGAAGGAGGGTAGGTATCTTTCAGGGAAGGTAGCTCAATAGGATGATATGGGTTTTGATGCTTGCTGTCCTAAATTGTTGAATAGCCTTGTGTGATGTCAGGTTTCAAAACTGTTTTTTTCCTTACAGTTTAATAGTTAACTTTTAGCGTCAGGTTGGCTATAACTTTATATATATTTATATATGTTTTATATATATATCTATCTATAATATACATAGATATGTGTGTATGACTGTCCATGTATAGCACATTTATTTCTCTATTTATAGATATATAAACTCCGGAAAATGAAGCTGCATCCTTCCAGCCTGAAGCATCAGTCTTTTTTTTTTTACAGTGAGGTAGATAAAAAGCCATCACATGTTAAAACCCGAGTGAAGATGAAATACAGGACATTTTTACTGCAGTGTAACTACACACAATCAACCCAACCTACCACCTCTGGGCAAGGCTTCATTTAGCTACACTGCAGTGGAAATCACTGTGCTTTGTTCCTCCAGGGTTTTATAGCAAGATGGATAGCATATATTAGTTAACTACTATAAAAACCTCTCAGTTTTGGCAGTGAAGTCATAACATTTCTGTGAGAGGCTGCAGTACTAATATGACTCAAGTAGGATGGTGCAGCAGAATTGTAGTTGCTAGTGCTAACGCTTTCTGGCAAATGACTCAAATAACTTAAAGAGTGTTTCTGAATTTAAAACAGATGTTGGATCAAAACTGAGATCCATGAATTGAATTAAACATTATTGTGTCTTTATATTCAAGTATCTTCAGTGGTATTCGTATCATCTAACTGCAGTGGCCTGAAAGATATTTGTCTAGACTCTTGATAGTGGAAAGGAATAGATACCTCCAGAGAGTGATTCATCCTTTTCAAAGAAAAGTGTTTAAGACAAGGTGGCATGATTCAACCTCTGGGTGCCCATCTCTTTTCATTAACTTCTGAGAGAGCTTAGATAAGTTGCTCTCACCATATTCCAAACTTAAACAGGGGAAGTTTAGATTGGATATAAGGAAGAAGTTCTTTACTGTAAGGGTGGTGAGGCACTGGAATGGGTTGCCCAGGGAAGTTGTGAATGTTCCATCCCCGGTGGTGTTCAAGGTGAGGCTGGACAGAGCCTTGGGTGGCATGGTTTAGTGTGAGGTGTCCCTGCCTATGGCAAGGGGTTGGAACTGGGTGATCTTGAGGTCCTTTCCAACTCTAACTATTCTATGATTCTATTCTATTCTATGATTCTATGATTCCTCACTTTGGCTACCAAAAGCCACCCAGATCCAGAGTTAGATCTTTCCCTGCCATATTCTGGGAATACAGTATTTCTTTATTCCAGTAAACCAGTCTCTTGGGATTTAAATTGTGAATGCAAATATAGACCAGTGAGGTTGTAAGCTTAGGTGTGTGATGCATTTCTCATCTAGCTATCTGATACTGCAGTATTTGTGCAGTCACAGGGGTTAGTGCCAGTTTAGAGGACTGTTGTCAAGTACTGCCATGTGTTTTGGGTCAAACGTACTGCTAAATTTACTTCACCCCTAAGGGACTAAGAATGGTTTGTTCTCCCTTATCTTGGGCTTCTTCCTAAACAGTGTTAAATCGACTCTTGAAGTGAAGTATATCATGATACTACCTGCTGCAGACAGTTGCCTCATTATAGAAAGGAGATAATGGTTTAAGAAACAAGTAATGGCTGAAATACAATTAAGAGTAACAGAGAAGGCGACAGCGTTTAAATTTAATGTTGGTGGAAATAGTCTTTTTTTTCTTGGTTAATTGAAGGATGAAGGTTGCACCCTGAGACAGGCCTGCAAATCCACTCTCGTTTAATGATCTTTCCAGTTTTCTCTGTACAAAGTCAGACCCTAAAATAAACTGTACTATATGGAATTCAGTTGTAGGACCTGATCAAAAAACCCACTGCAGCTGCTGATGCATTCTGTGGGCTTGGGGCTAGGAACAGGACTGGAAAGCTGGCAAATGACTTTCAAGCTAAGTAGGGATTTAGGTAATTAAAACATACTTGTTTAAGTTTATGATGAATTCACAGTGGCTGCCACTTGCAGAAGTGTTGCTGTGAATGGTGGCTCTGTAGTAGTCCCTGCTGGAAGGCAGCATGACTTGTTTTGAATATCCTGACTCTTGTCTATAAGCATGATGCACATAGTAAGGATCATGACAGAGGGGGGATGTGCTCAGGGATAACAATCCCAGGGAACTGAAGTGATCCAGACCAGCCTTTGAGTCTCAGATTCCTGAAACCAAATCTCAGCGCTCTGTGGTGCAACTCTAGCAGAGGTAAAAGAGGTCTGCTAGCACCTTGGGAAGGTCACTGTGGTATCTGGACTAAGAACCTTAGATAGCTATTTTTCCAGTTCCCGACGCTATATTTCCCTATGTATTTTGGCAGTGCTTAGCCCCATGAGTCTTGTTAGAGCACAAACACTGGGCATAATGCTCCTGCTTTAGTACAGCTTATTGACAACCTGCAATCACAACTTCCCTTAAAGAGAAACAACCCCCCTTCAACACTTATGGCTCAATTAGTTCAGAGCTTGCTGCTTTAATGAAAAGCGTACAGAGTACAGAAACAGAAAGAAGTCATCATTATCTTAGCTGTAACACGTAGGCCATGAGTCTTACTTGAGCTGTGAGTATATAGTATCCTATGAAAGAAGGCAGACTGTCTTAGAAAATTTACTGTGTTGGTTACAAATCAATATATTTAGGGAGGTATCCGCACTATTCCTCCAAGCTATCGGAGCTCTGTGCTAGAGTAGAGATTCATGAATGTTGATTTTTAACAGAGCTGCTTCAGGACTAATGTAAAATTTGCAGAGCTGCAAATCCTTCTGAGATTCAGCATCATTTTCACTGATTGTTCTTATTCCTGTGAGCAAACACAGGAGCTGATGCTTGTCTTGTTTACCTGACAAGCTGTCCTGTGACTGTGTGGTGGCCTTAATAATATCCCAAAGAACTGATTTCCTTGGAGCTAATATTATATTTATAATGTATTTGTCACCAGCTGAATATTTTCATGCTCACAGTTCTTTATATGCTGTGAGATGCTGGGGTTTCACACAATGGATGATGGTGCGCAGGAATCTCTTTAATTTATGGCTGGTTCAGAATGAAGGGTTTTCATCATCTATAATTACCATTTTATCCCAGTGGGTGATTGTGGTTTTTCACTGTAAAGCTTTTTGCATATTATTCAGTTAAAAATACTGTCCTGGGTACTTGCTGACAGCGCAGGAATACAGCATAGGACCACTAAGCAAATGGAATTAGTGGATGGGTTGTTACACCCTGCCACCACATTGAGCTCTACAAATTATTCCTGAGTTGATTACATCTCTTCAGTACTTTGGATTTGGATGTGGATATATTTATCTGTTCTAGAGCAGGGGGCCTGTAATAAAGAAAAGTCTCAGTTTTTGTCTTTGATTTTTATAGGTGCATTCCTAGATCATAAAACATTTTGTCTTGCTGAAATTTCCAACCCCATCTCTTGGTCTCACAGGGGCAAGAAGGTTTTTCCTTGTTCAGATCCTACCGCAGGTTTTTTCCTTTTTTCAGTTTTTTTAACACTGATCATCTTAGCTTAGATTATAACTAGAGTAGTAAATTTTATTTTGAAGCTCTCATGTGGAGCATGGAGTAGTTTCACTCATCTGTGTTTATGCTCAGTAATATCTCACTGCTGATTATTTTCCATGCACTAGTAATGTAGCAAGATAATAATTGTTTACTTAGGCAAACATCTGAAAAAGTATGAGACTGTTTTGCCACAACTTCATGAAACTATTCTCATCAAGGCTGAGTTATTTCAAGTGAATCCAGTGGTTTTCTTAAGCTCACACAGCAGGGCAGTAAAAGATCTCTGTAAAAACCCTTGGTACACCTGATTTACACATGGTGCAGTTCCCTTCCTTATGGGAAAATGAAGATTTTCCAGGGAAAGTTTGGTGTACCAAAGCATAAAGAGGATGCTTCTTGGGGTTTAGAGATCCTGTGTTGTATCCAACCTCTTCAGTGCTTAAATAATTCTTGTTCTACTAGTAGGGGAGAGACAGAAAACTAATCTAGAAATTCCTAGGAGACTGTTCCTCAATCCTGGATACACATGGAAGTATTATGTGTGTGTGTGTATGTCCCTACATCTTCCTAGTGTGCTCAGCACAGTCCATTTAAGATAGGCCTGACCTGCCTCTGTAGGTCTCTGGGTGGTGTTTCTGCTCATGCCTCTTCTACTGCTGATTGACAAGGGTGATGTTATGTTGGTGCAGTCCAGGAGTGGTGCAGGAGACCTTGGGGCTGTAATTGTGTGGTGCTAGCCCTTTAATCTTCTGTTCTTTTCTTTCTTCTTCTCAATAATTGTCTTCCCTTCACCATAAAAAATACAGGAGAAAACCAGCTTTTCAGGAAAAGTGTTTTCTACCAGTAACCCTGTGCTGTGGTGGAGCAAGAGGGAGAAATGCCAAGAAGAGCAGATGAATTTATGCCATCAAGTTCATAGTCACAGAAGTTGGTTTGCCTGTGGTTTTTCTCCGCCACCCACACTTCATTATAGCATAAGCTTCCAAGTAACCTGCAGTCATCAGAAACAAATAGGACTGAGGGCACCAAGGGCATTCCCCCTTTCATCTGCTTTGCCCAGGGAGGCACTGCCTGTGATTGTACAGTTTCAAGCTGAGCAGGAGATGAAGTATTGGTCCACTAAGTGGAAGTGCTGACTGGTCATCTGATTGTGGTCACTGATAAAGGACTGCATCTCTCATGGACTCAAGCATCTTCCATAATCCTACCTTGAAATTATCCTGTTTGGGAATACAAGTTCTATCCAGCATTCTTTAATTTCTCCTTTTTTTGCACTCAGTTCTTTTTATAGCATCCACTATTTTTTTGATGTATACATATGCCTACATATATATATATATATATATATACACACACATACATATATATATATAACTGGAAGTGAATCACGTGGTTATCTTTCAGTAAATGCGAATAAAATGTGGGGAATGAAAACCACAGGAATGTCTAAACATGCTTTTCATACTGGGTGGATCTGTGCTCCCATGGGGGGAGTGGAGTATCCTAATTTCAGAATAGTACAGACTGAGTTTTCTTTAAATCAGTAGATGTTTAATTATAAAATTTTGGAAAGGAATGTGGAAAACATAGACATGTATCTGCAATGTGCCTATAATTGTGCAGTCATTTCTGGGGTTTTGTTTGGTTTTTGTTGGCTGTGGGTTTTTTTGACACGTTAAGGATGATTTTCCCAGGGTTGGTGGGACCTATGAAAAAGCAGCTGAAGTCAGTAAAAAGAAACCAACACCTGTGTGCTTTTCTGCTCTTAGGCTGTGATTCACAGAATCACAGAATAGTTTGGGTTGGAAAGGACCTTATGATCATCCAGTTCCAACCCCCTGCCATGGGCAGGGATACCTCACACTAAATCATGTAACCCAAGGCTCTGTCCAACCTGTACTTTAACACTGCCAGGGATGGAGAATTCACAGCTTCCTTGGGCA
This sequence comes from Lathamus discolor, assembly GCF_037157495.1. Classification (NCBI taxonomy): domain Eukaryota; kingdom Metazoa; phylum Chordata; class Aves; order Psittaciformes; family Psittacidae; genus Lathamus; species Lathamus discolor. Next base: position 155,328,964 of record NC_088885.1, on the reverse strand, counting down.
ACCCATTCCAGTGCCTCACCACCCTTACAGTAGAGAAATTCTTCCTTATATCCGATCTAAACTTCCCCTGTTTAAGTTTTAACCAGTTACCCCTTGTCCTGTCACTACAGTCCCTGATGAAGAGTCCCTCCCCAGCATCCTGAATCCAGCATTCATGCCACTTTCTGTCTAAGATGTCAGGCTGGATGCTAAGTTTGATTCTCCCTACACTTTGTAGCTGAGGATGAACTGTTTTGGAGTGATAGTGTGAAGAAGTGCTTAATGTTAATTTTCATGAAGGAAAATGTAACACAGTGCTTGCTCCTCTACAATTCTGCTAGCAGCACTTAACCTTCCCTGCTAGGTATGCTCGTTCTGCTTTGGCAGCTCTTTTCAATGAAGGTGAAGCACAAGGAGATGAAATCCAACTGTGGGAGGCAAATATTTAGTTAAAATGCTCCACCTTAGAAAGTGATTCTAGTAAGAGACACCCACTGCAATATTAATTCAAAAGCAATTATATATAGCAGTTTACCTACGTGTATAAAGTGGTTAATGCACACAATATTAGATCTAGATGTGCAGCTTTATGTTTGTCTGGACAGATATGTGTGATGAAAACGGGCTTGCTCACTAGTTGTACAAGATATCAAGAGAATCCTGGCTCTGTGGACATGGTACTGACACTGCCTCCAATATAGACCCATTGAAACGTTGTCTTGTCTTTAGCTGTTGCTTGCCCAGCCCTCCTTTCAAATCAGGTGAGGAGAGGTGCCTACAGTCTAGTCCTGTGCCTCTGTTTTCTATGTATAGGTCCAAATTTTTCCTGGTCACTAGTTACAGCAATTGTGAATCTGCCTTATGATTCAGTAGTTTTTTCTAACCAGGGATAAATCTGGTCTTTCATTAGAAGCACTTCACTGTCCAGAGGTAACATTGCCATTCTCTCTCTATGCTCCCAACATTTACTAAAATGACTGGTCAAAGGCCAGGTTGGATGGAGCCTTGGGTGACACGGCTTAGTGTGAGGTGTCCCTGCCCATGGCACGGGGGTTGGAACTGGATGATCTTAAGGTCCTTTCCAACCCTAACTATTCTATGATACTATGATTCTCTCTGGAGCTTCTCACATTTATGATGTTTGAAGAAACATGATCTCAGTAACATATTCTGATTAAAAGAATGGACATTGTGGGATTTCTAGTTATTGTAGTCTAAGGCAACAGTTTAAAACATACCTCCCTTAGAAAAAGACTGCCAGTCTGTTTCATGTTTCACTCTTGGCTTTGGGCTGAATATCAATCTTATTTTTAAATTATTTTTTTATATGGAATTGTAAGTGACCTTGCACTGACATAGACAATTCATGCCACATTGAACACCAGTGTTTCTAAATTCCCAAACCACCTGTGGAATAATATATTAGGAGATATGACCATTAGTGCCCATCATGCCTTTGGAGAAGCATGGAAACAAGAGAACAGTGGGCCCAGGCCCATCAGTTATGTTAAAACTTGTTGCAGGTATTAATATGGACTTGTTTCCTTTGTGCTCCACTATAATCACTGCTGGAGTAACTCAGCCACAACTCTGCTTGTATTAGATAGCTCAGAGTGAGCTCCAAGATGGAGGCAATCAATCAGTTTAAATTAGGCATCCTTCTCTGTGGATGACTGTGCTGAGAGTAGTGATGGAGAGCCTGACTCTATACATGCACACACATAGGGTAGCAAGGGGGAATGCAGCACAGAGGGTTGCTGTGTTAACAAAGGCTTTTGGAAGATAGACAACTGCCAATACAAGACCTGGGCTCTGGCAGTGGCCCACCATAGTGCATGGGACACCCAGTGGGATGGGTTCTCTCTGTGCTAATGAGCTCTTTCCAGACAGTGACCAGACATGGTTCAAGGAATATTACAGGCTCAGGCTAGGAACCTTTTCCTAACATGCAGTGGGAATGTGGCATCCTAGGTTTGGGTGGATGGGAGTGGGAAGAGTATTTTGGCTCTGCCTTCTTGCCCTCCTGGCCAAAGTTTGGTTCGTATAGAGATATAGAGGTGTTGAGCACTGTAAAGCAGATGGGATGTTTGAGTGTGTGTCGTGGTTTAAATCGATCCACACAGCTCGTCCGCTCACTCCCCCCCTTCTTGCCCTCCCCCTGCTCCTGGAGGGACAGAGAGGAGAATCGAAAAGAATGCAACTCCCATGGGCTGAGATAAGAACAGTTTAGTAACTAAGGTATAACACAAACCACTGCTGCTACCACCAATAATAATAATGCCAAAGGAAATAACAAGGGAAGAGAATACAACACCTCAACACCAGCCGAGTTTGCTGATGACACAAAACTGGGAGGAGTGGCTGACACACCAGAGGACTGTGCTGCCATTCAGCGAGACCTGGACAGGCTGGAGAGTTGGGCGGGGAGAAACTTGATGAAATTTAACAAGGGCAAGTGTAGAGTCTTGCATCTGGGGAAGAACAACCCCATGTACCAGTACAGGTTGGGGGTTGACCTGCTGGAAAGTAGCGAAGGGGAAAGGGACCTGGGGGTCCTGGTGGATAGGAGGATGACCATGAGCCAGCAATGTGCTCTTGTGGCCAAGAAGGCAAATGGCATCTTAGGGTGCATTAGAAAGGGAGTGGTTAGTAGGTCAAGAGAGGTTCTCCTCCCCCTCTACTCAGCCTTGGTGAGGCCGCATCTGGAATATTGCGTCCAGTTCTGGGCCCCTCTGTTCAAGAAGGACAGGGAATTGCTTGAAGGAGTCCAGCGCAGAGCCACAAAGATGATTAAGGGAGTGGAACATCTCCCTTATGAGGAGAGGCTGAGGGAGCTGGGTCTCTTTAGCTTGGAGAAGAGGAGACTGAGGGGTGACCTCATCAATGTTTACAAATATGTGAAGGGTAGGTGTCAGGATGATGGAGCTAGGCTTTTTTCAGTGATATCCAGTGATAGGACAAGGGGCAATGGGTGTAAACTGGAGCATAGGAAGTTCCACGTTAACATCAGGAAGAACTTCTTTACTGTAAGAGTGACAGAGCACTGGAACAGGCTGCCCAGGGGGGTTGTGGAGTCTCCTACACTGGAGATATTCAAGGCCCGCCTGGACAAGTTCCTGTGTGATGTACTGTAGGTTACCCTGCTCTTGCAGGGGGGTTGGACTAGATGATCTTTTTAGGTCCCTTCCAACCCTTGGGATTCTGTGATTCTGTGATTCTGTGACCAATAACTCGCCCCACTCCCCCCAGCCAATCACCGACCGATACCTCCTCCAACCCTGTAGTCCCTAGCCCTTTCGGGTAACTCCCCGTTACATCCTGGGCATGACGTGCTGTGGTATGGAATACCTCTTTGGCTAGTTTAGGTCAGGTGTCCTGTCTCTGCTTTCTCCCGGCCTCCCCTCCTCCCTGGCAGAGCATGAGACTCACAAAGTCCTTGGCCAGACCAAACATTCGAGCAGCAACTGAAAACATCAGCGTTATCAGCTCTCTTCCCAGGCCAAAAAATTAAAACATAGCACTGCACTAGCTATTAAGGAGAAAAATGACTGCTACTGTTGAACCCAGGACATTGTGGAAGCATTGGGCCATACTACACTATTTTGTGGTGTGGATGGATCCCTCAGCTAGTCCTAAATGCTGTCATAGTGGTGGCACAGCTATCACTTATGCACATCACATCTGTGGTGTCTTCTTCTACGTTGATTTGGGTTTTCATACAATGAACTATGAAGTCTAATCTGAGATGCTGCTATGTTAAGGAGCTCAATGAAATACAGAAGCTCTGGAACCTCATGGCCAAAGCCAAGAACGTGATGTATTATATATAAGTGTTTCTCAGTGTTTACCAAGCCAAGGCTATCTTTGACCTCTCCACATAGGGAACTTGAGGCATTCCACCTTTCCTGCTTCTTCCTTTGCTCCCCAGCAAAGCTTTATTTAGATTAACCTCCTGATTCACACAAATGGCTCCACATCCTCAGGCTAGGTTTTGGGGACTAGCAGCTGTAACAAGACGTATCACTGTCTCGTAGCAAATCATTAGGGATAGCTCTTAGGTTGTAGCGTCTTGTGTTGCACTTTTAGCTTTGCTTCTCTGCTCTCACCAGCAGCAGCAGATGGGTGTTCACAAAACAAAACACTCAGTTACATTCTGTGCGCATTTACATTGATCTAAGTCCAGATTAATTTCACTTTAACAAATGAGTAACTAAGCAAGAGAGGTGGCCAATCACCACACTTAGCCCTAATGAGTGTTTTTCTTACCAGTGCTTGCAAAAAGCTGATCTGTTTTGTATTCTGAGCTAAAAAACACCCTCTGGTTTGCAGTAATTGTTGTCACCAGCGTGTGTGACATTCCTTTGGGCTTCCACAGCTGCTTAGAAAATCCTGGTGCAGCACAAAATAACTTAGCCAAGCCTCTGGCACTGAGCAAGTGTGGGCACGGGATGCTAGGCATGCTCTGCTATGGGTACTTCCCTGGAATTCATGCTGGCCTCTGTGTGCTCAGAGCTGTTTCTTGTGATAGCCTCTTTCCATGCAAATAGACCAGCTTTTGTGGAACACCAGCACAGACCTCTGTGAGTGGCAGCTGTGGCTGCAGTGAGGGTGGCTCTGCTTTGTTGTAGGGGTTGATGCTCACTCTGGGCTATTCAGAACCACAATTAAAGGAGGCAAGCAGCGGTTATTAGTTATGCTCACTGGGAGCACAATGAGGCTGGGTCGGTGTGCGAGGGAACCCCCTGGATGGTTCAGAGATCTCAGGCCTCCGAGAAACCCAGAGAGGGGAAGAGGACAAAGCTCCCGGTGCCAGGCAGGGACACTTGGACTCAACATGCCATACACAGAGTCCTGCTCTCTGGAGGGGACATTGGGCGATGCGTGGGAATGGTGCCGGTGCCAACAAATCCTGGCACTGGGGCCTTTGTTCACCAGTGGTATTTGCTGAGCTGATGGATCCTATTTCCATTGCCCTGAAGCAGGAGGTGGCAAAGAGCCAACTGGTCCATATTGTGGGGTGTGTTTTGGAGTTACTAAAAAGGGTTTTTAAATAAATGGATCAGCTTCCTTAGCTGTATTTTCCATCCTCTGCATTCCCCTCTCATGTGTATTCTGCTTAATTTTAACAGCGAATTTTTTGCCACTTCATGCTTTTGGCCACTCTAACTAGTGGTAATTGTACAGAATTGTTCTAATCTTATTAGAAAGCTCTAATGAAAAGCTTTAATGTTTCTAACTGTAATCTTGTAACAGACTTCATCACTCACTGTTCTTTCCTTCACATACAAAGTCCCACCCCAGTATGTGCCCTCATACACCTCTGCAAGCACAAACTCATTCTCATGCCATCCACTTCCAGAAACAATTTCTTTGTCAGGTCAACACAAAAAATATCCACTCCCCATGTCTATACTTCTGCAAACTAGCTCAGGTAAACATGCACAAACCTTCCTCACATTCAGTTAAGGCTCAAGTCTGTCTTTAAGAGGGTAAGAATCCAGCCTGAAAAAGGTAGCTGTTAGCATTGCAGTCCCTATGATAACATTACCAGTTCTCCCTCTGCATTGGCAATGTATAACTGCAAGCCAAACCTCACTGAATAGGCAAGTTCCCAGTAAGTAAAGCTGTGATGTTATTTTCCCGTAGCTCTCAAGGGACAGATGCTACAGATGATGTGATTCAGGCCAAGTAACAGCTCTGCATTGATCCCATTGGTATGCACAGTGGTCTATCTCCTCTGTAGCATGCACCCACACACCTTCCCCATTGTTTCTGGACCTTACAGGCAGCTGGTAATGACCCGCAGGGAGCTTTCTGTAGGGTTTCTCTTCTCCCTCATAAAACACAATGCTGCTTGCCCTGAACTTTGTCAGGTGTTTGTGAGCACTTCTATCTGTGCCTCCTTCGTGTATAGAGACACATGAGCATCCCAGCCAAGCTCTTTCCCCGCTCTTCCCTGCTTTTATTTTACCTTATGCCCAACACACTCTGTATGAAGTATGGGAAATAACTGCTGCAGATCTCCAAGGATTGCTTTTCTGGGTGTGGACTTTGGTAGTAATAATCTGCCTCTCTGCTGACACAGAAAAGGGGAGCAATATCTGAGGTAACAGATGGGGTAGGAAAAAGAACTAAAGCCGTAGAGTCTGCCCAATTCTCAGTGCCTGTGTGCCTCTTTGGTGGAAGAAGAGCATCTTTGTTTTAGTGCTATACAAAGGCAATGACTAACAGGGGTCCTGATGCTGCACAACTGTGTCCACCCACTGCTGTGCACAGTGGATTGTGCTGAGCAGGATCACAGTGTATCCCCATACCAGGTGATGCAGACTGAAGATGAGGAGCTGAGCATGAAACCCCTCTTCAAGGATGCACAGCAGAAGCATCTGCTTCTGCAGAAGCATCACTTAGACAAATAAGAAAGTCCAAAAGGAAGAAAAGGAATTGTTACTTAGCCTAAATTTGAAATGCAGGTCCAGGGGTCCTGAAAAACAAATTAGGGGTGTGCAAAATAAACTAAAATAAAACAACACCAAAACAAACACAACAAAACTGCCACAACACCAAACCAGAGAGAATTGGTGCTTTAAAATGTGCTGTGACTCTGCAAGGACACCTTCTGGAGATGGGTTTCACTACAGACCACTTCTATTGAGCTGCTACCGAGGCATTTGATAGCAGCAAATGTCTCCTTCCCTGAATCCACAATATCTTTTCCCTCTGAGACTAGAGAGCAATTGCTGCAGGTTGTCCTTCAGGGCTCAACAGAGGTCGAGCTGAAATACTGTACTTCTGCCTGCAAGTTTCATTTTATTTATGATTTAAACATCAGTTTCAACTCTCTCTTTCCTAACTGGCAGCAGATAAAATCATCCGCTCCCACATCATATACCCCTAGGTACATGGGCTTGTAGGGAAAGAAACCTCTCAAAATTGGCTTGGGACCTCTTAATTAAATGCCTGTCATAGGGAAAATGCTAATTCATCAAGCATGAAACTTCCTGGGAAAAGCCAATTTAGATGAGTTTTTGGTGATGGAGAGGGATTGGAAAAAAGTTTTAAAGTTATTAAAACGTCTCATTTTGATCTTTTTTTTTTTTTTCAAAGTGAAGAAGTTCTGTTTTCAAGTCAAAATGTCAATTATTTAATATACTTTTAAAAAATCAGTGCAAACCATGTTGTTCTTCAGTGAGTCAACGCGCTTGGTTCCATAGAGAGGAACCATGGCGATGGCTATGTTTGCACCAAGATCCAACCTTTCGTGGCTGTGGGGCTGGAACTCTTAGAGCATTAACTCCTCCTGGCGTATTTGTGTGGAGTCTTCTTGTGTTGTATTGCTATAACACAAGCAGAAGAATAGCACTATTTCATTCCAAATACATGACTAAAACGGCACAGGTGTATTGCACAGTTTGGCAGTCCTGTATTATGGCACAGGGAATGACAAATGGGAGCTTTTCTGGCACAGGTAGGTTCTTTGTGAGCAATGAAGACCTCAGTGTTCAGAAGTGGCAGGGCTGTAGCTGCTGATTGATACTCACGTGCTTTCTGTCTCTTGTATTGTTTCCTTTTTGTACTCCAGGTTGATCCTCTCCCCTCTCTCCCTCTGTGCTTCCCCTGAAGCATCATTTCAGACCTCTTTTATATTCCTTAAAAGCAATTTATTGTCATTTCTGAGTAGGGAAAACATGGAACGGGAGGGCAGGAAGAAGAGGAATCTGAAACATGTACTTGGGTAGAGGAACAGAGCTCAGGTTGTGCCTACTTTGATTGATAGCACCCCAGTGCTTGCTTTCCTTTGTATAGTGAAGAGGGGGCAGATGCCTTCAAAAGCACTTCCTACTTTGTTGCTTTTCTTTCAGCTACTTTCAGGCTTCAGAGGAGAGATTCCTGCAAGTGCCCATGACAGTAAAGATCCCAGGCCTTACGCAAACCTCCTTAGAGAGTGTGGGCCTGGTGGCACATATGGGAACTGGAGGGTAGATGAAGCTATTTGGATAAAATTAACACTGGACTGAAACTGTATTTCAAACCATAAGTCAGAAGTAAACCCAGTGCTTTCAGCCTGGCTTTTTGTGTTTGAAAGCTGTAAAATCTAGGTAGTCTCTTAAAGGTCTTTAAATCTGCAAAGATGCCAAGTGCCAATGCCAATGACCCTTTTAAACTCTTTGCATTTAAGGAAGTAGGCACTGGGCTCGATTCTGCATTCTGGTACTTGGTCTGGGACAAATCCTTGTTCTCACATGATCAATGTCTTCATCCCTATACTGTTTCATAGAATCATAGAATCATAGTTTCCATTGTTATTCTCTAGGTTTATCCCTATGAAGATTATCAGAGGGAGGCTTTGTTCTTAAAGGATCTCTTCTGAAGAGCTGTGCCACCAAAGTGTCACACTGGTTTCTCTAGTAGGTGATATGGGCCTTGTACATGCCTGCAATTACCTTCTGCCTGTACATGGCCAGTTCATGTCTTAGCCATGAAAAGTCAAATTCATGTAATGGAAGGATGTAGACTGCAACCAGCCAAACTCCTGAGTCTGCTGAGGTGCATCCAGGCCCTTCTGCCTGGAGGTAAATTTATCCTGGCTTCTTCTAAGAGGAAACTAAAGTCTTTAAACCAGCTGGATTTTGCAAAGGTGATTTCTTTACAAAACAAAACCAAATCAAATCCAGAGTCTAGTTTTGAATTTATATGGGAATTTCATTGCTTTGCTCTTGTGATATGATTATACCACTCCTGGTTAAAGTCCCAAAGCCACCACTGCAGAGCCCCCCAAAATACCCATGTGGAAGATGATACTGTTCAATTTGCAGTTGTATAATTATACCAGAGGAGTAATGCCAGTCAGAGTCCCTCTTAGAGCATGCCCTTGAGCTATATTTCTCTCTTGAAAGTTATTTGGGAACAACTAGTGTATATTTATTGATCAGCTGAAAAGATGTCAGCTTGAACCAAGTTGCTTCTAATTAATTCACTTTTAGAAGAACTGTGAACTAATGGAGTGCTGTAGGTGGAATTCTTGTTATTATTCTGGACAAGTCATTGTTCTTATTACAATTTAATAAATAAAATTATGTTTTCAGTCTTTGTAGGATTTTCTTTTTTAAAAGTAAGTTATAAACCCTAACTTGGCATCTCTCCGTTTTGACAGTGCTTGGATCAGGAAACTCTACACTCTTGACTTTTCATCAGGGACTGTAGTGACAGAACAAGGGGTGATGGGTTCAAACTTTAACAGGGGAAATTCAGGTTAGATATAAGGCAGAAGTTCTTTATTGTGAGGGTGGTGAGGCACTAGGACTGGTTGCCCAAAGAAGTTGTGAATGCTTCATCCCCGGCAGTGTTCAAGGGTGGGTTGGACAGAGCCTTGGGCAGCATGGTCTAGTGTGAGGTGTCCCTGTCCATGGCAGGGGTGCTGGAACTGGATGATCTTAAGATCCTTTCCAATCCAAACCATTCTATGATTCTATTATTTATCTGCTAATTCAATGATGGGCTACTCAGTAGAAACCCTTCAGTTCACTGGGATCAGGCACACTGCAGGGTGAAGCTTCGTATCTTTTCCAAGATGGGAGAACCAGAGGGAGGGGTAGACTCATGCCCTGGAGTAGCAATCAGTTCACAGCCTGGGTGGAAAGCGCTGCAGCTGCTAATCGCTTTCTTCAAAACCTTGTGCTGTTTGCCGACAAGCTCCTTGGCACACAGTCTGTGTATTTGTTTAGGGGCAGACACAAGCAAATCAGCTGGGAAGTGCTGAGGCCTGATGCTATATTCATAGTTCCCATAGTGCCATTTATTCCTTGTGGGAGCATGTGCAAATTAATTCTGTATGCTGCTCACTTAAATAATGCTAATTACGTCGGTCCTCTTGACAATATATGTCTGCTGTCAGCCATCCAACGAGTTTCTTGTGTTTGGTGTGGGTGTGTTAGATGGGGAGAGGCTATCAGTGAATCCTGAAGAGTAGGTACCTCTTGGAAAGACGAATCCTCACCAAGATTCAGGAGCTTCTATAAGAAGTTTTAAAGAGCATCCGAAGATAGGCTGAGGGTTAGACGATGGGATCTACCTGGAGATAGGGCTGTTGCGCTCTTCGGTGGTCCCTGTGTTGGTGTGATTGTGTAGTTTTCACTTAATATATGCTGTTGGGGTATGAGTACTTGTAGCAGGATGGACCCTTTTAGAATCAAGATCCAGAATATGGGACAGACATAAAAGAGAAATAAAAAGGCAGGTGGTGGTAGCAAAAGGAAATGACACAGAAGCTTGTATCCAGGGTGAGAATAAATACATAGCACAGCCTGCTCCTTTGAGGGGAAAATGGTGTTTTTCACATTTATGTGAACAGATCCAGTGTAAGTGAAGCAGGACAGGAGCTAAATGTAGGAGAATGTACCTTTTGTTTTCTTTTTTCACTTTCAAAAGGACTTCACGTGTTTTCCAAATGCCAGAGCTCCCTGCATTTCCCCTGTCCCTACTTAAACAGCATACAGCATTTCTTTGCTGTGCACTCAGTCCCTTTCCCACTTTCTTGTTTAAACTGAATACATTTAAAGATTGGTGACCTGTGACCATAAAATGAATTTAGCATTTGTGCCCAAGAGGCTCCTTTTGATCTTCATCACCAAGCTCTTTGCAAAGGGTGATATTTATGGGCTGTACCTAAACTGGTGACCATAAATGTGGCCAGAAGCATTTCTGCGCAGCGTAATATACTCATCTGCACTGGTGTCCGGCACATTTTGGCCCAAGCAAGCTAAAACTCTGTTGGAACATTTCTAGGGCCCAGATGGGTCCTAGTAATGTGCCAGGCAGTGTTCATGGTCAGCAGCTGCCTTGTTTTGAAGGCTGACTGTTTGCTAGCACAGACGTGGGCTAGAACATGTCTTGGCCTCAGTATCCAGACATGCACCCAACCATGCTTGTTTTAATTGGATAGATGTAACTGTGGAGCCTTTGATAGATGTCTAACTCAGAAACCATGTGTCCTTAGCTCCCCCCTGTAACCAGTAGGATGAGAGTAGCTTTTTCGGAGGTGAATCACGGCACATAAATAGTGTTTCTGCTCTGAATTGCCTTCTAAAGGAGCCTTGCTTCTCCTTTCATGTAGACAGAGACGAAGAAGAGCATCCTTTTTCCTGGGACCTTACATGTGTGCTGCATGAATGCTTTCTGGGTATAAAACCTAGTAGTAATTTCTCTTGCCCTTTGTGTGGAATATAACATGTACTGAACAGTGCCAGGCACTGAGTATGTGGTTAGAGAACCACATCTTCTGGCTGCTGTGCCAATAAAGGGGGAAGGAGCCCTGCAAATGCTGATATCTTCATTCCTAGTGCAGTTACTTGGGACCTACTCAGAAGCCAGGCAAGTCTGGAGAGCAATTCAGCTGGGTTTTGATGCATTTTTACAATAATGTTTTAGTGGAAAAATATAACAGTCTTGGGATATTATGAGAAGTAGGGTGGGCTGTAGCTGTGTTTGCTCAGTCTGCAGGCTGTGTTGTGGGGAGGGTTTGTTCTTCCCTTTTCATTGTGGGCATTTATGATGCCCATCACTGTGATGACAGAAGTGCAAATACAGAAACTTCAGCCAGAACCAACGCTGGCCTTATTTAAAGGGAAAAGGGACAGAATCCACCTTGGCTCCTGTAGCAATGAAGGAGTGATTTTCCTGGCACTGATGGCCTTTAAACTTCACAGTTTTGTCATACAGTGTGATTTCAGAATGGGAGTGAGAATTTCATAAGGCATTAAACCGCAAGGTGGAATCGTGTAATTGCTGCGATGCTCTGTTTTACCTACACCTTACTCCAAATTATAATGTTAGTATAGAAGCAATTGCAGTATCATTACACTGTCAGTTCCACCACTGCAGCTGAAAAAAAATGCCAGTTTTTTTTTTATTTATTCCTTATGGATTTATTTCCAATTGTGGATGGCACTTAAGGGTTGGTTCATGTGCTGGTAAAGAATATCTCATAATGAACGTTTGCCAAAAGCATTCAGTGGATATGGACAGAGTGTGGAGGTGTTTTAAAAGAAGAAGTATTTTTAAGAGTGAGGAAAAAAAACCCCACTTCTTTAAATGCTGAGGCTTCATAATGGTCCATATACAGTGTTTTACAAAAGAACAAATAATGCCTATATATAGGCATCACTTTCATCATCAAGTGACTGCAGGGAGTTAAGTGTGCTAGAGGAACTGTTGCACAGTGAACTGTCTAAATAACTGAGGAGCAGAACTAATGGGGTCTGAGAAAGCTCCTCTGAGAAACTGCTTTCATGAAATCTTCTTAAGGAAAAATCTTATCACCAGGCACTTCCACTTTAAGTGTAGGCTTCAGTGGGGAAACTGTCAATATTAACTACATCAAAAATGAAATTTGCTCTATGTGGGTGCCTTCCCACTCCTATATCCCCCAAATCTCTCTTTCTTGCAAGGTTGTTATGGTTCAGCTCTGAAAAGCATACAAGATTCAGAGTTCATCTTTGGACAGTGGCTAAAGAAGAGCTATTCCTTGCAAATATTTTGAAGCCTGATCTAAGGTTTTGGGAGACCTGCATTTACAGTTCTGGTGTCCTCAACATAAGAAGGACATGGAGCTGTTGAAGTAAGTCCAGAGGAGGCCACGAGGATGATCAGGGGACTGGAGCACCTCCCGTATGAAGACAGGCTGAGGAAGTTGGGGCTGTTCAGCCTGGAGAAGAGAAGGCTGCGTGGGGACCTAATAGCAGCCTTCCAGTACCTGAAGGGGACCTGCAAGGATGCTGGAGAGGGACTCTTCGTCAGCGACTGTAGTGACAGGACAGGGGGTGGGTTGAAACAGAGGAAGTACAGGCAAGATATAAGGAAGAAGTTCTTTACTGTGAAGGTGTTGAGGCACTGGAGCAGGCTGCCCAAAGAACTGATAGATGCTTCATCCTTGGTAGTGTTCAAGGCCAGGTTGGATGGAGCCTTGGGCAACATGGTCTACTGTAAGGCATCCCTTTCCATGGCAGGGGGGTTGAAACTGGATGGTCTTCAGGTCCTTTCCAACCCAAACCATTCTATGATTCTATGATTTAATGAGACCTGCATTTGCCAGCCTATTTCCTTAACTTTGGATAGAATTTATGGTGGGCTAACGATAGCTGTCAGAGGAAGTAGAGATCTGGGAATGAAGTAATGGTGGAAATGCAGAAAGTAGCTGGGTGCTGCTGAGACTCTGGAATCCTAAGACATGGTAATAAATAATGTTTGCTTTAACCTTCTTGTGCTCCTATTTTCACCTCTCTGCTTTATCCTTGTAACTTGACAGCTACACTTGTTCAGCATTCATTATACACAGGTCCCTGGAGGAACCCTTGGCAACTCAGGGCTTTCTTATTCTTGAAAGAATAAAAATGAAAATGAAAAAAATGCTTCAGCAGAGTCCTCAGGGCAAAAGGATGGAGCGGTGGCAGCTGGGGGTAGCACTTTACTGGGAAGGTTTCTCAGTAGAAAGCCCTAAGGAACAGCAGGATCACGCTGTTCCTGCCAGGGGTTGCTATAATGAACATAATGCTGTGACTTTAACCAAGCTTTCCAAGTGAGGGAGTTGCTTTCAAAACTGTGTTTTGGGAAACAGCTACTCAGCTTGGACTCATGCAGAAGGCCGGTCTTGCAATAGTTACGCTCTTCCTATAGTACAAATAGAAATGAAGCTTCGTAAACCTGTGGGGAGAGGTGGCACTCAATGGTCAGTCAGTGTGAGCTTCCTTTCCCTTTCCATTTCCCTTTCCTTTTCCCTTTCCCTTTCCCTACGCCTTTCCCTTTCCATTTTCCTTTTTTTTTTCCTTTTTCCTTTTCCTTTTTCTTCCCCTTCCCCTTTTGCTTCTCCTTCCCCTTCCCTTCTCCTTCCCCTTCCCCTTCCCTTCTTCCACACCTATTTCTCTCTGCTCTTTTCTCATTTTATGTTTCCATTTTTATTATCCCTTTCCTTTGCCTTTCTTTTGGAATGGCTTGGAGGCAAATAAACTCTCAGATCATTCTCATTGTTCTTTTTCGAACTCGCAGCCCTGTTAGTACAGTTTCACTACAATTAATGTTAATTTAACGCTAGTGAGAATTCCTGAGGTGACATGCTCCTCTGACGTGTCTCTTTCAGTGCATATACTCTGTAAAATGTATTGTCTCTTTTAATTCTAAAGTATTTGACAGCTTAGGGATTTTTTCATAGGGAATATTCTGAAGGATGATACGTAAAAGTGAGGCTTAAATCACTTGTTCTTATCAAACAGGCCTCAGTACATTTTGCTTACAGAAAAATTATCTGCAGTTACATCAGTTTCAGAAACCTACATTGTTCTTCCTTGAACAAGAAGCTCATACAAACCAAGTCAGCTTGTTCAGTACTGGGCAGGATTCAGAAGAGGATTTCATGGTCATATGAAGGACAGGAAGGCCCACGTCCTTCAGACGCTTAGGTGTATCTCTTACGGGAATTGCCTCACTCAACTTTACCTGCTTTAAAGTGAAGCATCTGTTGCCAAAGAGATAGTCAAGTTCTGTCAATATTCAGTGCAGAGAGAGAGTGATGAACTCCATCCTAAACCTGGCATTCAAGAGGGCTGTGGGAGCTGTAGATAGCTCATATTAGATTAGAGTTTCTCAGGACCCAATGTATCATATCAGTTCTTGGTGCATTCCCACTGAAATGGAGGTTTGCCTTGCTGAACCTCATGGGGTTAACATGGGCCCACTTCTCAAGCTTGGTCAGGTCCCTCTGGATGGCATCCTGTCAGTCAGGGGTGTCAGCTACACTTCTTAGCTTGGTGTCAGCTGAAAACTTGTATAGATATAACTTGCTAGTACAAGACTAATTATGCAGCTTTGAAATTATGATAATGTAACACTCTTAAAAAAGGGAAAATGATTCATATGTATAGCTATAGACCAGTTTGCCTGATCTCACTCACAACAAAATAATAACTGATGGCAAAAACAGTGAATACAGTATTACAGAATGAGAGTTATTATGTATCCCTATTCAAGGATTATAATTTTAGGAGAAAGAGGTCATCTCTAACAAAGCTGATTTCTTTCTGTGGAGAGTTACAGTTTGGTTGATATGGTAACTACCTGGATATAATGCTTTTGTTCTTATGCATTGTTATTGCATATTCAATGACATTTGCATTAAAAAGTGACACTGTACAATGGATTAAGAGCTGACTGATCTCATGTAGCAAGTGCCAGTGGAAAGTCATCATTTCTAGTGCAACTGTAAAAGGGATACATAGCAGTTCTGGTGTTATTAAAATTTTCCATGAACCACATGGACATAAATGCAAAATCTTTGCTGATGAAATCTGTGGATGGAGCAAAAACTGCCTAAAGCTGATGACAAGGAAGTAGTTTTAAACAATATATATTTAAAGGAACTGCAAGCTTGAACAGTATTGGATGGGAGAGGATGTAGCAAGGGCCAGTGCCTGAAAGCTCAGCTCAGTCAGTTGTATCTTCTCTCTTGCAAATATGAGTTTACAAATTAGAGGAGACGTAGCTGCAGTGCAGATTTTAATACTCTTTCTGCCATTAGCAGTGAGTGCTCATTGTTGCAAGTCCTCCAGGCACTGTGAGTCTTCACACAAAGTTTGGCCTGGTAGCAGCAGAAAGAATAGGCATAAACACTCTTTAATGTTAAAATGTTCACCTATATGAGGGCTCTCATAGAAAGGCTTCATAGGAGAAGAACAGCTTTAGTCTTGCCTTTAATATCAATGCACCCTTGGGTGTATCAATGAGACCTATTCACTGATTGGGATTGATTGATGTGCTGTCAGTCTGGCACCCCTGCTCCTTTGGACACAATTATAGATGCTGCTAACTTAGATGGGAAAGCACTAACCTCTTTTGTGCCCCTGTGAGTTATTCTGTAACTGGAAGTGAGCATTGCAATCACAGAATCACAGAATCACAGAATCCCAAGGGTTGGAAGGGACCTAAAAGTGGACTATTTATGCTTGTGCCTTAGATGCAGTCTGGAAGGGAGAAGCCAAAAGGAGCACAGGGCATTTTACAAATGAAGGCCAAAGTCAGGCCACAGTTATTTAAGAGATAATAAAGAGATTTAAAGCACAGAGCTGGAGGAAGTGAATAATATTAAGACTGGAATTCCTGTTTCTTGTGGCAAGAGAGGTATGAACCAAGGCCAAGCACATAAGTTTGCTTTATCGTCCAAATTCCAAAACAGGAGCTAAAACCACAAGGATTTCAGTAGCTTGTATTTCCCTGCTAGAAAGCCATGGCTTATTCTAAGTGGACCTGGTGGAGAGTGTTTGATGTCGTTAGAGATTGGAGTGATAATTTATGTATCTATACATCAGACATTACCTCCTTATTGCATGAAGACGTACACTGCTGTGTCTGAGATGTTTTATTCTTTCCTGTGTATCTGTCAGGAGTCCTGGGAAGCAGAGATGAATGATATATTTTTGTGATTTTATTCATACCTTCTGTTGGTTTATTCTTTACTGAAGAAATTTTGCTTGTTTTGGTTTCTGATATTCCTTATTTTGTCACACTGTACTTACTTTACTTATTTAGCCACACATCTTCTAGTTCCAAGACTGGGGCTCAAAAGTGCTGTTTACTGCACTGACTCAGTGCCTGTAACCAAAAGGGCATTCACTGTTAACAAAGCCAACATTTAAAGGATCAGTGTAACATCTGCACAGGGCTTCTGACACTTCTAAGCAAATATTTTGTCAGTACAGCTTAGTCTGGAATGGGAATAGAGGGGGCCTAAACTTGGCTTTTGCAAGCCTTAATGGCTTAAAAGATTTTCAGCTTTTAAAGTTCACCCTGCAAGGGAGAGCTTACGTATTGCACTGGGAAGTTGTGCAGACCTCTGATGGAGGTGAAAGTACCACATGGTTTCACATGTCGGATGTTAAGATATAAGCATGTTTGAGTGATGTATCAGTCAGTATTGGCCCCTGGTGTGGTGAATAGAAGAAAAAAGTGACTATTCTGAGTTTTATCTATGGAAGCAGCAGCCCTAAAGGTATCCAAAGAAAATCTGAAATGCCTTGGAAAACAATTACTTGGATGAGTAACCAGTCTCTGGCCTCACTCACTGCTGCAGCAAAGGAGTGGTTGAATGCATTTGCTTCCGATTGCTGCATTGGCTCTTGGGGCTTCTGGCAATATCTACTAAAGTCCCTGTTTCTTCCACTGAACTGAGTGCTTCACCTGCAGTTGATAATCTAGACTGTATATTTATTAGCACAATAAAGCAGGAAAAATACCTGGTTTCATTGCTAGGCTTAAGCAAACACTATGGAATATTGGATTGTTTTTTACTGAGAGCCATGAGCAGAAGAGATTCAGGTCCTACTGGTAATGTCCTCAGAAAACTCATTTTTTCCTCGTGATTGTGGACATAGCTTCACAAACAAGTTAGACCTTCTGTAGCAATTATTCAGAGACCCCTGTGCGATTGTGCCCCACTGGTGAGGGCATTGCCTTCAGTTCCTGGCTCCTCATCCCTTAGGGAGCAGTTGGTCCTTTGTGCACAACAATTAATGATACTGAAGGAATAATGTGCTAAACACCAGCTGGAGATGATGCTAGGTACATTATGCATCAAGTTGAGTACTGCAGCTGCAGAGAATATGTATATTAGCATGTCTCCAACTGGGCAAATGAAGGAGTGGGACTTGGCTGTCCCCATCTGGTTGTTCTTTAAGTTAGAGGAAAGACATAAACGTGGGACTGTGCAGGTGGTGAAAAGTCAAGGGTTAAGCTTTATATTCTCATTACACTGATTCCTTGGGCTACCTTCCTCCATTCTTTACAAGTGTGCAATTACCCATTGAACTGGGAAAACAAAGCGTAAATATATGTTACTACAAAAATATGGCAAGAAGGAGGTGGATGGGTAGATAGTTCTCTGCAGAAAAGCGTTTACCTGCAATTGTGTTGGCACTAATTGGGAGCATAAGAAATGGCTGACAAAGGCTGGATATTTTCATTACTCTTTTGAAACCTGTGTGTAAGGGTGAATATTCGAAGTTTTAGTCATGTTTAACTCTCCTTTCTGCTTGAACAAATTCAAGTTGCAGACACATAAATAGGCACAATCCTGAAGGAACGTTAACAGGTGAATCACACATAAGACAGTAAGATACAGGAAGGTGGGCTAGATTAATCTATTCTGTTTGGCTTCTTGGCTGGTCAGTCACCAAAAGTGCCTTAAAACCAGACATAGTGTATTGTGTCTCTTGCCCAGCATGTGGTTAGGGGCTAGGATATAAGAAAGGTATTTAGAGCATGCAGAGACTGGGAACAGAATTACTGCTCCGGGACCATGTGCAAGTATTAGACAAAGCCCAGGAGATTAGTCTTTGTTAGTTCTATAGCTTCCAAAATGATGTGTTTACTTGTGATAATTTTGTACTGGTTCTTTTGCTTTTCAGATGTCCTTTGTCCAAATGTCCATGTGGAAGGAGACCGATTCAAACACACCAGTGGGGGGACTGATGAGATTCCAGGTAAAAAGACTCACTTTCCTACTTGAAATAATATAACTGTGCATTTCTAGAGTGATGCTCTGATTCATTTCACCTTTCCTAGTTGACATTTTCTTATACCAACATGTATTCAGTGGTGAGAAAGTATATTAGAAACTGCAGGGCTGGAAAAAAGTTACCTGTTGACAGTCAACAGAAAAATAATCATGAGCTTTCTTTTGATGTGACATCGAATTAAAACAATGACCGAGCTTAGTGTAGTAGATAAAGAAAATGCAATAAGTTTTGGAAATTACTTTCTTTTTTTACCACTCCACATTTGGTGCACTTTAATGTCCATTTATTCGATCTTCGATTGTTGTGGGATATCCAAGCACAATGGTAATCACCACTGAAGAAATCCGTATGTACGTGTATAGAAGGGGAAAAAAAATGGAAAAGGGAAAAGGTCCTGAGAAGAGCCAACATTTCTGAGATGCTGGTGAAAGATCAAGAGGAAAACCAGTCTGGTGATACCTCTGCTTTTCTGTGAGTTCTGATATATCTTGCCAGCCAGCTGAAGGACTTAATCTGTCAGATATATACATGGCTGTGCCTCTTTTCTAGCCCCACAAGACTGTCTGAGCTGTTGGCATAGAAAACCTGCCCATCAAGGATGTACTGGGAATATCCGTGGCTGACCCAAGAACATAAGCCACTGCAATGGGAAGCCAGAGGCCCTTCTGCAACTTGATTATGAGTAGAAATGGTCAAGGTTTGACAGCTCTGCCACTCAGAGTTTTTCAGTGGAGGATTTTTCACTGCCTGCACAAAATATCAGTTCCAACTGTGCAGTCTGTAGGCAGCTTATTTTGCCTTCAGTCTGATTACATCTAAGCCTGTGAGAATGCTAGGTGGTAACATATTTTCTGGTTATTAAATCCAAACTCATAATCCCAAACCACCCGTTTTCATCTGCTGTCTATTCCTAGGTCTTGCATTAACCTGCTCTGACAGTCCTGTGGTCACTGGGCTGTGCAAACACAGTAAAGCTGCACAGCAAATAGCCCTACTGATTCTGAATGAACTTATTTGCAGTGGAAACTGGATCTGAATCCATCAAAACTGATTTTGTCCCTCCTGACATAGAAGTCTCTCTTCCATAGAAGATGATCATCTTCTATGTGCGCCTTTCCAGAAGAATGGAATTGTAACTGACTGCTATGGCTAGTTCATGTTTATATAAATTTTAATTCAAGTGCTAATTAATAGACTATGCTTTTATCTGGCTTCAAAAATCTATCTTCTGTTGAAGACTCCCGCTTCAGGTCTGGCACAAAACTTCTGAGTAGAGTGAGGCGTAGATACACATATGCATGTATAATTATATATCTATATGCGTATACTTATGCTCTTCTGTAAAGTATTTGACTTATTTTTTCTTTAACCTTCAAATCCCACTTACCTACTAGCAAGCAAGTCAATATTCAGCATTTTGACTTAAAAGATGACTTTGCTCTCTTAGACCTTGTAAACTAGTTCAGATTGGAAGGGTCCTAAGGAAATCATCTGGTCCAGCCTCCCACTCAGAGCAGGGTTTACTTGGAAGTTAGGTTAGATCTGAAGTTAGAACAGGCTGTTCAGGACCTCATACGGGGGACTTTTGAGCATCTCCAAAGATGGACATTCCACAGGTTCTTTGGGCAACTGTTCCAGTTTCACCACTATTCCACTGAATAGTTTTTTTCCCTAATATCTAAACAGAGTTTTCTGTATTGCAACATGTCTGTTCCCCTGGTTAGACTGATAGCATAAGGATGTCATTTATTTGACCTAGGGGATCTCTGTTCATTGTAAAATATAAACATACACAGTGCCATGCAGTGTCTTAATAACAGGATTGTTACACTATTTGATTAAAGTGAAACTCTGGTCCCTCTCCACCAATACAAGAGGATTTGTAGAAGCTTCTGATTACTCCTACATGGTGAAACAACAACAGCTTTTTTTGCTTCCTCTTCTTGGTGACTTAGAAGATGTAAGCCTCTTCGTTGGAGAAAACAGACTTGATATTCTGGGTCTGCTTAGGGTCCTTGTACTGCTGGAGATTGATCAGTATAAGACCAAAATGCTGTTCCACTCCTCATTTACTCCTTACATACTTTACAGCATTTTCTAAAGACTCTGAGCCCCTGGTTCCAATTACAACAGAAAATCATTGCCTTTTCCCAGCTAAAGTCACTGGAAAAATTCTGTTGGCTCAGTGTGCTGTGTTTTGTCTTCCAAATGCATGTGTTGTGCTGTTAGCTGTTGTTGAAAGGCTTTTGTATTCTTCCCCAAAGAGGACTGCACTTCAATCTTGAGAAGCAGCCTCACATGCTCAAGGATTTGAAGTTAACGCCTGCGTCTTGTGCTCCACTTGGAAACTTCATGACAACCAAAGCCGATGATTGCCCAGAAGGCTCCTAACTCATAACTTCATAGCTACAACTTGCACAAGCTTGTGTCTAGATGGGTGCAAAGTGCAGCCCCATCAAGTGAAAGCTGATATGAATCTCATTGTGGGGACAGGGAAGACTGTATGAAAATGCTTCTCAGATTAAATACCTCTTCAGGACTAAAACCTAACTATGAGGGCGTTGAGACACTGGAATAGGTGCCCAGAGAACCTGTGACTGCCCCATCCCTGGCAGTGTTCAAGGCCAGGTTGGATGGGGCCTTGCGGAAGGTGTCCCTGCTCATGGCAAGGGTTGGATCTGGATGAGCTTTAAGGTCCTTTCCAGTCCAAACCAGTCTGTGATTCTATGATTCCCTGTCGCAGAGAAGGACAAGACATCACAATTAAAGGTAAGAGGGACGAAAGTCATTATGGAAATTATTTTTCTTATATTTTTGTTGGGTGAAAGGCACCAGCAGATGGCACAGCCAATTGTTTCACACAGAGCATCACCAATGCCAGCAGGGGTGAAGGTAGGGAGGAAGGCTCCATGCATAACCAAATTAATAACTGCATCAGAAAATACATTATGAGCTGGAGGAGAGCCAGCAGACTGAACCAATATTTTCCTTTCAAAAGACAGGTGATTTTGTTTCTTTAGACAAACAGAACTAAGTAAACCTTGTCTAGCTGGACTTCGGCAAGCGTTTGTTGGATTACTGCATTGAAAGTCACTGCTAAAGTGAAAAAGGGTAGAGATTAATAAACATAGTAAGATGAGCCAGAAACTGGCCAGCAGGAAGGTGATAATGAAAGGGAATAACAAGCCAGAGGGCAGACAGGGGTGGACTTCCTCAGGGTCTAATCTTCTCTGTGAGTTTACTGTGTAGATTAGAATCAGAATATCCTTGAAGGAGGAACTGGTGGGCCTCAAAAACCCAGGATGATTTTCGAGCTGGTTTAGGACAATTAGTTTAAAAGGTCTGTTATGGTACCAATGGATCAGTAGCAGGACTTTGTGTTATATACTCAATAGTCTGGAAACTGATGGTGTCTTAGCAGATGATTGTAAGTTAAACTGTACATCTGGGGGAAAAGGCAAAGGTCATTATTGCACAAGGTAAAGTAGGTCTTGTAGAGATAAGGAAGAGTTCATGAGTGTGGACAGGGCTTTGGTTACAGCTTATTTGGAGAACTGTGCTCAGGCCATCTCTCAGACAGGAAAGATGGATTCAGCCTAGAGAAGCTATTACTGTGTTCAGGAGCCAGAGAGACTATTTTAAAACAGGAGATTAAAGAACTGGGTTTGGTTAATCTTGCAGTATGCAGGTGAAATGGGGAGATACTACTGCTTTCTGCTAATAGATCAGCAGGAGGGAGATAGATGAATCACTCAAGCTACAGGACAAAGAATATAACAAGAAATGGGTATCAACTATTTAAGATATATTCAAGACATTAGAAGAAGGTTTCAAGCTCTCAGAGATATGAAATACTGGAACAAAAAGTGAAGTAGCAGTAATGGAGATAGATAAACAGTGATAGATAGGCATGAGTACTCTCATAGCAGATGATTGTGTTCTATGACCCTCTGGTATCACAGTATTTAAATAAGAAATCATGAGCTGTAATATTCAGTAAGGACTGCTACACTGAAATAGGATTGAATGAGTTGAGAATATATAGGCAGCTTTACTACTGATACAAATTTTGGCAGTGAAGTGAGGCAGCATCTGCTTAACAGTTCATAACACATAAATTCAGAATATAAATGTTGCTGCATGCATTAGAAATTACACAGGGAGTTTTGAAAGAAAGCAAGAAATCAGGTTAGAATATCAGGGTAAACACTCTTTCTTTTCCAGGAAGTCTGATCATAGAATCATAGAATCATAGAATCATAGAATGGTTTTATAGGCCTGCCCCCGCCACCGGTCACAGTGAGGTCAGCACCGCTCATGTTCATTTTCTCATCGACCAGCACCCCCAAGTCCTTCTCGCACGCACACGGGCCTAGCGGGGATGGAGCCGCTGCCGCTTTCCAGTGCTGCGGAGTCAGAGGATGCTGCCGATGGGCGATTCTTGCTGGTTCTGGGGCTGCTGGTCTCAGGTATTGGCGAGCACTGGGACAGCCCCTCGCTGCCTGGCGTGTGGGTGCTCTGACGGCGTCTTCTGCGCCTCGTGCTGGGAGTTTGGACCCGGCGTTGCGAGCGGGAGCGGTCTTGCACCCGCACGGGCCTGGTGGATCTTGAGGCGCTGCCTCTTTGTCGTGCTCTGGAGCCACGGGATGATGCTGATGGCCGCTGCCTGGTGGTGCTGCAGCTGCGGGTCTCAGGTGATGTGGAGCACTGGGAGAGCCTTGGCACCGCCTGGCTGCGGGTATTGCTCGCAGTGCGTGTTGCTGGCGGTCGGCTTCTCTCCTGCAATCTTCTAGGCCGCGTGTAGGGTGTCTGGGTGTGACGGGCGCACCGGGTTTGGTGTCGCTGTCGGTCAGGCCCAGGGGGGCTGGAGCGGCCGCTGCCCTCACACACTGGGAAACTGTGGCATGGTGCTGATGGCATGGGGCTGCTGCTGCTGGGGCTGCTAGACTCCTGTGCCTGAGCTTCCAGAGACTGCCGCGATGATGCTGGGCCGGCAGTGCTTGGACCAGCAAGCTCTGACCTGGCACTGGAGGCTACAAGGGAAAGCAGGAAGGATAAGGGCTTGGCTCCCAGGCCTGGGGCAGGGTAGGCCAGAGCGGTGCCCCATCCCTCCTGGAGCAGACTGGCTCAGCTAAGCCCACACCAGGCACCCGCTGCCCGGCCTTGCCTGGCCCCTGGCCCCAGCCCCGGAACACCCGGGGGCTTTGACACTTACAGGTGACCGAGCCAGCACAGCTGTCACACTCCCATCTGGCCTCATGGCTGCTCCCCAGGTTGGAGCAGAGTCTGTGAGTGCCCACAGCAGCGCAGGAGCAGCACAGGAACAGCTGCCAGAGCCTGGGGAAAGAAATGGGCTCATGTCTCTAAGGATAAAGTGCCCACAGCACGGGACTGTCCAGCAGAGCTCTTGTTCTCAGCCCTTCTGCTTCGAGCCCTTGCTGAGACAGAGATCCCAGCCGAGCCCCAGGGTGCCTCTTTGGCAACTTACCCGTCTGGCTCTGCCACCCCTCTGCCTCCTGGACAAAGGCACTCCGTGGCATCGCACCTCGTGTGCCTCTGGTACAGTTCTGCGTATGCGTTGTTGTCTTCCCATGACGCTTGTCTGAGGGAGAGAGGAAACTTGATGAGCCCCTGCTGCCACAGCATAAGTTGTATGCAGGGCCTCCCCGCTCTTCTTTCCCCACGCCCTATTTCCAACTCCTGCATGGAGCTAAGCCTAGGCCTGGGGCTCAGCGGAGAGCCATAACTGCGGGGGTAGGTCTAGATGTGGCACAGTGCTGGCCAGGAGGACACCAACCTGACGGGGATTCGGATCCCCATGAAGAGCATTTCTGTTAGAAACGATTTTGTATTTTGACAGAGATGGCACTGCAAGGAAAACATGCCGGCATGCATAGCCTGTCCCTGCAGGAGAAACAGAGAGAGCGTGAGTGAGGCTCTGGCGCTGCTGAGAGCCTGCCGCTCCCGGAGCAAGGGAACAGCTCCTACCTGGATGCAGGCCCTGTGGAACCAAGCATGTGTGCATGCTGGGCACACCATGGTCCCATAGGTGGTTCTGCCTTCAACAGGGTCCATGCAGATGAGGCAGTTGGTGTCCTCTGGAGCCACCAGCTCTTGCTGCTGTGGACGGTGCTCCCAGCAGAAGGAACTGGGGGAAGAGGGAAGGGATGGGTGAGATGAGAAGCGCTGGGTCCTTCCCTGGTGATGGGGAGAAGGGTAGAGGGGGTACCTGTACGGCTGGAGGTAACGGGTGACGCATCCACCCTCCACGGCACAGGGGAGATGGAACCTGCGGTCACAGCCCATCCCCTGGCAGGCGATGGTGGCCCCCCTCTCGCCACACACAAAGCAGACCTGGAAAGAGCAGAGCAGCCCCCATCAGCGGCAGCCTCAGGGTCTCCACAGCCAGACCCACACCTCGGGGCAGGGCGCAGGATGTGGCCCCAGCTGGATCACAGGCCACAGATCCACCTGGCAGAGCAGGCTCCTGTGCTGGAGCCTGTGTGGAGCTGCTGGGAGCAAGACTTCTGTCCCAGAGCTGGGCGGAAAGGCTGGGATTCCGTTCTTGGCATCTGCGCTAAGCTCCCGCAAACCTCTCCTCCCACCAATCACCATGATCATCTCAGGTCCTCACCATCTGGGCTGCCTGGTCGACTGCACGTTGAAAATCCATAGAATGAAAGAACGTCTGATCTTCCTGTTGGGTCCCTCGTGGACGAAGGTCACTGGCAAAAAGCTGCAGAAGAGCAGAGACAAGGAGCAGATGAGGGGCATGTGGCAGGGCAGGTGCGTTGCAAAGATGAAACCAGCCCCAGAGGACCTCACCAGGCAAAAGCGATGGGCACAGACCCATTGACAATTCACTTTTGGCCCGCAGATGTCCGGGTCTGCCTCTGCGCGGCGACACAGCATGCATGCTGGAGGGGAGAGAGCAAATGCCACTGAGAATGAGCACCTCTGTGGGGCCAGGGATGCGTCCCTGAGGGATTGCCCCCAAGGGCTGCTCTGTCCCTGCCTAGCCGGCTGCTGAGCAGGCCTGGAAGCCTTGGAGAGGAAAGGGCACTGCAGGCATGGGTGTCCCGGAGGCTGCGCACTGCCCAGCCCTGGACCCGCTTGCCAAGCAGAGGAGCGGCCCTCCCCCACGGTGGCTTTGGAGCTCCTGCCTCCCCCTGCCAACGCTCCCGGTCCACGCCGACAGCCTCAGGAGTCCCTCTGCCAGGCTGTAGGAGGGGGACTTTGCTCTTACTCTGCTCCATGGAGTCGGGTGTCCTACACCTCCTTGCGGACGTGTCAGACATCAAAGGTGGGCGTTTGGAGAGTCCCTGTCCCAGCAGCGCTGGGCCTTCTTCTCCAAATGCTCCTCTGCTACCTCTGAGGGAGAAGAGAGACGCGGGTGGGCTTGCAGCACAGGCCCAGAGCCCTGCGGTGTGGAGCCCCCTCTCCTCCCTCGGCAGCCCCCCGAGAGCCCTGTCCCTGCCCTCTACTCCCCGCACCTCACCAGGTCGCAGCGATGCACTGTGCCCTGCGTTCCCCTTTTTATAGGCCTGCCCCCGCCCCCGGTCACAGTGGCCTCTGTGACGTCAGCACCGCTGGCCCGCGTGCGCCCCAAGTACGGGCAGGGGCACCCTCGGCCACACAGCACCCGCTGTGACACGGCCACTACCTCACAGGGCTGGCTGTGGAGCGCACAGGCAGGGACCCGAGCCCTTGGCACCCACGTCACCGGGGCGGCTGCTCCACCTGCAAGTGCAGACTCAAGGGCCAGCTTAGGGGCACAGTTTCCTGGTGAACTTGGCAGCGTTAGCTTAACGGTTGGACGCGATGCCCTTCACGGCCTTCTCCAACCTAGATGATTCCTGTGGCTCTCATTACCATTCCACTATTACTTTATCACCATTTGCTTACGCTATGATTTTCCTTCAGTCGTCGGTTCCTTACCATATGATCACCGTTTCAACACCATTTGATCATCGCTTCATCATGAAGAAAGCCCTTTTAATTAACCCACCAAGGATGACTTCCCTGAATAATTCGCCCGCAACACCAGGACAAACACCGGACCGTGTCTGGAGCACAAGTGGAGTAGAAGAAAAGGAATGATGGAATAGTTTGGGTGGGATGGACCTTCAAAGGTCCACTTAACGGCTGGAGTACTGTTTGTCCCTAAAACTAGAGAAGCCGCTGTTGGTTGTGGCAGTCATCAAGACTGCATTAAACTCATGCGGTGAGCGCAGATAAAAGAGGCAGCCAACAGATGAGTAGTTTCTCTGCTTTCCTTTGAGATCTCCTGGAAACTTCTAGGGCTGCTGGAGAACGGGGAACTCTTCAAGGGTTCTCAGGGTGCTGGCTGCAGCTGGGAAGGGATAAGTACAGGAGGCCTGTGTTCCAGCAGGCTCTAGCAACTTGCAATGAGCTCTGCCAGCTATGCCTGATCAGAAGGTACTTTGAGCTTTTTTCCTTCTCCAGCTGACTCCTAGTTTGGGAAGATCATCGCCCTTTCAGCAGGTGCTGTGGAGAAGCCTATACAGCTGCTGGCCTTAAAATGCAGCTCCCAGAGGTAGCAGTTGATGCAGTAGTCGAGGAAGAGATTAGTTCATAGAATCATAGAATCATAGAATAGTTAGGGTTGGAAAGGACTTCAAGATCATCTAATTCCAACCCCCCTGACATGGGCAGGGACAGCTCACACTAAACCATCCCACACAAGGCTTCATCCAACCTGGCCTTGAACACCGCCAAGGATGGAGCACTCACAACCTCCCTGGGCAACCCGTTCCAGTGCCTCACCACCCTAACAGGGAAGAATTTCCTCCTTATATCCAATCTAAACTTCCCCTGTTTAAGTTTTAACCCGTTACCCCTTGTCCTGTCACTACAGTCCCTGACGAAGAGTCCCTCCCCAGCATCCCTGTAGGCCCCCTTCAGATACTGGAAGGCTGCTATTAGGTCCCCACGCAGCCTTCTCTTCTCCAGGCTGAACAGCCCCAACTTCCTCAGCCTGTCTTCATACGGGAGGTGCTCCAGTCCCCTGATCATCCTCGTGGCCCTCCTCTGGACTTGTTCCAGCAGTTCCATGTCCTTTTTATGTTGAGGACACCAGAACTGCAGACAGTACTCCAGGTGAGGTCTCACAAGAGCAGAGTAGAGGGGCAGGATCACCTCCTTCGACCTGCTGGTCACGCTCCTTTTGATGCAGCCCAGGATACGGTTGGCTTTCTGGGCTGCGAGCGCACGCTGCTGGCTCATGTTCGTTTTCTCATCGACCAGCACCCCCAAGTCCTTCTCTGCAGGGCCGCTCTGAATTTCTTCTTTGCCCAATCTGTAGCTGTGTCTGGGATTGCTCTGACCCAGGTGTAGGACCTTGCACTTGGCGTGGTTGAACTTCATAAGGTTGGCATCAGCCCACCTTACAAGCGTGTCAAGGTCCCTCTGGATGGCATCCCTTCCCTCCAGCGTATCAACCGGACCACACAGCTTGGTGTCATCGGCAAACTTGCTGAGGGCGCACTCAATCCCACTGTCCATGTCAGCGACAAAGATGTTAAACAAGACCGGTCCCAACACCAATCCCTGAGGGACACCACTCGTTACCGGTCTCCAGCCGGACATTGAGCCATTGACCACAACTCTTTGTGTGAGACCATCCAGCCAGTTCTTTATCCACCGCGTGGTCCATCCATCAAATTGATATCTCTCCAATTTAGAGAGAAGGATGTCGTGTGGGGCAGTGTCAAACGCTTTGCACAAGTCCAGGTAGATGACATCAACTGCTTTACCCTTATCCATCAATTCTGTAGCCCCATCATAGAAGGCCACCAAATTGGTCAGGTAGGATTTCCCCCTAGTGAAGCCATGCTGGCTGTCACCAAGCACCTTGTTGTTCTTCATGTGCCTTAGCGTCCCATCCAGGAGAATGTGCTCCAAGATTTTACCAGGCACAGAGGTGAGACTGACTGGTCTGTAATTCCCCGGGTCTTCCATTTTCCCCTTCTTGAAAATGGGGGTTATATTTCCCTTTTTCCAGTCGTTGGGAACTTCACCTGACTGCCATGATTTTTCAAATATGATGGCCAGTGGCTTAGCAACTTCATTCGCCAGCTCCTTCAGGACCCGCGGATGGATTCCATCAGGTCCCACGGACTTGTGTGCGTTCAGATTTTGAAGATGGTCTCGAACCAGATCCTCTCCTACAGTGGGCCCAAGGGCTTCATTCTCACAGCCCCTGCATCTACTTTCTAAGAACTGGGTGGTGCAGTCAGAGCCTTTGGCAGTGAAGACCGAGGCGAAGAAGTCATTCAGAACCTCAGCCTTCTCCAAATCCTGCGTAGCCAGTTCTCCTGAAAGCTTCCTCAGGGGGCCTATTTTGCCCCTAGTCTGTTTTTTGTTTGCTACGTACCTGTAGAATCCCTTCCTATTATCCTTAACGTCCCTGGCTATGTTTAATTCTAACTGGGCCTTAGCCTTCCTAACCTGGTCCCTAGCTTCCCGGACAACATCCCTGTACTCTACCCAGGCTGCCTGTCCTTGCTTCCATTTTATAGAAGCCTCTTTTTTCCTTTGAATTTTCCTCAGGAGCTCCTTATCCATCCAAGGAGGTCTCCTGGCCCTCCTGCTGCACTTCCTTCTAGCTGGGATGCAGCACTCCTGAGCTTGCAGCAGGTGATCCTTGAGTATAAACCAACAGTCTTGGGCCCCCCTGCCCTCCAGAGCTATATCCCATGGAACCTTACTAAGCAGGCTCCTGAAGAGGCCAAAGTCTGCTCTTTTGAAGTCCAGGGCAGTGAGCTTGCTACACGCTCTTCTCACTCTCCTGGGGATCTCAAATTCGACCATCTCATGATCGCTGCATCCAAGGCTTCCCTGTAGTACCACATTCTCAACAAGCCCTTCCCTGTTGGTGAGCACAAGGTCAGGCATGGCACCTCTCCTTGTCGGCTCCTCTATTACTTGCAGAAGGAAGTTGTCTTCCACACAATCGAGGAACCTCCTGGATCCTCCTTATCCAGAGGTGAAACAGAGCTGAAGCATGTCAGAAGTCACTGGCACCGCGGTTCATGATTTTGGGGGTTGTGCCGTGAGGGCCAGGCCGGCTGTGTTGGTGTGTGCAGGAGGTCGATCTGCAGGAGGTGCTGCTGAACTCTAGGGGAAGTAAAATGCTCTGGGCCCAGTCCCTGAAGCTGCATGTTGAGAAAGGCAGAGGAGGAGAAGGAAGCGAACCGAGGAGCCTGGAATCTCCCAGTCCAGAGATGAAGGGCCACCTTTATTATGCCAATAGAGGGGGATCACGGTGGTCGCTCAGAGACGAAACACGGTTGCCCCACCGAGGTGTCCAGGCCGTGCGTTGGGAGTTTGGGCTCGATGTTGCAAGTGGGAGTTGTCTCGCACGCACGCGGGCCTAGCGGGGATGGAGCCGCTGCCGCTTTCCAGTGCTGCGGAGTCAGAGGATGCTGCCGATGGGCGATTCTTGCTGGTTCTGGGGCTGCTGGTCTCAGGTATTGGCGAGCACTGGGATAGCCCCTCGCTGCCTGGCGTGTGGGTGCTCTGACGGCGTCTTCTGCGCCTCGTGCTGGGAGTTTGGACCCGGCGTTGCGAGCGGGAGCGGTCTTGCACCCGCACGGGCCTGGTGGATCTTGAGGCGCTGCCTCTTTGTCGTGCTCTGGAGCCACGGGATGATGCTGATGGCCGCTGCCTGGTGGTGCTGCAGCTGCGGGTCTCAGGTGATGTGGAGCACTGGGAGAGCCTTGGCACCGCCTGGCTGCGGGTATTGCTCGCAGTGCGTGTTGCTGGCGGTCGGCTTCTCTCCTGCAATCTTCTAGGCCGCGTGTAGGGTGTCTGGGTGTGACGGGCGCACCGGGTTTGGTGTCGCTGTCGGTCAGGCCCAGGGGGGCTGGAGCGGCCGCTGCCCTCACACACTGGGAAACTGTGGCATGGTGCTGATGGCATGGGGCTGCTGCTGCTGGGGCTGCTGGACTCCTGTGCCTGAGCTTCTAGAGACTGCCGCGATGATGCTGGGCTGGCAGTGCTGGGGCTGCTGGTCTCCTGTGCTGCATGTCCAAGAGTCTGCCCCGATGCTACCTGGCTGGTGCTGCCGGGGCTGCTGGTCTTGGGTGCCTGAGGTTCCAGAGTCTGCCCCGATGCTGCTGGGCCGGCAGTGCTTGGACCAGCAAGCTCTGACCTGGCACTGGAGGCTACAAGGGAAAGCAGGAAGGATAAGGGCTTGGCTCCCAGGCCTGGGGCAGGGTAGGCCAGAGCGGTGCCCCATCCCTCCTGGAGCAGACTGGCTCAGCTAAGCCCACACCAGGCACCCGCTGCCCGGCCTTGCCTGGCCCCTGGCCCCAGCCCCGGAACACCCGGGGGCTTTGACACTTACAGGTGACCGAGCCAGCACAGCTGTCACACTCCCATCTGGCCTCATGGCTGCTCCCCAGGTTGGAGCAGAGTCTGTGAGTGCCCACAGCAGCGCAGGAGCAGCACAGGAACAGCTGCCAGAGCCTGGGGAAAGAAATGGGCTCATGTCTCTAAGGATAAAGTGCCCACAGCACGGGACTGTCCAGCAGAGCTCTTGTTCTCAGCCCTTCTGCTTCGAGCCCTTGCTGAGACAGAGATCCCAGCCGAGCCCCAGGGTGCCTCTTTGGCAACTTACCCGTCTGGCTCTGCCACCCCTCTGCCTCCTGGACAAAGGCACTCCGTGGCATCGCACCTCGTGTGCCTCTGGTACAGTTCTGCGTATGCGTTGTTGTCTTCCCATGACGCTTGTCTGAGGGAGAGAGGAAACTTGATGAGCCCCTGCTGCCACAGCATAAGTTGTATGCAGGGCCTCCCCGCTCTTCTTTCCCCACGCCCTATTTCCAACTCCTGCATGGAGCTAAGCCTAGGCCTGGGGCTCAGCGGAGAGCCATAACTGCGGGGGTAGGTCTAGATGTGGCACAGTGCTGGCCAGGAGGACACCAACCTGACGGGGATTCGGATCCCCATGAAGAGCATTTCTGTTAGAAACGATTTTGTATTTTGACAGAGAGGGCACTGCAAGGAAAACATGCCGGCATGCATAGCCTGTCCCTGCAGGAGAAACAGAGAGAGCGTGAGTGAGGCTCTGGCGCTGCTGAGAGCCTGCCGCTCCCGGAGCAAGGGAACAGCTCCTACCTGGATGCAGGCCCTGTGGAACCAAGCATGTGTGCATGCTGGGCACACCATGGTCCCATAGGTGGTTCTGCCTTCAACAGGGTCCATGCAGATGAGGCAGTTGGTGTCCTCTGGAGCCACCAGCTCTTGCTGCTGTGGACGGTGCTCCCAGCAGAAGGAACTGGGGGAAGAGGGAAGGGATGGGTGAGATGAGAAGCGCTGGGTCCTTCCCTGGTGATGGGGAGAAGGGTAGAGGGGGTACCTGTACGGCTGGAGGTAACGGGTGACGCATCCACCCTCCACGGCACAGGGGAGATGGAACCTGCGGTCACAGCCCATCCCCTGGCAGGCGATGGTGGCCCCCCTCTCGCCACACACAAAGCAGACCTGGAAAGAGCAGAGCAGCCCCCATCAGCGGCAGCCTCAGGGTCTCCACAGCCAGACCCACACCTCGGGGCAGGGCGCAGGATGTGGCCCCAGCTGGATCACAGGCCACAGATCCACCTGGCAGAGCAGGCTCCTGTGCTGGAGCCTGTGTGGAGCTGCTGGGAGCAAGACTTCTGTCCCAGAGCTGGGCGGAAAGGCTGGGATTCCGTTCTTGGCATCTGCGCTAAGCTCCCGCAAACCTCTCCTCCCACCAATCACCCTGATCATCTCAGGTCCTCACCATCTGGGCTGCCTGGTCGACTGCACGTTGAAAATCCATAGAATGAAAGAACGTCTGATCTTCCTGTTGGGTCCCTCGTGGACGAAGGTCACTGGCAAAAAGCTGCAGAAGAGCAGAGACAAGGAGCAGATGAGGGGCATGTGGCAGGGCAGGTGCGTTGCAGAGATGAAACCAGCCCCAGAGGAACTCACCAGGCAAAAGCGATGGGCACAGACCCATTGACAATTCACTTTTGGCCCGCAGATGTCCGGGTCTGCCTCTGCGCGGCGACACAGCATGCATGCTGGAGGGGAGAGAGCAAATGCCACTGAGAATGAGCACCTCTGTGGGGCCAGGGATGCGTCCCTGAGGGATTGCCCCCAAGGGCTGCTCTGTCCCTGCCTAGCCGGCTGCTGAGCAGGCCTGGAAGCCTTGGAGAGGAAAGGGCACTGCAGGCATGGGTGTCCCGAAGGCTGCGCACTGCCCAGCCCTGGACCCGCTTGCCAAGCAGAGGAGCGGCCCTCCCCCACGGTGGCTTTGGAGCTCCTGCCTCCCCCTGCCAACGCTCCCGGTCCACGCCGACAGCCTCAGGAGTCCCTCTGCCAGGCTGTAGGAGGGGGACTTTGCTCTTACTCTGCTCCATGGAGTCGGGTGTCCTACACCTCCTTGCGGACGTGTCAGACATCAAAGGTGGGCGTTTGGAGAGTCCCTGTCCCAGCAGCGCTGGGCCTTCTTCTCCAAATGCTCCTCTGCTACCTCTGAGGGAGAAGAGAGACGCGGGTGGGCTTGCAGCACAGGCCCAGAGCCCTGCGGTGTGGAGCCCCCTCTCCTCCCTCGGCAGCCCCCCGAGAGCCCTGTCCCTGCCCTCTACTCCCCGCACCTCACCAGGTCGCAGCGATGCACTGTGCCCTGCGTTCCCCTTTTTATAGGCCTGCCCCCGCCCCCGGTCACAGTGGCCTCTGTGACGTCAGCACCGCTGGCCCGCGTGCGCCCCAAGTATGGGCAGGGGCACCCTCGGCCACACAGCACCCGCTGTGACACGGCCACTACCTCACAGGGCTGGCTGTGGAGCGCACAGGCAGGGACCCGAGCCCTTGGCACCCACGTCACCGGGGCGGCTGCTCCACCTGCAAGTGCAGACTCAAGGGCCAGCTTAGGGGCACAGTTTCCTGGTGAACTTGGCAGCGTTAGCTTAACGGTTGGACGCGATGCCCTTCACGGCCTTCTCCAACCTAGATGATTCCTGTGGCTCTCATTACCATTCCACTATTACTTTATCACCATTTGCTTACGCTATGATTTTCCTTCAGTCGTCGGTTCCTTACCATATGATCACCGTTTCAACACCATTTGATCATCGCTTCATCATGAAGAAAGCCCTTTTAATTAACCCACCAAGGATGACTTCCCTGAATAATTCGCCCGCAACACCAGGACAAACACCGGACCGTGTCTGGAGCACAAGTGGAGTAGAAGAAAAGGAATGATGGAATAGTTTGGGTGGGATGGACCTTCAAAGGTCCACTTAACGGCTGGAGTACTGTTTGTCCCTAAAACTAGAGAAGCCGCTGTTGGTTGTGGCAGTCATCAAGACTGCATTAAACTCATGCGGTGAGCGCAGATAAAAGAGGCAGCCAACAGATGAGTAGTTTCTCTGCTTTCCTTTGAGATCTCCTGGAAACTTCTAGGGCTGCTGGAGAACGGGGAACTCTTCAAGGGTTCTCAGGGTGCTGGCTGCAGCTGGGAAGGGATAAGTACAGGAGGCCTGTGTTCCAGCAGGCTCTAGCAACTTGCAATGAGCTCTGCCAGCTATGCCTGATCAGAAGGTGCTTTGAGCTTTTTTCCTTCTCCAGCTGACTCCTAGTTTGGGAAGATCATCGCCCTTTCAGCAGGTGCTGTGGAGAAGCCTATACAGCTGCTGGCCTTAAAATGCAGCTCCCAGAGGTAGCAGTTGATGCAGTAGTCGAGGAAGAGATTAGTTCATAGAATCATAGAATCATAGAATAGTTAGGGTTGGAAAGGACTTCAAGATCATCTAATTCCAACCCCCCTGACATGGGCAGGGACAGCTCACACTAAACCATCCCACACAAGGCTTCATCCAACCTGGCCTTGAACACCGCCAAGGATGGAGCACTCACAACCTCCCTGGGCAACCCGTTCCAGTGCCTCACCACCCTAACAGGGAAGAATTTCCTCCTTATATCCAATCTAAACTTCCCCTGTTTAAGTTTTAACCCGTTACCCCTTGTCCTGTCACTACAGTCCCTGACGAAGAGTCCCTCCCCAGCATCCCTGTAGGCCCCCTTCAGATACTGGAAGGCTGCTATTAGGTCCCCACGCAGCCTTCTCTTCTCCAGGCTGAACAGCCCCAACTTCCTCAGCCTGTCTTCATACGGGAGGTGCTCCAGTCCCCTGATCATCCTCGTGGCCCTCCTCTGGACTTGTTCCAGCAGTTCCATGTCCTTTTTATGTTGAGGACACCAGAACTGCACACAGTACTCCAGGTGAGGTCTCACAAGAGCAGAGTAGAGGGGCAGGATCACCTCCTTCGACCTGCTGGTCACGCTCCTTTTGATGCAGCCCAGGATACGGTTGGCTTTCTGGGCTGCGAGCGCACGCTGCTGGCTCATGTTCGTTTTCTCATCGACCAGCACCCCCAAGTCCTTCTCTGCAGGGCCGCTCTGAATTTCTTCTTTGCCCAATCTGTAGCTGTGTCTGGGATTGCTCTGACCCAGGTGTAGGACCTTGCATTTGGCGTGGTTGAACTTCATAAGGTTGGCATCAGCCCACCTTACAAGCGTGTCAAGGTCCCTCTGGATGGCATCCCTTCCCTCCAGCGTATCAACCGGACCACACAGCTTGGTGTCATCGGCAAACTTGCTGAGGGCGCACTCAATCCCACTGTCCATGTCAGCGACAAAGATGTTAAACAAGACCGGTCCCAACACCAATCCCTGAGGGACACCACTCGTTACCGGTCTCCAGCCGGACATTGAGCCATTGACCACAACTCTTTGTGTGCGGCCGTCCAGCCAGTTCTTTATCCACCGCGTGGTCCATCCATCAAATTGATATCTCTCCAATTTAGAGAGAAGGATGTCGTGTGGGGCAGTGTCAAACGCTTTGCACAAGTCCAGGTAGATGACATCAACTGCTTTACCCTTATCCATCAATTCTGTAGCCCCATCATAGAAGGCCACCAAATTGGTCAGGTAGGATTTCCCCCTAGTGAAGCCATGCTGGCTGTCACCAAGCACCTTGTTGTTCTTCATGTGCCTTAGCATGTTGTCCAGGAGAATGTGCTCCAAGATTTTACCAGGCACAGAGGTGAGACTGACTGGTCTGTAATTCCCCGGGTCTTCCATTTTCCCCTTCTTGAAAATGGGGGTTATATTTCCCTTTTTCCAGTCGTCGGGAACTTCACCTGACTGCCATGATTTTTCAAATATGATGGCCAGTGGCTTAGCAACTTCATTCGCCAGCTCCTTCAGGACCCGCGGATGGATTCCATCAGGTCCCACGGACTTGTGTGCGTTCAGATTTTGAAGATGGTCTCGAACCAGATCCTCTCCTACAGTGGGCCCAAGGGCTTCATTCTCACAGCCCCTGCATCTACTTTCTAAGAACTGGGTGGTGCAGTCAGAGCCTTTGGCAGTGAAGACCGAGGCGAAGAAGTCATTCAGAACCTCAGCCTTCTCCAAATCCTGCGTAGCCAGTTCTCCTGAAAGCTTCCTCAGGGGGCCTATTTTGCCCCTAGTCTGTTTTTTGTTTGCTACGTACCTGTAGAATCCCTTCCTATTATCCTTAACGTCCCTGGCTATGTTTAATTCTAACTGGGCCTTAGCCTTCCTAACCTGGTCCCTAGCTTCCCGGACAACATCCCTGTACTCTACCCAGGCTGCCTGTCCTTGCTTCCATTTTATAGAAGCCTCTTTTTTCCTTTGAATTTTCCTCAGCAGCTCCTTATCCATCCAAGGAGGTCTCCTGGCCCTCCTGCTGCACTTCCTTCTAGCTGGGATGCAGCACTCCTGAGCTTGCAGCAGGTGATCCTTGAGTATAAACCAACAGTCTTGGGCCCCCCTGCCCTCCAGAGCTATATCCCATGGAACCTTACTAAGCAGGCTCCTGAAGAGGCCAAAGTCTGCTCTTTTGAAGTCCAGGGCAGTGAGCTTGCTACACGCTCTTCTCACTCTCCTGGGGATCTCAAATTCGACCATCTCATGATCGCTGCATCCAAGGCTTCCCTGTAGTACCACATTCTCAACAAGCCCTTCCCTGTTGGTGAGCACAAGGTCAGGCATGGCACCTCTCCTTGTCGGCTCCTCTATTACTTGCAGAAGGAAGTTGTCTTCCACACAATCGAGGAACCTCCTGGATCCTCCTTATCCAGAGGTGAAACAGAGCTGAAGCATGTCAGAAGTCACTGGCACCGCGGTTCATGATTTTGGGGGTTGTGCCGTGAGGGCCAGGCCGGCTGTGTTGGTGTGTGCAGGAGGTCGATCTGCAGGAGGTGCTGCTGAACTCTAGGGGAAGTAAAATGCTCTGGGCCCAGTCCCTGAAGCTGCATGTTGAGAAAGGCAGAGGAGGAGAAGGAAGCGAACCAAGGAGCCTGGAATCTCCCAGTCCAGAGATGAAGGGCCACCTTTATTATGCCAATAGAGGGGGATCACGGTGGTCGCTCAGAGACGAAACACGGTTGCCCCACCGAGGTGTCCAGGCCGTGCGTTGGGAGTTTGGGCTCGATGTTGCAAGTGGGAGTTGTCTCGCACGCACGCGGGCCTAGCGGGGATGGAGCCGCTGCCGCTTTCCAGTGCTGCGGAGTCAGAGGATGCTGCCGATGGGCGATTCTTGCTGGTTCTGGGGCTGCTGGTCTCAGGTATTGGCGAGCACTGGGATAGCCCCTCGCTGCCTGGCGTGTGGGTGCTCTGACGGCGTCTTCTGCGCCTCGTGCTGGGAGTTTGGACCCGGCGTTGCGAGCGGGAGCGGTCTTGCACCCGCACGGGCCTGGTGGATCTTGAGGCGCTGCCTCTTTGTCGTGCTCTGGAGCCACGGGATGATGCTGATGGCCGCTGCCTGGTGGTGCTGCAGCTGCGGGTCTCAGGTGATGTGGAGCACTGGGAGAGCCTTGGCACCGCCTGGCTGCGGGTATTGCTCGCAGTGCGTGTTGCTGGCGGTCGGCTTCTCTCCTGCAATCTTCTAGGCCGCGTGTAGGGTGTCTGGGTGTGACGGGCGCACCGGGTTTGGTGTCGCTGTCGGTCAGGCCCAGGGGGGCTGGAGCGGCCGCTGCCCTCACACACTGGGAAACTGTGGCATGGTGCTGATGGCATGGGGCTGCTGCTGCTGGGGCTGCTGGACTCCTGTGCCTGAGCTTCTAGAGACTGCCGCGATGATGCTGGGCTGGCAGTGCTGGGGCTGCTGGTCTCCTGTGCTGCATGTCCAAGAGTCTGCCCCGATGCTACCTGGCTGGTGCTGCCGGGGCTGCTGGTCTTGGGTGCCTGAGGTTCCAGAGTCTGCCCCGATGCTGCTGGGCCGGCAGTGCTTGGACCAGCAAGCTCTGACCTGGCACTGGAGGCTACAAGGGAAAGCAGGAAGGATAAGGGCTTGGCTCCCAGGCCTGGGGCAGGGTAGGCCAGAGCGGTGCCCCATCCCTCCTGGAGCAGACTGGCTCAGCTAAGCCCACACCAGGCACCCGCTGCCCGGCCTTGCCTGGCCCCTGGCCCCAGCCCCGGAACACCCGGGGGCTTTGACACTTACAGGTGACCGAGCCAGCACAGCTGTCACACTCCCATCTGGCCTCATGGCTGCTCCCCAGGTTGGAGCAGAGTCTGTGAGTGCCCACAGCAGCGCAGGAGCAGCACAGGAACAGCTGCCAGAGCCTGGGGAAAGAAATGGGCTCATGTCTCTAAGGATAAAGTGCCCACAGCACGGGACTGTCCAGCAGAGCTCTTGTTCTCAGCCCTTCTGCTTCGAGCCCTTGCTGAGACAGAGATCCCAGCCGAGCCCCAGGGTGCCTCTTTGGCAACTTACCCGTCTGGCTCTGCCACCCCTCTGCCTCCTGGACAAAGGCACTCCGTGGCATCGCACCTCGTGTGCCTCTGGTACAGTTCTGCGTATGCGTTGTTGTCTTCCCATGACGCTTGTCTGAGGGAGAGAGGAAACTTGATGAGCCCCTGCTGCCACAGCATAAGTTGTATGCAGGGCCTCCCCGCTCTTCTTTCCCCACGCCCTATTTCCAACTCCTGCATGGAGCTAAGCCTAGGCCTGGGGCTCAGCGGAGAGCCATAACTGCGGGGGTAGGTCTAGATGTGGCACAGTGCTGGCCAGGAGGACACCAACCTGACGGGGATTCGGATCCCCATGAAGAGCATTTCTGTTAGAAACGATTTTGTATTTTGACAGAGAGGGCACTGCAAGGAAAACATGCCGGCATGCATAGCCTGTCCCTGCAGGAGAAACAGAGAGAGCGTGAGTGAGGCTCTGGCGCTGCTGAGAGCCTGCCGCTCCCGGAGCAAGGGAACAGCTCCTACCTGGATGCAGGCCCTGTGGAACCAAGCATGTGTGCATGCTGGGCACACCATGGTCCCATAGGTGGTTCTGCCTTCAACAGGGTCCATGCAGATGAGGCAGTTGGTGTCCTCTGGAGCCACCAGCTCTTGCTGCTGTGGACGGTGCTCCCAGCAGAAGGAACTGGGGGAAGAGGGAAGGGATGGGTGAGATGAGAAGCGCTGGGTCCTTCCCTGGTGATGGGGAGAAGGGTAGAGGGGGTACCTGTACGGCTGGAGGTAACGGGTGACGCATCCACCCTCCACGGCACAGGGGAGATGGAACCTGCGGTCACAGCCCATCCCCTGGCAGGCGATGGTGGCCCCCCTCTCGCCACACACAAAGCAGACCTGGAAAGAGCAGAGCAGCCCCCATCAGCGGCAGCCTCAGGGTCTCCACAGCCAGACCCACACCTCGGGGCAGGGCGCAGGATGTGGCCCCAGCTGGATCACAGGCCACAGATCCACCTGGCAGAGCAGGCTCCTGTGCTGGAGCCTGTGTGGAGCTGCTGGGAGCAAGACTTCTGTCCCAGAGCTGGGCGGAAAGGCTGGGATTCCGTTCTTGGCATCTGCGCTAAGCTCCCGCAAACCTCTCCTCCCACCAATCACCCTGATCATCTCAGGTCCTCACCATCTGGGCTGCCTGGTCGACTGCACGTTGAAAATCCATAGAATGAAAGAATGTCTGATCTTCCTGTTGGGTCCCTCGTGGACGAAGGTCACTGGCAAAAAGCTGCAGAAGAGCAGAGACAAGGAGCAGATGAGGGGCATGTGGCAGGGCAGGTGCGTTGCAGAGATGAAACCAGCCCCAGAGGAACTCACCAGGCAAAAGCGATGGGCACAGACCCATTGACAATTCACTTTTGGCCCGCAGATGTCCGGGTCTGCCTCTGCGCGGCGACACAGCATGCATGCTGGAGGGGAGAGAGCAAATGCCACTGAGAATGAGCACCTCTGTGGGGCCAGGGATGCGTCCCTGAGGGATTGCCCCCAAGGGCTGCTCTGTCCCTGCCTAGCCGGCTGCTGAGCAGGCCTGGAAGCCTTGGAGAGGAAAGGGCACTGCAGGCATGGGTGTCCCGGAGGCTGCGCACTGCCCAGCCCTGGACCCGCTTGCCAAGCAGAGGAGCGGCCCTCCCCCACGGTGGCTTTGGAGCTCCTGCCTCCCCCTGCCAACGCTCCCGGTCCACGCCGACAGCCTCAGGAGTCCCTCTGCCAGGCTGTAGGAGGGGGACTTTGCTCTTACTCTGCTCCATGGAGTCGGGTGTCCTACACCTCCTTGCGGACGTGTCAGACATCAAAGGTGGGCGTTTGGAGAGTCCCTGTCCCAGCAGCGCTGGGCCTTCTTCTCCAAATGCTCCTCTGCTACCTCTGAGGGAGAAGAGAGACGCGGGTGGGCTTGCAGCACAGGCCCAGAGCCCTGCGGTGTGGAGCCCCCTCTCCTCCCTCGGCAGCCCCCCGAGAGCCCTGTCCCTGCCCTCTACTCCCCGCACCTCACCAGGTCGCAGCGATGCACTGTGCCCTGCGTTCCCCTTTTTATAGGCCTGCCCCCGCCCCCGGTCACAGTGGCCTCTGTGACGTCAGCACCGCTGGCCCGCGTGCGCCCCAAGTATGGGCAGGGGCACCCTCGGCCACACAGCACCCGCTGTGACACGGCCACTACCTCACAGGGCTGGCTGTGGAGCGCACAGGCAGGGACCCGAGCCCTTGGCACCCACGTCACCGGGGCGGCTGCTCCACCTGCAAGTGCAGACTCAAGGGCCAGCTTAGGGGCACAGTTTCCTGGTGAACTTGGCAGCGTTAGCTTAACGGTTGGACGCGATGCCCTTCACGGCCTTCTCCAACCTAGATGATTCCTGTGGCTCTCATTACCATTCCACTATTACTTTATCACCATTTGCTTACGCTATGATTTTCCTTCAGTCGTCGGTTCCTTACCATATGATCACCGTTTCAACACCATTTGATCATCGCTTCATCATGAAGAAAGCCCTTTTAATTAACCCACCAAGGATGACTTCCCTGAATAATTCGCCCGCAACACCAGGACAAACACCGGACCGTGTCTGGAGCACAAGTGGAGTAGAAGAAAAGGAATGATGGAATAGTTTGGGTGGGATGGACCTTCAAAGGTCCACTTAACGGCTGGAGTACTGTTTGTCCCTAAAACTAGAGAAGCCGCTGTTGGTTGTGGCAGTCATCAAGACTGCATTAAACTCATGCGGTGAGCGCAGATAAAAGAGGCAGCCAACAGATGAGTAGTTTCTCTGCTTTCCTTTGAGATCTCCTGGAAACTTCTAGGGCTGCTGGAGAACGGGGAACTCTTCAAGGGTTCTCAGGGGGCTGGCTGCAGCTGGGAAGGGATAAGTACAGGAGGCCTGTGTTCCAGCAGGCTCTAGCAACTTGCAATGAGCTCTGCCAGCTATGCCTGATCAGAAGGTGCTTTGAGCTTTTTTCCTTCTCCAGCTGACTCCTAGTTTGGGAAGATCATCGCCCTTTCAGCAGGTGCTGTGGAGAAGCCTATACAGCTGCTGGCCTTAAAATGCAGCTCCCAGAGGTAGCAGTTGATGCAGTAGTCGAGGAAGAGATTAGTTCATAGAATCATAGAATCATAGAATAGTTAGGGTTGGAAAGGACTTCAAGATCATCTAATTCCAACCCCCCTGACATGGGCAGGGACAGCTCACACTAAACCATCCCACACAAGGCTTCATCCAACCTGGCCTTGAACACCGCCAAGGATGGAGCACTCACAACCTCCCTGGGCAACCGATTCCAGTGCCTCACCACCCTAACAGGAAAGAATTTCCTCCTTATATCCAATCTAAACTTCCCCTGTTTAAGTTTTAACCCGTTACCCCTTGTCCTGTCACTACAGTCCCTGACGAAGAGTCCCTCCCCAGCATCCCTGTAGGCCCCCT
Source organism: Lathamus discolor (assembly GCF_037157495.1). Classification (NCBI taxonomy): domain Eukaryota; kingdom Metazoa; phylum Chordata; class Aves; order Psittaciformes; family Psittacidae; genus Lathamus; species Lathamus discolor. Next base: position 155,287,200 of record NC_088885.1, on the reverse strand, counting down.
TCAGATACTGGAAGGCTGCTATTAGGTCCCCACGCAGCCTTCTCTTCTCCAGGCTGAACAGCCCCAACTTCCTCAGCCTGTCTTCATACGGGAGGTGCTCCAGTCCCCTGATCATCCTCGTGGCCCTCCTCTGGACTTGTTCCAGCAGTTCCATGTCCTTTTTATGTTGAGGACACCAGAACTGCACACAGTACTCCAGGTGAGGTCTCACAAGAGCAGAGTAGAGGGGCAGGATCACCTCCTTCGACCTGCTGGTCACGCTCCTTTTGATGCAGCCCAGGATACGGTTGGCTTTCTGGGCTGCGAGCGCACGCTGCTGGCTCATGTTCGTTTTCTCATCGACCAGCACCCCCAAGTCCTTCTCTGCAGGGCCGCTCTGAATTTCTTCTTTGCCCAATCTGTAGCTGTGTCTGGGATTGCTCTGACCCAGGTGTAGGACCTTGCACTTGGCGTGGTTGAACTTCATAAGGTTGGCATCAGCCCACCTTACAAGCGTGTCAAGGTCCCTCTGGATGGCATCCCTTCCCTCCAGCGTATCAACCGGACCACACAGCTTGGTGTCATCGGCAAACTTGCTGAGGGCGCACTCAATCCCACTGTCCATGTCAGCGACAAAGATGTTAAACAAGACCGGTCCCAACACCAATCCCTGAGGGACACCACTCGTTACCGGTCTCCAGCCGGACATTGAGCCATTGACCACAACTCTTTGTGTGCGGCCGTCCAGCCAGTTCTTTATCCACCGCGTGGTCCATCCATCAAATTGATATCTCTCCAATTTAGAGAGAAGGATGTCGTGTGGGGCAGTGTCAAACGCTTTGCACAAGTCCAGGTAGATGACATCAACTGCTTTACCCTTATCCATCAATTCTGTAGCCCCATCATAGAAGGCCACCAAATTGGTCAGGTAGGATTTCCCCCTAGTGAAGCCATGCTGGCTGTCACCAAGCACCTTGTTGTTCTTCATGTGCCTTAGCATGTTGTCCAGGAGAATGTGCTCCAAGATTTTACCAGGCACAGAGGTGAGACTGACTGGTCTGTAATTCCCCGGGTCTTCCATTTTCCCCTTCTTGAAAATGGGGGTTATATTTCCCTTTTTCCAGTCGTCGGGAACTTCACCTGACTGCCATGATTTTTCAAATATGATGGCCAGTGGCTTAGCAACTTCATTCGCCAGCTCCTTCAGGACCCGCGGATGGATTCCATCAGGTCCCACGGACTTGTGTGCGTTCAGATTTTGAAGATGGTCTCGAACCAGATCCTCTCCTACAGTGGGCCCAAGGGCTTCATTCTCACAGCCCCTGCATCTACTTTCTAAGAACTGGGTGGTGCAGTCAGAGCCTTTGGCAGTGAAGACCGAGGCGAAGAAGTCATTCAGAACCTCAGCCTTCTCCAAATCCTGCGTAGCCAGTTCTCCTGAAAGCTTCCTCAGGGGGCCTATTTTGCCCCTAGTCTGTTTTTTGTTTGCTACGTACCTGTAGAATCCCTTCCTATTATCCTTAACGTCCCTGGCTATGTTTAATTCTAACTGGGCCTTAGCCTTCCTAACCTGGTCCCTAGCTTCCCGGACAACATCCCTGTACTCTACCCAGGCTGCCTGTCCTTGCTTCCATTTTATAGAAGCCTCTTTTTTCCTTTGAATTTTCCTCAGGAGCTCCTTATCCATCCAAGGAGGTCTCCTGGCCCTCCTGCTGCACTTCCTTCTAGCTGGGATGCAGCACTCCTGAGCTTGCAGCAGGTGATCCTTGAGTATAAACCAACAGTCTTGGGCCCCCCTGCCCTCCAGAGCTATATCCCATGGAACCTTACTAAGCAGGCTCCTGAAGAGGCCAAAGTCTGCTCTTTTGAAGTCCAGGGCAGTGAGCTTGCTACACGCTCTTCTCACTCTCCTGGGGATCTCAAATTCGACCATCTCATGATCGCTGCATCCAAGGCTTCCCTGTAGTACCACATTCTCAACAAGCCCTTCCCTGTTGGTGAGCACAAGGTCAGGCATGGCACCTCTCCTTGTCGGCTCCTCTATTACTTGCAGAAGGAAGTTGTCTTCCACACAATCGAGGAACCTCCTGGATCCTCCTTATCCAGAGGTGAAACAGAGCTGAAGCATGTCAGAAGTCACTGGCACCGCGGTTCATGATTTTGGGGGTTGTGCCGTGAGGGCCAGGCCGGCTGTGTTGGTGTGTGCAGGAGGTCGATCTGCAGGAGGTGCTGCTGAACTCTAGGGGAAGTAAAATGCTCTGGGCCCAGTCCCTGAAGCTGCATGTTGAGAAAGGCAGAGGAGGAGAAGGAAGCGAACCAAGGAGCCTGGAATCTCCCAGTCCAGAGATGAAGGGCCACCTTTATTATGCCAATAGAGGGGGATCACGGTGGTCGCTCAGAGACGAAACACGGTTGCCCCACCGAGGTGTCCAGGCCGTGCGTTGGGAGTTTGGGCTCGATGTTGCAAGTGGGAGTTGTCTCGCACGCACGCGGGCCTAGCGGGGATGGAGCCGCTGCCGCTTTCCAGTGCTGCGGAGTCAGAGGATGCTGCCGATGGGCGATTCTTGCTGGTTCTGGGGCTGCTGGTCTCAGGTATTGGCGAGCACTGGGACAGCCCCTCACTGCCTGGCGTGTGGGTGCTCTGACGGCGTCTTCTGCGCCTCGTGCTGGGAGTTTGGACCCGGCGTTGCGAGCGGGAGCGGTCTTGCACCCGCACGGGCCTGGTGGATCTTGAGGCGCTGCCTCTTTGTCGTGCTCTGGAGCCACGGGATGATGCTGATGGCCGCTGCCTGGTGGTGCTGCAGCTGCGGGTCTCAGGTGATGTGGAGCACTGGGAGAGCCTTGGCACCGCCTGGCTGCGGGTATTGCTCGCAGTGCGTGTTGCTGGCGGTCGGCTTCTCTCCTGCAATCTTCTAGGCCGCGTGTAGGGTGTCTGGGTGTGACGGGCGCACCGGGTTTGGTGTCGCTGTCGGTCAGGCCCAGGGGGGCTGGAGCGGCCGCTGCCCTCACACACTGGGAAACTGTGGCATGGTGCTGATGGCATGGGGCTGCTGCTGCTGGGGCTGCTGGACTCCTGTGCCTGAGCTTCTAGAGACTGCCGCGATGATGCTGGGCTGGCAGTGCTGGGGCTGCTGGTCTCCTGTGCTGCATGTCCAAGAGTCTGCCCCGATGCTACCTGGCTGGTGCTGCCGGGGCTGCTGGTCTTGGGTGCCTGAGGTTCCAGAGTCTGCCCCGATGCTGCTGGGCCGGCAGTGCTTGGACCAGCAAGCTCTGACCTGGCACTGGAGGCTACAAGGGAAAGCAGGAAGGATAAGGGCTTGGCTCCCAGGCCTGGGGCAGGGTAGGCCAGAGCGGTGCCCCATCCCTCCTGGAGCAGACTGGCTCAGCTAAGCCCACACCAGGCACCCGCTGCCCGGCCTTGCCTGGCCCCTGGCCCCAGCCCCGGAACACCCGGGGGCTTTGACACTTACAGGTGACCGAGCCAGCACAGCTGTCACACTCCCATCTGGCCTCATGGCTGCTCCCCAGGTTGGAGCAGAGTCTGTGAGTGCCCACAGCAGCGCAGGAGCAGCACAGGAACAGCTGCCAGAGCCTGGGGAAAGAAATGGGCTCATGTCTCTAAGGATAAAGTGCCCACAGCACGGGACTGTCCAGCAGAGCTCTTGTTCTCAGCCCTTCTGCTTCGAGCCCTTGCTGAGACAGAGATCCCAGCCGAGCCCCAGGGTGCCTCTTTGGCAACTTACCCGTCTGGCTCTGCCACCCCTCTGCCTCCTGGACAAAGGCACTCCGTGGCATCGCACCTCGTGTGCCTCTGGTACAGTTCTGCGTATGCGTTGTTGTCTTCCCATGACGCTTGTCTGAGGGAGAGAGGAAACTTGATGAGCCCCTGCTGCCACAGCATAAGTTGTATGCAGGGCCTCCCCGCTCTTCTTTCCCCACGCCCTATTTCCAACTCCTGCATGGAGCTAAGCCTAGGCCTGGGGCTCAGCGGAGAGCCATAACTGCGGGGGTAGGTCTAGATGTGGCACAGTGCTGGCCAGGAGGACACCAACCTGACGGGGATTCGGATCCCCATGAAGAGCATTTCTGTTAGAAACGATTTTGTATTTTGACAGAGAGGGCACTGCAAGGAAAACATGCCGGCATGCATAGCCTGTCCCTGCAGGAGAAACAGAGAGAGCGTGAGTGAGGCTCTGGCGCTGCTGAGAGCCTGCCGCTCCCGGAGCAAGGGAACAGCTCCTACCTGGATGCAGGCCCTGTGGAACCAAGCATGTGTGCATGCTGGGCACACCATGGTCCCATAGGTGGTTCTGCCTTCAACAGGGTCCATGCAGATGAGGCAGTTGGTGTCCTCTGGAGCCACCAGCTCTTGCTGCTGTGGACGGTGCTCCCAGCAGAAGGAACTGGGGGAAGAGGGAAGGGATGGGTGAGATGAGAAGCGCTGGGTCCTTCCCTGGTGATGGGGAGAAGGGTAGAGGGGGTACCTGTACGGCTGGAGGTAACGGGTGACGCATCCACCCTCCACGGCACAGGGGAGATGGAACCTGCGGTCACAGCCCATCCCCTGGCAGGCGATGGTGGCCCCCCTCTCGCCACACACAAAGCAGACCTGGAAAGAGCAGAGCAGCCCCCATCAGCGGCAGCCTCAGGGTCTCCACAGCCAGAGCCACACCTCGGGGCAGGGCGCAGGATGTGGCCCCAGCTGGATCACAGGCCACAGATCCACCTGGCAGAGCAGGCTCCTGTGCTGGAGACTGTGTGGAGCTGCTGGGAGCAAGACTTCTGTCCCAGAGCTGGGCGGAAAGGCTGGGATTCCGTTCTTGGCATCTGCGCTAAGCTCCCGCAAACCTCTCCTCCCACCAATCACCCTGATCATCTCAGGTCCTCACCATCTGGGCTGCCTGGTCGACTGCACGTTGAAAATCCATAGAATGAAAGAACGTCTGATCTTCCTGTTGGGTCCCTCGTGGACGAAGGTCACTGGCAAAAAACTGCAGAAGAGCAGAGACAAGGAGCAGATGAGGGGCATGTGGCAGGGCAGGTGCGTTGCAAAGATGAAACCAGCCCCAGAGGAACTCACCAGGCAAAAGCGATGGGCACAGACCCATTGACAATTCACTTTTGGCCCGCAGATGTCCGGGTCTGCCTCTGCGCGGCGACACAGCATGCATGCTGGAGGGGAGAGAGCAAATGCCACTGAGAATGAGCACCTCTGTGGGGCCAGGGATGCGTCCCTGAGGGATTGCCCCCAAGGGCTGCTCTGTCCCTGCCTAGCCGGCTGCTGAGCAGGCCTGGAAGCCTTGGAGAGGAAAGGGCACTGCAGGCATGGGTGTCCCGGAGGCTGCGCACTGCCCAGCCCTGGACCCGCTTGCCAAGCAGAGGAGCGGCCCTCCCCCACGGTGGCTTTGGAGCTCCTGCCTCCCCCTGCCAACGCTCCCGGTCCACGCCGACAGCCTCAGGAGTCCCTCTGCCAGGCTGTAGGAGGGGGACTTTGCTCTTACTCTGCTCCATGGAGTCGGGTGTCCTACACCTCCTTGCGGACGTGTCAGACATCAAAGGTGGGCGTTTGGAGAGTCCCTGTCCCAGCAGCGCTGGGCCTTCTTCTCCAAATGCTCCTCTGCTACCTCTGAGGGAGAAGAGAGACGCGGGTGGGCTTGCAGCACAGGCCCAGAGCCCTGCGGTGTGGAGCCCCCTCTCCTCCCTCGGCAGCCCCCCGAGAGCCCTGTCCCTGCCCTCTACTCCCCGCACCTCACCAGGTCGCAGCGATGCACTGTGCCCTGCGTTCCCCTTTTTATAGGCCTGCCCCCGCCCCCGGTCACAGTGGCCTCTGTGACGTCAGCACCGCTGGCCCGCGTGCGCCCCAAGTACGGGCAGGGGCACCCTCGGCCACACAGCACCCGCTGTGACACGGCCACTACCTCACAGGGCTGGCTGTGGAGCGCACAGGCAGGGACCCGAGCCCTTGGCACCCACGTCACTGGGGCGGCTGCTCCACCTGCAAGTGCAGACTCAAGGGCCAGCTTAGGGGCACAGTTTCCTGGTGAACTTGGCAGCGTTAGCTTAACGGTTGGACGCGATGCCCTTCACGGCCTTCTCCAACCTAGATGATTCCTGTGGCTCTCATTACCATTCCACTATTACTTTATCACCATTTGCTTACGCTATGATTTTCCTTCAGTCGTCGGTTCCTTACCATATGATCACCGTTTCAACACCATTTGATCATCGCTTCATCATGAAGAAAGCCCTTTTAATTAACCCACCAAGGATGACTTCCCTGAATAATTCGCCCGCAACACCAGGACAAACACCGGACCGTGTCTGGAGCACAAGTGGAGTAGAAGAAAAGGAATGATGGAATAGTTTGGGTTGGATGGACCTTCAAAGGTCCACTTAACGGCTGGAGTACTGTTTGTCCCTAAAACTAGAGAAGCCGCTGTTGGTTGTGGCAGTCATCAAGACTGCATTAAACTCATGCGGTGAGCGCAGATAAAAGAGGCAGCCAACAGATGAGTAGTTTCTCTGCTTTCCTTTGAGATCTCCTGGAAACTTCTAGGGCTGCTGGAGAACGGGGAACTCTTCAAGGGTTCTCAGGGTGCTGGCTGCAGCTGGGAAGGGATAAGTACAGGAGGCCTGTGTTCCAGCAGGCTCTAGCAACTTGCAATGAGCTCTGCCAGCTATGCCTGATCAGAAGGTGCTTTGAGCTTTTTTCCTTCTCCAGCTGACTCCTAGTTTGGGAAGATCATCGCCCTTTCAGCAGGTGCTGTGGAGAAGCCTATACAGCTGCTGGCCTTAAAATGCAGCTCCCAGAGGTAGCAGTTGATGCAGTAGTCGAGGAAGAGATTAGTTCATAGAATCATAGAATCATAGAATAGTTAGGGTTGGAAAGGACTTCAAGATCATCTAATTCCAACCCCCCTGACATGGGCAGGGACAGCTCACACTAAACCATCCCACACAAGGCTTCATCCAACCTGGCCTTGAACACCGCCAAGGATGGAGCACTCACAACCTCCCTGGGCAACCCGTTCCAGTGCCTCACCACCCTAACAGGGAAGAATTTCCTCCTTATATCCAATCTAAACTTCCCCTGTTTAAGTTTTAACCCGTTACCCCTTGTCCTGTCACTACAGTCCCTGACGAAGAGTCCCTCCCCAGCATCCCTGTAGGCCCCCTTCAGATACTGGAAGGCTGCTATTAGGTCCCCACGCAGCCTTCTCTTCTCCAGGCTGAACAGCCCCAACTTCCTCAGCCTGTCTTCATACGGGAGGTGCTCCAGTCCCCTGATCATCCTCGTGGCCCTCCTCTGGACTTGTTCCAGCAGTTCCATGTCCTTTTTATGTTGAGGACACCAGAACTGCAGACAGTACTCCAGGTGAGGTCTCACAAGAGCAGAGTAGAGGGGCAGGATCACCTCCTTCGACCTGCTGGTCACGCTCCTTTTGATGCAGCCCAGGATACGGTTGGCTTTCTGGGCTGCGAGCGCACGCTGCTGGCTCATGTTCGTTTTCTCATCGACCAGCACCCCCAAGTCCTTCTCTGCAGGGCCGCTCTGAATTTCTTCTTTGCCCAATCTGTAGCTGTGTCTGGGATTGCTCTGACCCAGGTGTAGGACCTTGCATTTGGCGTGGTTGAACTTCATAAGGTTGGCATCAGCCCACCTTACAAGCGTGTCAAGGTCCCTCTGGATGGCATCCCTTCCCTCCAGCGTATCAACCGGACCACACAGCTTGGTGTCATCGGCAAACTTGCTGAGGGCGCACTCAATCCCACTGTCCATGTCAGCGACAAAGATGTTAAACAAGACCGGTCCCAACACCAATCCCTGAGGGACACCACTCGTTACCGGTCTCCAGCCGGACATTGAGCCATTGACCACAACTCTTTGTGTGCGGCCGTCCAGCCAGTTCTTTATCCACCGCGTGGTCCATCCATCAAATTGATATCTCTCCAATTTAGAGAGAAGGATGTCGTGTGGGGCAGTGTCAAACGCTTTGCACAAGTCCAGGTAGATGACATCAACTGCTTTACCCTTATCCATCAATTCTGTAGCCCCATCATAGAAGGCCACCAAATTGGTCAGGTAGGATTTCCCCCTAGTGAAGCCATGCTGGCTGTCACCAAGCACCTTGTTGTTCTTCATGTGCCTTAGCATGTTGTCCAGGAGAATGTGCTCCAAGATTTTACCAGGCACAGAGGTGAGACTGACTGGTCTGTAATTCCCCGGGTCTTCCATTTTCCCCTTCTTGAAAATGGGGGTTATATTTCCCTTTTTCCAGTCGTCGGGAACTTCACCTGACTGCCATGATTTTTCAAATATGATGGCCAGTGGCTTAGCAACTTCATTCGCCAGCTCCTTCAGGACCCGCGGATGGATTCCATCAGGTCCCACGGACTTGTGTGCGTTCAGATTTTGAAGATGGTCTCGAACCAGATCCTCTCCTACAGTGGGCCCAAGGGCTTCATTCTCACAGCCCCTGCATCTACTTTCTAAGAACTGGGTGGTGCAGTCAGAGCCTTTGGCAGTGAAGACCGAGGCGAAGAAGTCATTCAGAACCTCAGCCTTCTCCAAATCCTGCGTAGCCAGTTCTCCTGAAAGCTTCCTCAGGGGGCCTATTTTGCCCCTAGTCTGTTTTTTGTTTGCTACGTACCTGTAGAATCCCTTCCTATTATCCTTAACGTCCCTGGCTATGTTTAATTCTAACTGGGCCTTAGCCTTCCTAACCTGGTCCCTAGCTTCCCGGACAACATCCCTGTACTCTACCCAGGCTGCCTGTCCTTGCTTCCATTTTATAGAAGCCTCTTTTTTCCTTTGAATTTTCCTCAGGAGCTCCTTATCCATCCAAGGAGGTCTCCTGGCCCTCCTGCTGCACTTCCTTCTAGCTGGGATGCAGCACTCCTGAGCTTGCAGCAGGTGATCCTTGAGTATAAGCCAACAGTCTTGGGCCCCCCTGCCCTCCAGAGCTATATCCCATGGAACCTTACTAAGCAGGCTCCTGAAGAGGCCAAAGTCTGCTCTTTTGAAGTCCAGGGCAGTGAGCTTGCTACACGCTCTTCTCACTCTCCTGGGGATCTCAAATTCGACCATCTCATGATCGCTGCATCCAAGGCTTCCCTGTAGTACCACATTCTCAACAAGCCCTTCCCTGTTGGTGAGCACAAGGTCAGGCATGGCACCTCTCCTTGTCGGCTCCTCTATTACTTGCAGAAGGAAGTTGTCTTCCACACAATCGAGGAACCTCCTGGATCCTCCTTATCCAGAGGTGAAACAGAGCTGAAGCATGTCAGAAGTCACTGGCACCGCGGTTCATGATTTTGGGGGTTGTGCCGTGAGGGCCAGGCCGGCTGTGTTGGTGTGTGCAGGAGGTCGATCTGCAGGAGGTGCTGCTGAACTCTAGGGGAAGTAAAATGCTCTGGGCCCAGTCCCTGAAGCTGCATGTTGAGAAAGGCAGAGGAGGAGAAGGAAGCGAACCAAGGAGCCTGGAATCTCCCAGTCCAGAGATGAAGGGCCACCTTTATTATGCCAATAGAGGGGGATCACGGTGGTCGCTCAGAGACGAAACACGGTTGCCCCACCGAGGTGTCCAGGCCGTGCGTTGGGAGTTTGGGCCCGATGTTGCAAGTGGGAGTTGTCTCGCACGCACGCGGGCCTAGCGGGGATGGAGCCGCTGCCGCTTTCCAGTGCTGCGGAGTCAGAGGATGCTGCCGATGGGCGATTCTTGCTGGTTCTGGGGCTGCTGGTCTCAGGTATTGGCGAGCACTGGGATAGCCCCTCGCTGCCTGGCGTGTGGGTGCTCTGACGGCGTCTTCTGCGCCTCGTGCTGGGAGTTTGGACCCGGCGTTGCGAGCGGGAGCGGTCTTGCACCCGCACGGGCCTGGTGGATCTTGAGGCGCTGCCTCTTTGTCGTGCTCTGGAGCCACGGGATGATGCTGATGGCCGCTGCCTGGTGGTGCTGCAGCTGCGGGTCTCAGGTGATGTGGAGCACTGGGAGAGCCTTGGCACCGCCTGGCTGAGGGTATTGCTCGCAGTGCGTGTTGCTGGCGGTCGGCTTCTCTCCTGCAATCTTCTAGGCCGCGTGTAGGGTGTCTGGGTGTGACGGGCGCACCGGGTTTGGTGTCGCTGTCGGTCAGGCCCAGGGGGGCTGGAGCGGCCGCTGCCCTCACACACTGGGAAACTGTGGCATGGTGCTGATGGCATGGGGCTGCTGCTGCTGGGGCTGCTAGACTCCTGTGCCTGAGCTTCCAGAGACTGCCGCGATGATGCTGGGCCGGCAGTGCTTGGACCAGCAAGCTCTGACCTGGCACTGGAGGCTACAAGGGAAAGCAGGAAGGATAAGGGCTTGGCTCCCAGGCCTGGGGCAGGGTAGGCCAGAGCGGTGCCCCATCCCTCCTGGAGCAGACTGGCTCAGCTAAGCCCACACCAGGCACCCGCTGCCCGGCCTTGCCTGGCCCCTGGCCCCAGCCCCGGAACACCCGGGGGCTTTGACACTTACAGGTGACCGAGCCAGCACAGCTGTCACACTCCCATCTGGCCTCATGGCTGCTCCCCAGGTTGGAGCAGAGTCTGTGAGTGCCCACAGCAGCGCAGGAGCAGCACAGGAACAGCTGCCAGAGCCTGGGGAAAGAAATGGGCTCATGTCTCTAAGGATAAAGTGCCCACAGCACGGGACTGTCCAGCAGAGCTCTTGTTCTCAGCCCTTCTGCTTCGAGCCCTTGCTGAGACAGAGATCCCAGCCGAGCCCCAGGGTGCCTCTTTGGCAACTTACCCATCTGGCTCTGCCACCCCTCTGCCTCCTGGACAAAGGCACTCCGTGGCATCGCACCTCGTGTGCCTCTGGTACAGTTCTGCGTATGCGTTGTTGTCTTCCCATGACGCTTGTCTGAGGGAGAGAGGAAACTTGATGAGCCCCTGCTGCCGCAGCATAAGTTGTATGCAGGGCCTCCCCGCTCTTCTTTCCCCACGCCCTATTTCCAACTCCTGCATGGAGCTAAGCCTAGACCTGGGGCTCAGCGGAGAGCCATAACTGCGGGGGCAGGTCTAGATGTGGCACAGTGCTGGCCAGGAGGACACCAACCTGACGGGGATTCGGATCCCCATGAAGAGCATTTCTGTTAGAAACGATTTTGTATTTTGACAGAGAGGGCACTGCAAGGAAAACATGCCGGCATGCATAGCCTGTCCCTGCAGGAGAAACAGAGAGAGCGTGAGTGAGGCTCTGGCGCTGCTGAGAGCCTGCCGCTCCCGGAGCAAGGGAACAGCTCCTACCTGGATGCAGGCCCTGTGGAACCAAGCATGTGTGCATGCTGGGCACACCATGGTCCCATAGGTGGTTCTGCCTTCAACAGGGTCCATGCAGATGAGGCAGTTGGTGTCCTCTGGAGCCACCAGCTCTTGCTGCTGTGGACGGTGCTCCCAGCAGAAGGAACTGGGGGAAGAGGGAAGGGATGGGTGAGATGAGAAGCGCTGGGTCCTTCCCTGGTGATGGGGAGAAGGGTAGAGGGGGTACCTGTACGGCTGGAGGTAACGGGTGACGCATCCACCCTCCACGGCACAGGGGAGATGGAACCTGCGGTCACAGCCCATCCCCTGGCAGGCGATGGTGGCCCCCCTCTCGCCACACACAAAGCAGACCTGGAAAGAGCAGAGCAGCCCCCATCAGCGGCAGCCTCAGGGTCTCCACAGCCAGACCCACACCTCGGGGCAGGGCGCAGGATGTGGCCCCAGCTGGATCACAGGCCACAGATCCACCTGGCAGAGCAGGCTCCTGTGCTGGAGCCTGTGTGGAGCTGCTGGGAGCAAGACTTCTGTCCCAGAGCTGGGCGGAAAGGCTGGGATTCCGTTCTTGGCATCTGCGCTAAGCTCCCGCAAACCTCTCCTCCCACCAATCACCCTGATCATCTCAGGTCCTCACCATCTGGGCTGCCTGGTCGACTGCACGTTGAAAATCCATAGAATGAAAGAACGTCTGATCTTCCTGTTGGGTCCCTCGTGGACGAAGGTCACTGGCAAAAAGCTGCAGAAGAGCAGAGACAAGGAGCAGATGAGGGGCATGTGGCAGGGCAGGTGCGTTGCAAAGATGAAACCAGCCCCAGAGGAACTCACCAGGCAAAAGCGATGGGCACAGACCCATTGACAATTCACTTTTGGCCCGCAGATGTCCGGGTCTGCCTCTGCGCGGCGACACAGCATGCATGCTGGAGGGGAGAGAGCAAATGCCACTGAGAATGAGCACCTCTGTGGGGCCAGGGATGCGTCCCTGAGGGATTGCCCCCAAGGGCTGCTCTGTCCCTGCCTAGCCGGCTGCTGAGCAGGCCTGGAAGCCTTGGAGAGGAAAGGGCACTGCAGGCATGGGTGTCCCGGAGGCTGCGCACTGCCCAGCCCTGGACCCGCTTGCCAAGCAGAGGAGCGGCCCTCCCCCACGGTGGCTTTGGAGCTCCTGCCTCCCCCTGCCAACGCTCCCGGTCCACGCCGACAGCCTCAGGAGTCCCTCTGCCAGGCTGTAGGAGGGGGACTTTGCTCTTACTCTGCTCCATGGAGTCGGGTGTCCTACACCTCCTTGCGGACGTGTCAGACATCAAAGGTGGGCGTTTGGAGAGTCCCTGTCCCAGCAGCGCTGGGCCTTCTTCTCCAAATGCTCCTCTGCTACCTCTGAGGGAGAAGAGAGACGCGGGTGGGCTTGCAGCACAGGCCCAGAGCCCTGCGGTGTGGAGCCCCCTCTCCTCCCTCGGCAGCCCCCCGAGAGCCCTGTCCCTGCCCTCTACTCCCCGCACCTCACCAGGTCGCAGCGATGCACTGTGCCCTGCGTTCCCCTTTTTATAGGCCTGCCCCCGCCCCCGGTCACAGTGGCCTCTGTGACGTCAGCACCGCTGGCCCGCGTGCGCCCCAAGTACGGGCAGGGGCACCCTCGGCCACACAGCACCCGCTGTGACACGGCCACTACCTCACAGGGCTGGCTGTGGAGCGCACAGGCAGGGACCCGAGCCCTTGGCACCCACGTCACCGGGGCGGCTGCTCCACCTGCAAGTGCAGACTCAAGGGCCAGCTTAGGGGCACAGTTTCCTGGTGAACTTGGCAGCGTTAGCTTAACGGTTGGACGCGATGCCCTTCACGGCCTTCTCCAACCTAGATGATTCCTGTGGCTCTCATTACCATTCCACTATTACTTTATCACCATTTGCTTACGCTATGATTTTCCTTCAGTCGTCGGTTCCTTACCATATGATCACCGTTTCAACACCATTTGATCATCGCTTCATCATGAAGAAAGCCCTTTTAATTAACCCACCAAGGATGACTTCCCTGAATAATTCGCCCGCAACACCAGGACAAACACCGGACCGTGTCTGGAGCACAAGTGGAGTAGAAGAAAAGGAATGATGGAATAGTTTGGGTGGGATGGACCTTCAAAGGTCCACTTAACGGCTGGAGTACTGTTTGTCCCTAAAACTAGAGAAGCCGCTGTTGGTTGTGGCAGTCATCAAGACTGCATTAAACTCATGCGGTGAGCGCAGATAAAAGAGGCAGCCAACAGATGAGTAGTTTCTCTGCTTTCCTTTGAGATCTCCTGGAAACTTCTAGGGCTGCTGGAGAACGGGGAACTCTTCAAGGGTTCTCAGGGTGCTGGCTGCAGCTGGGAAGGGATAAGTACAGGAGGCCTGTGTTCCAGCAGGCTCTAGCAACTTGCAATGAGCTCTGCCAGCTATGCCTGATCAGAAGGTGCTTTGAGCTTTTTTCCTTCTCCAGCTGACTCCTAGTTTGGGAAGATCATCGCCCTTTCAGCAGGTGCTGTGGAGAAGCCTATACAGCTGCTGGCCTTAAAATGCAGCTCCCAGAGGTAGCAGTTGATGCAGTAGTCGAGGAAGAGATTAGTTCATAGAATCATAGAATCATAGAATAGTTAGGGTTGGAAAGGACTTCAAGATCATCTAATTCCAACCCCCCTGACATGGGCAGGGACAGCTCACACTAAACCATCCCACACAAGGCTTCATCCAACCTGGCCTTGAACACCGCCAAGGATGGAGCACTCACAACCTCCCTGGGCAACCGATTCCAGTGCCTCACCACCCTAACAGGAAAGAATTTCCTCCTTATATCCAATCTAAACTTCCCCTGTTTAAGTTTTAACCCGTTACCCCTTGTCCTGTCACTACAGTCCCTGACGAAGAGTCCCTCCCCAGCATCCCTGTAGGCCCCCTTCAGATACTGGAAGGCTGCTATTAGGTCCCCACGCAGCCTTCTCTTCTCCAGGCTGAACAGCCCCAACTTCCTCAGCCTGTCTTCATACGGGAGGTGCTCCAGTCCCCTGATCATCCTCGTGGCCCTCCTCTGGACTTGTTCCAGCAGTTCCATGTCCTTTTTATGTTGAGGACACCAGAACTGCACACAATACTCCAGGTGAGGTCTCACAAGAGCAGAGTAGAGGGGCAGGATCACCTCCTTCGACCTGCTGGTCACGCTCCTTTTGATGCAGCCCAGGATACGGTTGGCTTTCTGGGCTGCGAGCGCACGCTGCTGGCTCATGTTCGTTTTCTCATCGACCAGCACCCCCAAGTCCTTCTCTGCAGGGCCGCTCTGAATTTCTTCTTTGCCCAATCTGTAGCTGTGTCTGGGATTGCTCTGACCCAGGTGTAGGACCTTGCATTTGGCGTGGTTGAACTTCATAAGGTTGGCATCAGCCCACCTTACAAGCGTGTCAAGGTCCCTCTGGATGGCATCCCTTCCCTCCAGCGTATCAACCGGACCACACAGCTTGGTGTCATCGGCAAACTTGCTGAGGGCGCACTCAATCCCACTGTCCATGTCAGCGACAAAGATGTTAAACAAGACCGGTCCCAACACCAATCCCTGAGGGACACCACTCGTTACCGGTCTCCAGCCGGACATTGAGCCATTGACCCCAACTCTTTGTGTGCGGCCGTCCAGCCAGTTCTTTATCCACCGCGTGGTCCATCCATCAAATTGATATCTCTCCAATTTAGAGAGAAGGATGTCGTGTGGGGCAGTGTCAAACGCTTTGCACAAGTCCAGGTAGATGACATCAACTGCTTTACCCTTATCCATCAATTCTGTAGCCCCATCATAGAAGGCCACCAAATTGGTCAGGTAGGATTTCCCCCTAGTGAAGCCATGCTGGCTGTCACCAAGCACCTTGTTGTTCTTCATGTGCCTTAGCATGTTGTCCAGGAGAATGTGCTCCAAGATTTTACCAGGCACAGAGGTGAGACTGACTGGTCTGTAATTCCCCGGGTCTTCCATTTTCCCCTTCTTGAAAATGGGGGTTATATTTCCCTTTTTCCAATCGTCGGGAACTTCACCTGACTGCCATGATTTTTCAAATATGATGGCCAGTGGCTTAGCAACTTCATTCGCCAGCTCCTTCAGGACCCGCGGATGGATTCCATCAGGTCCCACGGACTTGTGTGCGTTCAGATTTTGAAGATGGTCTCGAACCAGATCCTCTCCTACAGTGGGCCCAAGGGCTTCATTCTCACAGCCCCTGCATCTACTTTCTAAGAACTGGGTGGTGCAGTCAGAGCCTTTGGCAGTGAAGACCGAGGCGAAGAAGTCATTCAGAACCTCAGCCTTCTCCAAATCCTGCGTAGCCAGTTCTCCTGAAAGCTTCCTCAGGGGGCCTATTTTGCCCCTAGTCTGTTTTTTGTTTGCTACGTACCTGTAGAATCCCTTCCTATTATCCTTAACGTCCCTGGCTATGTTTAATTCTAACTGGGCCTTAGCCTTCCTAACCTGGTCCCTAGCTTCCCGGACAACATCCCTGTACTCTACCCAGGCTGCCTGTCCTTGCTTCCATTTTATAGAAGCCTCTTTTTTCCTTTGAATTTTCCTCAGGAGCTCCTTATCCATCCAAGGAGGTCTCCTGGCCCTCCTGCTGCACTTCCTTCTAGCTGGGATGCAGCACTCCTGAGCTTGCAGCAGGTGATCCTTGAGTATAAACCAACAGTCTTGGGCCCCCCTGCCCTCCAGAGCTATATCCCATGGAACCTTACTAAGCAGGCTCCTGAAGAGGCCAAAGTCTGCTCTTTTGAAGTCCAGGGCAGTGAGCTTGCTACACGCTCTTCTCACTCTCCTGGGGATCTCAAATTCGACCATCTCATGATCGCTGCATCCAAGGCTTCCCTGTAGTACCACATTCTCAACAAGCCCTTCCCTGTTGGTGAGCACAAGGTCAGGCATGGCACCTCTCCTTGTCGGCTCCTCTATTACTTGCAGAAGGAAGTTGTCTTCCACACAATCGAGGAACCTCCTGGATCCTCCTTATCCAGAGGTGAAACAGAGCTGAAGCATGTCAGAAGTCACTGGCACCGCGGTTCATGATTTTGGGGGTTGTGCCGTGAGGGCCAGGCCGGCTGTGTTGGTGTGTGCAGGAGGTCGATCTGCAGGAGGTGCTGCTGAACTCTAGGGGAAGTAAAATGCTCTGGGCCCAGTCCCTGAAGCTGCATGTTGAGAAAGGCAGAGGAGGAGAAGGAAGCGAACCAAGGAGCCTGGAATCTCCCAGTCCAGAGATGAAGGGCCACCTTTATTATGCCAATAGAGGGGGATCACGGTGGTCGCTCAGAGACGAAACACGGTTGCCCCACCGAGGTGTCCAGGCCGTGCGTTGGGAGTTTGGGCCCGATGTTGCAAGTGGGAGTTGTCTCGCACGCACGCGGGCCTAGCGGGGATGGAGCCGCTGCCGCTTTCCAGTGCTGCGGAGTCAGAGGATGCTGCCGATGGGCGATTCTTGCTGGTTCTGGGGCTGCTGGTCTCAGGTATTGGCGAGCACTGGGATAGCCCCTCGCTGCCTGGCGTGTGGGTGCTCTGACGGCGTCTTCTGCGCCTCGTGCTGGGAGTTTGGACCCGGCGTTGCGAGCGGGAGCGGTCTTGCACCCGCACGGGCCTGGTGGATCTTGAGGCGCTGCCTCTTTGTCGTGCTCTGGAGCCACGGGATGATGCTGATGGCCGCTGCCTGGTGGTGCTGCAGCTGCGGGTCTCAGGTGATGTGGAGCACTGGGAGAGCCTTGGCACCGCCTGGCTGCGGGTATTGCTCGCAGTGCGTGTTGCTGGCGGTCGGCTTCTCTCCTGCAATCTTCTAGGCCGCGTGTAGGGTGTCTGGGTGTGACGGGCGCACCGGGTTTGGTGTCGCTGTCGGTCAGGCCCAGGGGGGCTGGAGCGGCCGCTGCCCTCACACACTGGGAAACTGTGGCATGGTGCTGATGGCATGGGGCTGCTGCTGCTGGGGCTGCTGGACTCCTGTGCCTGAGCTTCTAGAGACTGCCGCGATGATGCTGGGCTGGCAGTGCTGGGGCTGCTGGTCTCCTGTGCTGCATGTCCAAGAGTCTGCCCCGATGCTACCTGGCTGGTGCTGCCGGGGCTGCTGGTCTTGGGTGCCTGAGGTTCCAGAGTCTGCCCCGATGCTGCTGGGCCGGCAGTGCTTGGACCAGCAAGCTCTGACCTGGCACTGGAGGCTACAAGGGAAAGCAGGAAGGATAAGGGCTTGGCTCCCAGGCCTGGGGCAGGGTAGGCCAGAGCGGTGCCCCATCCCTCCTGGAGCAGACTGGCTCAGCTAAGCCCACACCAGGCACCCGCTGCCCGGCCTTGCCTGGCCCCTGGCCCCAGCCCCGGAACACCCGGGGGCTTTGACACTTACAGGTGACCGAGCCAGCACAGCTGTCACACTCCCATCTGGCCTCATGGCTGCTCCCCAGGTTGGAGCAGAGTCTGTGAGTGCCCACAGCAGCGCAGGAGCAGCACAGGAACAGCTGCCAGAGCCTGGGGAAAGAAATGGGCTCATGTCTCTAAGGATAAAGTGCCCACAGCACGGGACTGTCCAGCAGAGCTCTTGTTCTCAGCCCTTCTGCTTCGAGCCCTTGCTGAGACAAGAGATCCCAGCCGAGCCCCAGGGTGCCTCTTTGGCAACTTACCCGTCTGGCTCTGCCACCCCTCTGCCTCCTGGACAAAGGCACTCCGTGGCATCGCATCTCGTGTGCCTCTGGTACAGTTCTGCGTATGCGTTGTTGTCTTCCCATGACGCTTGTCTGAGGGAGAGAGGAAACTTGATGAGCCCCTGCTGCCACAGCATAAGTTGTATGCAGGGCCTCCCCGCTCTTCTTTCCCCACGCCCTATTTCCAACTCCTGCATGGAGCTAAGCCTAGGCCTGGGGCTCAGCGGAGAGCCATAACTGCGGGGGCAGGTCTAGATGTGGCACAGTGCTGGCCAGGAGGACACCAACCTGACGGGGATTCGGATCCCCATGAAGAGCATTTCTGTTAGAAACGATTTTGTATTTTGACAGAGAGGGCACTGCAAGGAAAACATGCCGGCATGCATAGCCTGTCCCTGCAGGAGAAACAGAGAGAGCGTGAGTGAGGCTCTGGCGCTGCTGA
Source organism: Lathamus discolor (assembly GCF_037157495.1). Classification (NCBI taxonomy): domain Eukaryota; kingdom Metazoa; phylum Chordata; class Aves; order Psittaciformes; family Psittacidae; genus Lathamus; species Lathamus discolor. Next base: position 155,268,836 of record NC_088885.1, on the reverse strand, counting down.
GAGCCTGCCGCTCCCGGAGCAAGGGAACAGCTCCTACCTGGATGCAGGCCCTGTGGAACCAAGCATGTGTGCATGCTGGGCACACCATGGTCCCATAGGTGGTTCTGCCTTCAACAGGGTCCATGCAGATGAGGCAGTTGGTGTCCTCTGGAGCCACCAGCTCTTGCTGCTGTGGACGGTGCTCCCAGCAGAAGGAACTGGGGGAAGAGGGAAGGGATGGGTGAGATGAGAAGCGCTGGGTCCTTCCCTGGTGATGGGGAGAAGGGTAGAGGGGGTACCTGTACGGCTGGAGGTAACGGGTGACGCATCCACCCTCCACGGCACAGGGGAGATGGAACCTGCGGTCACAGCCCATCCCCTGGCAGGCGATGGTGGCCCCCCTCTCGCCACACACAAAGCAGACCTGGAAAGAGCAGAGCAGCCCCCATCAGCGGCAGCCTCAGGGTCTCCACAGCCAGAGCCACACCTCGGGGCAGGGCGCAGGATGTGGCCCCAGCTGGATCACAGGCCACAGATCCACCTGGCAGAGCAGGCTCCTGTGCTGGAGCCTGTGTGGAGCTGCTGGGAGCAAGACTTCTGTCCCAGAGCTGGGCGGAAAGGCTGGGATTCCGTTCTTGGCATCTGCGCTAAGCTCCCGCAAACCTCTCCTCCCACCAATCACCCTGATCATCTCAGGTCCTCACCATCTGGGCTGCCTGGTCGACTGCACGTTGAAAATCCATAGAATGAAAGAACGTCTGATCTTCCTGTTGGGTCCCTCGTGGACGAAGGTCACTGGCAAAAAGCTGCAGAAGAGCAGAGACAAGGAGCAGATGAGGGGCATGTGGCAGGGCAGGTGCGTTGCAAAGATGAAACCAGCCCCAGAGGAACTCACCAGGCAAAAGCGATGGGCACAGACCCATTGACAATTCACTTTTGGCCCGCAGATGTCCGGGTCTGCCTCTGCGCGGCGACACAGCATGCATGCTGGAAAGGAGAGAGCAAATGCCACTGAGAATGAGCACCTCTGTGGGGCCAGGGATGCGTCCCTGAGGGATTGCCCCCAAGGGCTGCTCTGTCCCTGCCTAGCCGGCTGCTGAGCAGGCCTGGAAGCCTTGGAGAGGAAAGGGCACTGCAGGCATGGGTGTCCCGGAGGCTGCGCACTGCCCAGCCCTGGACCCGCTTGCCAAGCAGAGGAGCGGCCCTCCCCCACGGTGGCTTTGGAGCTCCTGCCTCCCCCTGCCAACGCTCCCGGTCCACGCCGACAGCCTCAGGAGTCCCTCTGCCAGGCTGTAGGAGGGGGACTTTGCTCTTACTCTGCTCCATGGAGTCGGGTGTCCTACACCTCCTTGCGGACGTGTCAGACATCAAAGGTGGGCGTTTGGAGAGTCCCTGTCCCAGCAGCGCTGGGCCTTCTTCTCCAAATGCTCCTCTGCTACCTCTGAGGGAGAAGAGAGACGCGGGTGGGCTTGCAGCACAGGCCCAGAGCCCTGCGGTGTGGAGCCCCCTCTCCTCCCTCGGCAGCCCCCCGAGAGCCCTGTCCCTGCCCTCTACTCCCCGCACCTCACCAGGTCGCAGCGATGCACTGTGCCCTGCGTTCCCCTTTTTATAGGCCTGCCCCCGCCCCCGGTCACAGTGGCCTCTGTGACGTCAGCACCGCTGGCCCGCGTGCGCCCCAAGTACGGGCAGGGGCACCCTCGGCCACACAGCACCCGCTGTGACACGGCCACTACCTCACAGGGCTGGCTGTGGAGCGCACAGGCAGGGACCCGAGCCCTTGGCACCCACGTCACCGGGGCGGCTGCTCCACCTGCAAGTGCAGACTCAAGGGCCAGCTTAGGGGCACAGTTTCCTGGTGAACTTGGCAGCGTTAGCTTAACGGTTGGACGCGATGCCCTTCACGGCCTTCTCCAACCTAGATGATTCCTGTGGCTCTCATTACTATTCCACTATTACTTTATCACCATTTGCTTACGCTATGATTTTCCTTCAGTCGTCGGTTCCTTACCATATGATCACCGTTTCAACACCATTTGATCATCGCTTCATCATGAAGAAAGCCCTTTTAATTAACCCACCAAGGATGACTTCCCTGAATAATTCGCCCGCAACACCAGGACAAACACCGGACCGTGTCTGGAGCACAAGTGGAGTAGAAGAAAAGGAATGATGGAATAGTTTGGGTTGGATGGACCTTCAAAGGTCCACTTAATGGCTGGAGTACTGTTTGTCCCTAAAACTAGAGAAGCCGCTGTTGGTTGTGGCAGTCATCAAGACTGCATTAAACTCATGCGGTGAGCGCAGCTAAAAGAGGCAGCCAACAGATGAGTAGTTTCTCTGCTTTCCTTTGAGATCTCCTGGAAACTTCTAGGGCTGCTGGAGAACGGGGAACTCTTCAAGGGTTCTCAGGGGGCTGGCTGCAGCTGGGAAGGGATAAGTACAGGAGGCCTGTGTTCCAGCAGGCTCTAGCAACTTGCAATGAGCTCTGCCAGCTATGCCTGATCAGAAGGTGCTTTGAGCTTTTTTCCTTCTCCAGCTGACTCCTAATTTGGGAAGATCATCGCCCTTTCAGCAGGTGCTGTGGAGAAGCCTATACAGCTGCTGGCCTTAAAATGCAGCTCCCAGAGGTAGCAGTTGATGCAGTAGTCGAGGAAGAGATTAGTTCATAGAATCATAGAATCATAGAATAGTTAGGGTTGGAAAGGACTTCAAGATCATCTAATTCCAACCCCCCTGACATGGGCAGGGACAGCTCACACTAAACCATCCCACACAAGGCTTCATCCAACCTGGCCTTGAACACCGCCAAGGATGGAGCACTCACAACCTCCCTGGGCAACCGATTCCAGTGCCTCACCACCCTAACAGGAAAGAATTTCCTCCTTATATCCAATCTAAACTTCCCCTGTTTAAGTTTTAACCCGTTACCCCTTGTCCTGTCACTACAGTCCCTGACGAAGAGTCCCTCCCCAGCATCCCTGTAGGCCCCCTTCAGATACTGGAAGGCTGCTATTAGGTCCCCACGCAGCCTTCTCTTCTCCAGGCTGAACAGCCCCAACTTCCTCAGCCTGTCTTCATACGGGAGGTGCTCCAGTCCCCTGATCATCCTCGTGGCCCTCCTCTGGACTTGTTCCAGCAGTTCCATGTCCTTTTTATGTTGAGGACACCAGAACTGCACACAGTACTCCAGGTGAGGTCTCACAAGAGCAGAGTAGAGGGGCAGGATCACCTCCTTCGACCTGCTGGTCACGCTCCTTTTGATGCAGCCCAGGATACGGTTGGCTTTCTGGGCTGCGAGCGCACGCTGCTGGCTCATGTTCGTTTTCTCATCGACCAGCACCCCCAAGTCCTTCTCTGCAGGGCCGCTCTGAATCTCTTCTTTGCCCAATCTGTAGCTGTGTCTGGGATTGCTCTGACCCAGGTGTAGGACCTTGCATTTGGCGTGGTTGAACTTCATAAGGTTGGCATCAGCCCACCTTACAAGCGTGTCAAGGTCCCTCTGGATGGCATCCCTTCCCTCCAGCGTATCAACCGGACCACACAGCTTGGTGTCATCGGCAAACTTGCTGAGGGCGCACTCAATCCCACTGTCCATGTCAGCGACAAAGATGTTAAACAAGACCGGTCCCAACACCAATCCCTGAGGGACACCACTCGTTACCGGTCTCCAGCCAGACATTGAGCCATTGACCACAACTCTTTGTGTGCGGCCGTCCAGCCAGTTCTTTATCCACCGCGTGGTCCATCCATCAAATTGATATCTCTCCAATTTAGAGAGAAGGATGTCGTGTGGGGCAGTGTCAAACGCTTTGCACAAGTCCAGGTAGATGACATCAACTGCTTTACCCTTAACCATCAATTCTGTAGCCCCATCATAGAAGGCCACCAAATTGGTCAGGTAGGATTTCCCCCTAGTGAAGCCATGCTGGCTGTCACCAAGCACCTTGTTGTTCTTCATGTGCCTTAGCATGTTGTCCAGGAGAATGTGCTCCAAGATTTTACCAGGCACAGAGGTGAGACTGACTGGTCTGTAATTCCCCGGGTCTTCCATTTTCCCCTTCATGAAAATGGGGGTTATATTTCCCTTTTTCCAGTCGTCGGGAACTTCACCTGACTGCCATGATTTTTCAAATATGATGGCCAGTGGCTTAGCAACTTCATTCGCCAGCTCCTTCAGGACCCGCGGATGGATTCCATCAGGTCCCACGGACTTGTGTGCGTTCAGATTTTGAAGATGGTCTCGAACCAGATCCTCTCCTACAGTGGGCCCAAGGGCTTCATTCTCACAGCCCCTGCATCTACTTTCTAAGAACTGGGTGGTGCAGTCAGAGCCTTTGGCAGTGAAGACCGAGGCGAAGAAGTCATTCAGAACCTCAGCCTTCTCCAAATCCTGCGTAGCCAGTTCTCCTGAAAGCTTCCTCAGGGGGCCTATTTTGCCCCTAGTCTGTTTTTTGTTTGCTACGTACCTGTAGAATCCCTTCCTATTATCCTTAACGTCCCTGGCTATGTTTAATTCTAACTGGGCCTTAGCCTTCCTAACCTGGTCCCTAGCTTCCCGGACAACATCCCTGTACTCTACCCAGGCTGCCTGTCCTTGCTTCCATTTTATAGAAGCCTCTTTTTTCCTTTGAATTTTCCTCAGCAGCTCCTTATCCATCCAAGGAGGTCTCCTGGCCCTCCTGCTGCACTTCCTTCTAGCTGGGATGCAGCACTCCTGAGCTTGCAGCAGGTGATCCTTGAATATAAACCAACAGTCTTGGGCCCCCCTGCCCTCCAGAGCTATATCCCATGGAACCTTACTAAGCAGGCTCCTGAAGAGGCCAAAGTCTGCTCTTTTGAAGTCCAGGGCAGTGAGCTTGCTACACGCTCTTCTCACTCTCCTGGGGATCTCAAATTCGACCATCTCATGATCGCTGCATCCAAGGCTTCCCTGTAGTACCACATTCTCAACAAGCCCTTCCCTGTTGGTGAGCACAAGGTCAGGCATGGCACCTCTCCTTGTCGGCTCCTCTATTACTTGCAGAAGGAAGTTGTCTTCCACACAATCGAGGAACCTCCTGGATCCTCCTTATCCAGAGGTGAAACAGAGCTGAAGCATGTCAGAAGTCACTGGCACCGCGGTTCATGATTTTGGGGGTTGTGCCGTGAGGGCCAGGCCGGCTGTGTTGGTGTGTGCAGGAGGTCGATCTGCAGGAGGTGCTGCTGAACTCTAGGGGAAGTAAAATGCTCTGGGCCCAGTCCCTGAAGCTGCATGTTGAGAAAGGCAGAGGAGGAGAAGGAAGCGAACCAAGGAGCCTGGAATCTCCCAGTCCAGAGATGAAGGGCCGCCTTTATTATGCCAATAGAGGGGGATCACGGTGGTCGCTCAGAGACGAAACACGGTTGCCCCACCGAGGTGTCCAGGCCGTGCGTTGGGAGTTTGGGCCCGATGTTGCAAGTGGGAGTTGTCTCGCACGCACGCGGGCCTAGCGGGGATGGAGCCGCTGCCGCTTTCCAGTGCTGCGGAGTCAGAGGATGCTGCCGATGGGCGATTCTTGCTGGTTCTGGGGCTGCTGGTCTCAGGTATTGGCGAGCACTGGGATAGCCCCTCGCTGCCTGGCGTGTGGGTGCTCTGACGGCGTCTTCTGCGCCTCGTGCTGGGAGTTTGGACCCGGCGTTGCGAGCGGGAGCGGTCTTGCACCCGCACGGGCCTGGTGGATCTTGAGGCGCTGCCTCTTTGTCGTGCTCTGGAGCCACGGGATGATGCTGATGGCCGCTGCCTGGTGGTGCTGCAGCTGCGGGTCTCAGGTGATGTGGAGCACTGGGAGAGCCTTGGCACCGCCTGGCTGCGGGTATTGCTCGCAGTGCGTGTTGCTGGCGGTCGGCTTCTCTCCTGCAATCTTCTAGGCCGCGTGTAGGGTGTCTGGGTGTGACGGGCGCACCGGGTTTGGTGTCGCTGTCGGTCAGGCCCAGGGGGGCTGGAGCGGCCGCTGCCCTCACACACTGGGAAACTGTGGCATGGTGCTGATGGCATGGGGCTGCTGCTGCTGGGGCTGCTGGACTCCTGTGCCTGAGCTTCTAGAGACTGCCGCGATGATGCTGGGCTGGCAGTGCTGGGGCTGCTGGTCTCCTGTGCTGCATGTCCAAGAGTCTGCCCCGATGCCACCTGGCTGGTGCTGCCGGGGCTGCTGGTCTTGGGTGCCTGAGGTTCCAGAGTCTGCCCCGATGCTGCTGGGCCGGCAGTGCTTGGACCAGCAAGCTCTGACCTGGCACTGGAGGCTACAAGGGAAAGCAGGAAGGATAAGGGCTTGGCTCCCAGGCCTGGGGCAGGGTAGGCCAGAGCGGTGCCCCATCCCTCCTGGAGCAGACTGGCTCAGCTAAGCCCACACCAGGCACCCGCTGCCCGGCCTTGCCTGGCCCCTGGCCCCAGCCCCGGAACACCCGGGGGCTTTGACACTTACAGGTGACCGAGCCAGCACAGCTGTCACACTCCCATCTGGCCTCATGGCTGCTCCCCAGGCTGGAGCAGAGTCTGTGAGTGCCCACAGCAGCGCAGGAGCAGCACAGGAACAACTGCCAGAGCCTGGGGAAAGAAATGGGCTCATGTCTCTAAGGATAAAGTGCCCACAGCACGGGACTGTCCAGCAGAGCTCTTGTTCTCAGCCCTTCTGCTTCGAGCCCTTGCTGAGACAGAGATCCCAGCCGAGCCCCAGGGTGCCTCTTTGGCAACTTACCCGTCTGGCTCTGCCACCCCTCTGCCTCCTGGACAAAGGCACTCCGTGGCATCGCACCTCGTGTGCCTCTGGTACAGTTCTGCGTATGCGTTGTTGTCTTCCCATGACGCTTGTCTGAGGGAGAGAGGAAACTTGATGAGCCCCTGCTGCCACAGCATAAGTTGTATGCAGGGCCTCCCCGCTCTTCTTTCCCCACGCCCTATTTCCAACTCCTGCATGGAGCTAAGCCTAGGCCTGGGGCTCAGCGGAGAGCCATAACTGCGGGGGCAGGTCTAGATGTGGCACAGTGCTGGCCAGGAGGACACCAACCTGACGGGGATTCGGATCCCCATGAAGAGCATTTCTGTTAGAAACGATTTTGTATTTTGACAGAGAGGGCACTGCAAGGAAAACATGCCGGCATGCATAGCCTGTCCCTGCAGGAGAAACAGAGAGCGTGAGTGAGGCTCTGGCGCTGCTGAGAGCCTGCCGCTCCCGGAGCAAGGGAACAGCTCCTACCTGGATGCAGGCCCTGTGGAACCAAGCATGTGTGCATGCTGGGCACACCATGGTCCCATAGGTGGTTCTGCCTTCAACAGGGTCCATGCAGATGAGGCAGTTGGTGTCCTCTGGAGCCACCAGCTCTTGCTGCTGTGGACGGTGCTCCCAGCAGAAGGAACTGGGGGAAGAGGGAAGGGATGGGTGAGATGAGAAGCGCTGGGTCCTTCCCTGGTGATGGGGAGAAGGGTAGAGGGGGTACCTGTACGGCTGGAGGTAACGGGTGACGCATCCACCCTCCACGGCACAGGGGAGATGGAACCTGCGGTCACAGCCCATCCCCTGGCAGGCGATGGTGGCCCCCCTCTCGCCACACACAAAGCAGACCTGGAAAGAGCAGAGCAGCCCCCATCAGCGGCAGCCTCAGGGTCTCCACAGCCAGAGCCACACCTCGGGGCAGGGCGCAGGATGTGGCCCCAGCTGGATCACAGGCCACAGATCCACCTGGCAGAGCAGGCTCCTGTGCTGGAGCCTGTGTGGAGCTGCTGGGAGCAAGACTTCTGTCCCAGAGCTGGGCGGAAAGGCTGGGATTCCGTTCTTGGCATCTGCGCTAAGCTCCCGCAAACCTCTCCTCCCACCAATCACCCTGATCATCTCAGGTCCTCACCATCTGGGCTGCCTGGTCGACTGCACGTTGAAAATCCATAGAATGAAAGAACGTCTGATCTTCCTGTTGGGTCCCTCGTGGACGAAGGTCACTGGCAAAAAGCTGCAGAAGAGCAGAGACAAGGAGCAGATGAGGGGCATGTGGCAGGGCAGGTGCGTTGCAAAGATGAAACCAGCCCCAGAGGAACTCACCAGGCAAAAGCGATGGGCACAGACCCATTGACAATTCACTTTTGGCCCGCAGATGTCCGGGTCTGCCTCTGCGCGGCGACACAGCATGCATGCTGGAAAGGAGAGAGCAAATGCCACTGAGAATGAGCACCTCTGTGGGGCCAGGGATGCGTCCCTGAGGGATTGCCCCCAAGGGCTGCTCTGTCCCTGCCTAGCCGGCTGCTGAGCAGGCCTGGAAGCCTTGGAGAGGAAAGGGCACTGCAGGCATGGGTGTCCCGGAGGCTGCGCACTGCCCAGCCCTGGACCCGCTTGCCAAGCAGAGGAGCGGCCCTCCCCCACGGTGGCTTTGGAGCTCCTGCCTCCCCCTGCCAACGCTCCCGGTCCACGCCGACAGCCTCAGGAGTCCCTCTGCCAGGCTGTAGGAGGGGGACTTTGCTCTTACTCTGCTCCATGGAGTCGGGTGTCCTACACCTCCTTGCGGACGTGTCAGACATCAAAGGTGGGCGTTTGGAGAGTCCCTGTCCCAGCAGCGCTGGGCCTTCTTCTCCAAATGCTCCTCTGCTACCTCTGAGGGAGAAGAGAGACGCGGGTGGGCTTGCAGCACAGGCCCAGAGCCCTGCGGTGTGGAGCCCCCTCTCCTCCCTCGGCAGCCCCCCGAGAGCCCTGTCCCTGCCCTCTACTCCCCGCACCTCACCAGGTCGCAGCGATGCACTGTGCCCTGCGTTCCCCTTTTTATAGGCCTGCCCCCGCCCCCGGTCACAGTGGCCTCTGTGACGTCAGCACCGCTGGCCCGCGTGCGCCCCAAGTATGGGCAGGGGCACCCTCGGCCACACAGCACCCGCTGTGACACGGCCACTACCTCACAGGGCTGGCTGTGGAGCGCACAGGCAGGGACCCGAGCCCTTGGCACCCACGTCACCGGGGCGGCTGCTCCACCTGCAAGTGCAGACTCAAGGGCCAGCTTAGGGGCACAGTTTCCTGGTGAACTTGGCAGCGTTAGCTTAACGGTTGGACGCGATGCCCTTCACGGCCTTCTCCAACCTAGATGATTCCTGTGGCTCTCATTACCATTCCACTATTACTTTATCACCATTTGCTTACGCTATGATTTTCCTTCAGTCGTCGGTTCCTTACCATATGATCACCGTTTCAACACCATTTGATCATCGCTTCATCATGAAGAAAGCCCTTTTAATTAACCCACCAAGGATGACTTCCCTGAATAATTCGCCCGCAACACCAGGACAAACACCGGACCGTGTCTGGAGCACAAGTGGAATAGAAGAAAAGGAATGATGGAATAGTTTGGGTTGGATGGACCTTCAAAGGTCCACTTAATGGCTGGAGTACTGTTTGTCCCTAAAACTAGAGAAGCCGCTGTTGGTTGTGGCAGTCATCAAGACTGCATTAAACTCATGCGGTGAGCGCAGCTAAGAGAGGCAGCCAACAGATGAGTAGTTTCTCTGCTTTCCTTTGAGATCTCCTGGAAACTTCTAGGGCTGCTGGAGAACGGGGAACTCTTCAAGGGTTCTCAGGGTGCTGGCTGCAGCTGGGAAGGGATAAGAACAGGAGGCCTGTGTTCCAGCAGGCTCTAGCAACTTGCAATGAGCTCTGCCAGCTATGCCTGATCAGAAGGTGCTTTGAGCTTTTTTCCTTCTCCAGCTGACTCCTAATTTGGGAAGATCATCGCCCTTTCAGCAGGTGCTGTGGAGAAGCCTATACAGCTGCTAGCCTTAAAATGCAGCTCCCAGAGGTAGCAGTTGATGCAGTAGTCGAGGAAGAGATTAGTTCATAGAATCATAGAATAGTTAGGGTTGGAAAGGACTTCAAGATCATCTAATTCCAACCCCCCTGACATGGGCAGGGACAGCTCACACTAAACCATCCCACACAAGGCTTCATCCAACCTGGCCTTGAACACCGCCAAGGATGGAGCACTCACAACCTCCCTGGGCAACCGATTCCAGTGCCTCACCACCCTAACAGGAAAGAATTTCCTCCTTATATCCAATCTAAACTTCCCCTGTTTAAGTTTTAACCCGTTACCCCTTGTCCTGTCACTACAGTCCCTGACGAAGAGTCCCTCCCCAGCATCCCTGTAGGCCCCCTTCAGATACTGGAAGGCTGCTATTAGGTCCCCACGCAGCCTTCTCTTCTCCAGGCTGAACAGCCCCAACTTCCTCAGCCTGTCTTCATACGGGAGGTGCTCCAGTCCCCTGATCATCCTCGTGGCCCTCCTCTGGACTTGTTCCAGCAGTTCCATGTCCTTTTTATGTTGAGGACACCAGAACTGCACACAGTACTCCAGGTGAGGTCTCACAAGAGCAGAGTAGAGGGGCAGGATCACCTCCTTCGACCTGCTGGTCACGCTCCTTTTGATGCAGCCCAGGATACGGTTGGCTTTCTGGGCTGCGAGCGCACGCTGCTGGCTCATGTTCGTTTTCTCATCGACCAGCACCCCCAAGTCCTTCTCTGCAGGGCCGCTCTGAATTTCTTCTTTGCCCAATCTGTAGCTGTGTCTGGGATTGCTCTGACCCAGGTGTAGGACCTTGCACTTGGCGTGGTTGAACTTCATAAGGTTGGCATCAGCCCACCTTACAAGCGTGTCAAGGTCCCTCTGGATGGCATCCCTTCCCTCCAGCGTATCAACCGGACCACACAGCTTGGTGTCATCGGCAAACTTGCTGAGGGTGCACTCAATCCCACTGTCCATGTCAGCGACAAAGATGTTAAACAAGACCGGTCCCAACACCAATCCCTGAGGGACACCACTCGTTACCGGTCTCCAGCCGGACATTGAGCCATTGACCACAACTCTTTGTGTGCGGCCGTCCAGCCAGTTCTTTATCCACCGCGTGGTCCATCCATCAAATTGATATCTCTCCAATTTAGAGAGAAGGATGTCGTGTGGGGCAGTGTCAAACGCTTTGCACAAGTCCAGGTAGATGACATCAACTGCTTTACCCTTAACCATCAATTCTGTAGCCCCATCATAGAAGGCCACCAAATTGGTCAGGTAGGATTTCCCCCTAGTGAAGCCATGCTGGCTGTCACCAAGCACCTTGTTGTTCTTCATGTGCCTTAGCATGTTGTCCAGGAGAATGTGCTCCAAGATTTTACCAGGCACAGAGGTGAGACTGACTGGTCTGTAATTCCCCGGGTCTTCCATTTTCCCCTTCTTGAAAATGGGGGTTATATTTCCCTTTTTCCAGTCGTCGGGAACTTCACCTGACTGCCATGATTTTTCAAATATGATGGCCAGTGGCTTAGCAACTTCATTCGCCAGCTCCTTCAGGACCCGCGGATGGATTCCATCAGGTCCCACGGACTTGTGCACGTTCAGATTTTGAAGATGGTCTCGAACCAGATCCTCTCCTACAGTGGGCCCAAGGGCTTCATTCTCACAGCCCCTGCATCTACTTTCTAAGAACTGGGTGGTGCAGTCAGAGCCTTTGGCAGTGAAGACCGAGGCGAAGAAGTCATTCAGAACCTCAGCCTTCTCCAAATCCTGCGTAGCCAGTTCTCCTGAAAGCTTCCTCAGGGGGCCTATTTTGCCCCTAGTCTGTTTTTTGTTTGCTACATACCTGTAGAATCCCTTCCTATTATCCTTAACGTCCCTGGCTATGTTTAATTCTAACTGGGCCTTAGCCTTCCTAACCTGGTCCCTAGCTTCCCGGACAACATCCCTGTACTCTACCCAGGCTGCCTGTCCTTGCTTCCATTTTATAGAAGCCTCTTTTTTCCTTTGAATTTTCCTCAGGAGCTCCTTATCCATCCAAGGAGGTCTCCTGGCCCTCCTGCTGCACTTCCTTCTAGCTGGGATGCAGCACTCCTGAGCTTGCAGCAGGTGATCCTTGAGTATAAACCAATAGTCTTGGGCCCCCCTGCCCTCCAGAGCTATATCCCATGGAACCTTACTAAGCAGGCTCCTGAAGAGGCCAAAGTCTGCTCTTTTGAAGTCCAGGGCAGTGAGCTTGCTACACGCTCTTCTCACTCTCCTGGGGATCTCAAATTCGACCATCTCATGATCGCTGCATCCAAGGCTTCCCTGTAGTACCACATTCTCAACAAGCCCTTCCCTGTTGGTGAGCACAAGGTCAGGCATGGCACCTCTCCTTGTCGGCTCCTCTATTACTTGCAGAAGGAAGTTGTCTTCCACACAATCGAGGAACCTCCTGGATCCTCCTTATCCAGAGGTGAAACAGTGCTGAAGCATGTCAGAAGTCACTGGCACCGCGGTTCATGATTTTGGGGGTTGTGCCGTGAGGGCCAGGCCGGCTGTGTTGGTGTGTGCAGGAGGTCGATCTGCAGGAGGTGCTGCTGAACTCTAGGGGAAGTAAAATGCTCAGGGCCCAGTCCCTGAAGATGCATGTTGAGAAAGGCAGAGGAGGAGAAGGAAGCGAACCAAGGAGCCTGGAATCTCCCAGTCCAGAGATGAAGGGCCACCTTTATTATGCCAATAGAGGGGGATCACGGTGGTCGCTCAGAGACGAAACACGGTTGCCCCACTGAAGGGGGCCAGGCCGTACGTTGGGAGTTTGGGCCCGATGTTGCAAGTGGGAGTTGTCTCGCACGCACGCGGGCCTAGCGGGGATGGAGCCGCTGCCGCTTTCCAGTGCTGCGGAGTCAGAGGATGCTGCCGATGGGCGATTCTTGCTGGTTCTGGGGCTGCTGGTCTCAGGTATTGGCGAGCACTGGGACAGCCCCTCGCTGCCTGGCGTGTGGGTGCTCTGACGGCGTCTTCTGCGCCTCGTGCTGGGAGTTTGGACCCGGCGTTGCGAGCGGGAGCGGTCTTGCACCCGCACGGGCCTGGTGGATCTTGAGGCGCTGCCTCTTTGTCGTGCTCTGGAGCCACGGGATGATGCTGATGGCCGCTGCCTGGTGGTGCTGCAGCTGCGGGTCTCAGGTGATGTGGAGCACTGGGAGAGCCTTGGCACCGCCTGGCTGCGGGTATTGCTCGCAGTGCGTGTTGCTGGCGGTCGGCTTCTCTCCTGCAATCTTCTAGGCCGCGTGTAGGGTGTCTGGGTGTGACGGGCGCACCGGGTTTGGTGTCGCTGTCGGTCAGGCCCAGGGGGGCTGGAGCGGCCGCTGCCCTCACACACTGGGAAACTGTGGCATGGTGCTGATGGCATGGGGCTGCTGCTGCTGGGGCTGCTGGACTCCTGTGCCTGAGCTTCTAGAGACTGCCGCGATGATGCTGGGCTGGCAGTGCTGGGGCTGCTGGTCTCCTGTGCTGCATGTCCAAGAGTCTGCCCCGATGCCACCTGGCTGGTGCTGCCGGGGCTGCTGGTCTTGGGTGCCTGTGGTTCCAGAGTCTGCCCCGATGCTGCTGGGCCGGCAGTGCTTGGACCAGCAAGCTCTGACCTGGCACTGGAGGCTACAAGGGAAAGCAGGAAGGATAAGGGCTTGGCTCCCAGGCCTGGGGCAGGGTAGGCCAGAGCGGTGCCCCATCCCTCCTGGAGCAGACTGGCTCAGCTAAGCCCACACCAGGCACCCGCTGCCCGGCCTTGCCTGGCCCCTGGCCCCAGCCCCGGAACACCCGGGGGCTTTGACACTTACAGGTGACCGAGCCAGCACAGCTGTCACACTCCCATCTGGCCTCATGGCTGCTCCCCAGGTTGGAGCAGAGTCTGTGAGTGCCCACAGCAGCGCAGGAGCAGCACAGGAACAGCTGCCAGAGCCTGGGGAAAGAAATGGGCTCATGTCTCTAAGGATAAAGTGCCCACAGCACGGGACTGTCCAGCAGAGCTCTTGTTCTCAGCCCTTCTGCTTCGAGCCCTTGCTGAGACAGAGATCCCAGCCGAGCCCCAGGGTGCCTCTTTGGCAACTTACCCGTCTGGCTCTGCCACCCCTCTGCCTCCTGGACAAAGGCACTCCGTGGCATCGCACCTCGTGTGCCTCTGGTACAGTTCTGCGTATGCGTTGTTGTCTTCCCATGACGCTTGTCTGAGGGAGAGAGGAAACTTGATGAGCCCCTGCTGCCACAGCATAAGTTGTATGCAGGGCCTCCCCGCTCTTCTTTCCCCACGCCCTATTTCCAACTCCTGCATGGAGCTAAGCCTAGACCTGGGGCTCAGCGGAGAGCCATAACTGCGGGGGCAGGTCTAGATGTGGCACAGTGCTGGCCAGGAGGACACCAACCTGACGGGGATTCGGATCCCCATGAAGAGCATTTCTGTTAGAAACGATTTTGTATTTTGACAGAGAGGGCACTGCAAGGAAAACATGCCGGCATGCATAGCCTGTCCCTGCAGGAGAAACAGAGAGAGCGTGAGTGAGGCTCTGGCGCTGCTGAGAGCCTGCCGCTCCCGGAGCAAGGGAACAGCTCCTACCTGGATGCAGGCCCTGTGGAACCAAGCATGTGTGCATGCTGGGCACACCATGGTCCCATAGGTGGTTCTGCCTTCAACAGGGTCCATGCAGATGAGGCAGTTGGTGTCCTCTGGAGCCACCAGCTCTTGCTGCTGTGGACGGTGCTCCCAGCAGAAGGAACTGGGGGAAGAGGGAAGGGATGGGTGAGATGAGAAGCGCTGGGTCCTTCCCTGGTGATGGGGAGAAGGGTAGAGGGGGTACCTGTACGGCTGGAGGTAACGGGTGACGCATCCACCCTCCACGGCACAGGGGAGATGGAACCTGCGGTCACAGCCCATCCCCTGGCAGGCGATGGTGGCCCCCCTCTCGCCACACACAAAGCAGACCTGGAAAGAGCAGAGCAGCCCCCATCAGCGGCAGCCTCAGGGTCTCCACAGCCAGAGCCACACCTCGGGGCAGGGCGCAGGATGTGGCCCCAGCTGGATCACAGGCCACAGATCCACCTGGCAGAGCAGGCTCCTGTGTTGGAGCCTGTGTGGAGCTGCTGGGAGCAAGACTTCTGTCCCAGAGCTGGGCGGAAAGGCTGGGATTCCGTTCTTGGCATCTGCGCTAAGCTCCCGCAAACCTCTCCTCCCACCAATCACCCTGATCATCTCAGGTCCTCACCATCTGGGCTGCCTGGTCGACTGCACGTTGAAAATCCATAGAATGAAAGAACGTCTGATCTTCCTGTTGGGTCCCTCGTGGACGAAGGTCACTGGCAAAAAGCTGCAGAAGAGCAGAGACAAGGAGCAGATGAGGGGCATGTGGCAGGGCAGGTGCGTTGCAAAGATGAAACCAGCCCCAGAGGACCTCACCAGGCAAAAGCGATGGGCACAGACCCATTGACAATTCACTTTTGGCCCGCAGATGTCCGGGTCTGCCTCTGCGCGGCGACACAGCATGCATGCTGGAAAGGAGAGAGCAAATGCCACTGAGAATGAGCACCTCTGTGGGGCCAGGGATGCGTCCCTGAGGGATTGCCCCCAAGGGCTGCTCTGTCCCTGCCTAGCCGGCTGCTGAGCAGGCCTGGAAGCCTTGGAGAGGAAAGGGCACTGCAGGCATGGGTGTCCCGGAGGCTGCGCACTGCCCAGCCCTGGACCCGCTTGCCAAGCAGAGGAGCGGCCCTCCCCCACGGTGGCTTTGGAGCTCCTGCCTCCCCCTGCCAACGCTCCCGGTCCACGCCGACAGCCTCAGGAGTCCCTCTGCCAGGCTGTAGGAGGGGGACTTTGCTCTTACTCTGCTCCATGGAGTCGGGTGTCCTACACCTCCTTGCGGACGTGTCAGACATCAAAGGTGGGCGTTTGGAGAGTCCCTGTCCCAGCAGCGCTGGGCCTTCTTCTCCAAATGCTCCTCTGCTACCTCTGAGGGAGAAGAGAGACGCGGGTGGGCTTGCAGCACAGGCCCAGAGCCCTGCGGTGTGGAGCCCCCTCTCCTCCCTCGGCAGCCCCCCGAGAGCCCTGTCCCTGCCCTCTACTCCCCGCACCTCACCAGGTCGCAGCGATGCACTGTGCCCTGCGTTCCCCTTTTTATAGGCCTGCCCCCGCCCCCGGTCACAGTGGCCTCTGTGACGTCAGCACCGCTGGCCCGCGTGCGCCCCAAGTACGGGCAGGGGCACCCTCGGCCACACAGCACCCGCTGTGACACGGCCACTACCTCACAGGGCTGGCTGTGGAGCGCACAGGCAGGGACCCGAGCCCTTGGCACCCACGTCACCGGGGCGGCTGCTCCACCTGCAAGTGCAGACTCAAGGGCCAGCTTAGGGGCACAGTTTCCTGGTGAACTTGGCAGCGTTAGCTTAACGGTTGGACGCGATGCCCTTCACGGCCTTCTCCAACCTAGATGATTCCTGTGGCTCTCATTACCATTCCACTATTACTTTATCACCATTTGCTTACGCTATGATTTTCCTTCAGTCGTCGGTTCCTTACCATATGATCACCGTTTCAACACCATTTGATCATCGCTTCATCATGAAGAAAGCCCTTTTAATTAACCCACCAAGGATGACTTCCCTGAATAATTCGCCCGCAACACCAGGACAAACACCGGACCGTGTCTGGAGCACAAGTGGAATAGAAGAAAAGGAATGATGGAATAGTTTGGGTTGGATGGACCTTCAAAGGTCCACTTAATGGCTGGAGTACTGTTTGTCCCTAAAACTAGAGAAGCCGCTGTTGGTTGTGGCAGTCATCAAGACTGCATTAAACTCATGCGGTGAGCGCAGCTAAAAGAGGCAGCCAACAGATGAGTAGTTTCTCTGCTTTCCTTTGAGATCTCCTGGAAACTTCTAGGGCTGCTGGAGAACGGGGAACTCTTCAAGGGTTCTCAGGGGGCTGGCTGCAGCTGGGAAGGGATAAGTACAGGAGGCCTGTGTTCCAGCAGGCTCTAGCAACTTGCAATGAGCTCTGCCAGCTATGCCTGATCAGAAGGTGCTTTGAGCTTTTTTCCTTCTCCAGCTGACTCCTAATTTGGGAAGATCATCGCCCTTTCAGCAGGTGCTGTGGAGAAGCCTATACAGCTGCTGGCCTTAAAATGCAGCTCCCAGAGGTAGCAGTTGATGCAGTAGTCGAGGAAGAGATTAGTTCATAGAATCATAGAATCATAGAATAGTTAGGGTTGGAAAGGACTTCAAGATCATCTAATTCCAACCCCCCTGACATGGGCAGGGACAGCTCACACTAAACCATCCCACACAAGGCTTCATCCAACCTGGCCTTGAACACCGCCAAGGATGGAGCACTCACAACCTCCCTGGGCAACCGATTCCAGTGCCTCACCACCCTAACAGGAAAGAATTTCCTCCTTATATCCAATCTAAACTTCCCCTGTTTAAGTTTTAACCCGTTACCCCTTGTCCTGTCACTACAGTCCCTGACGAAGAGTCCCTCCCCAGCATCCCTGTAGGCCCCCTTCAGATACTGGAAGGCTGCTATTAGGTCCCCACGCAGCCTTCTCTTCTCCAGGCTGAACAGCCCCAACTTCCTCAGCCTGTCTTCATACGGGAGGTGCTCCAGTCCCCTTATCATCCTCGTGGCCCTCCTCTGGACTTGTTCCAGCAGTTCCATGTCCTTTTTATGTTGAGGACACCAGAACTGCACACAGTACTCCAGGTGAGGTCTCACAAGAGCAGAGCAGAGGGGCAGGATCACCTCCTTCGACCTGCTGGTCACGCTCCTTTTGATGCAGCCCAGGATACGGTTGGCTTTCTGGGCTGCGAGCGCACGCTGCTGGCTCATGTTCGTTTTCTCATCGACCAGCACCCCCAAGTCCTTCTCTGCAGGGCCGCTCTGAATCTCTTCTTTGCCCAATCTGTAGCTGTGTCTGGGATTGCTCTGACCCAGGTGTAGGACCTTGCATTTGGCGTGGTTGAACTTCATAAGGTTGGCATCAGCCCACCTTACAAGCGTGTCAAGGTCCCTCTGGATGGCATCCCTTCCCTCCAGCGTATCAACCGGACCACACAGCTTGGTGTCATCGGCAAACTTGCTGAGGGCGCACTCAATCCCACTGTCCATGTCAGCGACAAAGATGTTAAACAAGACCGGTCCCAACACCAATCCCTGAGGGACACCACTCGTTACCGGTCTCCAGCCGGACATTGAGCCATTGACCACAACTCTTTGTGTGCGGCCGTCCAGCCAGTTCTTTATCCACCGCGTGGTCCATCCATCAAATTGATATCTCTCCAATTTAGAGAGAAGGATGTCGTGTGGGGCAGTGTCAAACGCTTTGCACAAGTCCAGGTAGATGACATCAACTGCTTTACCCTTAACCATCAATTCTGTAGCCCCATCATAGAAGGCCACCAAATTGGTCAGGTAGGATTTCCCCCTAGTGAAGCCATGCTGGCTGTCACCAAGCACCTTGTTGTTCTTCATGTGCCTTAGCATGTTGTCCAGGAGAATGTGCTCCAAGATTTTACCAGGCACAGAGGTGAGACTGACTGGTCTGTAATTCCCCGGGTCTTCCATTTTCCCCTTCTTGAAAATGGGGGTTATATTTCCCTTTTTCCAGTCGTCGGGAACTTCACCTGACTGCCATGATTTTTCAAATATGATGGCCAGTGGCTTAGCAACTTCATTCGCCAGCTCCTTCAGGACCCGCGGATGGATTCCATCAGGTCCCACGGACTTGTGTGCGTTCAGATTTTGAAGATGGTCTCGAACCAGATCCTCTCCTACAGTGGGCCCAAGGGCTTCATTCTCACAGCCCCTGCATCTACTTTCTAAGAACTGGGTGGTGCAGTCAGAGCCTTTGGCAGTGAAGACCGAGGCGAAGAAGTCATTCAGAACCTCAGCCTTCTCCAAATCCTGCGTAGCCAGTTCTCCTGAAAGCTTCCTCAGGGGGCCTATTTTGCCCCTAGTCTGTTTTTTGTTTGCTACGTACCTGTAGAATCCCTTCCTATTATCCTTAACGTCCCTGGCTATGTTTAATTCTAACTGGGCCTTAGCCTTCCTAACCTGGTCCCTAGCTTCCCGGACAACATCCCTGTACTCTACCCAGGCTGCCTGTCCTTGCTTCCATTTTATAGAAGCCTCTTTTTTCCTTTGAATTTTCCTCAGGAGCTCCTTATCCATCCAAGGAGGTCTCCTGGCCCTCCTGCTGCACTTCCTTCTAGCTGGGATGCAGCACTCCTGAGCTTGCAGCAGGTGATCCTTGAATATAAACCAACAGTCTTGGGCCCCCCTGCCCTCCAGAGCTATATCCCATGGAACCTTACTAAGCAGGCTCCTGAAGAGGCCAAAGTCTGCTCTTTTGAAGTCCAGGGCAGTGAGCTTGCTACACGCTCTTCTCACTCTCCTGGGGATCTCAAATTCGACCATCTCATGATCGCTGCATCCAAGGCTTCCCTGTAGTACCACATTCTCAACAAGCCCTTCCCTGTTGGTGAGCACAAGGTCAGGCATGGCACCTCTCCTTGTCGGCTCCTCTATTACTTGCAGAAGGAAGTTGTCTTCCACACAATCGAGGAACCTCCTGGATCCTCCTTATCCAGAGGTGAAACAGAGCTGAAGCATGTCAGAAGTCACTGGCACTGCGGTTCATGATTTTGGGGGTTGTGCCGTGAGGGCCAGGCCGGCTGTGTTGGTGTGTGCAGGAGGTCGATCTGCAGGAGGTGCTGCTGAACTCTAGGGGAAGTAAAATGCTCTGGGCCCAGTCCCTGAAGCTGCATGTTGAGAAAGGCAGAGGAGGAGAAGGAAGCGAACCAAGGAGCCTGGAATCTCCCAGTCCAGAGATGAAGGGCCACCTTTATTATGCCAATAGAGGGGGATCACGGTGGTCGCTCAGAGACGAAACACGGTTGCCCCACCGAGGTGTCCAGGCCGTGCGTTGGGAGTTTGGGCCCGATGTTGCAAGTGGGAGTTGTCTCGCACGCACGCGGGCCTAGCGGGGATGGAGCCGCTGCCGCTTTCCAGTGCTGCGGAGTCAGAGGATGCTGCCGATGGGCGATTCTTGCTGGTTCTGGGGCTGCTGGTCTCAGGTATTGGCGAGCACTGGGATAGCCCCTCGCTGCCTGGCGTGTGGGTGCTCTGACGGCGTCTTCTGCGCCTCGTGCTGGGAGTTTGGACCCGGCGTTGCGAGCGGGAGCGGTCTTGCACCCGCACGGGCCTGGTGGATCTTGAGGCGCTGCCTCTTTGTCGTGCTCTGGAGCCACGGGATGATGCTGATGGCCGCTGCCTGGTGGTGCTGCAGCTGCGGGTCTCAGGTGATGTGGAGCACTGGGAGAGCCTTGGCACCGCCTGGCTGCGGGTATTGCTCGCAGTGCGTGTTGCTGGCGGTCGGCTTCTCTCCTGCAATCTTCTAGGCCGCGTGTAGGGTGTCTGGGTGTGACGGGCGCACCGGGTTTGGTGTCGCTGTCGGTCAGGCCCAGGGGGGCTGGAGCGGCCGCTGCCCTCACACACTGGGAAACTGTGGCATGGTGCTGATGGCATGGGGCTGCTGCTGCTGGGGCTGCTGGACTCCTGTGCCTGAGCTTCTAGAGACTGCCGCGATGATGCTGGGCTGGCAGTGCTGGGGCTGCTGGTCTCCTGTGCTGCATGTCCAAGAGTCTGCCCCGATGCCACCTGGCTGGTGCTGCCGGGGCTGCTGGTCTTGGGTGCCTGAGGTTCCAGAGTCTGCCCCGATGCTGCTGGGCCGGCAGTGCTTGGACCAGCAAGCTCTGACCTGGCACTGGAGGCTACAAGGGAAAGCAGGAAGGATAAGGGCTTGGCTCCCAGGCCTGGGGCAGGGTAGGCCAGAGCGGTGCCCCATCCCTCCTGGAGCAGACTGGCTCAGCTAAGCCCACACCAGGCACCCGCTGCCCGGCCTTGCCTGGCCCGTGGCCCCAGCCCCGGAACACCCGGGGGCTTTGACACTTACAGGTGACCGAGCCAGCACAGCTGTCACACTCCCATCTGGCCTCATGGCTGCTCCCCAGGCTGGAGCAGAGTCTGTGAGTGCCCACAGCAGCGCAGGAGCAGCACAGGAACAGCTGCCAGAGCCTGGGGAAAGAAATGGGCTCATGTCTCTAAGGATAAAGTGCCCACAGCACGGGACTGTCCAGCAGAGCTCTTGTTCTCAGCCCTTCTGCTTCGAGCCCTTGCTGAGACAGAGATCCCAGCCGAGCCCCAGGGTGCCTCTTTGGCAACTTACCCGTCTGGCTCTGCCACCCCTCTGCCTCCTGGACAAAGGCACTCCGTGGCATCGCACCTCGTGTGCCTCTGGTACAGTTCTGCGTATGCGTTGTTGTCTTCCCATGACGCTTGTCTGAGGGAGAGAGGAAACTTGATGAGCCCCTGCTGCCACAGCATAAGTTGTATGCAGGGCCTCCCCGCTCTTCTTTCCCCACGCCCTATTTCCAACTCCTGCATGGAGCTAAGCCTAGGCCTGGGGCTCAGCGGAGAGCCATAACTGCGGGGGCAGGTCTAGATGTGGCACAGTGCTGGCCAGGAGGACACCAACCTGACGGGGATTCGGATCCCCATGAAGAGCATTTCTGTTAGAAACGATTTTGTATTTTGACAGAGAGGGCACTGCAAGGAAAACATGCCGGCATGCATAGCCTGTCCCTGCAGGAGAAACAGAGAGAGCGTGAGTGAGGCTCTGGCGCTGCTGAGAGCCTGCCGCTCCCGGAGCAAGGGAACAGCTCCTACCTGGATGCAGGCCCTGTGGAACCAAGCATGTGTGCATGCTGGGCACACCATGGTCCCATAGGTGGTTCTGCCTTCAACAGGGTCCATGCAGATGAGGCAGTTGGTGTCCTCTGGAGCCACCAGCTCTTGCTGCTGTGGACGGTGCTCCCAGCAGAAGGAACTGGGGGAAGAGGGAAGGGATGGGTGAGATGAGAAGCGCTGGGTCCTTCCCTGGTGATGGGGAGAAGGGTAGAGGGGGTACCTGTACGGCTGGAGGTAACGGGTGACGCATCCACCCTCCACGGCACAGGGGAGATGGAACCTGCGGTCACAGCCCATCCCCTGGCAGGCGATGGTGGCCCCCCTCTCGCCACACACAAAGCAGACCTGGAAAGAGCAGAGCAGCCCCCATCAGCGGCAGCCTCAGGGTCTCCACAGCCAGAGCCACACCTCGGGGCAGGGCGCAGGATGTGGCCCCAGCTGGATCACAGGCCACAGATCCACCTGGCAGAGCAGGCTCCTGTGCTGGAGCCTGTGTGGAGCTGCTGGGAGCAAGACTTCTGTCCCAGAGCTGGGCGGAAAGGCTGGGATTCCGTTCTTGGCATCTGCGCTAAGCTCCCGCAAACCTCTCCTCCCACCAATCACCCTGATCATCTCAGGTCCTCACCATCTGGGCTGCCTGGTCGACTGCACGTTGAAAATCCATAGAATGAAAGAACGTCTGATCTTCCTGTTGGGTCCCTCGTGGACGAAGGTCACTGGCAAAAAGCTGCAGAAGAGCAGAGACAAGGAGCAGATGAGGGGCATGTGGCAGGGCAGGTGCGTTGCAAAGATGAAACCAGCCCCAGAGGAACTCACCAGGCAAAAGCGATGGGCACAGACCCATTGACAATTCACTTTTGGCCCGCAGATGTCCGGGTCTGCCTCTGCGCGGCGACACAGCATGCATGCTGGAAAGGAGAGAGCAAATGCCACTGAGAATGAGCACCTCTGTGGGGCCAGGGATGCGTCCCTGAGGGATTGCCCCCAAGGGCTGCTCTGTCCCTGCCTAGCCGGCTGCTGAGCAGGCCTGGAAGCCTTGGAGAGGAAAGGGCACTGCAGGCATGGGTGTCCCGGAGGCTGCGCACTGCCCAGCCCTGGACCCGCTTGCCAAGCAGAGGAGCGGCCCTCCCCCACGGTGGCTTTGGAGCTCCTGCCTCCCCCTGCCAACGCTCCCGGTCCACGCCGACAGCCTCAGGAGTCCCTCTGCCAGGCTGTAGGAGGGGGACTTTGCTCTTACTCTGCTCCATGGAGTCGGGTGTCCTACACCTCCTTGCGGACGTGTCAGACATCAAAGGTGGGCGTTTGGAGAGTCCCTGTCCCAGCAGCGCTGGGCCTTCTTCTCCAAATGCTCCTCTGCTACCTCTGAGGGAGAAGAGAGACGCGGGTGGGCTTGCAGCACAGGCCCAGAGCCCTGCGGTGTGGAGCCCCCTCTCCTCCCTCGGCAGCCCCCCGAGAGCCCTGTCCCTGCCCTCTACTCCCCGCACCTCACCAGGTCGCAGCGATGCACTGTGCCCTGCGTTCCCCTTTTTATAGGCCTGCCCCCGCCCCCGGTCACAGTGGCCTCTGTGACGTCAGCACCGCTGGCCCGCGTGCGCCCCAAGTATGGGCAGGGGCACCCTCGGCCACACAGCACCCGCTGTGACACGGCCACTACCTCACAGGGCTGGCTGTGGAGCGCACAGGCAGGGACCCGAGCCCTTGGCACCCACGTCACCGGGGCGGCTGCTCCACCTGCAAGTGCAGACTCAAGGGCCAGCTTAGGGGCACAGTTTCCTGGTGAACTTGGCAGCGTTAGCTTAACGGTTGGACGCGATGCCCTTCACGGCCTTCTCCAACCTAGATGATTCCTGTGGCTCTCATTACCATTCCACTATTACTTTATCACCATTTGCTTACGCTATGATTTTCCTTCAGTCGTCGGTTCCTTACCATATGATCACCGTTTCAACACCATTTGATCATCGCTTCATCATGAAGAAAGCCCTTTTAATTAACCCACCAAGGATGACTTCCCTGAATAATTCGCCCGCAACACCAGGACAAACACCGGACCGTGTCTGGAGCACAAGTGGAATAGAAGAAAAGGAATGATGGAATAGTTTGGGTTGGATGGACCTTCAAAGGTCCACTTAATGGCTGGAGTACTGTTTGTCCCTAAAACTAGAGAAGCCGCTGTTGGTTGTGGCAGTCATCAAGACTGCATTAAACTCATGCGGTGAGCGCAGCTAAAAGAGGCAGCCAACAGATGAGTAGTTTCTCTGCTTTCCTTTGAGATCTCCTGGAAACTTCTAGGGCTGCTGGAGAACGGGGAACTCTTCAAGGGTTCTCAGGGGGCTGGCTGCAGCTGGGAAGGGATAAGAACAGGAGGCCTGTGTTCCAGCAGGCTCTAGCAACTTGCAATGAGCTCTGCCAGCTATGCCTGATCAGAAGGTGCTTTGAGCTTTTTTCCTTCTCCAGCTGACTCCTAATTTGGGAAGATCATCGCCCTTTCAGCAGGTGCTGTGGAGAAGCCTATACAGCTGCTGGCCTTAAAATGCAGCTCCCAGAGGTAGCAGTTGATGCAGTAGTCGAGGAAGAGATTAGTTCATAGAATCATAGAATCATAGAATAGTTAGGGTTGGAAAGGACTTCAAGATCATCTAATTCCAACCCCCCTGACATGGGCAGGGACAGCTCACACTAAACCATCCCACACAAGGCTTCATCCAACCTGGCCTTGAACACCGCCAAGGATGGAGCACTCACAACCTCCCTGGGCAACCGATTCCAGTGCCTCACCACCCTAACAGGAAAGAATTTCCTCCTTATATCCAATCTAAACTTCCCCTGTTTAAGTTTTAACCCGTTACCCCTTGTCCTGTCACTACAGTCCCTGACGAAGAGTCCCTCCCCAGCATCCCTGTAGGCCCCCTTCAGATACTGGAAGGCTGCTATTAGGTCCCCACGCAGCCTTCTCTTCTCCAGGCTGAACAGCCCCAACTTCCTCAGCCTGTCTTCATACGGGAGGTGCTCCAGTCCCCTGATCATCCTCGTGGCCCTCCTCTGGACTTGTTCCAGCAGTTCCATGTCCTTTTTATGTTGAGGACACCAGAACTGCACACAGTACTCCAGGTGAGGTCTCACAAGAGCAGAGTAGAGGGGCAGGATCACCTCCTTCGACCTGCTGGTCACGCTCCTTTTGATGCAGCCCAGGATACGGTTGGCTTTCTGGGCTGCGAGCGCACGCTGCTGGCTCATGTTCGTTTTCTCATCGACCAGCACCCCCAAGTCCTTCTCTGCAGGGCCGCTCTGAATTTCTTCTTTGCCCAATCTGTAGCTGTGTCTGGGATTGCTCTGACCCAGGTGTAGGACCTTGCACTTGGCGTGGTTGAACTTCATAAGGTTGGCATCAGCCCACCTTACAAGCGTGTCAAGGTCCCTCTGGATGGCATCCCTTCCCTCCAGCGTATCAACCGGACCACACAGCTTGGTGTCATCGGCAAACTTGCTGAGGGCGCACTCAATCCCACTGTCCATGTCAGCGACAAAGATGTTAAACAAGACCGGTCCCAACACCAATCCCTGAGGGACACCACTCGTTACCGGTCTCCAGCCGGACATTGAGCCATTGACCACAACTCTTTGTGTGCGGCCGTCCAGCCAGTTCTTTATCCACCGCGTGGTCCATCCATCAAATTGATATCTCTCCAATTTAGAGAGAAGGATGTCGTGTGGGACAGTGTCAAACGCTTTGCACAAGTCCAGGTAGATGACATCAACTGCTTTACCCTTAACCATCAATTCTGTAGCCCCATCATAGAAGGCCACCAAATTGGTCAGGTAGGATTTCCCCCTAGTGAAGCCATGCTGGCTGTCACCAAGCACCTTGTTGTTCTTCATGTGCCTTAGCATGTTGTCCAGGAGAATGTGCTCCAAGGTTTTACCAGGCACAGAGGTGAGACTGACTGGTCTGTAATTCCCCGGGTCTTCCATTTTCCCCTTCTTGAAAATGGGGGTTATATTTCCCTTTTTCCAGTCGTCGGGAACTTCACCTGACTGCCATGATTTTTCAAATATGATGGCCAGTGGCTTAGCAACTTCATTCGCCAGCTCCTTCAGGACCCGCGGATGGATTCCATCAGGTCCCACGGACTTGTGTGCGTTCAGATTTTGAAGATGGTCTCGAACCAGATCCTCTCCTACAGTGGGCCCAAGGGCTTCATTCTCACAGCCCCTGCATCTACTTTCTAAGAACTGGGTGGTGCAGTCAGAGCCTTTGGCAGTGAAGACCGAGGCGAAGAAGTCATTCAGAACCTCAGCCTTCTCCAAATCCTGCGTAGCCAGTTCTCCTGAAAGCTTCCTCAGGGGGCCTATTTTGCCCCTAGTCTGTTTTTTGTTTGCTACGTACCTGTAGAATCCCTTCCTGTTATCCTTAACGTCCCTGGCTATGTTTAATTCTAACTGGGCCTTAGCCTTCCTAACCTGGTCCCTAGCTTCCCGGACAACATCCCTGTACTCTACCCAGGCTGCCTGTCCTTGCTTCCATTTTATAGAAGCCTCTTTTTTCCTTTGAATTTTCCTCAGGAGCTCCTTATCCATCCAAGGAGGTCTCCTGGCCCTCCTGCTGCACTTCCTTCTAGCTGGGATGCAGCACTCCTGAGCTTGCAGCAGGTGATCCTTGAGTATAAACCAACAGTCTTGGGCCCCCCTGCCCTCCAGAGCTATATCCCATGGAACCTTACTAAGCAGGCTCCTGAAGAGGCCAAAGTCTGCTCTTTTGAAGTCCAGGGCAGTGAGCTTGCTACACGCTCTTCTCACTCTCCTGGGGATCTCAAATTCGACCATCTCATGATCGCTGCATCCAAGGCTTCCCTGTAGTACCACATTCTCAACAAGCCCTTCCCTGTTGGTGAGCACAAGGTCAGGCATGGCACCTCTCCTTGTCGGCTCCTCTATTACTTGCAGAAGGAAGTTGTCTTCCACACAATCGAGGAACCTCCTGGATCCTCCTTATCCAGAGGTGAAACAGAGCTGAAGCATGTCAGAAGTCACTGGCACCGCGGTTCATGATTTTGGGGGTTGTGCCGTGAGGGCCAGGCCGGCTGTGTTGGTGTGTGCAGGAGGTCGATCTGCAGGAGGTGCTGCTGAACTCTAGGGGAAGTAAAATGCTCTGGGCCCAGTCCCTGAAGCTGCATGCTGAGAAAGGCAGAGGAGGAGAAGGAAGCGAACCAAGGAGCCTGGAATCTCCCAGTCCAGAGATGAAGGGCCACCTTTATTATGCCAATAGAGGGGGATCACGGTGGTCGCTCAGAGACGAAACACGGTTGCCCCACCGAGGTGTCCAGGCCGTGCGTTGGGAGTTTGGGCCCGATGTTGCAAGTGGGAGTTGTCTCGCACGCACGCGGGCCTAGCGGGGATGGAGCCGCTGCCGCTTTCCAGTGCTGCGGAGTCAGAGGATGCTGCCGATGGGCGATTCTTGCTGGTTCTGGGGCTGCTGGTCTCAGGTATTGGCGAGCACTGGGATAGCCCCTCGCTGCCTGGCGTGTGGGTGCTCTGACGGTGTCTTCTGCGCCTCGTGCTGGGAGTTTGGACCCGGCGTTGCGAGCGGGAGCGGTCTTGCACCCGCACGGGCCTGGTGGATCTTGAGGCGCTGCCTCTTTGTCGTGCTCTGGAGCCACGGGATGATGCTGATGGCCGCTGCCTGGTGGTGCTGCAGCTGCGGGTCTCAGGTGATGTGGAGCACTGGGAGAGCCTTGGCACCGCCTGGCTGCGGGTATTGCTCGCAGTGCGTGTTGCTGGCGGTCGGCTTCTCTCCTGCAATCTTCTAGGCCGCGTGTAGGGTGTCTGGGTGTGACGGGCGCACCGGGTTTGGTGTCGCTGTCGGTCAGGCCCAGGGGGGCTGGAGCGGCCGCTGCCCTCACACACTGGGAAACTGTGGCATGGTGCTGATGGCATGGGGCTGCTGCTGCTGGGGCTGCTGGACTCCTGTGCCTGAGCTTCTAGAGACTGCCGCGATGATGCTGGGCTGGCAGTGCTGGGGCTGCTGGTCTCCTGTGCTGCATGTCCAAGAGTCTGCCCCGATGCCACCTGGCTGGTGCTGCCGGGGCTGCTGGTCTTGGGTGCCTGAGGTTCCAGAGTCTGCCCCGATGCTGCTGGGCCGGCAGTGCTTGGACCAGCAAGCTCTGACCTGGCACTGGAGGCTACAAGGGAAAGCAGGAAGGATAAGGGCTTGGCTCCCAGGCCTGGGGCAGGGTAGGCCAGAGCGGTGCCCCATCCCTCCTGGAGCAGACTGGCTCAGCTAAGCCCACACCAGGCACCCGCTGCCCGGCCTTGCCTGGCCCGTGGCCCCAGCCCCGGAACACCCGGGGGCTTTGACACTTACAGGTGACCGAGCCAGCACAGCTGTCACACTCCCATCTGGCCTCATGGCTGCTCCCCAGGCTGGAGCAGAGTCTGTGAGTGCCCACAGCAGCGCAGGAGCAGCACAGGAACAGCTGCCAGAGCCTGGGGAAAGAAATGGGCTCATGTCTCTAAGGATAAAGTGCCCACAGCACGGGACTGTCCAGCAGAGCTCTTGTTCTCAGCCCTTCTGCTTCGAGCCCTTGCTGAGACAGAGATCCCAGCCGAGCCCCAGGGTGCCTCTTTGGCAACTTACCCGTCTGGCTCTGCCACCCCTCTGCCTCCTGGACAAAGGCACTCCGTGGCATCGCACCTCGTGTGCCTCTGGTACAGTTCTGCGTATGCGTTGTTGTCTTCCCATGACGCTTGTCTGAGGGAGAGAGGAAACTTGATGAGCCCCTGCTGCCACAGCATAAGTTGTATGCAGGGCCTCCCCGCTCTTCTTTCCCCACGCCCTATTTCCAACTCCTGCATGGAGCTAAGCCTAGACCTGGGGCTCAGCGGAGAGCCATAACTGCGGGGGCAGGTCTAGATGTGGCACAGTGCTGGCCAGGAGGACACCAACCTGACGGGGATTCGGATCCCCATGAAGAGCATTTCTGTTAGAAACGATTTTGTATTTTGACAGAGAGGGCACTGCAAGGAAAACATGCCGGCATGCATAGCCTGTCCCTGCAGGAGAAACAGAGAGAGCGTGAGTGAGGCTCTGGCGCTGCTGAGAGCCTGCCGCTCCCGGAGCAAGGGAACAGCTCCTACCTGGATGCAGGCCCTGTGGAACCAAGCATGTGTGCATGCTGGGCACACCATGGTCCCATAGGTGGTTCTGCCTTCAACAGGGTCCATGCAGATGAGGCAGTTGGTGTCCTCTGGAGCCACCAGCTCTTGCTGCTGTGGACGGTGCTCCCAGCAGAAGGAACTGGGGGAAGAGGGAAGGGATGGGTGAGATGAGAAGCGCTGGGTCCTTCCCTGGTGATGGGGAGAAGGGTAGAGGGGGTACCTGTACGGCTGGAGGTAACGGGTGACGCATCCACCCTCCACGGCACAGGGGAGATGGAACCTGCGGTCACAGCCCATCCCCTGGCAGGCGATGGTGGCCCCCCTCTCGCCACACACAAAGCAGACCTGGAAAGAGCAGAGCAGCCCCCATCAGCGGCAGCCTCAGGGTCTCCACAGCCAGAGCCACACCTCGGGGCAGGGCGCAGGATGTGGCCCCAGCTGGATCACAGGCCACAGATCCACCTGGCAGAGCAGGCTCCTGTGCTGGAGCCTGTGTGGAGCTGCTGGGAGCAAGACTTCTGTCCCAGAGCTGGGCGGAAAGGCTGGGATTCCGTTCTTGGCATCTGCGCTAAGCTCCCGCAAACCTCTCCTCCCACCAATCACCCTGATCATCTCAGGTCCTCACCATCTGGGCTGCCTGGTCGACTGCACGTTGAAAATCCATAGAATGAAAGAACGTCTGATCTTCCTGTTGGGTCCCTCGTGGACGAAGGTCACTGGCAAAAAGCTGCAGAAGAGCAGAGACAAGGAGCAGATGAGGGGCATGTGGCAGGGCAGGTGCGTTGCAAAGATGAAACCAGCCCCAGAGGAACTCACCAGGCAAAAGCGATGGGCACAGACCCATTGACAATTCACTTTTGGCCCGCAGATGTCCGGGTCTGCCTCTGCGCGGCGACACAGCATGCATGCTGGAAAGGAGAGAGCAAATGCCACTGAGAATGAGCACCTCTGTGGGGCCAGGGATGCGTCCCTGAGGGATTGCCCCCAAGGGCTGCTCTGTCCCTGCCTAGCCGGCTGCTGAGCAGGCCTGGAAGCCTTGGAGAGGAAAGGGCACTGCAGGCATGGGTGTCCCGGAGGCTGCGCACTGCCCAGCCCTGGACCCGCTTGCCAAGCAGAGGAGCGGCCCTCCCCCACGGTGGCTTTGGAGCTCCTGCCTCCCCCTGCCAACGCTCCCGGTCCACGCCGACAGCCTCAGGAGTCCCTCTGCCAGGCTGTAGGAGGGGGACTTTGCTCTTACTCTGCTCCATGGAGTCGGGTGTCCTACACCTCCTTGCGGACGTGTCAGACATCAAAGGTGGGCGTTTGGAGAGTCCCTGTCCCAGCAGCGCTGGGCCTTCTTCTCCAAATGCTCCTCTGCTACCTCTGAGGGAGAAGAGAGACGCGGGTGGGCTTGCAGCACAGGCCCAGAGCCCTGCGGTGTGGAGCCCCCTCTCCTCCCTCGGCAGCCCCCCGAGAGCCCTGTCCCTGCCCTCTACTCCCCGCACCTCACCAGGTCGCAGCGATGCACTGTGCCCTGCGTTCCCCTTTTTATAGGCCTGCCCCCGCCCCCGGTCACAGTGGCCTCTGTGACGTCAGCACCGCTGGCCCGCGTGCGCCCCAAGTACGGGCAGGGGCACCCTCGGCCACACAGCACCCGCTGTGACACGGCCACTACCTCACAGGGCTGGCTGTGGAGCGCACAGGCAGGGACCCGAGCCCTTGGCACCCACGTCACCTGTCACACGTCATCCTGTGTAGCCAGTTCTCCCGAAATCTTCCTCAGGGGGCCTATGTTGTCCCTAGTCTGTTTTTTGTTTGCTACGTACCTGTAGAATCCCTTGGGGTTAATGATTCCAATCACTACAGGACATGAAACATCCCACACTGGATGGTGTTAGTGGAGCAAGGAGGGAATGTGAAAGCCTGAACTCCTAAGCAGTTGCTCAGGTTGTATCTGTGATGAACATCAGAAATTGCGTTATGGTTCTACCACTGATTGACCTCAACCCCTAAGTCTCTTCTCCATCTCAGAAACTTCTCTTCACAATGAGCAAAACAAGAGCATATTTGTGACTTCTGTGTTTTTCTGTAGCTCTATAAAAGATATTTGGGAATTTTACAATGGAGGCACTGGTTGTAAAACGAGTACCCTACAATTACAGACTGCAGTGGATGTGTTTAACTGGCAGCATGTCTCCAGTGTCCTGCGGTTTGCAGCACAGGCTTCGCATTCCAGAGATGCTGGTGACTCACAAGCTAATTGCAATATCCCTGGGACTATTTATATTTGCCCACTAAAACACATGGTAGGAGAAGAAAATTGGAGTGTCCAGGCTGTTGAACCTGCAGAACAAGCACATTAAACTGATGTCTTCCTGGGGACAAAAGTGTTTTTGCAGTGCCTGTGTGACGGGCATTTTGCCCTATCTTTGCACTTGGCAGTATTGTTCCTCTCATCTTCAAGTATCCTTAGGAAGCCCCTGAGAGTCAAGTGGAAAACCCATGAATAGCTGCAGAGATTGTAATGGATCTCTGTCTTCAGACGGTAGATGAACAGACACAGTGGAAAGACTACACATAGGCAGTGATGGTGAAGCTGGCTATTTGTGCAGACACCAACCATTCTTCTCTCCATCCTCAGTTTTACACACACATAGAGAGGACTGGATGCAGATACTATGTTTATGGAAGTTGGGGAAGAAACATGAAGCTTTGCTGTGCCACAGCACAGTCATTTTGCTTTCACATTACTGTGAGGCACTGGCACAGGTTTGTCCAGACAAGTTTTGGATGCCCCATCCATGGCAGTGTTCAAGGCCAAGTTGGACCGGGCTTGGAACAGCCTGGTGTAGTGGAAGGTGTCCCTGCTTGTGGATCTGTGTTATATGGTGGATTTGTCCTCTGGGCTGGGCTGGTAGATGTGATGCCTTCAGTGCAGGTGACCCTAGCAAGTTCCTATAAGCTTTGCTTTCTAGGAGTCTATGTACTGTGCAATAGCTAATATCAACACTGTAGCCTAGATCACTGCACTTAAAATACCTTTGAAGTTTTTCAGAGGTTGCCAAATGATTCACCCATGTTCAAGGACATCTTATTACCCCGTAACTCCAAGAAAACCAGGTAAAGCAGGCAAGATATTACCAATAAGTCAACTATGACTACTAAGTGCTAACTGTAGCCACTGCAGCCCTATGAGCCAGCCCTAACCCATGCATTGTGGCATGTCTGGTGTCCAGATTCCCCAGTAGTCCAACGTGCGGATGGTGGTGTTTTCAGCTTATGTGCCAAGGAATTTGCCTTCTACAGAAACAAAAGTGTTGAGAAGTAAAAGTGCACAGTCACTCCAACAGGGTGCTACCAAGGTGCAATTGGATTAGAAGCCTGGAAACACTCGAGCATCCTGCAAAGTACACATAACCACACTGTCACAAGCAGAGCTGGGTTCAGTCCTTTGAAGAAAACCCCTCATGTTTTAAATTAATCTTTTTCTTAATATGGCTAGAGATGTAGCTACTGCCCAGCATCATGGATCTCAGTGGACTTCTGGCACTCTAAATGACTTGAAGATGAGAAGCATCAGGCCTGTGCTGGAGCAGGTAGCCTGATTGAGCTGCTCAAAGACATCAGCAAACACAGAGAAAGACTGCTGAAATTACTTAAGAATCTGCAACTGCAGAAAGAAAACTGAAAAAAGCTGAGCATTCCCAGTGAAAGACAAATTCTGACTTCTGCATTCATATAAAAGACTTAACAAGGGTTAACCTTGCACAGGAATGTGCATATGAAGTATTCAGATTATTATTGAAAATGTAAAAATATATCCATCCCTAAAGGCTTTTTATTTTAATGTTATTTTTATTTGTTTTCTCCTAGAAGTTAAACACGCCATGAAGTTTTCTTATTCTGGTGCATTTGAAAGGAAATAAAACCAATGTTTGACTATTCATTGCTCAAGAAGCAACCAATCCTTTGGCTATAAACACACTAATAGATTGTCTAACCATGAGGTGCTTCCAGATATTTCTGGGTCCAAATATTTTATAATTCTACTTCAGAAAGAGACTGCTGCAAAAGATGTGCCTGGAGAAACCATCCTGTAGATTCCTTGTCAGTGCAAGCTTTTAGCATTGTGCACACATATTAGGAAGAAGGCATATATGCAGTTTCAATAGATCTTTCCTAATGCTGGAGTAAAATCAGTCTATCTGATGGGAATCCTCTGATGAAAGTTATGGCAGGTTTTGGGGTACCTGCAGGTCTAATTTGGTTTGTAGTGATCATCTGGCATAAAGCAACCACTATAGTCCCTCAGAGAGCAGTCCCTATCTGCTTTCGTATAAGGCCTTGCTCATAGCACCTAAAATTAATAGGAATATTTCTGTTTTAATGAATAACATATTTCTAGGGGTTTCTTATAACCCAGATAGTGGCATTTCAAAGAGAATTTATCAGATTATGTTTTAGTACGATGTTCTTTCTCAAATAACTTTTCTTACATTTTCTCACCTAAGATTAATACTAGCCTCTTGTATGAGCAAGCAGTATTGTTGCTTGTTATGTTGAATTCATGCCATCTGACATGGCAGATGGTGAGGCATCCCTGCCCATGGCAGGGTTTTGGATCTAGGTGATCTTAAGGTCCTTTCCAACCCAAACCACTCTATGGTTCTATGATTCAGTGATTCATTCTGGCCTCATGAACACTTACCCGCTATCATTTGTCTCAGGCATATGCATAGAGTCCCCTTGGGTGCTACCAACGGAACCTTTATTCAAAGTCCTTCCATTTCCACTGCTATCCCAAATGATGAGTTTGCAGTTATGCTATTTTGCAGCTCCCCAGAGGAACACAAAGCACCTTAACACCTGGGAAACTCAAAAGAGGGCTTCAAAATAGGAACTAATTAAAATGAGAACCTAATGCAAACAGTCCTGGTAAGTTCAGCTGGTGCGAGCCTATCTGGCATACAAGGACATCAAAGGAATAATGAACTCCTGTTTAATCTTGTAAATCACTGAAGCAGGAAAGGAGTTGAAAGAAGGCCCGTGGCACAAAGCCAAATGTCCATCACTGAGAAAATGGAGAATGATTCCAACACATAAAAGCCTTCAGTAATGAGGCAGAGTCCAATGTCAAAACCAGCTTTCAGTGTAGTTCAATACGCTACTTGTAGCTGTCTGAAACCTGAGAGGCAAATGGGTGATTCAGATAAACAAAGCAAAGCATCACATGAAGTGGTGTGTTGTTAATATGAGCTCAGGTGTTGAAAGGTGCTGCCTCAGAGGCAGCTGCTGTGGACATGTATTTATTTCCTGTTTTTACAGTAGGCTGGGGGCTAAATTACAGCACCCCTTTCCACCAGCCAGGTTGGCTATAACTGTGTATTACTTACCTGCTTCTCATTTTGTCCTCTCTCACATACTGTTTTGTTAGCCTTATTTTCTTATTGGTTTTATATCCTTTTTATCTTTCCTGATGTGTTATCTTTTCTTTCCTGTGTAAAGATACTAAGTGCTATATCTGCCTCCTGTTTGTGACTGAATATTTAGGCTGATGTTTCTGAAGTAGAGTGGTCCTGTAGTTCAGACTGGTGACTGCCTCACTGCTTGTCAAAGCTTGCTTCTTTGTAAATTATAACTCTTATATACCTAAAACAAGGTTTCTGCTTCTCATAATCTCAAAAGTGGATTGGTGCTAGTGCTCAGATCAAGATCTTTTTGTGGTCTGCAAGGGACTGTTGTATCTTGTTCAAGGAAAAGTAGAAGCTAGGTCTCCTGGTGCCATGATGCAGAGGAAGCAAACCAGGATCAGTAAACCAACAGCCTGAATGGTGGCGTTGTGTACTAAGGAATTATCTGGTTTGCAATTTTTATACATACCATCTAAAGTGTTCTCTAAGCCATACTATGGAGTATGACCTAGCAAGTAGTAGGCTTGCTGGAAGATACCTCCTTCATGCTGATGTAAGAGCTGTTCCTTGGGCTTCAACAAAGTGCTTTAACATTAGCTTAAGCTCTTAGCTGTTCTCCCTCTGAAATCGGGTGGAACTGGTGAGAAGAAATCCAGTCAGCACAAAGTACTGCTTAAATCCCACATGTAACATCTGTGGAAACAAAGGGCAACTGGTTAATAGCAAGAACTTCTTTAAAACCCTCTTGAGGCCTTTTAATCCATAGACTTTGGAAAATTTCATAGTCCCAAAATTCCCTTGCAAGCTGCTTGAAAAATATAGCAAATTAATATTCTTAATGGCCTGTGCAACCCCTTTAGTCATCACCACAGTGCTTCACACAGGGCTTGTGGACAGCCAGTAAATCTCTCTGATTTGTTCCTCCAGAGTGCAGCTCTTAATGCTTTGGGAATAAGTTAGATAACCACAGCTGGCTGATGATGCTGAGTCAAACTGTTGAGCGGGGAGTGCTGGATGTGGGGTGAATTACCCATGCAAAAATAGCCAGCTAGAGATGTGAGTTAGAGGGAAATAGAACTGTGCAAGAAGACAGAATTCTTATCCATTGTTCAGTCTTTTGAAATCACTTCTTTTGACATCCAGAGAGGGATGAAAAAAATTTAGTCCAGCAAAAGACTTTCTTTCAAACCTCTTTTTACAATCGTTCACAATGAGACAGGCTTGAACAGTATCTGAGCTACAGGACTCTGACCTTCCCTGTTGCCTATATTGCCATGAGCAAACAAATCATGCTTCTGTGCCCCTCAGGGATGCAGGGACTATAAGAGCACCTGGTGTCTGGCTGCTTTGACATTGACCCCAGTGTTGTCATCTTAGACAGCTCACCAACCCAAGTGGCTGGCCATCAAGAAAGAGGAAGAGGGCTTTTTGACTGCCTCCTGCCAGCATGCCAAAAGACTAAGACGTTGAAGGATGATAGCATCAGTGTGCACCTCACCCTATCCTAAATACTGCTTCTTGTTGACAAGTGGAACTATGGCTGGGGCAGTGATGTACTGATATTGATGTGGGTAATTTAGTGTGGTGGAAGAGCCTTGGAGACAGAGGCTTCAGTGAGCTCTTAAAGTCCCTAAAATCTGATACTCTACCAGTGCTTGACAGGACTGCCTTTCCTGTGGAGGAACGAATGTCAGGAACAGCAAAAATGCTGTAGCAGATGATGGCTACTATAACAATAACTGCGACCCATACGGAATGAAGTAGTAGGTCTTTCCTTCAGAATTTGGACACTTCTATCCCAGAGCTGAACTGAGACACCTCTTTTATTCAGCCTAGAGCATTGTGGAAGATAAAGGTGCCAAAGGTTTAGATACAGTAGAAAAAATAATAGCCCTCATCTACACTTTGGTTTCAGGTAGCTAATTGCCAGACATAGCTGGTTAAATGCAGTATTTAATTTTAGCATATGGAATGCTAACAGCTTTTTGTTACTTTTAAAGTATGTATTAGCACAGACTAACTACAGTAATGAAAATGAAGGCTCTTTATAGTGCTAATAATCTTGCAGACTGTACTGGAGGTGTTGAAAGGGATGCTGAGGGTTTAGTGAGAACACAGGCTCTTCCTTGTGAACACTGACAATCCATGAAACCTTAACTTTCAAGACTGAAGAAATGTGAGGCAAGAACATTGATAAGATCAGGTATTTGCTGAAAGACTCCCAAGTGATATTGTTCTTCCTAGGAATTTATACTCTGCTCTCATCTACCATAAATTATACAGCCATTGGCTTCCCTCTAGTACAAGTAACATAAGTTATTTCATCACAGGCAATACAGATGGCTATTTTCAGAAGTCTCAGAGAACCTGTCTCAGGTAGCTGATGGCAGCCTCCCTGACCTTGGCTGTTGGTCACACTCCATCAGTACTTTGACAAGGCTGCTAATTCAGCTGAGAGTGAAGTAAGACCAGAGTATGGAGCATTTCCTGCAAAAGCTGCTTTGTTTTATATTAGTGCTTGTGACTGGAAATGCGTCATAATAAATATATCCCAGACACATCCTGAGGCTCTGATGTCCAGTGCCTTTCCTGATTCCTTTCTCACCTGCTTGCCGCATTCCCATCCAAGCTGTGGTCTCATCAGAACATTTCACAGTTAGCAGGAGCCCAGTGGCTCCCCCTGTGAGCATTATCTGGGGCTCCTTGGGAATGCAAAGCAGAAGGCTTTTCTCAGGAGGGTTCTTCAGGCTAAAGAAAAAGTCAATGGCCTTGTTGTACTTGGAAAAGACTTTCCAAATGTGCACATTGCTGTGTTTTCTTGCTGTGTTTTCTGGCTATTAAAATGTCCGTTTGTTGCTCTGGTTTTCTGGGTTTGGGTGCTATTTTAATTTTGGGGTATATTTTGCCCCCAAAACACAGGACAGACAGGAAAATCCCATCACACACACTAGCTGCCACCATGCTGTCCATATCAGATCCTTAATGGAGCCAGGCAGAAATCCAGCTCATACTCAAGGCAACCAACCATAGCTCCTTTAGTCTTTAGATAATTTGATCATCCTTTGGTCATGCTTTATCGTCTAGTGCCAAGTTTTGCCGCCTTCTTCCTGTAACAGGCAGATCTGAGTGTGTTTTTCTGATTCTGAACAAATGGGCTGCTTCCTGTAAGGGAGTTATTACTTGCAAGTAGAGAGGCATTCGGCTTATTTGATTAACAGAGCAGTGCACAAGAAATTGCTTCCAAGCCAAATATGCTGTTACGAACCTGAGCTTCAATTTCAGGTCACTGTTTTAGTCTTAATGTTAATGGATTAGGGTGTGCTGCTTTTCAGGAGATGTAATCATGTTAGAGGGTTTCAGTGGCCCCATATTGTTTTAGTAGCTATAATGTAGTATGAGGCTTATGATCAAAGAGCATTATTCATCTTTTTAATCACTGTATTTATGGCATTACTGATTAAATAGTTTATAAGGCAACTGGGAAACCACACCTGCCCTGGCACACCGAAAAAAACACCTTTTAAAGCAACTGAGAACGGGAAAGTGCAACCCTTTAAACCTGTGCTTGAGTGTGGTACAATAGATAACAGTAGCTTTGTCCTTGCTAAGTTAAGCATGTACATTCTTTTCCATCTCAGTTGTAGGGAGGACTGGGAAGCTATGTGTAGGATCTCATTTTCCCTATGGCACTAACAGTGTGGGCTCTCCTTCGTGGTGGAAAACCCACCATGTATCTGGTGTCACTCCAGCCCACAGATGCTGTACAACAGACTAAATGGCCAATGAGATGTTCAGGGAAAGATCTAAGTGAGCTGTTTCCATTGCACTGTTGGCAGCCAGACACTGTTCAAGCATTACAGAAATGATTACAACATTGGCTATTTTTTACAGTAATATTGTGGATCAAGACTGAATTAAAAGCATCATGCTGTCTCCCTCACAATTCCAGTCCAGCCCTAAAGTCAGCAAGGGAATACACTCAATCCAGTGCTTCCAGGCACATGAAGTAAACTTAATAATAATGATGATAATAACAACAACGACAATGTATATTTTTTGATCCTTCAGCTGAAACAATCTTAGAAGTTGCTTTAAAGCACAAATTCATTTGGAAGTTCTCCGCAGTATCTCCTTTTCAATCCCACCTGGGCAATCTGCTTGACTAATTTCTCAGCTCAAATTATAATGTTTGGGGTTGGCTTGTTTCTTCTCCCACTTAGAAACAGAATGGTAGCTGTTTAAGGAGACTTTTCCAATGAATGGTCAGGATAGCAAACTTCAGATATTGCTAATTTGAATGTAAAAATCTGCAACCTTTATTCAATCCTCATGTAAATATAAGTTCTGTGTGATTAGTTAACAATCTTTTCCTTTTCTGCTTCATTCACTGCACCAAATAGATAACATCTTCTATGAGTAGAATATATCTCACCTAGCTTCAGCAGTCTGAAAATCACTGTAAGGACTCCCGTTCTGCTGAATGGAAGGAGGGAGGCACTGCCAAGTAGTGATTCAGCCTATCTTTAGGTAGGTCTCAGACAGATACAATCAGTTGTCTTCTTAGAGACTCCTACATTTCTCTGCTGACCCACAATGGAACCGAGGCAACCTGCAAACATCAGCTATCTCCTTTTTAGACAGCTAAAATCAGGTGAGGTGCATCTCATCCTCAGCACAGTTCTTCACTCTTTAGTGTATGGCCTGATGCCACATTTTCTGTAATGTTAGTGAATTCCTTCAGCATCTGCAGTGTCCATTACCTCCATGGGGTTTTGGTTGGCAATGAAGTATCTAAATCTTGAGGTTGTCTCAGCAGCAGTAGACCTTTAGTAGGTGAAGGTTAGCATGCTACCTGAGCATTCAAACCTTTCTTTATGTCAATGAAGAGAAACATGCACTTTTGGCTTCTGTTTTAGTGTGAGATTAATCTTTCCCTAGAAGCGCCTGTGTTTGACTCTCTGTGCCTAGCTGAATGACAGCCGCTGTTATTACCCTGTCTAGACAGCTGACATTTAGCCAGATGAACCCCATGTGAAGTGCTGTGCGACCAGGAATTAGTTTGTTTCATAGCTCCCTCTAAGAAAAGCAGAGGCAATATCTGAACAGAACAAATTAATAGCATGATTAAAACAAAACCATTTGCTAGCTTTGAGTGTGGACTCTAACACATCTAGGGCTTAACTTCCCGTGGATCTACCTGGCATTTTCCAAAGAACAAGCCTCTTTAATGAAAAATATGTCAAGAAATTTGCAATTTGCCAATCCATAACCTGAATCAGAAATATTCTATTATGATTTACCTTTGTGCTTTATCCAATCTTGACTATAAGTAAGTGGTGAGCATGAGTTATTTTCATTACAGCAAGTTCTGTTTGCAATGCAGTTTTAATAACCTTACATATGTTTCATGGTGTTATTTAGGCTTTCTAAACTGCCTGTTGTTATGAAATCGCAGCAAACAAAAAGAGGTTGATTCATTCTGCCTCTTGTTTCACTGTAGAAGCATGCTAGTGTGCAGACCCTTACAGTTGCTCGTGATGTGAACTTGAGTTGACAGAGAAAGATGAGACCAAGTGTGGGTCTGAGCTAATGATGGGAAAACTTGGCAAGAAGCTCTTGTCACTGTCTTTCACTTGTGTGTTTTGAGCAATGGAGCTTTACAAGGTCCATGAGATGAGTTATACTCCACAGCTTGAGTTAAGATTACTTAAGATTACTCCTTTACTTGGGCAGCATTTTAGCCTTCACCATCCACAGCTCCGCTCATGTGAATGGTTGACAATTTCCCTTCCCAGCAAGTGTCATCTCTTCTTACCAGCAATGCTCAATGGCTACCCTTACATTTCTATGCTTGGTATAGATGAGGGATATGTGCTGCATGCTGAAATGAGCCATGGGAAGGCTTATACGGACAGGTCATACTTTTTTTATGTGATAGCCAGAAGGGAGCTCTCATGTTCTGGTAGGGTCTATTTGCTACGATTTATAGCTGCAGTCATGGCTGATTACAGTATGTGAGAAGGGTGTATCAGTAGAGCTGTTGCAGAGGTGATTATGAAGTGGAACCATGAGGCCCTGGAGCATCTTAACTGCCTTATTTGCCCCCCTGAATGCCCAGTAATAGCTGAAAATTGAGTGCTCAGGAGGGAAAAGCTGTTGACAGCCAGGAAAGTTACTGTAATACAAAAGGCCTCAACTTGGCACCAGGCAACCATTTCCGTCTTTGCAAACAATTAATATTATATTTCCTCAGAAAAAAAAAAGCAACCTATTTCTTCAGAAAAGGTCTGTGATTAAAACTTTATGCTTTATTTGCTGTCTGCTGTCACACCATGATTTGCCCAGGGACTGGCTCATCAGGTTTTTTGTACTTATTTGTTCATGCAGATTTGAAGAATCATATCATTAGGTGGGTGCCTTTTCCTGTCACAGCTGATTTGAAGCCACACAGTGACTTTCAACTTGAAAGTTTCATGAGGGCAACTAAGAAACCCAAAAAATCTTGTGGCCTAAATTCACCATGCAAAAGTGTTTATTTGTTCTAGAAAGGTTTTAGGAGCTTACTAACTGAAAGCTAAAAACACTGCTATAGTTTAAAATCAAGTTATCAAAAGAAGTTATTCGAATATCACCATGTTTGTGTCTTGGAATTACACACATAGGAGTTAATACATGCAATTTAGCATCTGGGAGGGTGGGAATAAGTTAGAATAGCCCAAATAAAAGAAAACCCCTGTAAATCCATACAGCACCTTGAGGAACTGGGTGCATTCAAGAGCATGGCACATTTGTACCCCAACTGTCCCCTGGAAGGGTTTGCAGCCTGGACTTCGTGTCATAACTCCATGGGTTCATTGTGGCTGGGACCATATTGACACTGAACCCATGTGTGTGGTTTATGACTGAACTAATAATCCTTGTCAGAACAGTTCAGTCTGTTCTGGCTTTTCACAACAAGAACAAGGCTAATCTCTGAAGTGCTGTTTTTGTGGGCTAAGATAACTACCTAAGAACAGAACAAAGTCGGAAGCTTTATACAATTGCCTGCAGTCAAGATTATTAACTCACAATAATGATGAGTTCATTGGAATAAGACTATGTCATGTTAAAATTATATGAAAATTGAATGCAGTCAGGTGTCTTGGAATAGCGGTGTTCAGTAAGGACATTTCAATGAAGACCTATTAGGGATGATCCAGAGGAGAACTACAAAACCGATCATGAGGCTGGAACTATAAAGACAAACTGAGAGAGTTAGGAATGTTTAGGCCAAAGAAGAGAAGGCTCTGGAAAGACCTCACTCTGGCCTTTCAGTATATAAAAAAGGCTTATAGGAAAGACTGACAGAGATTTTTTACCAAGGCCTGTAGTGACAGGACAAGGGGCAGCAGCTTTAAACTAGAGAGTAGAACTAGACTGAAGATAAGGAGAAAAGGGTGAGGGTGCACAGGTTGCGCAGAGAAGCTGTGGCTGCCCCATCCCTGGCAGTGTTCAAGGCCAGGCTGGAAAGGGCTTGGAGTAACCTGGTCTAGTGGAAGGTGCCCCTGCCCATGGCAGGGGGTTGCAACTGGATGAGCTTTGAAATGAAAATCCCTTCCAGACCAAACCATTCTATGGTTTTATGAGTGTTTCAGTCTGAACCTGTGCATTTATTTTCATAGGAATTAATACGTTACACAGCATATACAGGGTGTTGTAGCAGTGCAGATAATAGCTATTTATTCCTGGAGAACTCTGTTCTAACCTCTCCAGGATCTGTTACAGTTTGAATTTAAGTTTGGTTTTGGGTTTTTGAACTAAGCAGATTAGACCGTGTCTAAATTTTGTTCTGGCTTTTCCCAACAAGAAAAAGGCTAATCTCTGAAGTGCTGTTTATGTGGGCTAAGATAACTACCTAAGCCCAGTTAAAGACATGTCCTACTGCCTGATCAATGTCTCACATTTACACTTCCATTACGGACAGGATTTGACCTCATGGATTCATTCAGCGTTAAGCAAATTTTTGGAATGAAAGAAAATGGAATTCAGAGTGCTTACGTTCGACTTGGAAGCTTTCCTGTTGTTCAGAAAACTGAGTGAGTACCCTGATTTTTCACTTTATTTTCGTCTGATTTCGTTCCTCTAGGTTAACCTTGTAGTAGTTATCTAGTCCCTACACATGTATTGCTGTTTTGATCAGCTGCTTCAGTTCTGGAAAAGAACTCAAGCAATGTGGTTGGGAAACTCTGCATCAACTCCAGGATCCATCCTGGAAGTGTATGACTGGTTTCAGTCTATCTCAATGGTCGTGAGGAACAGTATCAAAGTATTCAAAAAAGAATTTAGGGCTTCACAAATAGCGTCTAAAAGGAATATTCAGTAGCACTCCCATTGAGCAATATATTTGCTAATCGCGATAGACCAGTTCCTAGT
Organism: Lathamus discolor; assembly: GCF_037157495.1. Lineage (NCBI taxonomy): Eukaryota > Metazoa > Chordata > Aves > Psittaciformes > Psittacidae > Lathamus > Lathamus discolor. Next base: position 155,226,365 of record NC_088885.1, on the reverse strand, counting down.
AGATGCTGTTATCAATTAGCTAACATGGAGTTTGGTTTTATAAAAGAATGAGCAATTTTTAAGCCTGTGTCAATATGGATTCAGTCCTTGAAGCCTTTTTATGACCTAAGGCTGATGTTTGTCTGATAGTCTATCACAGCAGTTTCTCTTCAGGTTGTCATTTGAATCCTGCTAGCATTAGCCTTGAAAAGAGTGAGTGAATAATTTCACTGAGTAACCATGAGCTATAGATTGGATTGTCATCATTAACATTTTTGCAGTGAATTTCTGTGTGCTGGTTTGGACTTCAGCTTTAAAAAATCAATAGTAATTCTTTTCCTGCTCATGGATGAGGGCTATTATTTTTTATTCTGTTTTAGCTCTTTTACTCAGCTCACTGCATCTTTGAGGTTGTCCCGTGACTTACATTTGCTCGGTTTCATAATATCCTGGAGCCAGCCTGGATTGATTTGCACTTCTCCCCTTACCCTTTTTCTCCATATAAACGCATAGCCTTTAAACAACAACAAAAAGTAAAAATATAATATACTGAAAGGAAAATTGCTTGCTATAAAGTCCATAAATGATGTGATGTCAAGTCTCAGGATAAGTAAATTCATCAACAGGGAGAAGGCCAGCCAACTGAAGACATCTTGGACTTGATAAGTAATATATACATAACTGCTGTGTGTGAAGAGAAGACTAGACCTATTTTGTTTGGCTCACAGCAGTCTCTGGGTAGAATCTGTGCTTGCTGTACCTTGTAACAGCTACTGGTAGTGTACTTCATCACTATAAAACATTACTGCCAAGACTACATAGAAAGAAGCCATTGAACTGGAGAAGTCCAGTTTCCACTGAAGAAATTCTGGGAATGATGAGCTACTGAATATGAGCTTTGGGTGATATTATGACAATTAGGACTAGTGCAACCCTTGGGAATATAAGTAGAAACTGTCAAGGATGAGTTGGCTATCTCCATATCAGGCAACTGAGTTACACTGCTGGGATGCTATGCCCAGTCCTTGTTTCTATCATTCAGGGGATAGAAATGGAGTGAAAGAAAGTTTAAAGAACTGCAAGAAATCCAAGAAGTGCAGTGGAGTCGGGTAAAATAAAGAAGCAGTTAACAACTTGGGTGATTGATCTCTGTACAAACCTCTGGGAAATCAAAGTTTAGTAAATGGTCTTTGGTGTTAACAATAGTAGTAGACTGAAAGTCAGTGGCTACCTGTTAACAACATCAGAAACAGTGTGGAAGAAAGGCGCTTGTAACAACGACCATCATTAAGCACCGGAACAGGTTAGTGCATATTACACAGTTGTCCATTTCATTTCTTTTTTCAAATTAAGGGTTGAAGACTTTTTTGTGTTGTTTCTATTATTGTTTTCCCAGAAAGACTGAGAGTGAAGCCAGACCAACTAGCTATGATGACTTTCCATCTGCTCAGATTGCACCCATTTAGTTGTTGTTATTGTTTTCACAATAAGTAAGGCGATTAGAAGTAAAACCATCCTTAATCAGTAGATTGAAATGACTAAGCTTACTTTTGAATGATTGACTGAAACATGGCATTAAAGAAGTTCTATATATTCAGCCTTTTGCATTTTAACCTCCATAATCTTGTCGTTTGGAAATGAATTCAGATATAACACAATGGAAAGTGTCTGCATATTTGGTTCATTTTAGCCTTTGGATGTCAGGGTTCTGAGATGGTGCATATAGTCATTGCTCACAGAAAATGAAATCTTGTGAAGCTGCACAAAACTGATAATTGGAGTAATAAACAAAACAAAACATCTGTCCTGTCTTGCAGATAACCTCAAGCAATGTTTAGCAACTGATAGCAACATCTCATAATTAGATAGAAAATCATTAACTGAGTAATATATGTAATCCACTCTATTATCTGCTTAAAGGATTTATATCCTCTTGTATAAGTACTAGTACTTTTTAAAAGTGCCAGTTTAGCTGACTGAGAAATGTTCCTGTTCATCTTCCAATCTGGAGCTTACAACTATGAACTTTCTCTTTGTGGTGAGGCATTCTGTGGTGGCTCTTTGAGCAACCAGATACAACAGCCAGGAATTTGGCTGCAGTCGATGTCCTGGTCACTGGGGGACTTTAAGATCTTTCAGATCTTTCTAGTTGCCTGAGGGCTGGCCCATAAATCTGGCTGAGGGCTGGTCCATAAATCTGGCTGGTGATTCTCCCCACCTCTCAGGTAAGGGGCTGTCCTACTGGTTGCTCATGGCTCCTCAGTGGACCTTCTTGCCAAAGGTGTGCCCTAGATTATCTGTTATTCAGGCTGGTTTCTCTTCACTGTTGTCTTGTCCAATGTCAAACTTCTGGCTCTCTGTCTTGTCCTGTCCTCTATCTATTTCTCCTAGTCCTGCCTCCTCCATCCTGGCTATGTGCATCCCTCAGTTTTCTCTTGCTTGCTCTGGTTCCAGCCTGACTTGGTCCTCATCTCAGCTGCCACTTCACATAACTTCCTGATGCTTGGCCTAGCTTTTAGTCATGATCTGTTTGCTGTATATTGTGTATTTGTTTGCTGTACGGTGTTGTCTTCCCCAGTTTCTGAGTCTTGCACTGTTTTGGACATAAACCTTGCTGTGTTTGTCTGGGGACTCTATCTCCTAATATCACACTGCTGGAATTGGGAAAAGACCATGATACTGTCCTGAAGTTAGGAATGAGACACACGACTACTATAAGAAAGTGGTGAAAACAGATTCTCAGTAGAAGGATATTGCTGTGGCCCCTATCTGATCTCATGACCACTATTGTCAGATGGGTGCTTGTCATCTAGAAGAATAACTGTATCTGTCCAAATTGGCTGTGAAGTTAGTAGTCAGATATATATTAGGAGCAGACCTGAGGAATCCTTTGTAAGCTTCTTTCCTAGCTGGTGAAACAGGTAAATTCATGGGCCCCAGTGCTAGACCTATATCATTTTTGTTCGTCACCTGTTTTTGTGCTCATAACAAGTTCATTTTGACTGCTGGCAAGCAATGATAACATTGATAGTGCCTTGACCTGGTGTGGAGGATGGAGCATGCCAAAGGCTGCTCCCCAAAGGCAGTTTGGTTATGATCACTCTCTCTGGGAAAAGAGCTTTTGGCTCATCTGCACTCGTAAATAAAGAATGGACCCTCACCATTATTAACTAGTATGAATATAAGCATTGAGTCTCCTCAATGTAAGGAGATCAAGCATGACTGGAGTGGAATGTCTGAGGGGTGGGTTTTTATTGTCTTTTAGAGAGTAAATGACTGAGGGAGAGCTGACAAACATAGAAAAGGCTGAAGCAAAAAAAGAGAGCAAGTCCTTCAAGTATTTCCTTGTGGAAAACAAATATGTTATTTTAGGAAGATCTAGCTAAACCTTTGTATATTGTCAAATGATATTTATCATATTTGCAACATGTCAGATAGTGAAACATGGGAAGAAGTTACCTTTGAGAGGTTATATCTATTCCAATACTGAGTTTTCTAAAGTAGTGGCCAAAAGGCATCTCCATGGATGTATAGGTGGGGTTGGTTCTGTTCTGTGACAATCCTTCTATAGCCTTCCTTTTCCCTTTTCGTTTTTCCTTTTTTTTTTTTTTGTCATTCTAAGAGCCTATGGAAATGAACTGATATTCTCCAACCTTGTTTCTCAGATCTTAGTGAATTATATTTCATATTAGTGTTATCTGTTGTAAAAATGGTTAAACTGCCCAACTACATTAATTATCCCCACTAAATGCAGACATCCTATTAATTGTTGTTACATTCAGTGTCTGAAATGAGAACTGATAATCTTATTTTTCTCCATTCTGTTATTATTATAGATGTAGGATCTCATGCTGATTGTCACAGATGTAGGCTCTTATGCCAAACAAAAGCATGCAAGAAGGAGGTTATATATTGAAAATGGACAATTCTTGAAGGAGTCTTCTGCCTGGTGTTATAGTTCTTTTCTTTGTAGAAGTGATTCACCTGACCTTGTAGCTGGGTTAATTAACTCTTAGAATAACTTGCAGCACCAGGGCATTCTCTTTTCTTGGAGTTTTATAAAAGCCTTTTCTGCAATCCATCCTGTTGTCAGAATTATAGACCAAAGAGCTAACAGAGTACTCCCTGCAGGTACCAGGCATCCAGCAAAGCTCCTTAATATGGATCATCAGTTCAATTCAGCCTTGGGTGAAAGAAGGAAATAAAACGTTTCTGGGGACAGCAATTCCTGCCCTTGGACTCCTAAATAAAGCTGAATTTCTAGATGGAGATCACTTTTTTAGTGAGGAAATAAATGAAAACTCACAAAGTTGTGTTATTTATGCAGTAATGCATCTCTAAAAGATGCAGTGAACAACGGCTTCAGAAACAGCCTTTATCGTATTTTCAGGGCAGCAAGAGTTTCTTGAGATTTGCTTCTGGCACAAAGCCTTTCTCTGTTGGGAACTTACAGCCAGTTCCACATCACCTTTAAAAGTCAGTTGGGGCTGACAGGTAATAGGTCATTATAGCTTTCTATCAGTTTAAATCTATCTGATGGGCCATTTGTCAGCCTCTGTGTGATGAGGTGTGGCCAGACTCAGAAGGATTTTAGGTACCCAATTCCCAGCTCTTTTTTTGTGGGCTTTAAGCATCTGAACACCTTTTCTGAATCTAAGCTTGCATGATGATATTCCTGTTCCCCGCTCAGAGGTATCCAGAAAGACTATCTCGTACAGAGACCAACAGTTGCCTCTTCCAGGTTTAGTTGCAGGTTGTCAGGCCAAGGCTCAATGTAGTATCTTTGGGATTAATTTCAACAACATGCTCCTATACCTCCTTGCTCAGCAAAGAAGTGATGCCTCAGCTACAGCCGCTGTCATCTGTACTTGGAACCAAGCACACCTGCATATGCAGAGTCAAAAAGCCATTAGGGAAAAGCAGTGTTGAAAGCATGTGTCCTGCTGCTGTTGATGTGGCAATAGCAAACATTATGGATCAGGAAGAGAGCAAAGCACCCTCAAAGCTGTAAGTCCACCTTGCCACCACTGGATTAAATGAGAACCCATTTCTCTGCTTGCTTTTCATTGAGTAAGTGGTTGGAGTTAGTGGTGGGTTGTAGCCAGGAAAGTAGTTCAATAAGGCTGTCTGTGCCCAAAATGTGAGTCAGAATCTTAAAGAGCAGGACAGAAAGGGAACTTATTAAACCCAGTTACGATGGTGAGGAGTGAGTGAAAGTAAATGCACAAGGCATGCATGCTGAAATTAAAGAGTTTGAGAAGATGAGGCACAAAGAAATGTCCCCTCTGGCAGCACTCTCATTTAGACACATCTATGGTTTTTGTTCAAAGCAATGGAGCGGTAAGCAATGCCTTCTCAACTATCAATATTGCCACTTGGATGAAGTTTCTTAAGGGGGGAGGAAAGCTGCCCACACTGTCAGTGATGCTAAGAGCTGAGGCATGCATCTTCTTTGACACACTTGGACAAGATGAGCGTGCAAACACATTTTGACAGAAAACTTGCACAGAGGCATGTCAATGTTGAAGGAGATCTGGTGGGGGGCCCTACTGGGAGGGCAGATGTGACTGAGCTGACTCTCTGTTGCCAAACATCCTGTTGGTCTTCATGGTGGCTTTCAGTGCCCTCATCATGCCTGTTTTTTTCTCCATGGCAACTCTGCCACAAGGAGACGGCTGACACACTTCTTGTTTTGTCATGAAGGGTAGAAGCGTCTGGCTATTTTGTGTGTCTTAGGAGAGATGGGTGATGCTGTGTGGTGGATCTGTGACCGGGGATGGTTAGTTTGTGGATTGTAGAATCATAGAATCATTTAGGATGAGAGCAAGCTGTTATGCTTTGTTTTCTAATGGATGCTTATGCCTGACTGCTCGGATATCCAGAAACAAAGCCATGGTGTTTAGGAAGGGTCATTTTAGGAATAATCAGAGGAGCAAGCTGGCTTGGGCATGGGAAACAATGAAGATAAATGGGACTCTTCAGGTGGGAAAAGAGATGGCTCAGAGGAATTATGAGCAAAGTTTTCAGAATCATAAATGGTATAAAATGTAGAAAAAGAATAGTTAATTGTGTTGTCCCTTATGAGAACTGAGCTATGTCCTAAACAAACAAGAGGAGGCTCATTATACAGTGGATAACAAAGTGTGATTCATTGCCAAAGGATGTTGTGAATGTAATAAATATACCTGAGTTCAAGGGGAGACTGAAGAAGTTAAATCTATAAAAAGAAGATAAATCCATAAAAAATATTAATATAGAAATTTTGGCTGTGTCTGAATTTGACCCCTGGATCCTAGATTTGAAGCTAGGAGGGATGCTTGTTCTGTTCATTCTCATTCTTAGGCATCCAGTAAAGGATAAATACTGGGTTAGTTATCCCTTCTGTGCAGCCCTGCATGCTCATGTTACTGTATATTCTTATGTTGGGTGCATATGTCTGATGTAACCAAAACCAACCAGTGCTGGTTTTGGTTACATCAGACATATGCACACATCATGGTGTCACATTAAGTAAATTTCTGCCTAATGTGTTTTCAATGTTTGGTTTGAGAAGGTTTTCCTGTTCTCCCAGGCCATTGGCCAAGGAAAATCTTCTTGGACAGGCATGAGGTATAGTGCCTGTTTTGGGGCAAATCATACAATATTTGTGGCTACGACTCGGTACATTTATAGAGGGTTTCAGGCTTGCCTGCCCGTTCTCAGATGCTACAGGTCTCCAGTGCATCTGGAGAAGAGCAGAATGATTTACAGATTGCGTGAGCTGAATCATCAGCTGAAAACCAACTGTTTTGACATGATGGATACTAGACTGAAGGTTTTCACTGCTTCTTACCTAATTTGGGAGTTTCAGTATTGGAATGAAAAAGGGCTTCTTGAGGACAGAACTGCCTGGAGGGCTCAAGCTCAGGTTCATCTCTCTGCAGGCTGCCAAATACAGCAAGCAGATCATGTAGGAACTCTATAATGCACCTGGGAAGCGTTGCTGGGACATGCAGAGGGCTTTAGAAGTTCTGCTCTTCACTGCTAAGTTCTCTTTTCCCCTCCCCATGCCAGGGATGTATTTCCCCAAGGTCTGCCTGATGAATATGCCTTTGTAACTACCTTCAAATTCCGGAAGGCTTCCAGGAAAGAAGACTGGTATATTTGGCAGATTATTGACAAGTACGGCATACCACAGGTAAGAGACCCTTTGAGACAGCAAGAGCAGCTTTGTTTACCTATTGTTGCATGAACCAGCTTTCTTGCCTTATCCTCTCACTCCTTTACCTTTCATTCAAGTCCTGAAGGTAGGTTTGCATAGACCTTGATTGTTGTTAACATGCAGATAGATGTGTTAGTTGTAAAGGTGGTGAAAAATATACCATCCTTGCTCTTGAAACCACTTTTGGATTTCTGATGTTTTGTTCAAATAGTTCTGTTTAGGGAATACGTTTTGCTTGTTTGGAAGAAGGTTGGCACACAGATGTACTACAGAGCAGTGAGCTATTTCAAGTTTTTCCACAGACTTCTGGCTATCATGCAAAGGCATTTTGGATTCCCTACTTAGGATGCGAATGACTTAGGATAATGACCTTATTGCTCCACAACCCTGAGTCCTGGCTGCTACAGAATTTGATCTAATAATATCTGTCAAGTACTCTCAAGTTCTCAGAAGAAAAATACCATTAAAGTGTATAAAGGGCTTCCTGTTCCTATATAACATGTTCTTAGCAATATGCTAAGTTTCAAGCACGTTTGAGGAGGGAGCTGTTTGAGTGGCCTGTATGTTTTCTGTTCAGTACAACCATGGTGCTTATGGCATTTCCAATGGCTCTCAACTGGGCTGTTGGTTTGGGCTCACGTAGCCATTTAACACAGTATTGCTGCTTTGAGAGTGGTGTTTGAAAGGATTTGGGAAACTCACATTGGAGGAAGGATAGGTGCAGTTTGAGGACTTGGCTAACTGAGTTTCAGACAATGGCAACAGGTTTGTAAGACAATTATTATTAGCTATACTTTATTAAATGAAACATGTTTTTCTCTGCTACATGCTCAGTAGATTGGTTTCATACCAGGCAATAAGTCATGTGTCCATGTCCCATGGGATAGTTGAGGACTTGTGATGGCACTAAAGAGCACAGAAGTAGTGGAGGATTGCAGAGGATAGAGGGATCCAAAGCAGATTCAGCTTTGTCTATCTGCCTCTGGGGAGATGCCCCTGACATGTGCTACCACCCAGCCATGCCCAGGCATTGCGTGAGAGACATCAAGATGGCATGTGCTGAAACCATGTCAAGGATTATACTCAGAAAAGAAGTCTCTAGATGGTCATAGGTGTGCACCAAGCCTGTGCTTTGCCCTGCCTTTATTTACCAGAACAGGCTCCCTGTACATATCTCACACAAAGCTCCATTCTCTGGTATTTGTTTGGGCTTCTTGCCCTATGCTGTGCCATCCCTGACTTTGGGGTGTCAGTCGTGGTGGAAAGCAGGCAAAAGTAAGGAGAACGCTTTGTACTTCATTAGCAAAATCACTTCGGTCTGCTTTCAGGTCTCGATCCGGCTGGATGGAGAGAACAAAGCTTTAGAGTACAATGCTGTTGGTCTCACCAAGGATGCCGTGAGAGTGGTCTTCCGCAATGAACGAGTCAGTGATCTGTTTGACCGCAGCTGGCACAAAATTGCCCTCAGCATTCAGTCAAAAGCTGTCTCGCTCTACATAGACTGCAAACTGGTGCAGGTGCTGCCTATTGAAGACAGGGAAAATATCGACATTCAAGGAAAGACTGTGATTGGCAAACGCTTGTATGATAGCGTCCCCATTGATGTAAGTACTGCGTGTGCTGATTACAGCTGGAGTAACATTCAGCATTGGGTTTGCAGCACGTGAATGGGTGTTTTGGGGTTATACCCTTTTCCTGAAGCAACATCACTGAAATATTACCTGTGTTACATGGCTAAGACAGATTGATGTTGAATCATGTACAGCACTTGTTGTCTTTTTATGTGAGAGTGTTGGTATCTCTGTAATGGAGATTAAAAATGAGGAATACATTCCATCTTTCTGTCTAGTCCCAGAATATGCAATAGTGAAAATCAGAAATACAAAGAAAATCATCCACAAATACCATCAAACTGCATACTGAGCTACACATGTAAAGGCCTTCTGCTGTCTGACCACGGCATTATGAATGTTTCTATCTGTGATAGGAAGATCTGGGGAGAAAAAAGAAAGGTCATTAACTCAGGAAGGTCATGGCATGTTTTCAGCTCCTCGCAAAAAATACCTGATATTAAATGACTCTTGCTCCAATTGAACCAAAGTTTAGACCTATAGGTTGGACCTGATTATTCAGAAACAGTGTTAAACTGGTATAATTTATGTGTGATTGTTTGGTGTTTTGAGACTTGTGTAATCTTTCTTAGCTGTGCAGAATAGATGGAATGTGCATATTAAATGTGCTAATAGCATTTCTCATGCAGGGTAGAATTTCAGAAGATGCAAGGCACAACAGGAAAAAACTAAACTTCATGTCTAGATGAAATTCTAAGAGGGATGGAGGTGGTGAGAATAAGTCTTCTCAGACAGAAATTTGGCCAGGACATGCCTCCTTATGTGCATGAAAACCTGCACCAGAATTTTAATAGGCATATTCAAGGTCTCATTAGCTCAGTACTCTTGGAGCATGCTGAGATATTGGTCCATTATTGATAGAATGAGATGGGTACTGTCTACAGCATCCATAGACTCACTAGGAAGTTAGCCACCTCTGTTTCTTATTTGTATTCATCTGCACTGCTTGTTTCCAAGCAAAAGGACATGAAGTCTTTAATAATTCACTGTCTCTGAGACTATTGCCTCACTTTGTCTTCTAGTTTGATCTTCAACGGATGGTTATTTACTGTGATTCTCGGCATGCTGAGCTGGAGACCTGCTGTGACATTCCCTCTGGACCAGTAAGATTCTTTTTGTCACTTATTCATTTTCACATGAATACTCTTCCTTGAAGTCTATTACGTAAATCAGGGAATATATGGCAGTGTGGGATTATAATTTGTTTAATGATGGTGAATGAAACCTAACTATATAATGGGTAACACAGCAGTGCCAGAAGAGGACCACCGCAGAGGGATGAGTATAAGGAATTTGGGGTTTGACGTTTCCAAGTTGATCTTTCCTTGTCAAACTGTCAGGGGAAACAAAACCCTGAAGTGATGACAGAACAACAGAAATGCAGCCTGAAATATTCAGCATGTTTCCCACTGGTTTTATTTGGGAAGAGCTCAGTTTCCTGTGCTCAGCTGTTATTATGAACTTCCACCCTCCTTGCATTCTTCTCTCCTCAATCTTAGTTAAAGAGATTCATGGTTCATTTTGCCATGTTTTTCCCTATTGCTTGAATGAATGGCTTTTGTGGGATTGCGTTCCTCACTGGGACTCATTTAGCTGTGTGTTATCCAGTAGCGCCTCTGCGGTTTCTCTAAAGTGGGTAGAAGAGGAAGCTTTCTAGCTTTGAAGGCTTTGTCATGACCTTGGGTGTTTGGGTGTAGTGCCAGGTCACAGTCCTGACTGAAGCACCTCCCGTGGAAGTAAGGCCCACTGTTGGCAGCGAGCAAGTTGGCCACCTCAAGACATTCAACTGCTCCTGCCCTGCTGGACAAAAGGTGAGTGTTGGGATGAGTGTGTTTCATTTGAAGCATGCTGGGTAGGTCTGGAAATATGGGTATGGCACCATGCAAGTGGGTATTTGTGAAGCACTTTAAGACCTAGAGGTGGAAAACACTTCATAGAAAGAGACAAGCGAGTGGATGTCATAGGTGGAACATCAATAGAGGTAATGGCCATCTTCCCGCGTGTTTTCTCTTTACCTAATTTAGTGATTTTGATCATGTTGATAGTCCTGGTAAAAACTTGGAAACAAGGTGGTTATTCTTATCCAGCCCAGTTATGTTCATCCTTCGTCAAGTAGAACAGAAGATATTCTGGAGGTAAATATAGCTACATTGAAAAAAATCCATAGTTTTTAAAAGCAGTGTGCTTGCCTACATTTGCTCTGACTCGGACATCTGAGAAACCACATTCATTGTCACTGCTCATGAGGGCACGTCAGGTTTAGTCTGTTCCCCACTAAAACCTGAAAACATTTTGGTTGTTCCCAGTTGTTGTAGGGCTTGGCTTTGCAATAGAGTGATAACATCAGTGTGATTAATCTCTTTTTATTTGTCTTAGGGGGAGAGAGGTCCAATTGGCCCTGCAGGTCCTAAAGGTCAAAAGGTCAGTAACGCTTCATAAAAACAATAAAATGCTTTCAAAGTAAGTCAAGGAGTTGAAGATTTCGAGAAATAAAAGTCAGTTTGGCATCTGACTGAGTTCAGATAGTTTTGAATGAGGCTGGGACTGCAAGAGACTCTGTCCATCTTGCATTTTGCTCTAGGCTTGCGTTTGAGCTTCCCTGTTGTTGCTTTTTGTCTTAGAGTGTGCTCCAAAACTTTTCCTGTAGCTTCTAAACTGGCACATTTGCAAGTTAATGTTATTCATTAGGTCATGCACAGCTTTTTTGGGAAGTTACTTGGAAACCCATGTGCTGCTTCTGTACCATGCCTTGCTCAGCAGTAATAGGCAGCCATAGGTTAGGTAGCAGCCTCCTGGTCATGCTCTTAAAAGTATTTCCTGAGACTCAATACTTTTGGCTAAAGGATTAGCCATAACCTGGTATCTTTAGCAAGACTGTCTGAGTCATGATGTTAAATACAGGCCACTTTCCTCAGTAGTTTTCTTCCTAGATAACAGGGTAGGAGAGTGGTTCTGATGTCTGCTTCCAGTTTTACAGGGCAGCCTCTTATATTATCCTGCATATCCTGCAAGCTTCATTGATATGCAGATGTGTGCATTGAGCATACACACGTTTCCCTTCTGTGCTTGGTCACAAATAGACCTGTAGGACACCTGGCTTAAAGGGAGCGCTTGTACAGGAAGAAAAGGAAGACTCAATATTGCCGAAGAGGTGGAAGTAGGTGGTGTTGGTTCCAAATTTCATCATCTGTGCACTTAAAAAGATGTTTGGCAATAATTTGTATTCAAACCTATTTACATCTGAATAACTTCTGCAAATTCAGCTGCTGAATTTATACCTGTTTGCTGAATAAGCGAGTTGCACCTCACCAAAAGTTACTCAGTTGTTATGGAATACTGTGGGAAGGGAAAGGAGAAACCTCTGGGTCTTGGAAGGTCAGACATCCTCAGAAATGTGATGTGGGGGTTTTGGGGAGGCGTCATGTGCTGTCTTCAGGGAGAAGTTTTGGCTGATGAGGAGATGTGTTTTGGAGTATGCTTTCTGCTGCCATGAAGGAACATGGGCACATTACTGCTCAGATGTGCCTGACTGATACTGCAGAAAATATATCCTTATGCTTCCATGCGTGTATAAATAGTAACTTTCTATTTTAATCTGTGACAGCTTAAATAATGATGGGCTCTTTGAAGAATGGCAGAGCCATGACTGTTGTTGGGAGGTTGCAGAAGGACAATGATAATAATAATAAAAGAGCCCCGCAGCAGCATCCCGCTGTCTTTCACTGCTTTGACAAGGTCTGTGTGGTGAGGGTGTCTGTCTGTGTACCATGGCACACTGCTGGGGTGCAGGAGGTACTACTTGAATACAAAATAGTTTCTATATATGCACAGCATCAGCAGGTTTTCTGTATCAGATCCCAAAATGTTCATCTCACTGTTGCAGGTGGGCTGCTGAGGAGCAATGCAGATGTGTGTGACTATTCCCTGTCTGTTGTGGTCTGAGACTTGTATTCAGCTGAGACAGGACTGTGTTGCAGTCTCAGGGAGCTGGGGATTTAAATCTAGGCTGTGACAACAATTTGGTACAAATGTGCTGATTTGAGACAAAAGATTTAGCTTCTCCATCTCCTAAATAAGGCAAGGAATAGACTTTGCTCCTGACTTGCAAAGATGTTGTGATCAAATAATGTATATCACCCTCAGCAGCAGCTACTGCATCGCTATTGCCAAGGACTGGCTTGTGACAGACCTTGCAGTATATGCATGAGCTAATATCCCTCTCCCCTTCTCTCTCTGCAACATTACTGAGCTACCCAGGCTAAAATGCTGGCCATGGGACAGAAAATCAATGCTATTTACAATTCCCCAGTATTACCACCTGATACTTTATTAAGGAAAGACTAAGACCCCATGGGGGCCCACACTAAAAATAATCATAAGATCTCTCCTATACCCTTAGGTTTGATTAAAACAGGCTAACAAACAGGTACAGCATAAGGAAAGACCAAGCATTAATTGACTAAACACAGAGGAAGAAGTGAACAAATAACAAGTGCAAGGTCCTACACCTGGGTCGGAGCAATCCCAGGCACAGCTACAGACTGGGCAAAGAAGAGATTCAGAGCGGCCCTGCAGAGAAGGACTTGGGGGTGCTGCTCGATGAGAAAATGAACATGAGCTGGCAGTGTGCGCTTGCAGCCCAGAAAGCCAACCGTATCCTGGGCTGCATCAAAAGGAGCGTGACCAGCAGGTTGAAGGAGATAATTCTTCCCCTCAACTCTGCTCTCGTGAGACCTCACCTGGAGCATTGTGTGCAGTTCTGGTGTCCTCAACATAAAAAGGACATGGAACTGCTGGAACAAGTCCAGAGGAGGCCACAAGGATGATCAGGGGACTGGAGCACCTCCCGTATGAAGACAGGCTGAGGAAGTTGGGGCTGTTCAGCCTGGAGAAGAGAAGGCTGTGTGGGGACCTCAGAGCAGCCTTCCAGTATCTGAAGGGGGCCTACAGGGATGCTGGGGGGGGACTCTTCATCGGGGACTGTAGTGACAGGACAAGGGGTAACGTGTTAAAACTTAAACAGGGGAAGTTTAGATTGGCTATAAGGAGGAAATTCTTTCCTGTTAGGGTGGTGAGGCACTGGAATGGGTTGCCCAGGGAGGTTGTGAGTGCTCCATCCCTGGCGGTGTTCAAGGCCAGGTTGGATGAAGCCTTGTGTGGGATGGTTTAGTGTGAGGTGTCCCTGCCCATGGCAGGGGGATTGGAACTAGATGATCCTGAGGTCCTTTCCAACCCTAACTATTCTATGATTCTATGATTCTATGAATAAGGAAAGAAATTATCAGGAAAAGACGGAAACATAGACATAGAATGGTTTGGGTTGAAGAAACATTAAAGATCATTGAGTTCCAACCCCTTGCCATGATCAAGGACAGCAGGACTCTGAGTCAAAATTAATCATTTTCTGTATAGACACCATCACTATTCAGTATCTCTTATTTTGGATGAGTTGCAAAGCTGAATTCTACTTCTAAATGACTGGTACCCAAGAGATATTTTACAGTCTGATAACTGATAATGAGAAGTGCATTGTGAGAGACTGTATGTTCATATAGGAACCCACAAAGCAGCTGGTTCAGCTGTATTAGGAAACCAGCACACAGGTGGTGGGATTCACCTCAGAAATGAGCCCCACCAGGGGATACTAACAGGGAGGAAGGTCAGGGTTATAAAACCACTCCTTTGGCCTTGGGGAACTTTCTCCCACTGGACAGGGAACTTTGGAGAGGTTAACAAATGCAGAAGGACTGTGAAGCTCCTTCTCCAAGCTAAGGCAGCATTTGGGTTTTCTTTGTTTTCCTTAGACTGGTGTCTTTTTCACTGTTTATCCAAAGAAGGAATAATGTGATTCTTTCTGTTTTCCTTTCTTAAAAAGGCCAGTTTGAGGGTTTGTTAAGTCAATGTGGCTGTTGTATAAGTTTAAGATGGAAGGACTGGTGTTCAGGCTCTGCTATCCTGAACTCCCATAACATATTCCTTCTTTTTGGAGGTTTGGACAGACTTTCCTTTTGGTACCATCTGACCAATGAAAATATTCAAATTATATAATCAGTGTGGGAAGACAATGAGTTTCTGTTCCTTTATAACTCAAGCCTCCAAAGGCAGGGTGATACAGGAGTGCTCACAGCTATTAAAGGAAAACATTCCTCAGCAATGAGAACCTCTGCCTGATTTACCCATGCTTCCAAACTAAGGATAATGCATGCAGACAGAACATGCATGTTTTGGAAAGAGATACAATAAAGGATGGTATTGGGGAAGAGTAAGGGAGGGAATAGCTTTGGAAAATTGACTAACATGCCTGAAGCAGGATCTTATTGCTAAATTCTAGATGCTAACACCAGCTCAGGCTAATTTACTTTCCTTCCATACTTACCCTGCATGTTTTGTTGTTTGAAGGCTCGCTGGTTGGGGCACTGGGCTGTTGGTCAGTAGGCTTCTGCTTTCTTCCAGAACTGCTGTTGATCTGAGTTTAGAGAGAATCACCCCTCTGAGAGATGTAGTTTTGTCCACATCATAAAAACAACGTTGCTTACCTGCCTTTGGGAAGTCTGTGAAGTCCAGTGTATCAGACATGCTGTAGCGGGATGTGATTTTTTTCCCCCCACTTTAAAAGGAGATTTGGTATAGGTGAAGTGACTTAGACAAGGTGACTGCATAAAAAATTTTCAAGAGTTTTGCCACAGCCTATTTGAATTGACTGTGACTGTGTTTTTGTATATATGCAGCTTGTTCTGTGAGGTTTCTTTCTTTTGGAAAAAAAAAAGAGATAAAAGTTAAAGAAAGAAAGAAACTTTCATATTTCCTCTGCTTTCAGAAGCCTGTCTTCACCTGGGGAAAAGAAATAGTGATCCTGACAAATGTTTCAGTGTCTGGTTTCTGTTAAACACATTTGGGGGGGGCATAGATCAGGATAAATCAAATAGAACCACAAATTAAATCCTACTGTGAGATCTGGGGAGCGCAGGGGTCATTGGACCTCTTGCTGCTGTAGCACTGGAGGGTGCTGCTTCAGGTCGGAGACATTTTCAGCTTGATGCCAGTTTATACTGAAGTGTCTAAACTCCCAGCAAAAGATGGTGGGAGACACAAATAGGTGAGGGTGTGTTTGTCAGTGATGGATGGGGAGCTCAGCATAACATACTGCTGGTATATACCTTTTGGGTGAGAATCAGGCAGGAACTAGGTAGAAGTTTGAGGGCAGAGCCCTCTGCTCTCCAGAAGCTCACAGTCCTAGTGGAATTGAAGGAGCTGGTGTCAACTCTGCACATAGCCTTAAACTCATTTTAGCAATGGGTATATGCTCAGCTGGTCCTTCTTCCAGCTTTGTGACTGCACAGCAGTATGTGAAGATGATTTGCAGGTGTTTTCTCTGCATTTGCTGTTTTTGACATCACTTTTAGCTCTGTACCTGATGAATATTTATGTAATTATGTATCGGCTTGGAGAGTTTTTTAGCCCTTTCACCTCTGTCCTTTTTAGGAGACACGTGAAGAAAAGATTTTGCTTGGGTTTTGATTAACCATTTTCTCCTTTCCCCCCTGTGTATTTACCTCTCCAGTTTTCATTCCTTTACTCATCATAATCTGTATATTTTCAGCTGTCTTTTCACCCGTGTTCCCTTCCCTCTCTTCCATTGGAGCCAGCAAGGAAAGTAACCCTGTGTGTGCTGCACAGTTCTGCAGCAGAAGGCAGGGTTTAGCTGATCATGAAGTCTACCATGAATGAAAACAATGGGGTTTGATATTTTTCCTTGTAATAGCTCTAAAAATCTTGACATATTTACTGGCTTATTTTCCCCATATTTTAGGTGTGTACACTCTAGTTCTTATGCAAACCATCTTTCCAAGTCCTTCCTGGCTTAATAGAAAGTAAGACCTAGTGAAGTACCTCCCAGGAGAAAGCTCTCTGCCTTACCAGTACACTCTGAAGTCTTTTAGCAATATTTTCATATGAAAAATAGGTTATAAAATCAGTTTGAGAACTTGGATATTCAATTCAGTATAAATGCAATGAGGAACACCAAACCTCATGGCAGGAGCTGAAATCTTGGTTGCAGATAGTGGTGGGATAAGAAGCATCCGCAATCTCAGTCAAACTCTTGTCACATTGCTTCCCGAAACAATGCAAAGCTGGCCACAAAATACAAACACTACAAGTCCAAAAGGAAGTTGTAAGAGGAAATCTCACTTGTTATTTCTATGCCTGTCAAGAAAAGAATGAATTAAATCTGTGGTATTAACATCTTTTCTTTTTCAAGGGAGAAAGTGGCACCCAAGGGCTTCCTGGTCTCAGAGGAGAAAAAGGAGAGTCAGTAAGTAAGAAATACAGAATGATTTTACATAACAAGATGGAAATGCAAGTAGTTTTTTCTCCTTTATGGTGAGAACTTGCTCACCATGTCAATGTGCACTGTGGAATATGTTCCCTCTGCTTGGCCTTAATCCCAGGGGGAAGCTAATCTTTCTGGCACCAGCTGTGATTTCTTGGAGCAGGTTGGAATAAATGGGTTCATCCCTGAATAAAGCTGGTAACAGACTTAGTGTTGGCCTTCTAATTAAAATATGTTACTTGGGTGTACTTGATTATAACACAGCTGTACATCTAATGGGGACAGTGTGAGGCAACTGAACACAATGAAGATGCAAATCCTTCAACTGTTTTACATTCAGATGACCAAGATAGAGCTTTTCTCAGCTGCAATTAATGCAAATGTCAGGCTGAGGTTTTAGGTCAGAAAATCTTTAACCCTATGTAAAAATCATTCTCATGAGGATTGTTGACATCTTTGATTTTGGAACTGTAATGTCAGACTCTGCCCTGAGTAAGAAATAAGATGTGTTTCTGACTGCAGCAGGAGATGTGGGGATAGGTTTATTATTTTAATTTGTCACTGAATTGTTACTAAGGAATTATGCCCAAAGAAAATTACTTTCCCTGTAGTAGCTGTCCTGTGACTTGTATGTATAGATAGATAGATAGATCGATATAGAGAAAGATGTGATATATATGGAGGGATAGATGTATTTCAGATATATAACAAGGAAAAGGTGAAATACCTATTTACAATGTCCTTTGACATACCTTTTTCCTTCTTTCATTTCTAGGGTAGAGTCTATGGCAGAGGAGAAAAAGGAGAAAAGGTAAGAGCTAATCCTTCACTGGACTAATTAAATTAGAGTTGCTTGCTGGTGTCTTCCATAGCTCACAGGTTGCTTTTGGAGTGCACGGGATGCAAAAGAAGTGATACAGTTGGATCTCTGTGGGGAACTTTATGATTGTGTTATGTCTCCTGCAGATAAGATTCTGAGTGTCCATTGCTTGTCCCTTTTGTGTTCTTTGAGTTTGCTTTGTGCATTGGCTTTTTAAAATGCTATCAAGTGGAAATCATAATCGTTGCTTTGTGTAAGCAGCAGTGAGTTTGTGGAGAATAATGCAGTAAAGCAGCTGGCTAGAAGGATGGAAAAACAAAGGGGAAGTATAATGTTGAGTTTATTGAATTTCCAACAGGATTAAATCTGGGTCATGAGGAGACTGCCACACTGTTTCTTTTGATTGGATATTTTCATTAGTGACCTGAAGGACAAATGCCAGAATATCTTACTGCAAACACTAGGCAGGAAGTAATAAGACTTGGAGGTTAAAACTGAGGATACAGACTAACCATTGAAAATCTGTCGTGGAAAACCTGTTCAATAATGGTCAATAATGCAAAACAAGTACCATAAGTGGATTAATTTGCATTTAAAAAGATTGGTTTCCAGGCAATTCTGGCTGAAAACTTCCCATTCCCCACAGCAAAATGAGGCTGAAGACCTAGAATGCAGAGGAGAAGGAGCTCTTCTCTGTAGCTCCATATCACACCTGGTTGTGGGTGTTTTTCTTATCAAAATGAATTTTCAAGTTGTGGGAAATAATGGATAAAGATTGACATGAGGGTCTGGGAGATAGATGGATGTATTGAGGAAGAAGTCATGGTTCATGCTGAAAATGGGATTCAGCATCTGTGGAGCTGTTTTCCAGGGTCTGTGGCTACCCATTTTCTCAGGGAATTTAAAATTATATTGGATTGTGGTCTGATAGGAAGAGTGCTGCGCTAGCGAGAACCTGGCACTTATCACCATTGCATCTTCTCATTTGTTCTTTCTATGATCATGATATATTGATTGTATATAGTGATAATGCACCATGTGAAATTACAATCTAAATGAGGGTTGCTCATAGCAGGAACTATTATTGAGTCAGGCTAGAGACATGGGGACTATAAAGTGCACACTTCTGCATCCATCTTCCTGCAGACCTCTCGCTGACAGCCACTATTTAGCCTTTGAGACTCAGGATTCAGCCTTTGGAAACCAGCTCATGTTTAGCAGGTGGTGCGAGTCAGTCTGATGGAAAGCGCAGTGTTTACAATATGAGTTGTGCTGCAGTAGAAGCAAGTTCCTGTTTTCTTATGTTTTGATCTCTGCAGAAAAGAGTTGGAAAACATCACTCCATCTGTATTTTTGTCATGCCTGGAAAAATACATCTGCAAGTCTCGACTGGAGGGGGAAATATAAAAGGACCCCACAGTATGTGTAGAACTTCTTTGATTGAGATAGCTAAACAACATTTACTGCCCCAAATGAATGTGTAGGCATGGAGATCCCTGAGTTTATGGCCAGCTTGTGTTGTTTATTTGGTACTTCTGCCAGCCGAGGCAACATCTGTGTATTTGATACCCAGTGTGTTTGTGCCCTGTGTCTGACCAGTGGCTGAGTGGCTGATAAAGAGAAAGGATATAACAGCTGTACATTGCTGGCTTGGTTAAAAAGGTTCCCCGGAGATACAGAATCATAGAATATCTCAAGTTGGAAGGGACCCATAAGTATCATTGAGTCCCACTCCCTGCTCCTTGCAGGATGGCCTAAAACTAAACCATATGACTAAGAGCATCATCCAGATGCTCCTTAAACTCTGACAGGCTTGGCGCATGACCGCTTCCCTGTGGAGCCTGTTCCAGTGCCTGACCACCCTCTCAGTGGAGAACCTTTTCCTAACGTCTAATCTGAACTTCATTCAGAAGCTTCATTCTATTTCCTCATGTCCTTTCACTGGTCACCAGAGAGAGGAGATCAACACCTCTCTCCACTGCCTCTCTTGAGGAAGATGTAGACTGTGATGGGGTCATCCCTCAACCTTCTCTTCATCAAAGTGAACAAACGAGTGACCTCAGCTGATCCTCCTAAGTCTTGTCCTTAAGGGCTTTCACCCTTTTGGTCGCCCTTCTCTGGACACAGTCTAAGAGTTTGGTGTCCTTACACTGAGGTGCCCAAACCTGCTCTGCTTGGTGATGTGCCTGTGTGTATAATTTTTCTCCAAACACAAAAGATCATCTCCAGGGTCAGCCTTCAGATGCAAAGGGGTAGGACTGTAACTGGAGGAGATCAGCCATGAAGGTGGTGTGCATATGATGGATCACTGTTGTGTATAGGGGCAGAATTCATGTTGATGTCTTGGCATCAGAAGTGCCTGTGAGGAGCAAGTAGCCAGAACCATGAGGATGCAAGTGCCTGCAATGCTAATTGTCATCTATACTCCTGAAAAAGAAAGGAAAGCCTGTGGAATGAAACCCTTCCTAGACAGAACACCTGAAAGAGACGATTCACATGGCCCCTGTTTGTTTGCCTGCTGTGCTACAATGGCTGCATGAGCATGAATTCTTATTTTCCACTCTGTCTGTGACAGTTTTCTGTCTCATTTTTATGGGTATGGGCCAGTGCTAGGAAGCTGGATCAGAGATAGTGGATGTCAAACAACTGCAGCCTGTGCAATTGTTGCTGTGCATGTGCTGTGGACTGCTCTCTATCCTAAGGCTCACATCCTAAGTGTTGGTAGAACGAAGTTACCTCACCTTTGAAAAGATTGAGATGACAAGACTAAAATCATCCCTTTTTTATATCACTGCTTTCCAGCTATACTAGTGCCTAATACCTGCAGGATCATGCTGTTGCCAAGTTGTGTGTAGGGCAGTAATGTCAGGTCTGAGGCATTTGTTAGAGGGCAAATCCTGTGCTTTTCCAGGAGGACAGCAGACATTGGCTTTGCTTCTCCAGGCCATTAGCTCAGTTACATCACTAAGTTAAAGCCAAAATGGTGTTTGTATTAATTAGAATACATGCCATGCCAAGCACATCTTTAGTGGTAAACCAAAAGGTAACAGCAGCTGTGGCTAAAAACCTAATTCATGTTGATGTGAGGTCTTGTGTGACTTTGAAAGCCAGGAAATTCACTGTGCCATGGCTCAAGCAGCAGCTGAGGATGTTCTGTTCAGACTTAAATATCTCAGCCTGATAGACAATGATTTGTATGTACAGAAACATGTATGCACATACCTAGTAATTGTGCTTAGGTAGAAAAACATGACAATAAAATAATGCATCTTCAGATGCTCTTGTGAACTGCTCTCAAGTGGGTTTCCTCGGTAGGTGTATTCACCTGCCAGTGATCTGTTCTGATTCTTAACTTTCCACTGTTGACTGTCATCTTTCAGCCCTGGTAGTGTGTCCTCGTTTCAGCTGGGATAGAGTTAATTTTATTCCTAGTAGCTGGTGCAGTGCTGCATTTTGGCATTAGCATGAGAGCCATGCTGATAATACACCGATGTTTTAGTTGTTGTTAAGTAATGTTTACCCTGATCAAGGACTTTTCAGTTTCATGCTCTGACAGTGAGGAGACAGGACACCTGACCCAAACCAGCCAAAGGGGTATTCCATACCACAGCACATCATTACCAGTATAGAAATTGGGGGGAAGTCACCTAGAAGGGATGGATCTCTGCTCGGGTCAGGCTCGGTATCGGTCAGTAGGTGGGCAGCAATTGTATTGTGCATCACGTGAAGGTTTCTTGTCTGTTTTCCTTGGGGTTTACACCCTCCCACCCTTTTTATTACCATTATAGAATCATAGAATAGTTGGGGTTGGAAAGGACCTTAAGATTGTCCAGTTCCAAGCCCCTTGCCATGGGCAGGGACACCTCCCGCTAAACCATGTCACCCAAGGCTCTGTCCAGCCTGACCTTGAACACCGCCATTACTTTATTTCAAATATTAAACTGTTCTTATCTCAGCCCATAGGTTTTTCTTTTTTTTCAGTTCTCCTCCCCATCCCACCATGGTGGTGGACAGCAGTGAGTGACTGCATGGTACATACTTGCTGGCTGGGATTAAACCATGACATAGTGTTTAATCTCTGTGGCATTAGATGTAGTCTGCCATATTTCTGCTCACAAATCTGTGTTCCTTTACTGTGTGATCATTCACTTGTTTTACACACCCATATGTTAATAAATTGATTATTACGCATAGTCAGAAGTCCAATTCTATAATATGATCACTATGAAAGGCAATGTTTTGGCTTTATTCTGTAGGTTATTCCAATAGATATCAGATGGCCTTGTCGTGCAAGGGTTATAACTCAAATCTTCAAACCTCTGTTGATCCAAGAGGAGGAGGAGAGGAGTGAGGGCAGAAGGAACACCTGTAGAGTGTTTTTGGATGTGATTCAAGCAAGATGGTGTTTCAGTGACTTGACCGAAGTCTGGGAAATCACGTATGACGAGGAAGGTTCGGTATAGCATGAGGTCTGCATTCCTGGGGCACAGCCATCCACATCATGAGCCAGACTGACCTTCTAATGCCTTTGTGCAAAGTTTAACTTAGAGGCTTTCTAAAACTGACACCCATGTCTTGCAAAGTACAGAGTATTAAGCACTGGTTCTGAGATATCCTAAAGGTCAATGATAGGGAAGTCTTTGCAGATGGGAAGGTGCTTGGAAAAGCAATGACTTTGGAAGTGAAAATCTGTCAAACTTTGAGAGGTATGGAGATATCAGTAGGAAAGTATTTCTCATTGTTCATTCTACTGTAAAAGCTAAAGGGAAGCAAATCAAACTAGCTGCTGGCAAGTTTAAAATGAACAAAATGAAGTTGCATTTCATACAATTGGTATTCGAGCTCTTCATTGCAGTCAGCTCTGGAGGTTACAAAAAGTGCTTACAGAAGTGCGTGTAAGTTAATTAAAGAGAGGCATCTGTAAACATCTAGTTAGTACAAAGACATTAACTGTGCTTCAGGATGTGAGTCTTTGCAAACTGTGATTGGTGATAGTGGGACAGTAGGCTAGAAAAGCCTCTCTTATGGCCACTGCTGCAGATGGGATAAGAGGCAGATGGACCTTTGTACCTTTGTCCTGACTGCTGGTAGATATTTCTACTTGATGATTTTAGAGGTCTTTTCCAACCTAGCTGATTCTATGATTCTAAGATTCCTAACACACTCATTGCCCAGAAGGGGCCTGAAGTTTCCACAGTCCATTCAGGTTGGGCCGACACTGCCTATAGCTGTTGAAGAAGAGTAGAAAACACAAGAAAAGTGCCATGAAACACTGGGTCAAGTGATCACTACTGTAATTTTCCACAGGAACCAAATCTGTTAGAGGACAAAACTCTAACCAAGAGCACCCACCTTCAGCAGAGATGGTGAATGAAGGTTTCATTACTGAGACCTCCCTGACTAATGTGTTTCCAAGAATATCCGAGCTTTCCCTTTGTGCTTTATCTGCTTCCCTTTATGCTTGTAATCACCGAACCAACTTTAGTTGATTAAGTCTGTATTCTCCTAACAGTGTTTTGTTGTTTTTTTTTTTTTTTTCCATGGTAATGACTTGCTCTGATAAAAATGCAGAAGGTTTATCATAGGATTTCTAATGAGGATAAAGCCTCAGATGTGGCGTGGTCTATTAGAGATGCGGTGACTGCAGGATCAACCATAGAAACAAAAAGCAGGCAGGTAGTTAAGGCTGCAGGAGACCAGGATTAAAACTTGTCTCTAACAGATTTTCTGACTTTGGGCAAAGCAGCCAGTCTTTGTTCCTGTAAAATGGAGCTGGAGAACCTCTTTCTCTCCAGACTTTGTGTAACTTGCCTGCTAGATCCTTCAAACAAAGGCTTTGCTTCCCCTTCTCTCACTCATCTTCCTAATGGAGTTATTACCATTTTTACGGCTTCTGGAAAAGCTGTGGAAATCTACCCCTTTAGACACAGTCTATCCACACAGAGCCCTGTGCTCCCTGTCTTTGCCCTGAGCTGAATATAAGAAAGGTCTGACCTGAAATCCAGGCAACTTCTTTACACCAGTGCTGTGCTGTCAGCTGGGCTTTCCAAATTAGCAGGAGCGCAGTGCTCTGGGCTGGGGCTGGCGAGCATCCAGTAACTTGGGGCACAAGAAATGAATGCAGTTCTGCCTGCAAAAGGTGCCGCAGGCAGAGCTGGAGTTGTCTGCTGTGTGCTGGATTGATAGCAAATGAAAGCTTTTGTTGGGTGTTTTGAAGTGATGGATCTTGGGACTTAGTTACAGGTGAGGCTCAGTTTGGAAGTGGTATTTCAGACACGTGGAGCTATAATAATGTTTGAGAGTGAGGTCCCTGAGTGTCAGGGTGCACCCTAAGGGAGATGGAGTTGTGAGCAATACTGTGATTGGCAGTGCAGGGGCCTCACGAGCCAGAGCTTATCCCATAGCAACCCAGCAAGGGAGCAGGATGTGTCAGTAGTGGTAGGCAGGTTCAGCTGAGAACCCAGAGCACCAGACATGTCCATTGATGAAAGAAGTTTAACTTGAAGCCAGAAAAGTGATTCTGAGTCAGGATTAGCAGGGTATATTGCCAAGCTTCAAGCTGAAGGTAAGAGCTTGAAAACAGCTTCAATACAAAGGAGGCGAACAATCATCTGAACTTCTAGAAGCAGGATGTGATCTCTTAGTCCTTAAACAATGTGGAGCCTGTGCTTTCATGAAGCAAGAATTCATCCTTATTCCTGCAGCTTCCAAACCAAACTGATACTGGCTCCAAAAGATGATATGTGTGGCCTTTTCACTGCTGAAGCTTTAAGTCTGGTGCTGGGAAGGTGCTCCAGTGAGGTTATAGGCCTTGTTTGGGCTACTCAGACGTTGTCACTAAGTCCCAAAACTCTCAGATGCCACCCAGTCTAGTGAGCTGAAGGGTGTCTCTGAGAGCCTAAGGAAGGAGCAGGCAGCAGGAGACTTTGCGCATCACTATCCAGGCTGTTGGGCAGTGCTTGTTCAGTGAGCACACATTGATAGTAAGAAGATGGGGAAACAACTCCAAGCTTAGCGATACTATTGAGATAATATTGAGTTTTACATCTGAAAACAAAACAAAACCCCAACTGGCCACAAATTTGTGTTCCTTGGAGACAGTGGCTATGGAAACATTGCCTCCTCGGGGCTTGGTTCTTAGCACTCAGATTTTCTTACTTCATTGCTGAGTAGAAGAATAATGTGAACATAACTCAAACTCACCAGGCAATGAAAAGTGGAAGTGCAATATCTATGGGTTTTTAATTCTGATTATGCTGGGAATCATCTCTCCCAGGAACAATTCTTATCTACTGACTTTGTCTGGTTAAGGCCACTCAGCACTTAACCTCTCAGTCCAGCACTTGAACATCTGTATAATAGCACCTCATCTGCTTTATAAAGCTGTCATGCAGCTCACTGGAGTCATTTGTATCTGTGGTATCTTTAATGAATCTTTTGATTAAAAGGTGAAGTTTAGTAGTATTAGTATCTGCCTTATTACTCAGAATATGTTCTGAATCCTCTTGTGTATGCAGGCAATTTTGGTCTGTGTGTTGAGTATTTTTGAGTCCTCTTAACTGTACTTAAAGTACGTTCTGCACTGTTAAATAACCTTGCTTTGACAGAGTTCTTTTTTTCTTAACAATAATTAAAGGGTTTTGGATAAATTTGGTGGTTTTCTGTGACCCAGAGTAACAGCTGCAGATTGTAATAAACAGCTCGAAACCAGATCGCATACTAATTGGGCATCGTGACAGCTCAATTCTCAGCAGTGCAAGAATACTAGCAACTTGGGGTTTTTTCCATATATAGACTCAGAAAACATTACTCTTCCCAGCATTGGTCCCTGGCTGGCAGGTGCATTGCTGGTATATAATGACATCTACTGGCAACCACAAGTTTGCAAATTGTCCATCACTTCTTTAGACAAGTTCTCTGCCAAGATCCACTGCCAGTGTGGAAAGGAAGTATGAGAGAAAATATTGCCAACTTTGTGCTGCTTCTGATAGAGCTTTGGGGTGGCAAAACAGATTACCTTGTCACTGATAACTGTTGTTTGGATGCGGGATGGTCCTGAGGGCGATATTGCAGTGCATAGGCATGGATTAGCGGCCTGTTAGGTAGAAAATGGAAAAGCTTTCATAATAGTCTGGAAGTGGATCTCATAGCCTAAAGAATCACAGGAAGTTGAAGCATTGCACTGAGCAAGTTGCTATCACCGGTCTATCAAATGCATTTGAAGTGTTCCCTGCTCCTCTTCCTGATACATGTTTTCACATCTATTTAGTTAAGCAGCCAGATTTTCCCCTTTCCACTGTTCAGAGTTGTTGCCAGGCTGAGTCTCCATGTTCATGGGTGAGAAAGTGCAGGTTGCTTGTCCATGGGCTCTCTGAAGGTGCAGGTGAGCCCCTGGCAACACCGTGTTTCACAATGTTCTTTTCTAGCCCAAGTACAACCCTGGACATCTTTAGTTCCCCCTTTTGGGAGTCTCATCCTTTTTCTTAAGCACTACCTAGCTAGCGATTTTATGTCTCTCAAGTCCTGTTTTCTCTGGCCCTGACAGAAAGATAATGATTTATGTCTCAGACCCTGCTGGGTAATGAACATGTACATAGTAGCAAGTGCCAGATGAGAAAAATGTGGGGTATTTTTCATGGTAAATGTTTGTTTCCTGGTGAAATGGTGCGTGGGCCGTTAGCGGTTGTTATTTCAAGAGAATCTAATACATCTGGTGGTGTGAATGTGTTTGGGGCTCTGGAGACTCGTTTTGTCTTTAGGACTCTATATCATTCGCTCCACAAGGGATCTTGGCCTTAGCTTTTCCCCTTCTTTTACCTCAAGTAAAATGGAAAGAATGTGCATGACCTGTCTAAGGCACTCTGAGATGAAAAAGACCTGGGGAGCAGCATCATGTTATAAACTAATGTGTCTCATTGGACCAAAACAAGTTATAATTTTAGGAAAGATTTGACTGAGCAGTATCAGGTAAGTTTGACAGTCAACAGAGGTGTATCACTGTAGGTTACAAGTAGGTGACGATAAGACTTAAGGCAAGATACTGTCTCCAGTTTGGGCACGATGTTCAGAGAGTGATGTGGAAAGATGTTGCTCAATGTAGAGAGCAGTGGGAAGAATGATCAGCAATTTTGCAGATTTAACCATCAGGGAAGACTGAAAGAAATGAGCTCTGCAAGGAGGGGAGAAGTCATGGACTGGATGATGTGGTTAATCTTGAGGAAAAGCTTTCTACATACTTCCATGAAACATCAGAATGAGGCAGCTAAGGGGTGAATGTGGAATATCATCAGCAGCAGATGTTTAAGAGCAGATTGATACTAGGGTTTGGAATGCTGTGACACAGAACTCCTCTGCCATAATGTGCTTTTCTTGAAACTACTGAAATTGAGGGATGTGCAGAGACTGCATCAGGAACTTCTCAGAGCAAAGCAAAAGGAATTAATAGGTTTTCTTGCAAGGCAAAATATCAACCAGTACGTGACAAATCATCCACAGCAACAAAACTATTTTATGTGCTATTTATAGATGTAAATATATAAATTAATCAGTGTCATGATACATGACTGAGTTATTTTTCTACTTAGAATCATAGAATAGTTAGGGTTGGAAAGGACCTCAAGATCATCTAGTTCCAACCCCCCTGCCATGGGCAGGGACACTTCACACTAAGCCATCTCACCCAAGGCTACATCCAGCCTGGCCTTGAACACTGCCAGGGATGGAGCATTCACAACCTCCCTGGGCAACCCATTCCAGTGCCTCAATACCCTAACAGGAAAGAACTTACTCCTTATATTCAATCTAAACTTCCCCTGTTTAAGCTTTAACCCATTACCCCTTGTCCTGTCACTACAGTCCCTGATGAAGAGTCCCTCCCCAGCATCCCTGTAGGCCCCCTTCAGGTACTGGAAGGCTGCTATTAGGTCCCCACGCAGCCTTCTCTTCTCCAGGCTGAACAGCCCCAACTTTCTCAGCCTATCTTCATACGGGAGGTGCTCCAGTCCCGTGATCATCCTCATGGCCCTCCTCGGGACTTGTTCTAACAGTTCCATGTCCTTTTTATGTTGAGGACACCAGAACTGCACACAATACTCCAGGTGAGGTCTCACGAGAGCAGAGTAAAGGGGCAGAATCACCTCCTTCGACCTGCTGGTCACGCTCCTTTTGATGCAGCCCAGGATACGGTTGGCTTTCTGGGCTGCGAGCGCACACTGAAGCTGGCTCATGTTCATTTTCTCATTGAGCAGCACCCCCAAGTCCTTCTCTGCAGGGCTGCTCTGAATCTCTTCTTTGCCCAGTCTGTAGCTGTTCCTGGGATTACTCCGACCCAGGTGTAGGACCTTGCACTTGGCATGGTTGAACTTCATAAGGTTGGCATCAGCCCACCTCACAAGCATGTCAAGGTCCCTCTGGATGGCATCCCTTCCCTCCAGCATATCAACCGGACCACACAGCTTGGTGTCATCGGCAAACTTGCTGAGGGCGCACTCAATCCCACTGTCCATGTCAGCGACAAAGATGTTAAACAAGACCGGTCCCAACACCAATCCCTGAGGGACACCACTCGTTACCGGTCTCCAGCCGGACATTGAGCCATTGACCACAACTCTTTGTGTGCGGCCGTCCAGCCAGTTCTTTATCCACCGCGTGGTCCATCCATCAAATTGATATCTCTCCAATTTAGAGAGAAGGATGTCGTGTGGGGCAGTGTCAAACGCTTTGCACAAGTCCAGGTAGATGACATCAACTGCTTTACCCTTAACCATCAATTCTGTAGCCCCATCATAGAAGGCCACCAAATTGGTCAGGTAGGATTTCCCCCTAGTGAAGCCATGCTGGCTGTCACCAAGCACCTTGTTGTTCTTCATGTGCCTTAGCATGTTGTCCAGGAGAATGTGCTCCAAGATTTTGCCAGGCACAGAGGTGAGACTGACTGGTCTGTAATTCCCCGGGTCTTCCATTTTCCCCTTCTTGAAAATGGGGGTTATATTTCCCTTTTTCCAGTCGTCGGGAACTTCACCTGACTGCCATGATTTTTCAAATATGATGGCCAGTGGCTTAGCAACTTCATTCGCCAGCTCCTTCAGGACCCGCGGATGGATTCCATCAGGTCCCACGGACTTGTGTGCGTTCAGATTTTGAAGATGGTCTCGAACCAGATCCTCTCCTACAGTGGGCCCAAGGCTTCATTCTCACAGCCCCTGCATCTACTTTCTAAGAACTGGGTGGTGCAGTCAGAGCCTTTGGCAGTGAAGACCGAGGCGAAGAAGTCATTCAGAACCTCAGCCTTCTCCAAATCCTGCGTAGCCAGTTCTCCTGAAAGCTTCCTCAGGGGGCCTATTTTGCCCCTAGTCTGTTTTTTGTTTGCTACGTACCTGTAGAATCCCTTCCTATTATCCTTAACGTCCCTGGCTATGTTTAATTCTAACTGGGCCTTAGCCTTCCTAACCTGGTCCCTAGCTTCCCGGACAACATCCCTGTACTCTACCCAGGCTGCCTGTCCTTGCTTCCATTTTATAGAAGCCTCTTTTTTCCTTTGAATTTTCCTCAGCAGCTCCTTATCCATCCAAGGAGGTCTCCTGGCCCTCCTGCTGCACTTCCTTCTAGCTGGGATGCAGCACTCCTGAGCTTGCAGCAGGTGATCCTTGAGTATAAACCAACAGTCTTGGGCCCCCCTGCCCTCCAGAGCTATATCCCATGGAACCTTACTAAGCAGGCTCCTGAAGAGGCCAAAGTCTGCTCTTTTGAAGTCCAGGGCAGTGAGCTTGCTACACGCTCTTCTCACTCTCCTGGGGATCTCAAATTCGACCATCTCATGATCGCTGCATCCAAGGCTTCCCTGTAGTACCACATTCTCAACAAGCCCTTCCCTGTTGGTGAGCACAAGGTCAGGCATGGCACCTCTCCTTGTCGGCTCCTCTATTACTTGCAGAAGGAAGTTGTCTTCCACACAATCGAGGAACCTCCTGGATCCTCCTTATCCAGAGGTGAAACAGAGCTGAAGCATGTCAGAAGTCACTGGCACCGCGGTTCATGATTTTGGGGGTTGTGCCGTGAGGGCCAGGCCGGCTGTGTTGGTGTGTGCAGGAGGTCGATCTGCAGGAGGTGCTGCTGAACTCTAGGGGAAGTAAAATGCTCTGGGCCCAGTCCCTGAAGCTGCATGTTGAGAAAGGCAGAGGAGGAGAAGGAAGCAAACCAAGGAGCCTGGAATCTCCCAGTCCAGAGATGAAGGGCCACCTTTATTATGCCAATAGAGGGGGATCACGGTGGTCGCTCAGAGACGAAACACGGTTGCCCCACCGAGGTGTCCAGGCCGTGCGTTGGGAGTTTGGGCCCGATGTTGCAAGTGGGAGTTGTCTCGCACGCACGCGGGCCTAGCGGGGATGGAGCCGCTGCCGCTTTCCAGTGCTGCGGAGTCAGAGGATGCTGCCGATGGGCGATTCTTGCTGGTTCTGGGGCTGCTGGTCTCAGGTATTGGCGAGCACTGGGATAGCCCCTCGCTGCCTGGCGTGTGGGTGCTCTGACGGCGTCTTCTGCGCCTCGTGCTGGGAGTTTGGACCCGGCGTTGCGAGCGGGAGCGGTCTTGCACCCGCACGGGCCTGGTGGATCTTGAGGCGCTGCCTCTTTGTCGTGCTCTGGAGCCACGGGATGATGCTGATGGCCGCTGCCTGGTGGTGCTGCAGCTGCGGGTCTCAGGTGATGTGGAGCACTGGGAGAGCCTTGGCACCGCCTGGCTGCGGGTATTGCTCGCAGTGCGTGTTGCTGGCGGTCGGCTTCTCTCCTGCAATCTTCTAGGCCGCGTGTAGGGTGTCTGGGTGTGACGGGCGCACCGGGTTTGGTGTCGCTGTCGGTCAGGCCCAGGGGGGCTGGAGCGGCCGCTGCCCTCACACACTGGGAAACTGTGGCATGGTGCTGATGGCATGGGGCTGCTGCTGCTGGGGCTGCTGGACTCCTGTGCCTGAGCTTCTAGAGACTGCCGCGATGATGCTGGGCTGGCAGTGCTGGGGCTGCTGGTCTCCTGTGCTGCATGTCCAAGAGTCTGCCCCGATGCTACCTGGCTGGTGCTGCCGGGGCTGCTGGTCTTGGGTGCCTGAGGTTCCAGAGTCTGCCCCGATGCTGCTGGGCCGGCAGTGCTTGGACCAGCAAGCTCTGACCTGGCACTGGAGGCTACAAGGGAAAGCAGGAAGGATAAGGGCTTGGCTCCCAGGCCTGGGGCAGGGTAGGCCAGAGCGGTGCCCCATCCCTCCTGGAGCAGACTGGCTCAGCTAAGCCCACACCAGGCACCCGCTGCCCGGCCTTGCCTGGCCCCTGGCCCCAGCCCCGGAACACCCGGGGGCTTTGACACTTACAGGTGACCGAGCCAGCACAGCTGTCACACTCCCATCTGGCCTCATGGCTGCTCCCCAGGTTGGAGCAGAGTCTGTGAGTGCCCACAGCAGCGCAGGAGCAGCACAGGAACAGCTGCCAGAGCCTGGGGAAAGAAATGGGCTCATGTCTCTAAGGATAAAGTGCCTACAGCACGGGACTGTCCAGCAGAGCTCTTGTTCTCAGCCCTTCTGCTTCGAGCCCTTGCTGAGACAGAGATCCCAGCCGAGCCCCAGGGTGCCTCTTTGTCAACTTACCCGTCTGGCTCTGCCACCCCTCTGCCTCCTGGACAAAGGCACTCCGTGGCATCGCACCTCGTGTGCCTCTGGTACAGTTCTGCGTATGCGTTGTTGTCTTCCCATGACGCTTGTCTGAGGGAGAGAGGAAACTTGATGAGCCCCTGCTGCCACAGCATAAGTTGTATGCAGGGCCTCCCCGCTCTTCTTTCCCCACGCCCTATTTCCAACTCCTGCATGGAGCTAAGCCTAGACTTGGGGCTCAGCGGAGAGCCATAACTGCAGGGGCAGGTCTAGATGTGGCACAGTGCTGGCCAGGAGGACACCAACCTGACGGGGATTCGGATCCCCATGAAGAGCATTTCTGTTAGAAACGATTTTGTATTTTGACAGAGAGGGCACTGCAAGGAAAACATGCCGGCATGCATAGCCTGTCCCTGCAGGAGAAACAGAGAGAGCGTGAGTGAGGCTCTGGCGCTGCTGAGAGCCTGCCGCTCCCGGAGCAAGGGAACAGCTCCTACCTGGATGCAGGCCCTGTGGAACCAAGCATGGGTGCATGCTGGGCACACCATGGTCCCATAGGTGGTTCTGCCTTCAACAGGGTCCATGCAGATGAGGCAGTTGGTGTCCTCTGGAGCCACCAGCTCTTGCTGCTGTGGACGGTGCTCCCAGCAGAAGGAACTGGGGGAAGAGGGAAGGGATGGGTGAGATGAGAAGCGCTGGGTCCTTCCCTGGTGATGGGGAGAAGGGTAGAGGGGGTACCTGTACGGCTGGAGGTAACGGGTGACGCATCCACCCTCCACGGCACAGGGGAGATGGAACCTGCGGTCACAGCCCATCCCCTGGCAGGCGATGGTGGCCCCCCTCTCGCCACACACAAAGCAGACCTGGAAAGAGCAGAGCAGCCCCCATCAGCGGCAGCCTCAGGGTCTCCACAGCCAGAGCCACACCTCGGGGCAGGGCGCAGGATGTGGCCCCAGCTGGATCACAGGCCACAGATCCACCTGGCAGAGCAGGCTCCTGTGCTGGAGCCTGTGTGGAGCTGCTGGGAGCAAGACTTCTGTCCCAGAGCTGGGCGGAAAGGCTGGGATTCCGTTCTTGGCATCTGCGCTAAGCTCCCGCAAACCTCTCCTCCCACCAATCACCCTGATCATCTCAGGTCCTCACCATCTGGGCTGCCTGGTCGACTGCACGTTGAAAATCCATAGAATGAAAGAACGTCTGATCTTCCTGTTGGGTCCCTCGTGGACGAAGGTCACTGGCAAAAAACTGCAGAAGAGCAGAGACAAGGAGCAGATGAGGGGCATGTGGCAGGGCAGGTGCGTTGCAAAGATGAAACCAGCCCCAGAGGAACTCACCAGGCAAAAGCGATGGGCACAGACCCATTGACAATTCACTTTTGGCCCGCAGATGTCCGGGTCTGCCTCTGCGCGGCGACACAGCATGCATGCTGGAAAGGAGAGAGCAAATGCCACTGAGAATGAGCACCTCTGTGGGGCCAGGGATGCGTCCCTGAGGGATTGCCCCCAAGGGCTGCTCTGTCCCTGCCTAGCCGGCTGCTGAGCAGGGCTGGAAGCCTTGGAGAGGAAAGGGCACTGCAGGCATGGGTGTCCCGGAGGCTGCGCACTGCCCAGCCCTGGACCCGCTTGCCAAGCAGAGGAGCGGCCCTCCCCCACGGTGGCTTTGGAGCTCCTGCCTCCCCCTGCCAACGCTCCCGGTCCACGCCGACAGCCTCAGGAGTCCCTCTGCCAGGCTGTAGGAGGGGGACTTTGCTCTTACTCTGCTCCATGGAGTCGGGTGTCCTACACCTCCTTGCGGACGTGTCAGACATCAAAGGTGGGCGTTTGGAGAGTCCCTGTCCCAGCAGCGCTGGGCCTTCTTCTCCAAATGCTCCTCTGCTACCTCTGAGGGAGAAGAGAGACGCGGGTGGGCTTGCAGCACAGGCCCAGAGCCCTGCGGTGTGGAGCCCCCTCTCCTCCCTCGGCAGCCCCCCGAGAGCCCTGTCCCTGCCCTCTACTCCCCGCACCTCACCAGGTCGCAGCGATGCACTGTGCCCTGCGTTCCCCTTTTTATAGGCCTGCCCCCGCCCCCGGTCACAGTGGCCTCTGTGACGTCAGCACCGCTGGCCCGCGTGCGCCCCAAGTACGGGCAGGGGCACCCTCGGCCACACAGCACCCGCTGTGACACGGCCACTACCTCACAGGGCTGGCTGTGGAGCGCACAGGCAGGGACCCGAGCCCTTGGCACCCACGTCACCGGGGCGGCTGCTCCACCTGCAAGTGCAGACTCAAGGGCCAGCTTAGGGGCACAGTTTCCTGGTGAACTTGGCAGCGTTAGCTTAACGGTTGGACGCGATGCCCTTCACGGCCTTCTCCAACCTAGATGATTCCTGTGGCTCTCATTACCATTCCACTATTACTTTATCACCATTTGCTTACGCTATGATTTTCCTTCAGTCGTCGGTTCCTTACCATATGATCACCGTTTCAACACCATTTGATCATCGCTTCATCATGAAGAAAGCCCTTTTAATTAACCCACCAAGGATGACTTCCCTGAATAATTCGCCCGCAACACCAGGACAAACACCGGACCGTGTCTGGAGCACAAGTGGAGTAGAAGAAAAGGAATGATGGAATAGTTTGGGTGGGATGGACCTTCAAAGGTCCACTTAATGGCTGGAGTACTGTTTGTCCCTAAAACTAGAGAAGCCGCTGTTGGTTGTGGCAGTCATCAAGACTGCATTAAACTCATGCGGTGAGCGCAGCTAAAAGAGGCAGCCAACAGACGAGTAGTTTCTCTGCTTTCCTTTGAGATCTCCTGGAAACTTCTAGGGCTGCTGGAGAACGGGGAACTCTTCAAGGGTTCTCAGGGGGCTGGCTGCAGCTGGGAAGGGATAAGTACAGGAGGCCTGTGTTCCAGCAGGCTCTAGCAACTTGCAATGAGCTCTGCCAGCTATGCCTGATCAGAAGGTGCTTTGAGCTTTTTTCCTTCTCCAGCTGACTCCTAGTTTGGGAAGATCATCGCCCTTTCAGCAGGTGCTGTGGAGAAGCCTATACAGCTGCTGGCCTTAAAATGCAGCTCCCAGAGGTAGCAGTTGATGCAGTAGTCGAGGAAGAGATTAGTTCATAGAATCATAGAATCATAGAATAGTTAGGGTTGGAAAGGACTTCAAGATCATCTAATTCCAACCCCCCTGACATGGGCAGGGACAGCTCACACTAAACCACTAAACCACACTCTTCTTTGCCCAGTCTGTAGCTGTTCCTGGGATTACTCCGACCCAGGTGTAGGACCTTGCACTTGGCATGGTTGAACTTCATAAGGTTGGCATCAGCCCACCTCACAAGCATGTCAAGGTCCCTCTGGATGGCATCCCTTCCCTCCAGCATATCAACCGGACCACACAGCTTGGTGTCATCGGCAAACTTGCTGAGGGCGCACTCAATCCCACTGTCCATGTAAGCGATGAAGATGTTAAACAAGACCGGTCCCAACACCAATCCCTAAGAGACACCCCTTGTTACTGGTCTCCAGCTGGACATTGAGCCATTGATCACAACTTCAGTGCATGCTTCTCCTGTAGCACTTGGAAAGCTGTTTGTCTGGTCCTGAGCAGTGGCAAATGAGCAGGGAGCATCAGCTTGCATTTTGAGACAAGGAGGTTTTCATAGAATCATAGAATGGTTAGGGTTGGAAAGGACCTCAAGATCATCTAGTTCCAACCCCCCTGCCATGGACAGGGACACCTCTCACTAAACCATCCAACACAAGGCTTCATCCAACCAGCAAGGCTATTATGTTTTTCACATTTCAAAGTGTCTGACAAATGCATCTTTAATTGAGAAACCTCTTGCCTCAGCAACACAAACAAGAAAAAATGGAATTCCAGTAATTACTGGTCCTGCTTCTGAGAATACAGCCTGCTGTAGTGCAGTTTATTTCTCAGGTTATTCCTCTATGTAGTGGTGGGATTATGGTGCCAATTGATTCCAGTTACCTTTTACCTCCTGTTGATTATGTTCAACCATAATTAGGTCTTCAAACCATTTGTTGTTTCTTAAATTGAACATTTCAGAAACTGATTGAGCTCTTCTAGTTGTTGAACAAATTCTAAGCTCCCCCTTGTACTCTTCTGTGTTCTCCCTGTTGCAGAGGTAGATGTTTTCTTCAAATAAGTACTCCACTCGAGTCAGACTTGATTATAGATGAACCAGCAGTTAAATAGTTGTTGAAGGTGTCTGGCCACCCCAGTCTTTCAGCAATTCCTTATGTAGTAAGTGGAGTGTTGCAACAGAGATGCAGCTAATATGACACTGATGAACGGGATCTGGGATGCTAATGACAACTTTGAAGTCTTAAGGATGTTTCCAGGCTGTTTGAACTCTACAGTGACTTTGATCAGGGTATACCTGTGTACCAAATCAGTAAACTCTGATTCATCTTCTTTCCTGCAGTACCAAGCTTATGGGTGACCATGTGTCATAATATCTGCTACATAGTTGTAATTCTACATATTTTGGTGCAAAGGTTCTTCATAGAAAGATCTCTGTTGGTATCCATGAAAAATTATGCACCTGCTCTCACCAGAAGAACAATAGCTAGAATCATATGATGAAAGGTCAGAAGGACCCTTCTGGTCTCATGGTATTGTCCATGATGTTCATGGTAAGGTTTAATGGTTCAGAGACACCCCTTGAAGACAGAGTGAACTCTCTTGAATTTCTCATGGAGAAGTACCTTTTGAGAGCAATTGATTTCTATACAATGAATTGAATAAAATCTTTGATATGTTTGCAATACAAAAAAGGTGGTAATTTTCATTTAAGCAGCTGGGTTTCCTTGATAGATGAGCCAAACTTCTGACTTGTACTGACTCCTCTGTATCATTTGCACACTAACTTTCTGTTTATTACATCAGAATGTTACAGATACCAAGCAGAGATCTTATTCTTTTCTTAGAATAAACTAAAATGAACTTCAAGTTGGGATGAATGTCTCATTTCTTGTGGAAGCAGAAGATAATGCCGGCTTGGTGTGAAATTTGCCAGGATATTAATAGGGTTTTAGCATCATTAAGCTAATAGAATCCTGTATCTTTGAGAATGGGAGTCATTTGTGCTGCCTGTCTGGTCAGGAGCTTTTGAAGATAGAGCTGGGTGACTTATATCCACTGCAGCTCTGCCTCTCAGTTAATTTACAGATCCTCCCTGGCTTTTAATGAAGCCTTTGTCTTTGCTTTCCTGAAAAATAAGATAAACCCCAAACTTATAATATTTGTCAAATAAATGTTTATTTTTCATGGCTGCTGGAGGCAAAGTTGTGCAATCTTTCATTTCAGCCTCCTTAAGCTCCTGAATAGAAAAACCTAGAAAAGGAAGATATCATAGAATCACAGAATCCCAAGGGTTGGAAGGGACCTAAAAAGATCATCTAGTCCAACCCCCCTGCAAGAGCAGGGTAACCTACAGTACATCACACAGGAACTTGTCCAGGCGGGCCTTGAATATCTCCAGTGTAGGAGACTCCACAACCCCCCTGGGCAGCCTGTTCCAGTGCTCTGTCACTCTTACAGTAAAGAAGTTCTTCCTGATGTTAACGTGGAACTTCCTATGCTCCAGTTTACACCCATTGCCCCTTGTCCTATCACTGGATATCACTGAAAAAAGCCTAGCTCCATCATCCTGACACCCACCCTTTACATATTTGTAAACATTGATGAGGTCACCCCTCAGTCTCCTCTTTTGCAAGCTAAAGAGACCCAGCTCCCTCAGCCTCTCCTCATAAGGGAGATGTTCCACTCCCTTAATCCGTTCCAGGCAATGCAGCCTCTTGGAAGTGTTCTCAGACACTTGAGCCTGAAGATCACATTCAAGTGGAGACATCTCTTTTGTCCTCCTCTCCTTTTCTCGTCAAACTGCAAACAGTTTATTGTGTAACCATGGATCAGCAGTAGGTCACTTACTCGTGGTCTTCTGGTTCATTCTTTGTGAATGTCAGGTTTCCAAGGTAAAAGCAGGCCAAAGAGCCAGGAGTGGGAATAAATAAACTTCTTAAGCACTGACCTAGGACAGAAGCAATTTGGAGTTAGTTTCTATCTTTGTCCTAGACTCTGTGACCTTCCATATGTCTTCTGCTCAGTTACACCTCTGACTCATCAACCTCATGAGATGGAAGCAGAATTACATTTGTTATAACTTCCTTCTTGTTTCACAGGGATGCTGTGATGTTAATTAACAAAGGACAGAGGGGTGTGTTAATGATGAAAGGGTAACACTGCATGGTTCCATTTTGCTTCTGTTTCCATTTCATCTTACCCATTTCATTTTGTTTCTCTTCATCACTTTCTATTTTGTCTCCTACCATTGGTATAGATCCCCCAGTTTACAGAGTTGTCAATACGCTGAGTGAGTGATTCATGGGGTTCTGCTTGGCAGGTTTCTGAAGGTCTCCCAAAGACACCTTTATTGATATTTTGTGTCAGGGCTAAAAGTATTGTATTTGATTTTAGGATTAGAAAAAGTGACACTTCTGTGATAGATGTGGATCAGTTTGGAAGTCAAAATAAATGTATAAAATTGAGCTTAGAATGATCTATCTTCTGTCTGCTTTGTACGCTGAAGGAAAAGTCCAGTGATCTACTTGAATTTGACAGGCTAATGGGAATTTAACCATGTGTTTTGGACTGATTTTCCCCCATTATCTGCTTGTTTACTTTGTTCTCATTTCCATTAACATGGGCCACAACCCATAGTTTGAAATGAAATCTCTGATTATAGGCCACAGCTGTTCTCTATTTGGAAGAAATATTTGTAAACTTGGCAGCTACTTGAGGAGCTGCAAGTGGAGGACAGAAAAGCACTTAAACTTGAGTGGATTGCTTAAAGACATCAATGAGGGATTATTCCTTTGTGTGCTTCTGATGGCTCTCTAGGATCAGGTCATAGTGATGTCTTCTATCTCTATCTTTTTGCATACCTGCCTATCCATTCCTTCTCTATTTCAGGTCTCTTTCTTCTCAGAGAAATTCATCTATGAGGCTGAATATGGTTAAATTCCTGTATTAGTTGCTCTCACTTTGAGGAAACACATCATCTAGCAATTAAGGTTATCTACTTCGTCATTTCAGAGTTATGTCCACTCAGCCAAGTGAGGCTCTACATAGGATGTAGTTATAATGGTCACAGACAATACATATATAATGCTCAGATGATTCTATGGAGATCACTGTACCCAAACAAGGTGAATTGTTGAATGGTATGCAACAAATTAAGCTATATGTGCATATGGTGAGCATATAAATGAAGGTTTGTTTAAAAACAAGCCAACCTTTATGGCCATGGAGGGATCACTAACCTAGAGCAGGTATCTGGTAAATCCATGTGTTGATGGTATACCAGGAAGACATCCCTGTTCAAATGTAGGAATGCATAACTCTGCCAATGCAAACTAATAAAGCAACCTATGTGGGTGTTTCCATACTTCCCCATCTCATCTCTCTAATAGATGGTATACTTGAAACGAAGGGGAGTATCTTCATTCTTTCTCACCCCAGTATCCTGTCTGCAGCAGCTGAGTTGCCTGTGCTATGAATTTTCTCATAATGTGGCATTTCCTTTTGTCCATTGGGTCTGAACAAACCATGTACCCATATAAACCCTGCTTTAAGACCCTCCCAGGAAGGACAGAAGTAGTGCTTGCGCCTTGCTTTGTATCTATTTTGTTGCTCT
Organism: Lathamus discolor; assembly: GCF_037157495.1. Classification (NCBI taxonomy): domain Eukaryota; kingdom Metazoa; phylum Chordata; class Aves; order Psittaciformes; family Psittacidae; genus Lathamus; species Lathamus discolor. Next base: position 155,187,071 of record NC_088885.1, on the reverse strand, counting down.
GAATGCTTCCTTTAGAAAGCTGTCCTGGGTTGAGCAGCAGCAGGCATTTTTCTCCTTCTTAGGAGCTAGTACAGTGCTGTGTTTTGATCTTTTGGCCTGGGAGCATTGCTGATAACACCGATGTTTTCAGTTGCTGCTCGAATGTTTGGTCTGGCCAAGGACTTTCTAAGCCTCATGCTCTGCCAGGGAGGAGGGGAGGCTGGGAGGAAGCAGAGACAGGACACCTGACCCAAACTGACCAAAGGGGTATTCCATACCACAGCACGTCATGCCCAGGATGTAACTGGGAGTTACCTGGAGGGGCTAGAGGGACTGCAGGGTTGGACGAGGTATTGGTCGGTGCTTGGCTGGGGGGAGTGGGGCGAGTTATCAGTCAGCTGGTGCTGAGGTGTTGTATTCTTTCCTCTTGTTATTTCCTTTATCATTATTATTATTGGAGGTAGCAGTAGTGATTTGTGTTATACCTTAGTTAGGACAAGGGGCAATGGGTGTAAGCTGGAACATAGGAAGTTCCACATTAACATCAGGAAGAACTTCTTTACTGTAAGAGTGACAGAGCACTGGAACAGGTTGCCCAGGGGGGTTGTGGAGTCTCCTACACTGGAGATATTCAAGGCCCGCCTGGACAAGTTCCTGTGTGATGTACTGTAGATTACCCTGCTCTTGCAGGGGGGTTGGACTAGATGATCTTTTTAGGTCCCTTCCAACCCTTGGGATTCTGTGATTCTGTGATTCTGTGATTAGTTACTAAACTGTTCTTATCTCAACCCGTGGGAGTTGCGTTCTTTTCGATTCTCCTCTCCGTCCCTCCAGGAGCAGGGGGAGGGCAAGAAGGGGGGGAGTGAGTGAACGAGGTTTGTGGTTGGGTTTAAAGCACAACAAAAGCTAATTCAAAATTCTATCATTTTTACTGAGTTCTTCTTTAACTTTTTTTGTTTTCGTATGGCTCAGAAAACCTTTTGCTTGCAGAATTTATACCAGCTCTCTGAGGAGTGAAAGAGGGAGTTTTCAGAGTGATTTGTGTGGTGCAACATTTTCAGTATTCAGTATTTTAGCATCTTCCCAAGCCAAGCTGCCATATTTATTAAATGCACTTTCTCACAGATACCACTACCTACACATTTGAGTTTTTGTCCACAAAACTGTTGACCAAGGAAGCAATATGTTACCCATCTAAAATGTAAAACTACTCCAGAAAATGTGAGCTAACTCCAAGGTATGCTGCCTTGGAAGCTATACTCTCTTCCCTTCCTTACCAGTAGTCTCTTCTGGTTTTGCTGGTTCTTCCCATTTCCCTCGTCCTTCTTATCTTCCTGTTCTGGCCTAGATGTCTCTCCAGAAATGGACAACTTTTGAAGTTCAGACATCCGTAAAGTAGATGAGTGGCAGTAGAAATGCATGGCGTAAAGATGTAGGTTTACCTGTCAGCACCAGATTCCCATAGGGTTGAAGCTGGGAGTGCAGCCAGCCTGGTGGGAAATCATATTATTTTTATCCCTCTCAGTAGCGCAACCAGGTTTGGCCTTGATGCAAGGAATGTGATGGGCTTATCTTCCCCAGGGCTGCCAAAGCCTACCTGTTTTCCCAGTGTGGTGTCTGGATCCTCTAGCCCAGAACATTTTCACACTGTGTCTTCTTGGCAGTTATTTCATTGCCCTGTGCTCTCTGCTATTGCTTTATTATATTTACACATTGCTTGCAGTTATACACTGAGCTTTGGAGCACAGTGACTGTCACTTAATATTTATTCATACAGTCCAGCAGAGTGACCCAATCAGGGAACAAATGAGGCATTGCTGTAATTCAAGTGAATAATGGTGGAATAACTACTGAAAAGTGAAAAGTGGCATTTATAGAAATATACAGCTACCTGTGTACTATATAACCTCTGTATTCTGACAGTCTGTGTCAGTATATGGCTTCATTGCTTGCAGTACCTCCCTGCCCTCTCTTGCTCAGCAGCATCTGCTTCCATGTGACTGACTGCACTCCACAGCTATATTGCAAGATTGTTGGTTGCTTTAGATCAGATGACATTTTGACAAGTATTTTGGTAATGGTGAATCAATCTCTGGCCAACTTTGGTGGAAATGTTTGATTAAAGGCTGCTGGTTGTACAGCACAGAGGATGAAACTAAACTTAAGTGGCTGGCTTTCCAGTGGATAAGGAAAAGACAAGCTGCTCATGAGCTTGCAAAGGAAAAGTACTTGGGAAAATCTGTTGCCTGCCTTTTGAGCCCAATTGCTGAAGCTGTAACCTTCCCAACAAGAACTTTTTATAAGAGCAAGTAGTGATAAGACAAGGGGTAATGGCTTTAACTGAAAAAGGGTAGGTTTAGATTAGATGTAACAAAGAAATTCTTTACTGTGAGGGTGCTGAGGCACTGGCACAGGTTGCCCAGAGAAGCTGTGGCTGCCCCATTGCTGGCACTGTTCAAGGCCAGGTTGGACAGCGCTTGGAGCAAGCTGTTCTAGTGGAAGGTGTGTCCCTGCCCATGCCAGAGGGTTGGAACTGGATGAGCTTTAAGGTCTGTTCCAACACAAACCATTCATGATTCTTTGGTAACTCCTCTTGAACAAAGTTATTTCAGGTGCCTGTGATTTTTTCTTCAGACACTTTTGTCATTTTCTAACTGCAACTTTCCCTGTCTTTAGACAGTGGTTTCCAGGATATATGCACCAGTAGACCCCTCAACCCACGAGTGTTGGAGGGAGAGAGGCAAGCTCATCTACTAACCCAACTGACCTAATTGGTGGGGCTATGGGAAGGGAACAGACACCTTTTGGCTATGCCAGCACTTCCCTAGGCCTTAGCAGCATGCTGAGTACAATGCTTGGGATTTTACCTGATTAAAAAAATCTAGTGGACAAGTGAAAAGAAAATGTGATTTTTCTGCAAATGCAGTTCATGAAGTTGGTTAGTGCAAAAGAAGATATTTGTTTAGTGATGTGGATTGCTCTGGCAGCATGACTCTGTTCCAGTCAGCTTCATCGTCAGTGGGGTTGTGGCGGCTGGCTGTGAATTAAGGGTGCAAACTGTTGGTTGCTTTCCCATCCGTGCCTGTCACAGATACTTTGGCACTCTGCAAGCACAGCAGCACCGATGCTTTTCTGCTTCCTGCTCTCTTCCACTGCTTGCTCTTGTAGGTTACTCAGTTTACTTTGTGTGTTCTGACATAGGCAATGCAGTCTTCTTTTTGTGCATTTATTAAGTTTCAAACACCTGCTGAACCAATCCTTAGCCTGAAAGGTCTTATCTGTTTAGTGAGGGATAGAAAGCAGCTGTCTGGGTGTTCCCATTAGGGGATTCAGCAGAAGGGACAGAAGTAGCAGCCCTTTCCACTGTGTAGCCTGGTGGAGTTCAATGGTGGTATCCCATATGACATTAATCCTGTCTCTATGGTCTAGGTTGCTTCTGTGCAGTTTTCTCTTTGGGGAGGAACAGGTAAAGCTGATGTATACTCAAAGATTTCCCCTGCAAGCTGGCAAAACTCTCTAGCTTCATTTCCAGTAAAGGGTCAGCTCTGTGCCTTGCCGGCTGATGTGTGGTGTGCGATGCTTCAGCTTATGCAGCAAGAGAGAGGCAGTGGCAATAGATACAAGTGAAGAAAAAGCTTTTATTGAGCTATTTGGAGTGCTCACTGGATCATCTATTCCCTGAGCATGGTGCATCCCTGAAGTTTTTCTTCGCTGCTTGGTAATCCTGGTCCAAGGGTTGCAGTTAAGACTGACCAGCTGTCTGTGGCATGCATGGTCACCAAAAGGGAGAGTCAAAGTGCCTTCCTTCAAATGCCCATGTAGCCTTTTGGTTGTGAGTGCCAAGAGATCTGCTCTGGGCTTCCCATCTTTGTAGGCAGCTGCATGAGATCTGTTATAAGTAAAGAAAAAATTGTGCTGCTTTAGTTAATAAATAATGAATGCAACAGGAAAAGCACTTTTCCTGGGATGGTAAGTAACGTCTGGGAAGAAGAGTAACCTTATTTGGGGAGATTTTCAACTCCAAATTGGATAAACCCTGCACAATTTGGTCTGACTTCAGCGTTGATGGTGTTTTGAGAGGAAGGTTAGACTAGAAACAATATGAGGTCCTATGAACACTGTGCCTCAAACTTACTGACTGACTGCTATGATTAATTTGTGCAGCTATGCCAAGGAGTTGGCTTTTCATGGAGAATAAAAGGAAAAAAGTTAAGCAAATTCCTTTACTTTGCATAGAAAAGACACATTTTTTTTCTTCTACCTTCGATGCCCACTTTGCCATGGAACAGCATTTCCTTCAAGTTGTATCAGTCTCTTAGAGCAAATGATTTCCTTAAAACTGACTTTTGCTTTTTGATGGGCTTTCTACCCCACTAAGAAGCCATTCAAATACAGCAGATCTGACATTCATGAAGGTGCAGTTAGCAAGAAACTTAGTTGCAAAAGTATCCAATGACTTTAATTCGCATATACAGCACAGATACTTTTATCTTTCATTAAAATATAAATATACCAAATATACCTGTAAATAAATAAGGCCAGATTTTTTCGCTCTGACATTGGAACCTTGCCCTAGGAATCCATCCATCTAAATCTGCTGAACTACTTATGTGGGAAACATATGTCCCAAGTAAGACTGAATGTGGCGGAATTCGGTCTGAATTTATCTGCTCACATTACATGAGGCAGTCTGTAGTATGTAGGTAGTCCTCTGTAAGTATATACAGGCAACTATAAGTAACCTCTATGAGTAAACGCAGGTATGCATCAACTGCTTAATCACGTTAATGCTCTTTCAAAAGGATTCTTCTATGCTACTGAGTTTTTACAAAAGTAGATGGAGAAACACCCTTCAATCACTTCAGTGTGCTTTGTGGCATGCCGTTTGCCAGCAGTGCTAGTGGCTTTACATCCCACAAATGGGTGTCCGCTCTTTCAGGTAGAAGAGACACTGGTAACAGTCCTTTAAAGGACTCATGGCAACATCTCTTGTAAAATCCAGCTTTATTGATAAGGTCTGGGTTGATGGGATTCAAAGGTTATATTTTGGTGTAATGTGAGCAGGTAAAGGGGAAAGAATTCCCACATTTGGGTTTTTCAGGAAGTTCCCATGCCATTGGACATTTGCTGTGTCAGTATGCTGGCTGTGCCAGATTTCAAGTCCTCATTCTTTGAAATGAGGCAGCAAGAGAGTTTCTCAGTGGAAAGTTTCTATGCTTCAAATGATTTTATTTAACAAGGATGGGTCTCAAATCCTGTTCTCGGTGAAAGACTGGCTCTGAAAGATGTTTACAAAAAGGTGGGGAGGAGGGGATGAGCCAGAGGAAGACACTGGAATGGAAAATTGAAAGTGAAGCTGTTTGAATAAGAGCAAGTTACAGGTGATTGAGAACAGCATTGTTACAGCAAGGAGGAGGAGTTGGCCTCAACTCTCAACAGGTTATAAACATGCTATCCAAAATACACAAACATACCAGAGAATGGTGTACCATTTCATATGAGGTATTATTTTCATTGGTGGTGTAGGGTGAAGAAGGGCCCCCCGGCTTTCCTGGACTGAAAGGGGATAAAGGAGAAAAGGTAAGTCCAAGTCTTTATTCCCAGTATACCATGAAAAGCTTGAGTTTGTAAAGCTACTGTGAAAGACATAGAAACAGGCCCTTTTCTAGGTCTTTTGTTTTACCTCTGTGTTTTCTTGTTTTGTGTTAGCAATGTCAGGAACTTTGTCTAAACCTTGTAAAATTCCAAAACAGAAGAGTGGAACAGAACAGAAGCTCAGTGCTAATGCCTCCACATAGAGAAACATCAGTGTTTCTTCAGTAGTGCAAATAACTTTTGGATTGAGATGGCCTTAACTGATACTGTGTCATCATCTTATTTGGGGTGGGGGAGAAGAAAAAACAAGTTATCCTGCACTGATCTTGCTCTGTCAAATAGTGTGTTAATGTCAGCAACAGCCCCTACAGGGACTACAAATAAATGTTTTCATTGAAATGATTCTCCTCATTCCTCATTCATGTCTTGATGTGTTACTCACGTCCTTGCACTTGCAGTGGGCGTTAATATTGTGCTGATGGTGATTCTGTTGTTATTACAGGGGTTCCTGGGCTCACCTGGCCCCCCTGGGAAAGATGGAGCAAAAGGAGAAGCTGTAAGCCTTTTTGTTCCTCCCCACGTAATCCCTGCCTTTCAGTGTGAGGCAGGCAGTGGAAATCAATCTGTATTGAGTGAAACATGTCTTGGGGATTTGTATGGTCATTTTAGGAGCAGCAGAAACAAATAGCAGGAGGTTAATAGCCCCAGCACTCTCCCTCACATGTTTGCAGGAGTCTTATGGATTAGTCATCCTGATTTGCTCCCAGAGCTGCTCTGTTACCATTCATTAAGATGGAAAAAGGGGCAGTCGTGGCAGTCTGTGGCTTGGGGCCCACTGCTGCTTGTGCTGGTTAATAGCTCCAACTCCAGAGCATGCCCATTTGTTTTAAGTCTGGCAAAGAGTCATTGGCTGGTGGAGATGGCAGGGCTGCAGGGGACCATCTTGTACTTCCACAGTGGACAGGGGTAAGAAGAATAGGTGTCTCGGTCACAGAAGCCAAGCACCAGAACTCCTCTTGTGCACTGCTAAAATCTAATAGCAAAGGAAGAGGTGCAGTGTTAGCTCAAAGAAGAAGGCAATGTGCCAAATACATGCCTGTAAGAGAACTATATATGAAATGTAAAAACACAAACACATTTTCCAGTATTTAAATATCATATTCCAGCATCTAATTCACATATTCTAGTATGTCAAGCAGATATAAGTGTGTTTTAGAGCTTTCCCTCCTTTTCCTGCTTGATCACCATCCCTTTGAATTCTCTTCATCCCAGTGGTGGACTTTTATAATTTCATTCACTGTCCATTTGTGGCAGTCATTTGGTGGTGACTGGAGGAACCTGAGGAATTGACCCTTTGGAAGAGCAGGCATACACTAAAACAGTGATACACAGCAGAAAAGCTCTTTTCTTTTTGTTGTCTGCATCCTGTTACTGCTTTTTGCCACATTTGTGGATAAAACGTGGTTGTTTTCCATTATAGGTTTCAGAACCTACACAGCTTCACCACATCACATGTGGCATGATCTGGGCTTGGACAGTAGCATGCCTGAACTTGTAGAGTTTCTCATAGGATGCATTTTTTACGCTGTAAGGTCACCATGCAAAACCAAACGAATTACGTTATCTCCAAGGAATCTATGTTTGTAGACTGTAGTTGGTGAAAGCTGTTCACAGCTTAGGGAACTAATTTCTTGCTACTTAGGTGATTGTGTTTGAAGAGCAGATGAATAGCTCATTCAGTTTTCAGTTTGCCTCCTTCTGCTTTGATATGTGTGAAGAAAGCACACTGCAGACTTTCAGATCTCTGGATAATGATGCTCAGGACTGTAGTTATTAGATAAAGCTTCCATTTCTAAGGCTGCATGCAATGACTATTTTGAGACATCCTAGCTTTTATATATAAAAGGTTAGCATTTACCACCAGTATTGCTGTTTGTTTTTTGCAGGGTGAACCAGGACAGCCAGGAGCATTTGGGCTGCCAGGGCCAGCAGGTCCAAAGGTAAGCTTTCTATTTCTTCTTTATATGGGCAGGCACTGGTTTGTTTTTTTTTCATTGACTCTTTATATAAGTGGATTGCTTTTTGGTTTTGCCTTTCTCCATTCACCAGTGTGAATATCAAAAGTCAAACTGCTCAGCCTCATCAGTGGTCTGGTAAGTTATGAGCAATTAGGCAAGGTACGTATAAAGAAGAAACAGGTTTTGTTTAATCAACAGCCCAACTGGAGAAGGTAAAGAGAATGTGTTTTGGGGCACATGAGCCATGCTTCGTGTCTTAAGTAAGCACTCCCAGCTCTTACAAAGATGCGGATGAGAATTATCCCTTCTCTATGACGAGAGGAAAACAAATTATCATGATGAGACCCTAGTCTGTTTCTGCCTATTTTGGGAGCTTCAGTTTTGCACCAGTAGATTGTAGGACTTGTGTCAATGCTCATATCACTGGGTTTGCTTCAAATAAGGCGCTTCTGAATGGAAATCTGGTAAGACTTCGATGGGTGCCAGAAATGTGCCTAAATTTGAAGCCCTTCTCATGATTAATTCTTTAATCTCCTTTCAAAGCCTTAGCTCTCCTTGCCTTGTTTCCTGGTTACTGAGGGGTAACTCCCCTTCATTTAGTTTCAGTCTTGTTATAGCACAAAAAGAAGATGGTGCACTAGATTAACAAGTGTTTTCAGGGGCATCATGCACAGCAAGGTCAGGTCAGCCTGACTCAATCTGACAACTGATTGATTGCCCAGGTTTATTTCACCCATTTTTCTCCTGTACAAATTAAGAAATGCATCTTTCTGGAGGAGCCATATCTGGTCATCTAAACCTTCCATTGAGTTTGCTTTTGTCCTTAAATAGGAGTTAAGTACCTAAAGAGCTTTCCAGATACAGTCATGACAGTCAATTTCCTCTGTTTGAGAGTACTCAACAACGAAGTCCATTTATACATGTCCTTCTAGGTTCCTCAGCTATGGAGAGGCTTTTGAGGGTATCGGAACTAACTGTGTGCTTGTGGATTAGTGACAATACTTGGTAGCCATCCCACAGCTCTCTGCGAGACCCATACTACCTTCATCAACTTGAAGGGGTTGATTGTGAAAGCTGCATGGCAGCATGTTCAGCAGCGGATAAATGACAGCTGTGAAGCAGGGATGAGGTGAGCTGAGCTGAGTGGAGACACTGTGGATACTGTTTTGTCCATCAGTGGGATTTGGGAGTGGATGAAATGAATGGAATTCATCACCCACAAGTGCCTATCACCTGCATCTCTCCTGTCATGTAAATAAGTACATATTTTCTCTCTTTCCTGCGTGTTTCCTATAGTGGAATTACAAACCTGTAAGCTATAAGATGCTCCTTGAGGTATGAAGCTCCTCACCCTTGCTTTGCAAAACTTTCACAAGCCAAGCTGAACTGAGACATCTTTATCTACCTCCAGAAGGGCTTGATCCTGCACAGTACTCCGTATTTTCCACCAGGATCATCAGGGGCATAGAGTCCAGCCAAGTAGCAAGGAGATACTGAATAGATCAGCACTATGGGTTGGATGGGATAGGTGCTGGCAGGGCTGGACCTGTAGACATCTGACTAGACAGTGCCAAGTGCTCCCAGTGAGGAGATGAGCTTGGCCAACCCCAGCCTCTCAACTGCAAAATGATTTTGTGCTTTTTTTTCATTTTCCCTCAGTGGGTGCACTGATTATATGCATTGTCCTTGAGCCGGATTCTGCCCTGAGCTATTTTAAGAAACCATCCTGACTTTGGTGATGGGGCTTTAAAATATAAAATATGAATCCACACTCCTTTACTCTTCAGTGTAAACCTCAAATACCTTGGTGATATGGAATGAGGTGTGGAGATGGGCAATGAGAGGTTACCTCTCCATTTACTTTTGTAATGATAGGGGTTTTTTGTCAGATGACTTTTTTTTTTTTTCATCAGCATCAATACAGTGTCTCTGGACTGTACCCCAGGCTCCATGCAGTGCTACCTTGAGTTTCTTTGGTTGGCTGGGATTTGGTCCTTCCTGCCTCAGTCCACCTTTATGTGCATTGAGCTAGGCAAGCACAGTGAACATTCAGCAATTCTGTGTGCACCCCAGAAATATCAGCCCCCTGTTTATCTGCTTGGTTCAGGGATTTCCAGTCTTTTCCTCAGTGGGAATTGCCAGCACCATCTGTTAAGGAGGTGCCTCACAGCTTGTACAGATCTCATTGATTGTGTGAAGCTTCCAGTAGGACAGGTAAGGATAGAGCAGGCTTCTGGTAATAGGACTTCAGTCTACAGAGATACCTTAATGGATGATGAGCCCATTAGAATCATAGAATCATAGAATAGTTAGGGTTGGAAAGGACCTCAAGAGCATCCAGTTCCAACCCCCCCTGCCATGGGCAGGAACACCTCACACTAAACCATCCCACCCAAGGCTTCGTCCAACCTGGGCTTGAACACCGCCAGGGATGGAGCACTCACAACCTCCCTGGGCAACAGGGTACATGTTGAGGCCCTCAGTGATATGGTTTAGTGGTGGTATTGGCAGTCCTGGGTAATGGTTGGACTTGATGATCTCAAAGGTCTTTTCCAACCTAGTTGGTGCTATGATTCTATGTGTGGGTTACAGGAGTGAAATGGCCTTGACATGTCATCTCTGGTTCTACTGCTTTAGCTGCTGAGTGAAGTCTCCAGGAGAGATTGTCCCTAATTCAGTGTTTTCATAATAAAAATACATTGTTTTTTTTTTTTTTTGTGTGTTTGTTACTTTGTTTTCTTTTCCATTTGGTGGGTAGCTTTCATTGCTTACCAAGAAGAATATATGATCTTGCTGGCTACGATGATGGAAGTAAAGAGCTGTCAATAAACAGCCTTGCGCTAATCAGTGTTGGAGTTTCTGGTTATAGAAGATGCCACTATGGGCTGAGATAGCAAGAAATATCCACTGGTCAGTGAAGAATGCTCCCACATAAATATGTGGGACCTGGCAGGTTAATTTAATTGGAGTAAGTGGATCCAGATTAAAAAGGCTATAGCTCAGGTCCCTCGTGATATTAGTGAAACAAAGCTTGGATTTTTGAGACCAAGCCCTTTAGCCTGTGAAATCCTACAGCAAATATTTAACCTTTCCCTTCTTTTTTTCCCCCATATTTTTAGTAAACAGTTAATGAGATTTTCCGTGGCTGTCAATGCTATGGCACTGACAGAGCTGTAACATCCCTATCTGAACTGACAGTTACCTGCACTTGATAGCAAAAACAGAGGCAGAGGGGAAAAAACATCAAGGCTTTGAATTCTAAAGTATTAGGTAAGAGTTTCATTTTGACAAATTCCCTTCTTGTTTGCTTCAGCTGTTGAATGTCTCACACTTCTCTGGTTTACCAGACATGATCTCAGCAAAGGCCTTGAGTGGGATCAGCAAGTCCTCTCATCCAGACAAGCCCAGTTTCTCTGTAACTTTTGCTGAGTGTTATAGCCATGATTTATGTCATGGTACTGAGTTGGATTTTGATAATTTGGACAGCATGGCGCAGGCCTTTATTTCTCTATAGGTTTTACCTTCTTTGATAGCAGTATTTTTCTGCAGGCTAGAGGGAGAGCATGCCTGCTGCCACTAGATGACTTGCAACACTTCCTGACCTTGCAGGTCCTAGGTGCCTGATGTTCTAGAGATCCTCCGAACCATTTTGCCTGTGCTTAAACCCAGCTCTTGTTAACTGGTTTGTGAATTGTGAATCCCCCTTAACCTCTAAGTTTACCATGTGGTTTGCTTAACAGAGGTTCAGCCACTTCGCAGCTGAGCTGATGAACTGCTCACAAACTTCAGGGCACAGGCTTTTCTGCTTTAACAAGCCAAGTCCTCCCTGGCTAAGGGAGGGGAACTGTTTTGGCAATGGGCAATTCATTCCTTAAAGCAGTGGTGAAACACTTGCCAAGTACAGACCAGCCAGGCTGCCAGGTCTGTGATTAACGACTGCTCCAAATGAGATTATCATTTGGGCTAAGGTGAATATAAACAGGGATGTGACATGACCAGTGTCCTAGGCACCTGCACTGGGACAAAAAAGTCTCAGTTTTGCTAATAATTCATTGCAAACATATCTTGGGGGTTCTTTTTTTTTTTTTGATTGTGGGTTAGTTTGGGTTTTTTTGTCTGCTTTTTTGTCCTTTTTTTTTTTTTTTAAGAAGAAAAGATCTATTAATATGAAATGCAGAAGTGATTTAAAAATAAAGCTTTATCCACTACAAACACCCAGTACAGAAGTTAACTGGGTGGGAAGGGAACTGAGATAAGTAAGAAAAGAATCAGTCATATAGGTGATAGGAGATGCCAAACCTGTTCTTGTTGGCAGACTCAGTTCTATGAGGTCCAGCCTGTCTCTATAGGATGGTTTTGAAGGCTGAGCCTGTTCAGCTGAGGATCCAGACCATTTTCAGGGATTGTAAGATGCGTAAAAGCACACAATGAGAGTGCTCTCCATCTCTCCAGGGAAAGTCGGTGTGCAGCCAGCTGAAGGGGTACTGAAATGTGCCTGATCTCTTTCATTTCTCTCACTTATGCTGAAAATAAACATTGGAGAATATAGTTCAGATCTGTTTCTTTTCATTTATTCTTCAAAATAAGCAATATTTTGAAGTCTGTGGCTCATTTATGCTGGAATATGGCCTTTGCTTCAATGTTTGCAGCAACACATGCTTGTGCTTTCTTCCACCATCAGTGTTCAGCAGCCCAAACAGCTCAATCACCCCACATTCAATGGGCAGGCAATGACTGATGTGGCCAAAGCCTTTGAAATTACCTGTAGAGGAGCTTGCATGGGGCAGTTTGCCTTTTGCAGAAGGATAAAACTTGCTAATATCTGAGCACTGGGGGCAGAAGAAAACATTAGGAAATCACTTCGGGTAAGTAGCTGGAAAGTCAGACCCTGCTCTCTGTGTTAGCACTGAGACAATGGAGAATCCTCAATAGCCCCTTGTGAGCCCAGTAATGTAACTTCCATTTCTGAATGACTGTTTTTTTAACTCACATATTCTTATGTGAGAGAGTTTCTGGTGTTTTACTGTATCTCAATTCCTTGCAGGGATCTGAGGGAAAGCAGGGTCCTCCAGGAATTAAAGGCTATGTGGGTGTACCGGTAAGTCATGGCTTTTGGTACATTTTCAGTGCTCTGCAAACTTTCTCTACCTTTTCAGTGTGTTCTTCCCAGCTGTGTTTTTCTTCATCATTATTAAGCAATACTGTTGATGTCTGACCACTTACCTATACTATGTTCGATAGAGACATTTGCTTGACTTCGTTTTCTTCTGATTGACCTGTAGACAGCAGAGAGATGCCAGTAGAAATGATTTGATTATTGAGATAACAACCAGTGGTTTTGTGATGCTTCCACGGTGTTGAGGGACCATTTATATTGTGCTTGAAAACTTCATAATGCCAAAAAAAAACCTAAACCCCATCTCTCAGTAAATTCCCAACCGCATTTCAAAACTGTCAGGGAATAGCCTTTAGGCCCAGAGACAAACCTGCCTTGAATGAACAGTCAGCAAGAACAAAATAAATCAAGTTCTATCAAGTTAACGTTCTGTCTTGTGGTCTCACCTTGACAATTACGGAGGCAGCCTTTAAGCTGGTGCTGTAGAGGCTGATTGGATTTTCTGAGATTTCAGGACCTGACCGGGTCAGGGCAACCCCTGGTATGTATATGGGCTGGAGGATGTAGAGATTGAGAGCAGCCATGAGGAGAAGGACTTGGGGATGTTTGTTGATGAGAAGCTCAACATGATCTGTCATTGTGCGCTGGGAGCCCAGAAACCAACCACGCTGGGCTGTATCCCAGCATTGTGAGCAGCAGGTCAAGGGAGGGGATCCTGCCCCTTTACTGCACTCTTGTGAGACCACCACCTTCAGTCCTGATCCAGCTCTGGAGCAGCAACATATGAAGAACACAGGCCTGTTAAAGCAGGTCTGAAGGAGGCCACAGAGAAGCAGGCAGGGCTGGAGCAGCTCTGCTCTGGAGCCAGGCTAAGAGAGCTGGGTTGGTTCAGCCTGAGGAAGAGAAAGCTCCTTACGGGGAGACCTTAGAGCAACTCACAGCACCTGAAGGGACTACAAGAAAGCTAGAAAGTAACTTTTTACAAGGGCATGTGGTGACAGGACAAGGGATAATGGCTTTAAACTGACAAAGGGTAGATTTTAGGTTAGATACTAAGGATAAATTCTTCACTATGACAGTGGCGAGACACTGGAACAGGTTGCCCAGAGAGGTGGCACACGCTTCATCCCTGGCAGTGTTCAAGGCCAAGTTGAACAGAGCTTGAAACAACCTGATCTAGCTGAAGACAACCCTGCTTAATGCGGGGCATTGGAGTAGATGACCTGCAAAAGTCTCTTACAACCAAAACTATTGTATGATGCACATCAGTGCCTGTAGTGGCATACCAGATATGCTCATGCACTGTACCAGCCAAGGACTTGCTTTACAATTCCCTATAAAGGAGTCAAATGTATTTAAAAGAGCTTGAGCCCATTTGTATTTTCCCATGTCTTTTTGCATGCTGTTTCCCTGTATGGTCTAAGGCTGAATTTGTATTAGGCTTGAAGATGCTGAACTGAATATGGGGGTGGCATTACCTGTCAATGCGATAGATCTCTTAAATATTAATGAGATACATAGACAAAGTTATGATAACATTTTCTTCCTGCTCCTTGGGTCATCTGTTTGTGTGAGAAGCAAAGCACTCATGTGGTACACCGTTACTGAAGGTCCTGTTTCTACCATACCACTGACATTTGGCTTGGGCTGCTGGCTAGGAGCAAGACAATAATCATCTACTCAGTCTACACATGGGCCTCATAGTTATTAATGTATTAAAGGAGTCATATTTTTAACCTGCTGCCGTTTACTCTTAGGAAATGGTGGGATAATTTCTTTGCAGTGTGGGAAACTGCAGGCTCAGTTTGCGTTGTTAGAGATGAATAGGGCTGTACAGAGTTTGCTCACAGACAACTATGGCCTGAGATTTGAATATCTTATTTATGTAAATCATCCTAGTGGCCAAATAAACCCAGACATGTGGCTCTCATTATCTTGGAGGTAAACCTCTTCTATAGCATAAAATAAATGGAAGTTTAAATACAAATGTATTATTACAATCAGAATGATTTTAAGATTTGGCAGTTTTAGAGAGGCCACTACTGACTGAGCATATTTGTCTGCCTGTAGCTATTAGTTTGTTGTTCAGTTGCTACAATAAAGGTAAAATACAGGGTGTTTGCTGTGCCAAGGGAAGGTGAAATGTGATCCTGCCCACTGAGTCCCTCGCCTGTGTTAGTATCGCTATCTTTTATCGAACTAAGCCCCAGCAATGGCTCTGATGTACCTGGGAGGAGATGAATTTTGCAGTCCAAATGAACACTGGTATTGGATTCACAGTGCAAACATGTGCTTGGGCCTCCAGGACAGGGATTATCTAGCATTTGCCAGGTTCGTGCTGCATCAAAAACCACCAGGAATGGGCATTCTTGCTTGTTCAGACAACAGGTTTTTCCATTAGCATTGTCCTCTACCAAAGTCCTCATTGTTTACGAGCAACATGAAAAATACAGAACACTGATTGTTTTCCAGACCATCTGCAGCTGTGGTGTGCTCCCTGTCCCTCCACACTGTGTTGGCAGGAGGGTCCTATGTCTGCAGGCAATATAATATTACAGAACGTTCCTGGGCCCACAGGTCATCCCTGCTCTAAGTCTGCTTAGGACCATGCCTGGGGCCAACTTTGAGGACTGGCAACATGGGAAATGCCTCTGAGGTTAACTTCAACAGATTGTGCAGACATGAACAGTGATTTGGTGACTGATTAGAAGAGACAACTATGCCTCTACTTGGATTGACCTTTATAATCTCATTTTTCCTTTTATTTCTTAGGGTCTACAAGGTGAAAGAGGAGAAAAGGGAACACGAGGAGACAAGGTATTCCTGATGCATGCTAGGCAAAACCAGGCTGCTTTGGGCCTTGGCCTATTTGGTGGGGTGGGCTGCCAGGCCTGCAGCTTTGGAGGGTGATGAATGATGAAGTTTACTCCCTGCACTGCACCTCTGGCTGCTGTATGTGAATGACTTCCTATGGGAGTGCAGGAGGGCTTTATGGATAGAGATCTAAGCACACATCTAGGGACTTCTTGTCAGTTCATAGACAGAGATGGAGGAGAGAGAGAAGGAGTGAAGGTATGCCACTGGGGGAATATAGTGTGGTGTCGACATTGTGTGTACCACCTAAAAGTTGTGAATTACCACTGACTACCTATGACCATGACTGCATCCAGCACATCCTCATCGCACTGCAGATACTCCAATTATCCTTCTCATGTTTCTATTTTTTCCCATCACAATAAGCTCAGTAGCAGTAAGTACCAGGTAGTTCCCATGTTAAAGGCTTCATCTAGCTGAAGCTGCTTCCCAGTTCTCTGTTCTCTCCTGTCTGGGAATAGCTCTTTTACAGAACACGGGGAGAGATTTGAGCCACATTCATGGCTCAAGAGACCTAGAGCCTGGAATAACCATTTAAAAGAAGAGCTGGGCAGGTACAAAGTCTTTATTGTTTCAGTTGAATTGCTGTGTTCAGAGAGACCTCAGGTGCTTCAGACCTGCCAGGCAGTGCTTGATGCTCCCAGCAATGCCACCAAAAATGTGTTTTGCTGTGCCTGTGCCCAGCAACCAGCTGGAGGTAGGGGATGACCAGACTCTTTTGGACCCATGTTGCCTCTTTACTCAATGCAGGCAAAACAGGCATGTTTCTTGCCACCTCTGAGTGTCTTCCAGCCCTGAGCAATGTCCTGTCTTGTTTATGTCTTAAGCTGGTTCTGAGACAGGAATATCTCAGTGCTGGTCTGGTAGTTTTGCCTGTGTTCAAGCTGTCTTTATGTCTGGCTATATGTGTCTGTGCAAGAGAGAGTTATTAGCTTGTTAGCATGGCCTTATTCCCATTTCTTACTCTTTTGGAGAAGAAACCCGGAGATTTACACCAAGCTTTTGCCTACTGGGAAAAATGATCAATAGACCCTTAGGGTGAGATACTGTGTTTTGCTTTAGCATGTGTCAAGATGTCAGTTCCCTGTGTCCATTTTGCCGTTTTTGATGAAGTAGCCATGATCACGCTTTGTGTTCTCAATCCTCTCTGCTGCAGATAGAACAAAAGGCTGGATCACACTTTATCTTCCTTGTGCTTTTGCCTTAGCCCTTTGCAGGCCTGGCTCAGTATGTTGTGTCTAGCCACTGCTTTTCCGGAGGCGAGGTTGTCTAATCTGCTGGAATATTTGGCTCCCGGAAGAAAATCCATCTTTCTGACATCACTGTGATGGGAGAGGAAGCTTGAACTGTGTGTGGGCAGGCAGCTGACTAGGCTAGAGGAAGATTAAAGTGGGGAAGAAATGAATTAGGGTTTGTTTCATTAAAAAGGATATGCACAATTAGAGCTCCCTTTATTTTCTTTTTCCTGGAGCAGCCAGATCTCTGCTACAATGCTTGTACTTTGATTTTTTTCCCAGCTTTAATGATGGTCTCAGAACGCCCGCTGCCATTGCTTTAACTTCTACCACAGTACTACTGTGAAAGCAGTGGGTGTAAATTCAGCAGGCCAAATATTTCCTTGTCTGCTCTTCAGTCTGTAACTTGAATACTGACACCTACACAACCTGTGTTTCTTTGTGCTTGAGTAGAAGAGTGTTTATTATATCAAATGAGAGCACTGTCCCATGCGCTGAGTATTAGTATATCAAATCTGCACCTTAGTATCAAAACCAGGTTAAATATCCTATAATACATCTTGCTGCTGCGTTCTAATATATCCTGGGAACTTGGATATAAATATTGAGGCTTTATAGGTGCCCAAATCCAGTAGTATCAATTACACCTGCACTTTAGGGGAGCCCCTGCACAATACGAGTGATATCTCCTGTCCCTTTGCATACAGTGGACTCCAGGACAGAGATAAGCTTGATGCACTTGGCTGCCAAGACAAACCATGTATCTGTGTGGTACTTGGCATGTTAATTTGGACATGTACAGCAGTTCAGCATGACATGGGGCATTGCTTTTGCTGCATAAACATCTGTCTATCCTGTAAATCCTTGTCTTGTATTACAGAAGAGCTCATGTAAGGAGGCAGCAGGGCTGCCAGGTCCCTCTGTGCAGTGCTGTTGCTCTCCACCACTTTTTCCCAGGAACCTTCGGACTCTTGGAGAATCATTTTTCCAATAGATCACCACACTTTCTAACTGTTAGAAGTCAGAAAGCAGTACCAAAGTTTCTGTGGAATTGGGATTTTCACTGGTTGCTTATTGCTTAAAACCAGAAAAAAACTGTAGGGCACAGGAAAATGAAATGGGGTCTTAAATGAAAATTGAAGAAAAAACTTTTATTGTGTTTGATTTATTTTTTTTAACAAATCAAAAAACCAAGAAAACCCAACCCTCTAACCCCACCCCCACCCCCCAACTTTCTCTAAATAGTGTTTTTTCTAAATAATGGAGAAAATAATGATGAAAAATATTTATAAGGACAGCTTTTTCTGAAGAAAAAAAATTGATATCAGAGTAATTTGTAATGTTTTCAAAAAGCTTTATTGTATACATTTATATAAATAACGTATTTTCCTTTCCCTGCCCCCATTACTGGCACTAAGAACATTGACACTCCTCTGTTTTGGCAGCTAAAACAGCATGTGTGAAATACTCCTTTCTGCAGTGTGTTGATGTTAAAATTCCCCCTGGGAATGAATGCACTTCACATTTTGTCAGCAATCTACTAGGCTGCTGCTTACTGAAAGTCAGGATACTTGTGGTTCAGTCAGTGCAAAGGAAACCGTTAACGTGGAAACTATCACTCCGAAAGCAAGTAAATCCGGACGTCTGACACTGGTTTTCAGCTGCTGGGTCCCACTAATATAATTTTTTAAAACAACATTTATGTTACTATGCTGATTGACTTTCTAAAGGGGAAAAAGAAAGAAATTGATTTGCAAAACCATTTCTAATTTGCTGATCAATGTAGTTTTCAAAAGGAGCTAATTAAATCCAGTGCCGTAAGTGTGGTTTTGCAGATAGTAACAGAAGTCTAACAGGGATCCTGTGGGATACTGATCAGAATTAAGATGACTGAAACATTTCAAAAAGTAAAGCTGATACTTTGCTGTCACTGCTCATATTCATAGGATTAGTTTACATGCACACTTATGTTAACAGCTGCACTGTACGTATTTGATAATTTATATTCAACTGTGTGTGAAGGATACAAGCAAAATCAATGTTTCATCCTGCAGAGGGGTAAGCCTTTTACAGAGTAAGTCCCTATTTCAAAGAGTTTTAACCTAAAGTGGCTGGAATGGACAGAGGCCACAATCAGTAAGAGGGAAGTGAAGTTCAGGATGAGTATGTTACTGATCTGGTCATTGTCTCTATTAAGGCCCTGGATTCTAAAATACGGACTGTATTAAGCTTGAATGTGGAACATCAGGATGCTTCATACTTGTGGGAGAATTGCCCACTGCTACAGATTGGGAACAACTTATTAAGGAGCTGTCCTGAGGAAGTGGGTTTGGAGTAAACATTATCCTGGGATTTAAGTAGAAGAATACTCTATAAAACATGAAATAGTCTTTCTGCTCACAGTCAGCCTCAGCTGTGTCCAATTCCAGGCACCTAGCTGCAGTGAGAAGGTGTGGAAAAGGTGGGCAGTGCACAAATGGAAGCAATAAATGTGATCAGAGGACTGAAAAATGTGCCCGTGAAGAAAAGTTGAAAGCACTGAGGTTGTTTAGACTGGAAAGGTTTGAAGGGAGAGTTTTGTAAGACTTCAAATACATAAAAGGCCTTTGTAAAGATGAAGGTTACAGTCTGTTCTCTGTGGGGGGTCAGGGAATGACATACTAGCCTGAAACTGTAGCAGGCAAAAGTCAGGCTTAGTTATATGGGGAAAAAAATGTATCTTTAGGTATTGAAAATAAAGTGGTGGAATAAATTTCCTGTGCACTTTGTGGGCTGTCCAACTCTGGAGACATATAGGAACAGACTAATTGTTCCCCAAGGTTACAGAAAGCAAAGGTGAAAATGAAAGGTTTTTCTTAACTGGGTAAAAATGAGCTATTGCTGGATTGTGGATTCAGTATTTTTGTAAGAGCTGATGTTCTCCTGGTGCCCTTTCCCGGTTTACATGAATCCATCTCAGCACACAGGGGAAGGATGGTGACATGGAACGCTATAGCACGCAACACCTTCTGGTTGCCGCAACTCTTCATAGTAGAGATGTGGGGACTTCAGTCATATTCTCTATTGAGCTGGCTTGAATTTCTCTCCTTATTCCTTACTCCTGGAGTGGATAATGCAGACGTCTATTGCAGAATGGTGACTTTCACAGCACTGATCTGAGTCATAGAGGTTATTTGTCTTCTTTTCCCAGGGAGAGCGAGGCCTAGATGGGTTCCCTGGAAAGCCAGGTCTGGAGGGAAAACAGGTACGTGGCAAATGCTCAACAACTGGAGGCTTTTTGGACTGAGTGGAAGTTGATGCTAAAACTGGGATTTATCCTGGGTGGCTGCTGAGCTAAGGCAGGACCCTGTACTCTTTATTCTATGGATCTTTGTTAGCACAGGTTTTTTGTTTGCTTTTAAATTGTAATGCAATATACACTTCAAGGAAATGCCAGTCCTTCAAATGTGGTAGTTTAGATGTTTGTCTGAATTTTCATTAAAAACATAAGGAAGAATGTATAAAATTCAGTTGTTTAAGCCTGATTTTTATAAACTTTTTTTTCCTTCCCGCAACATGAAAGGGGGACAACTGGATTTAATCCATTTAGTTTGTTTTCAATAAGAAAGACTTGAAACTATTTACATTTTTAAGACAGGCTGAAACCAGGAAATGGTTTAAAAGATCAATACATTTCTGCTGATTAAGCAGATAATGCTTTGTCTAAAACTATCTGCAGATCCTACAAGACCGTTTTGATTACTCAGGTTATGATACTTAATGAGAGGCATCTTTTACTGCCAGGCATCTTCTGGTCCAAATAACAAAAGACAGAGTAAGAAGCAGAGGCTAAAAAGCGATTTGCCATAAGC
The DNA here is from genome assembly GCF_037157495.1 of Lathamus discolor. Lineage (NCBI taxonomy): Eukaryota > Metazoa > Chordata > Aves > Psittaciformes > Psittacidae > Lathamus > Lathamus discolor. Next base: position 155,166,403 of record NC_088885.1, on the reverse strand, counting down.
CATGCAGTTAATCATTGACGCCTTTGAGCCTGAAGCCTTCAAGTTTCTGGTTCTGCACCCTATTCATGCTGCCTACACTGTTTCCCTCTTTGGAAAGGATCATTTGGAGGCACATTTTTGCAGTTGAAGAGGTGGAGGAACTGCATATTGAATCCTCAGTATAGGATTTGTTTATATAGTTTGTCTTCAGGTGGTTGATCCTGCAAAGCAGCTGCTGAGGTCTGATCTGAATGTGCTTTACAACCATGTGATCCTGAGTCTCTTGGTCTTTTAGCAGCTGGAGTTTCAACATGATTCTGTTGAGGAGTACTTTTGTTTCCATATCAGATACCTCTTTAGTATTTAGGTGGCAAGGTATAGTGTCATTAGCAGTCTTAATCTTTGTTAAATCTGCATCTTCCTCTCTGTGATAGGCATTTTTGAACTAAATGTTCTGCTTCTACAAGGGGGATTTGACAGCTAATCATCGCTTTCTGTCTGCTTTGTTCCTCAGTCACAGTTTATACAGGAAAGTATTTGCCTAGTTAGTGTTTATTAGTCTTTATAAGATGGAAATGTTTTCTGGTGCTGGATGCACTGGAATCACAATGAATTATGTTCACTATACCCATCATGTTGTTTATAGTGCTGGTTTCTACTTGCACTAAATGTAGATGAAGTGAGAAATTGCAGAGGGATGTGAAGGTGGATGCTGATAGTTTATTACTTCTAAGGAGCAATTTCTCCAAGTGCACCCTATTGCAGAGATTGGGTTCTTCTGAAGCTTTTTTTGCCTTTTTCATGTCTAGACACCTAACAGTTAGCGAATCCTCATACCTAAATTTTATTGAATATGTTGTGTTTGATGCTGATGTACTCCCTGAATTGCAATCCTCCTGAACTGGCTGAAATTGGGCTGCTGTTGTCATGGCTGCTGGGGCATCTCCAGCCTTATTCCCCTTCCTCTCTATGCAGCAATGCCAAAGAAGCCTTCTGTGTTGTATTAGCTCCTTCCCTAGGGCAATGGGACATAACTGTGCTGCTGACAGCCAAACATGCAGCCTTATGTTTCTCCTCTATTTTAAGGGAATGGCAACTGATGACCTGCATTATGTAAAGCAAACATTATTCTATCAATTTTACCTGTTTTAGGGCCCTGCTGGAAGCCCCGGCCCGCCAGGTGCCAGTGGAACCAAAGGAGAAAAGGTGAGTTGGGATGGAATGCAGAAGAGGGGTTTGGACATGCTTTTATTAATTGCTCCTTGGCCCCCATGCCAGAAGTCATCGAATCATGGAATCATAGAATAGTTAGGGTTGGAAAGTACCTTAAGATCATCCAATTCCAACCCCCTGCCATGGGCAGGGACACCTCATACTAAACTATGTCACCCAAGGCTACGTCCAACCTGGCCTTGAACACTGCCAGGGATGGAACATTCACAGCTTCCTTGGGCAACCTATTCCAGTGTCTCACCACCCTAACAGGAAAGAATTTCCTCCTTATAGCCAATCTAAACTTCCCCTGTTTAAGTTTTAACTCATTACCCCTTGTCCTGTCACTACAGTCCCTGACGAAGAGTCCCTCCCCAGCATCCCTATGGGCCCCCTTCAGGTACTGGAAGGCTGCTCTGAGGTCTCCACACAGCCTTCTCTTCTCCAGGCTGAACAGCCCCAACTTCCTCAGCCTGTCTTTGTATGGGAGGTGCTCCAGTCCCCTGATCATCCTCGTGGCCTCCTCTGGACTTGTTCCAGCAGTTCCATGTCCTTTTTATGTTGAGGACACCAGAACTGCACACAATAGTCCTAGTGAGGTCTCCTGAGAGCAGAATAGAGGGGCAGGATCACCTCAAATATCAGGGATTTTGGCCTAATATTTATTTAATTTTTGTATAAGTGAAGCTTATATTCATTTATATATGAAGTCTTATATTTATTTAAATGTTAACATCGCATTTCTGATGTTGCTTCAGTGTGAAATTGGTATAAGTGAATGTCAAATCGTGCCTAGTCATAGTTCCTTTGCTCTAACTTTCATAGCAGTAGTAGAAAGAAGTAGAGAGTAGTTTGGCTCAGGAAATATTCCTCACCTAAAAAAAGTGGGTGGAAAAGATAACAAGTTTGTGTGTAGATGCCATTTTTTTGATCCAGAAGTGTAGAATTGACTCAGAAAGAGCAAATTAAATGAGCCCAGCTCTCTTACCTGCAAAATAATTATTCACAGCTCTCAGCAGCAATTCTGACCTCATCATTTTATGGTGTTGTTAGAGTCTTCAGGACAGTCTTATGTTTCCCTCTCTGCTAGAGGTGTCATTGTGGTTTTGGTATTTCTTACCTATTTCTTTGGCATGAATGGCAGGCATTTCTGCTTCATGGCATCACATGATTATATAATCATTGGGGTTTGAAGGGACCTTAAAGCTCATCTAGTTATGACTGCCCTGCCAAGGGAAGGGACATAGAATCATAGAATAGTTAGGGTTGGAAAGGACCTCAAGATCATCTAGTTCCAACCCCCCTGCCATGGACAGGGACACCTCACACTAAACCATCCCACACAAGGCTTCATCCAACCTAGCCTTGAACACTGCCAGGGATGGAGCACTCACAACCTCCCTGGGCAACCGATTCCAGTGCCTCACCACCCTAACAGGAAAGAATTTCCTCCTTATATCCAATCTAAACTTCCCCTGTTTAAGTTTTAACCCATTACCCCTTGTCCTGTGACTACAGTCCCTGATGAAGAGTCCCTCCCCAGCATCCCTATAGCCCCCCTTCAGACACTGGAAGGCTGCTATTAGGTCTTCCACTAGGCCAGGTTGCTCAAAGCTCCATCCAGTCTTCAGTTCATAACACTTCATCCTTACCTCTAAAGTGGCTGCATCTGGCACTTTCAGAAGATGTTGAGCTCCTTGCTCCATTACTTTCAGTGCAGCTAATATGTGTCTTTACAGTCTGATGTGTATCTCCTTCTGGCACAGCATGGACCCTCTTTAGAATAAATAACAACTAGTAATTAAACTTGCTTTAAGAGGAAAGAGCATGAAAGATATGCTAGGTCATTCAGAGACCTACATGAGTAATGAATAAATAGAGCATGAAAGGAAGCTCTAGGATTACTTTTGCATTAGTTTGTACCTAATGTAAAGAATGTACATTATGGATGCTTAGTCTTACAGCATTATAAATGATGGACTCTGCTGGAATAAAATGGGCTGGAACAAATTGATAGCCTGGATTGCAATAAATCATGTAAAGAGGGTGCAGCATCTCAGTGTCCTGCAAACACTTATAGTGTGATTCCACTCTATAAAATGACTTGGGGGGAAAATGGTGACATTTTCACCTGATTTTTCTTTTTGCAAAGATATTTTGGTCATTAACAAACAAAAGCATTTTGGTCCCTAAATATCTGTCCTACAGTCTGTTAGGGATGTGAGCAACAGTCAGGTTTATTTGTATGGTATGTGTAGACCTATTATAAGACTTTTGAAGCTTGAATTTAATGTTATGGTGCATCCAGTGCATCATTTATGTTAAGTCACTAAAATAAATGTATAACATCACAATAATAGAGACCACAACAAGTTCCTGCATGTACTTATCTGCAGGGCATAGAAAACAGGGTTAATTGGGATTGCGTGTTCATGTCTATTAATTACAGGATGGTATTGGAAATAAAAATGTATAACAGCAGTTGGAAAATACACTCAGAGGTTTGCTTTTGTTTTGTTTTGTGTTATGTTATGTATTGTGCTATGCTGTGTGCTGTGTTATGTTTTTTCCTTTCTTTCATGTTTCCCTGCAGGGTGAACCAGGACCTCCAGGATTGCCTGGCTCTTTAGTAAGAACTTATTTCTGGTTTTTAGTTTTCTCAAACATTGTAGGCATTATTGCATGAGAAGAGAAGGTGGAAGTTGGGGGGGTGTGAGGATTTATTAAATGAGAGATATTATTTAACGGGTTTTTTCTTCCAAAACCCATGAAGTTTAAGACAGTGAAGATCTTTGAAGAAGGCAAGTGGTGGGTTCCAACAAGGAGAGGCAGTGCCACAACTTTGGGATATTTTGAAACGTGAAGATCAGGACTTGAAGAGGCAATGAAAACATTGCCTGAGGTGCATCAGGGAAAGCAATAGGTGTGACAGGACTGTGTGGTTTCCAGGACAGTTGTTGAGTTGATGCCTAGTGGACTTTAGGAAATAGAGCCTGTGAAAAAGCAAACAAAAGTGCAGAGTTGAATTGAATTATGGAGTGCATTTGTCATGGGCTGGATGTGAGAATTGGGATGGAGAAGAAAAAGGTCGTTTCTGATGGGAGGGAATTATCTTCTCTTGGCTTATATCTTAAAAAGTCCTGGTGCAATATGAGACAACTAGGACCTGATGTGCTGAAATCAGGAGAGCAAAGATAAGGATGAAAAAGAAAACAAAGTAAAAGAGGGGAATTGATTTACATTACTTTGTACATCCCTCTGCCTTCAGTAAGTCCTTCCCTGATGCCAGAGTCATCACTAGCAGAGACATAAGTGTGTCCAGAGGTTAGTATTTCCTGTATTAAGAGGTCATCTCCAAGTGAATGGAGAAAGATTTACCAAAAGTATGCAGAGAAGAGGTTTAGAACTGAGTTCTTCAGGCGCTGGTAACAAACCAATTTGAGAATATCCATTTTACTTTCCAAAAATATTAGGATTAAAATTAAGAAAGAGCATCCTTGAACTATTGATAGAAAGCATTAAAGAGATGATGATAGCAGTAACATCAACTGTAGCACTGTGCCAAAGAAGGACTGGGTGCTAAAGACAAGAATAAGAAGCTCCCCAGTAATCATGAGAAACGCAGCAGGCAGTTTCCTTGCCCAGAATGTGGTAGAAAGCAAAGGAAAGAGAGAGCTCTGAATAAAACCCCTGTTTGGGTAAGAGCCTTTTACTGCTCAGCTTAAACATGAGATTGGTGATGTGAGAGTAGTTACCAAGAGGCAGTGAAAGATACGTATAAAACTTGAAAATGAGCTTGAAGTTCCAGGGGTGCGTGGAGAACAGCCTGAGCACGCACCATATCCAAAGTCAGCCTGGTATTTACATGATGCCTTCTGCATTCAGTGGATCTTTGTGATTTAAAGTAAGAATTTACTAACTTACTTATACTGATGAGATACTGAATTACGTTCTTACTGCTTAGGCAGCCACACAAATCACTGCATAGTAACTGAGTGAGCAAATCTTGTGTCAGTCCAAGCTGTTTAAATAGAAAGCAGCCTGAAGAAGGATTTGAGGAGCTGTAGCAGTTAGTGTGCATCTCAAGGGAATGGTGTGGGGATAAAAATACGCTGTGGGGAACCATCATGCCTCTGGCACCTTCTGTGTTGTCTTTCCTCTTTTTATCCCTTATGACTCTGCATTTCTATTACAGGTACATATTGAAGGCCTAAAAGGAGAGCAAGTAAGAGAGATTCAATATCTGTTCTTCCGTTGAGAGGATACTTGCATGTCGTTCAACTGCCTGTTAGATTAGATTTTGCTTTATAATAGTACTTCTAAGTTAAGGTAGATAAGAAGCATTTTCAGGACATCAGGAAAGAAGTTTTCTATTTACAGTGGAGAAAATAAACAGCAAATGTCCTTTTCAAATGTGTTGAATCTAACATGAATGAGAAGCACGAATGTGAGAGTTAGCTACACAGTTCTTGAAGTCTAGGGAAGTGTTAATATGAAAGTCAAACTGTATTTGAGTTTTATACAAGTTTGCCTCTGAACCTGGGCACTTAAATAGGGGCAAAACACCTGCGGCTTCAATCTGTTACTCCTACATATAAGAAAAATATATTTACAATTTGATTTTGTGTCAATAGGTGCATAATTTGTTATTTAATATAATGACATACATCATATAAATGGTACCTTAATGACCTTCGCAGCTGTGCTGGCTCAGGAGAAATGCCTGTGGATGCTGTTTTTTCAAGAATTGCTTTTCTCCAGCACCAAACGCCAACCCACAGTGTTTTATTGGAATATCCAGGATAATCCCAAGTCTTTGGTTGAGTTACTACCTTTGAAAAACAAAGAGCCAGTTATGGATAAATGCCTGCGGAGTGTGGGTGATTCAGTCTGTGCACTCTAATAAGTGCTGATAATTTAAGTAGCTGAAGAAGTAAGGAGAAAACCAGCTGGTCTTTGCACTGGTTCTTAGGACCTATGTGGGAAGGGGTGGTATAGGTCTTGCATGATGGCCAACATGACTAATGCACCCCTATAATTTTTCACACAGACATATTAATGCTATTTAAAAAAAATCATTTCTGTAGGGAATGCCTGGGCCACGAGGACCACAAGGCCAACCTGGACTTCCTGGACCTCCAGTAAGTAGTTTCTCTCACCATTTGCAATTCACAGAAACTGGAATTCAGTCTGGCATTGAGGCATACTTGAAAATCTTACACATTATTCAGGCACTAAGATCTAAACAATGCTTCAGCCTCCTCTTCACTATTTTGAGAAGGTCTCCTGCTGTGGATGACCACTCTGAACATACGGAGGCAGCACCCAGGACATCATTCTATGATTCTGTGACATGGGAAGACTTTGCCTCAAGGCTGTTGTTATGCAGACTCTGATTGCTTTTCTAATATCCTGAAGAGTGGTGTGGGCATTCAGCACACCTCAGAGAAGCACTAACTGCTAAGTTGTAAGCTATCCTGTAATGAAGGTCAGAGAATGGTTGCTCTTAAAAGGAGTTGGCTTTATGCCACAAGGTCCTGGCTAAAATATTTTGTGGATGAAACAAGAATTCGGCATGTGTGTTTGCGCTTCAACATATATTTTGCAACAATTTAGACACGCGAACATTCTTACTTTTGACTTACTTGTAGCTCATTCTAGTTATACTTTATAACCCAACTCTACAGGATATCTCAGTTCAGACTGCCCCTGCTGCTCCATTTGCAAATACTTTGTATTTCCTCATCTTTGAAAGGTTTGCTGTGTTTCGCTATTGATTGAGTTTGTAAAATTGATGGCATTGTGAAGATGTGTTACTTAGGCAAAACTAGGTTTAATTCTGTAATTTACCGGGTTTTAATTGTGTAATTTAAATACAGTTGTGTGCTCTGTGTTTAATCAGGGCATTGTTACTTTTCTCTATCCTATTTTCTTATTCTCTTCTGCTCACAGGACAAAATAATTATCAGGTAAGAGTTATCTAGGTAGCCATGCAGTAATGGTAGCACGAACCAGCTGGAAAATGGTTATCTAGTTCATTAGTTTTTCTTAACTCAGTTAACTTCCTAAAACTTTTCACTTTCAAAGGGAGAGCCTGGTCTGGAAGGCAAGCCTGGAATCCCTGGTGTACCAGGTCCAAGGGTGAGTTGCTCTTTTTATTTATTATAAGTCTCAAAAGGCGGTGGATAGCTTTGTTCAATGAGTTTTGGTAACTTCACCCACTTTACATACACTTTTCTATTCATTTAAGAATCCTGCAGGCCTAGATCCTTTCTTATGGATCAGCAACTATTGGTACCTCTTGGAGTCCACATATCGTGTGCAGTGCTCTGTGGGACCCTATGGAAGTTTATTTACTGTAGTGACAGGACAAGGGGTAATGGGTTAAAACTTGAACAGGGGAAGTTTAGATTGGATGTAAGGAGAAAATTCTTTCCTGTTAGGGTGGTGAGGCACTGGAATGGGTTGCCCAGGGAGGTTGTGAGTGCTCCATCCCTGGCGGTGTTTAAGGCCAGGTTAGATGAAGCCTTGTGTGGGATGGTTTAGTGAGAGGTGTCCCTGCCCATGGCAGGGGGGATTGGAACTAGATGATCTTCAGGTCCTTTCCAACCCTAACTATTCTATGATTCTATTCTATTCTATGATTCTATTTCTTGTCATTTGCTCTCCTGTCTATATATCTGCTCCTTTCTGTCAAGAGGATCCTCAGTATGACTGTGTAGAGCCACTTGTAATCTGAACAGGTAGAAAGTTCAGAGAGGTACTGCTGTCCTGGAAGTCGGATAAATGCAAAGGTGCTTGCAATACTTATTGTTTTCTGTCCTGCTTGGTCTGTACTCAAACAGAATCCAAGTATGGGGTGGCATTCTCTACCAGGACCTTAGGTAGATTCTTCTTGTTAAAAAATATTGGCTTTTCTCTGATTCAGAATGATGTCTTAAAATATTCAAGTACTGATAAAAAGTAAATTTCATAGCAGGCCTGATATTATTACATGCCTGCTCTGAACCTGCCTTTACTAACTTCAGACCATTTTTATGTAGAACATCACACTGGATAATGGATAAGAGAAGAGAGATACTTGTTTAACCTTTGTGGAAGCAGTCACTTCAGTCTCAGTACTGCTGTTTGATGGGTTACTTTTTAATTAGTCACAGAGACTTGGTCATAGCTTTGATCCATAGTGGGGGTTACCTGTACTTCTTTCATATTTGTCAGCACCAGTGCTGTTAAAAGACTGGGTATGAGAGGGCTACTAGTCAGCATGGGAAGGCCATGGGCAAAGGATAATATAGGGAAGAAATATATGCATTGGTAGGTGGTTACCTACAGTCTTTCAGGTTGCACAATATTAAATGGAGCTGTAAGCTTGGCTTTTAGGAATCTTCTCCTTGGGAAAATGGGGCATGCAGTCTCATGTTAATGCCACAGTAGAAAAAGGCATTTAGTTGCTTTCTTGTGTTTTTCCAGTCTTTAGAAAATATCACCTTACCAAATAAGTGTGCTGTGCTTTCCTTTTGAGTTGGTAACTTCTGAGTTGCCCTGGTTTTAAAGCCTGCTGTGAAACATAGTTTCTTGAATAAGATTAATAGAGCATATTAGCTGGGTAAAGGACAGCGATCCGTCAAGATCTGCAAGAGGACACAAAGTGCTCCTGTTAATGATCATTTGATTAGAGATGTCATTTGATCCATACTGTCTTTGAATGTTTCTCTAGACTCTGTTGTGTCTAGCTAGTTAGACTTCTCCTAAGGGCCTTCATTAGTCACTAGGCAGCTTAGGTGGATAGATACATTTTTTTAATTAAAGGCCATTATTCATTGAGCAAATGCGTGAGATGAATGAAAGTCTGGGGCTTGGTGGATCTACATGGATAACCTATATGTGGCAGAGAGATTAGTAGATACTACTGATTCATAGAATCAGAAGAGTTAGGGTTGGAAAGGACCTGAAGATCATCTAGTTCCAACCCCCCTGCCATGGGCAGGGACATCTCACACTAAACCATTTTCATTCACCATTAGTACTGTTCTTGACAAAGCAAATATAAATCCAGGCATTGATTACCATCTTACATAAATTTGGCTGCAGAAAGAGCCAAAAAAGCAGTCTCTAGACAGGCTTAGAAGTTAAAACACCAAGATCAGGAATCTTCTCTCTTTGGGTCTAGTTTTAAATAACTGGATGTGAGGTAAGGGCAGACTCTGAAGGCACAGCTCAGAGCTGTAGAGAATTCTCTTGCACACACTCAAGCAAGAAGCCTCTCTAGCAGCATAGCCTGGTGTTGAAGATGTAAGACAGAGTCACAATGCCTCACTTTCAGTTGTGGCTTCAGTCGTAGCTTGTTGTAAGACTTGGCTTGTTGACTGGACATTAGGAAAAAGGTCTTCCCAAAAGTGTTGTAAAGCACTGGAACACACTTCCCAGGGAAGTGGTTGAGCTGCCATCCCTGGAGGTATTTAAAAGACGTGGGTGTAGTGCTTAGGGGCATGGTTTGTTAGTGAATTTGGTAGTGGTAGTGTTAACAGGTGACTTGATCATCTTAAGGGTCCTTTCCAACCTAAATAATTCTAAACTGTTAGATGGTTCTATTCTAAGACTCTCACATCTCTTCACCTCTGCACCCCTTGTCAGTAGGGGTAGGAGTGTAAGACTGCAGAAATATGTAGGCAAACCAAACAACCAGAGCAGCAGTGTGAGCATGGGCTTGTTTAACATCGAGCATGCTCCCCAGCATATATTTGGTTTATCCCAAATAGCAGTCTCTCACAAATGTTCCTGCATTGCAAGTCAATTGTATCTGGATGACGAAGACCATCCTTGTTTGTGAGAAGTTTAGCTGCATGAGCACAAGCTCCTGTGCTCTCGTGGATGGAGCCCTGGCCCACTGTATTTAATATGGGTGGTACCTCACTATGGTAAGGACAGAAAAATCAAACACAGCTACAGACAGATTTGGGACCCTTTTTTAGCTGTGTAGAACAGATGAAAATCTCTAACTATCTGCTTGCCTGGTCACTGTGCTGTTTTGTACAGGTGGGATTTCAAGATACGAAGCTGCAATTTATGTCTTGTGCAGATTTGGTTCTTGAGGTACTTTATAAATATTCTAATATCTTGTAGCATAAAGGACAGGTTACAGTGCAAAATTGACTTCAGGACCATTTCAAATAGCATGCTATTACTGGCTTACGGTATGATTCAACCTCAGTTTTGCATTATGGTCCAAGATATAAATGTAGTCCACACATGCACAGGGTTCCTGTCCTGACACAGGGATGCAGATTATGACCGTTTGTTGGAGTTCTTAGAAGCCTGCAGTGTTTTAGTCAACTGTAATGTAGCTGGCACAAACTACTGATGGACTAAAGATGTGTTTGGAACCATTTCATATGAGAATTCATGTCTCATAACACAGACTACTGGAAATGAAGGATCCTGACCTCTGCAAGGACAGTTGGGTAGTGTTAGAAATATAATGCGGGAACCACCTACACCAGTGTGTAGATTTCATTGAAGATGAGATATTGTGCCAAATACCCCAGTGACAGTTTGGCTGACAGGAACAGGGTCAAACAGCTTGGAAAGATTGTCTAGGAAAAGAGGAAGTATGATGTTCTTTTGGCCTGAAGTTTGTGTTCCTGTTATTGCTGAACAAATAAAAGAAAGCATGGGATAGTACAGTCATGAATAAGCAAGGTGTTATATTTAGAGGGTCACCATTTTTGTTATAGTAAAGAAAGTGACAATTTAATTTCATGAAAGCTTTATCTTTCATTTAAATACATTTGGTGTACTTGCATAAACTTTTGTTCTATCACCCTTGCTTAGACTGCACATTTCTTGGAGCAGTGACAGAGTTTTCTGCTGATGTGTGATACAAATGTGGCTGAATAACCAATAACCAAGTGGGATCAAGAAGATCTGTCATTGGGGCTTCTGATGGCCCAAGGTTTCTTCTGGCCTTGTCTTCACAGATTGCTTAAGACCATGTTACAGTTTCTTTAAGAATGCTTAAGACTAAGTGCCAGTACTGGCTCAGTTTATTTTTTCTCTTCTTCCTGTCCTTTTTCTTCTGTGAAATTGAAGAGAATTGAAGTACTTTGATTCAGCTTTTCAGTTTTTGACACCTCATCTACTGAAATATTAGTTGGAAATACCCCCAACTTGCTTGATAGACAGAAAAGGTACAGAAGTATGACATAGAAAGCTTGCAGATCTTTGGATAATCCAGCCTAAACACAGGGCTCTTCTGAAGTGAGCTCAATAACTTGGATTTCAAGAATTTGCCTTTTACTGAAATGATACAAGTTCATTCGAGTGACTGAATTTTCAGAAGAAAACAGAGAATATTTATTCTATATCAGCACTTCCCACATAGGCATCAGGTAGCAGCCACCCAGACCAGTTTGAGTTTGACCTGCTCTATTGCAGCCTAGTTTGATAAATTTGCATTGTCAGCATTTTCCCATGTTCGAAGAACAATCAGTGCAAACCAAATAAAAACCCAAAATACAGGATCCCGTTGCCTAGTGAGTCTTATGTGGAAAAAATAATGGAAATCATCTTTTAAGGTTAGTAACCTTTTAATGTATATTCTCCATGTGTAAGACTCCAATGTACACGAGTCAGGCAGATAAGTAATTCAAGTAATTCCTCCTATTCAAGTTACTTCATGCACAAAATAATGTATGCAAAGCACAGCATTAGAGTTGGGTGTAGAAACAGAGATAACTTAGACCAATTTTACTACAAGACCCTTTTTTGTGAGCTAATTGTAAAGTACGATGTCAAGGTCTGTCAGGTTGAAGGCAAGAGGAAGGAGCACAGCTCCAGGAGTGAGTTCCAAAGGGGTGTCTTCTGCATCTTTAATTCAGCTGTCAAGTTGTAGCAGGTTTTCAAGTTCATCTGTCCACATCCTCTGAATGTTTATTCCCACAGTCAGAGTAACACAAAAAGCTTAACAGACCTTTCATGACTCTACAACTGGATTACAAGGCTATGAGTCTGAGTAAGTGCTGGCTATTTGTTTCACAATAGAGCGTAAAGGATCCTGTTAAAACTGGGGCAGACTAGGTTTGGGGCATACCCTCCACCCTGGAGAGATGTTAGAGAGTGCTTGCCAATGCATTAAAGGTTTATGTCTGTAAGGTGTCACTGGGGAGATAAATTTACATTTCTGGAGGGCTTCTGAGCTCTTCTTTGTGTGTTTGATGCTGGGACAGAAATGACACAATCGTTAGGGTTGGAAGGGCCCTCTGGAGATCATCACTAACCCCCTGCCAAGGCAGGGCCACCCAGAGCAGGTTACACAGGAACATGTCCATGGTGGGGTTTGAATGTCTCCAGAGAGGGAGACTCCACAGCCCCCCTGGGCAGCCTGTTCCAGTGCTCTGCCACCCTCAGCATAAAGAAGTACTTCCTCATGTTGAGGTGAAACTGGTTGTGCTTTAGTTTATGGCCATTGCTCCTGATCCTATCACTGGGCACCACTGAAAAGAGTCTGGCACCATCTACCTGGCACCTGCCTTTGAGATACTGATCTGCATTGATGAGACCCCCTTTCAGTCTGCTCTTGTCTAGACTAAACAGCTCCAGCTCCCACAGTCTCTCCTCGTAAGACAGATGCTCCAGGGAATGATGGTGCAGGTTATATCCAGAGTGAAGCTGTACTTGCCAGTGAAGTAAATATATCCATTTCCTATAAAACACACAGTTTTAACTGTGTTATTTTTCAAATTGATGATGAAGGCAAATAACATACATTTCATATAGTCAAAGAATACACATTTTTACACACTTAGCTCATTCTTACTAGAAGTTAACAGCATAATTGCTGTTTTTCTCTGTCATTATTGGGTGATGTGGCTTTTTGCTGAGCTTTGCTCTCATAGGTATAATTTCTCCCAGCAAGGATTTCTGTACTTTATAGGCAGTCTATAATGTTATGGAGCAAAACTGTTGTAGTTTGAGTTTGGCTAATCTCTGAGTGGCCAAAGTGTCCCTTTCACAATGGGAAATTACACTCTCAGCTTCTCTGTCAGTACAATTGCATGTTGCTTTAGGGGATTTCTCAGTGTTTTATAAAGCACCAAAGTTTCTCAGAATTATACCCAGGGCTAGGATGGGCTCTTCTCACATCGCTTATTGCTGCTGCAGATTAGTGTGCTCACCCATCAATATGGAAACAGCACAATTGGTGTATACTTGTTGCAGAAGGCAAAGTATGCCCTTTTGCTGCCTCCTCAGCTCTTGAGATGGGTTTGGAGAGAAGGTGGTGCTGCTACAACCTTCCTCAGGTTCCCTAAGTAATATTTTACAGGTAGGACCAAGTTTCCCAAAAGCAGTAGTTCAGTAAAGTGCAACCAGATAATGCCTTTAACCTGTAAAGCTCCTAAAGCCACCCACTTGTTTGGACCTTGTGAACCTCCAAAATAAGATCTACATGTACTGCTTGAATCTCTTCACTTGCAAGGTTACAAGGCTCATTCCCATTTTGTTGGCATGAGCAGTAGTGTAAAGCTAATTCCATTTTTCTCTTTCAAAAGGTTATCAAAAGTGTTTAAATTGGATTCCTGCCTCTAATGCAGTCTCTGAATTAGAGTATAAGGAGATACATAAACATTGCAAAGGGAGGTACAAGGTGGGTGTTAATTATGCGCAGTGACAAGCAAGGTTGGTGGGATGTGAAGGCATCAGTTACTCTGTGTTGCATGTTGGTGTCAATGTTGTATCTGTGGAACCAGCCACCTTTAATGCGTAGCTCCCATGTTGGTAGGAAGGTGCACTCATCTCCCATGTCTGACCACACATACCACATCCTGCTCTGTTCATAAGCTTATTTATTTAAATGAGTATTTTAACCATGTCCGTTGTGTGGTCACCTTGCAGTTGGCAAAATCAGCATTTACAGCCTGAAAGTACATGTTGAACCGTGTGGCGGTATGAGTCCTTCAGGTTAAAAATGGGGCTTTTTGGCTTTGACAAACAAAGAAGTGATGGATGTTGACAGTAGGAGCAGCATTCATGAACAGTGCATTTACTTGAGTATATAGTGCAGATTCTGATTGGTATTAGTGTCCTGGAAATTACTACAAACTCCATGGACCTCATAATTGCTCTTAATTTTCTTCTTCAGTTCTGTATATGACAGCTGACTTTATCTTTTTTTTTTTGTTATGAGAAAAATAATGAACAGTTCAGATTCTGACACACCAGCTAATGAATCTCAGTCAAAACTGAGGAAAATATGGTGTTCTGTTTGTGATGCTTTCATTCAAGTCAGCAGGAAGCTGTCATTTATAGGCTTTGTTTCTGGACATATTTCAAGGAAGAAAAATAAAGGAAAAAAAATATATATGGCTCTCACTCAACTGTATGACCAATCACATCATCACTGACATGAAACTTGCTTAATTGTAATATCCTTCTAAAAAGAAAATCAGTTTGGATGAGAAGTAGAAATAAGGGAGGAAAAAAATCACTTTTCTGCCTCTTGGATGTTTACATGAGTCCTCTTGTACCCTCCTTGTATATTATTAACAACCTCAGACATATTAATGGTTGAGTGTCTATTACACATCTATGACTTGCCCAAAGTAGCACAGCAAGTCAGCTGTAAACAAATCCAACCTCTGCCTTAACTCCAGCACTTCATGCTTCCTTACTCCATTATTTCTTCTTCATTTTACTCATGTAGGACTTTTTCCCTGTGACCTATTTGAGATCAAACTCATGAGGAGCACAGGTCCCTCAGCATCCATGTAGGTGAACTTGCTTCAAGGGTTTAGTCCAGGTTCTGGCATATCCTTGGCACCAAAGAAGCTCTCTGGCTCCTCTGGAGAAATCTTTTTCTTGCAGAGGAGTAATGGTGGCAATGCCAGCCCTAGTTAGAAATGCTTCATGGATTCCTGTTTCCTATCTTAGAGATTGTGAATCTTTTATATTCATCCATGCACCAGAGTTCTTCATTATTTTCTTTTTTAATGCATGAAACAGAGCTATTGTCACAGTCTGGGAGATACAGACCCATCAAAGATAACTGGAGTTTCACATCCAAATGGCATCTGCTGCCTTCTCTTCTAGCTTTTGTGTTTTGTGTATCCATATTGCGGCATTTTACCAGTTTTGGGGTGAAAGACTTTGGAAAGTCAATAGCAGTCTTTGCTATAGCTTCTAATGTTTTTCCTCTGTTGAACATGCAGGGGAAAAAGGGAGAACCAGGATTCCCAGGAATCAATGGTCTGATTGGCCCTCAGGTAAGTGATGATTTCTTCATTTTGATATAATATGTGGAAAAACGTATTTTGTGGCAAGGTGACTTGGGAACCACAATGCAACATGCCATGACATCTTTCTGTTCTCATCTGCACTGTCTCTGAAGTTGGTATTTCTCCTTTAAGAGCCAAACTAACATCCTGTTGTGATTGAGAGAAATCTGCTTGTCCGTCAGCAATTACTTTTACCTTCTGCAGTTTTCCAGCGTCTTTGAACAGGGACATAAGGACGTGTTTTGTGTGTGATTACTCCATTGCTTGTGCATAAAGCAGGATCATTCTGGAGGGAAAACAATGATTTGTGTTTTGTAATATTTAGGGCAATGTCTCAGCTAAGTGTTGGCTGTGTGAATTGGCAATTGCGGTGATACCTCCTGTGCTGCAGTCTTGAGGGAAGAAGCAGTTTAAAAGGTATTTGCTATTCAGAAAGCACACTTATTTGAGCGCAAGACTGGTTTTGTTACTCACATTGGTACTTGTTATAGAGGGATAGATATTGGCTTATTGAGGAAGGTAGAGACAGGGGCTTAAAGCTAAATGTTTATTCTACCCTTGAGGAAGGATGTCTGAAGTTAATGAGCCCATAGCTGCTATTTTTTTAAAGCCTTTGGCAAGTTAGTGCTCCAAATTGCACCATCTGTAACATCATAAGGGCAAAATAGTGCTGTGTATGTTAAGGATTTGGCTCCACCTTGGATGAACATATTCTGCCCTGTATTATAAGAACACTGACACTTGCCTCTGGCTTGTTTTCTTGCTAATTTTGTAGCTGACCTGAAGCACTTTGTAGGGTCATCACCTGCAATACGAAAAGTATCTGCAGGGATGATCCTCGAGCAGGAAAGGTGCAACATCATTTTAAGATGACCATTCAGGAAAAATCTGAGCACTTCATTCATTCTTTCAATAATTAAATTCACAAACTGGGTTTTGGCTCTGGGATTTTGTTTCAACAATCAGTTAAGTTTGGGGCAGGAATGAGAAGCCCCCGTTTCTACAGGTGTTGGTGATGTGTGGCATCAGACAGCACACTGCTAGGCAGCAGATGCTGTGTTGTCATGTATTTCCTCTGGCAAGCTTTGTCCTTGTAACAGGAAACATGATCTAGAAATGGTTCTGTGGCAGATGTTTCCTAATGAGCTGTTCACATGTCTGAGGAGGATGTCAGAGAGACAATCCAAAGGCTTGAGACCCTGTGCGTGGTTTTAAAGTCTTTTTCCTTTGGTACAGTCTCTGCTTGACAAGTATTTCATCAGCAGCCTTCAAGTGGAATGAAGACAGTATTTCCAATGGCTTAAAAATATCAGCAGCCTTCCAGTACCTTAAGGGGCCTACAAGGATGCCAGAGAGGGACTCTTCATCAGGGACTGTAGTGATAGGACAAGGAGTAATAGGTTTAAACTTAACTTAAACAGGGGAAGTTCAGGTTAGATATAACCTTTACTGTAAGGGTGGTGAGGCACTGGAACAGGCTGCCCAAAGAAGTGTGGATGCTCCATCTCCTGGCAATGTTCAAGGGCAGGTTGGACAGAGGCTTGGATTGTATAGTCTAGAGTGAGGCATACCTGGCTATGGCAGGGGGTTGGAACTGGATGATCTTAAGGTCCTTTCCAACCCAGACCATTCTATGAATCTATGATTATTTTATTTCCCATGGTCCATTCCCTTCCCCCCTCTTCCCCCCCAACCCCCCTCCCCCCAAAGTCTTCTGAACCACTGGGAAAAGATTTCTCTTGGTTTGGGGGGGAGATTTTTCTCTCTGCATTATTTCATTATTTTGAAGATCTCTGACACTGTCTGTACAAACAGCATCACTTCTGCTCAGCTCAAGTTCCCTGCAACTTAAAATAATATATATGCACGTGTTAGTGATTTTATAAATGTATGAGAAAACTGCTGACACAGCATTAAGTAATTTTCCTTTCTACACCGGCTAAATAAAGTTAGCAACTTTTATGTTAATTAAAACTGCATATAATGCAGTGCCATTGGGGGATACTTAAATTGGCTGCTCCTCCAAGCTAACTGTAGGAATGGGAAAATATTGTTCTTATTCCTGCAGCAGCTCTCAGTTCTGGACATATTACTGCAGATCTCCATACTTCTGCGTGGAGAAAGTGCTTACAATCGGTTTGTAACAAAACTACTTTTCAGCTTAACAGCACTTTTTGTGACATTAGATTTTTTTTGACACTTCATTAGCACTTTTTTTTTCTTAATCAGGGGGGTTGGAACTGGATGATCTTAAGGTCCTTTCCAACCCTAACTATTCTATAATTCTATGTCCCAGAAATACTCAAGGAGACAAGTGGTTTTCTTATGTTGTAGTTACATGGATATTCATTCAAGTCATGCATGTTCTTGTACTATCGCCATGGTTTTGAGGACCAACCGGTTTGAGTTGGTCATACATAAACTAGATTAGGACGCTGAAAAATAACCTCCCTTTCCTTTCCTATTTTAAATTTAAGCATACTTTTGTTTTCTGACCTGATTCCCCACACTGATAGTTGGATAGGCAAAAAGGAGTGGATATAGCGGCTGCAGAAGTCACATTGCTGCTGAAAAAGCATAGAAAAGACCATCTGAAGTTATTGCTAGGCTTTATCAAGAAAAATAGTTGCTGTCATGCTTGGTGCAACTGAGAAGCCGCAGAAGGATCAGCCCGGTGAGCAAGAGAACCCTTCTAAGGGCTACACCGGAGCAGAGTCAGCAGATCCATTGATGAACCATGGTTAAAATGACCTCAGTCCAACTCTAAAGGGTTATTGACTGGGTTTGGTCACATTTGAGAGTTAATGTAAGTGTTAAATCACAAAGTAGCAGGTAGAAGGTAACTTCTCAGTTCCCCCAGCAAGCCTGGGAATGCTTCGTGTCAATAGGGTAGCCGTAGTTTTGCCTCTCTCCTTGCACAAACTAACTCAAACGAAATTTTAATTCAAGAAGACTTTAAAATGTTTTATTTCCCTTTGAAATTAGGTGGTGAGCCAGTCCATATACTTATTTTCTCCATGTTGTGTAGTCAGCACCCCCAAAACCAAGCACTTTTATTTTCCTGTGACCTTTAGAAATGGTGCATCTTGCAACATCATTAAGCCATGGAGTAGACACTCCGGGTCTTATTTCCCCTCTGGATATGAATGATTCTCCTGCAGCAAGGACACAGACGTCTGAACTCATAATGTGTTTATGTTGTTATTATTTATTTGTACTATTTCAGTTTCTAGGAGCCTTAATCATGGGCCAAACTTCTAGTGCAGGCTTTTCAAATGCAGACTGAAAAATGAGCATTTCTGTTAGCTCTTTCAGTTTTAATGGATGGGTACCAAGCACAGAAAACAATGAGGCTGTGCTTTTCTTCATGGTCGCCTAAGATCTCAGTATAGTTTGTCTGTCCCATCATCTCTTGATAGGAAACATTGAGAGAAAGGCTAAAGGCAGTTGATGACATACCTTTGAAAGTGCTTTTCTAGGCATGAGGGGAAAGAGATCTGCAGTTAGGCAGTGTATGCTGAGTGAGCCATGATGGCTGTGTTCACAGGCTCAGCAGTGGGGAGCTGATGCCCCAGTGCTAAGCGAGGGCTCAGGCACTCTGAGCTGTATCACTGAATGACCAGGGCTGGGATTCAGCTCCAAAAACAAGCGCCTGTGGGGTTAAGGATGGGGATGGGATGCAGGTGTCTGAGCTCCTGTTGAAGATCCAGTTAATATCATCAGTGGAGCATGAAGCTCTTCTAAAGCAGGTTCCTACAAGTGGTCTAATGAGCCACACTCTAGATTCTCCGTGCTGAGCAGGTACATGCTGTGAGATAGGTACCTGTGAGACAGCAAAACAAGTCAAAACTCTGAGATTTAAACAAAAATGCCATAGCTTACACTTTCAGTATCCGTGGGCTGTTACTGATGTCTGCCTTATGCTAGGTAACCTGGTTGTATAACTAAGACCTGTGAGGAAGACCAGTATAAGCTGTACCTTTTATAGTCATGGCTGGCAGTGATTTAATTAGTATAGACTTGTCCGTAGGGTGAGAGCTCAAGCCCAGCTTTTCTTATATAATTCAGGAAATAAATGATATCCTCTGAAATGCATCCTGTCCTTAACATCCTTTTTGCGATGCCAAGTTAATACTGCAAAATGTGAGACAAGGATACAGGCACCACCTGCAAAGCTTAGATTGAATTCAGACTATGCTGGTGTTGCTTGAAATTCGAAGATATTGCTCAGAGCTATTTTTAATAAGATCTATGCCTTTAACAAAAATAAAGCCTTCACCTGTGCAGATCATTAATAGCACTGGAACAGAAGACCATAAGGGAGGGGGGGTTGTTGTTTTTCTCATATGCTGCACTGACTCAGTAAACCAACTGAAAGTGAACACACAAGGGAAAGAAATCTTCCTCTGTAGACAAAAGAGATCGTGTCCATATCTTACACTAGGTGATGAGGTTTAAACAAGCGTTGCCTTTCACTGGGAGCAAAAAATCCTCCTGGAAAGATTGCTATGTACAAATCTGACTTTATTCAGTACTTTCACAGATCTGGAAAGACAGTTCAGAGAATTTTTGTTGAAAAATGTTTTTTACAATAATGTTGTTGCTCCGATTATGATGCCACCAGGTGAAATAACTGGAGACCTCCTCCGCTCATGAATTATGGCACTATCACTGAAGGTTACTATAGAACATGCTTCACAGGTAAATGCTTGGATCTCTTGGCTTTTTAGGCTTTTGATTTTCAGTGTCATCAGCAACAGCCTTCCCCTCTATCCTCGTATCTTTGTCTTGGTTTGTAAGGTACGGTTTAAGCAAAGAGAACAAGACAATGCTCTAAAGCAGCATTACTGACTATAATTCACAGTAGTTATGCTGATGGATACTGTAGTGTCTGGGGTGAGAAATGAAGGGCCGATTTGAGGAGCTGATCCCAGAATCCACTCACACACAGTGCAGTAGAAATGGATTGCTGGAATAGTAAGGGACGTAGGGAGACTTGTGGATTGCTCCCCAAAGCTGGTGGCAACAGCCTTGTTTTTGATGAGAAAAAAGTGGAAATAAAGGGGAGACAGCTCAAAGCCAATAGGAAGGGTCTGTGAGGACATTCTGAGAGGTGAAATTGCAAGGAGTAACTGGTTTTGAAGTGGAGACAAGCACATACATTGGAGGAGAGATGGTTGTCAGGGCCATGGTTATGCATTTTGCTATCACTGGCAGCAGATGACATGCTCCTGTATGTCCCGGAGGCTCTTGTTCATAAAGCTGGCACACTGCCTAAGAAGCCCAGACCACAGCCTGCTTTTACATAGTTTAAGGGCTTATCTAAGCCTTTCTCATAGTACAAGAGTATCCTGTCATTGGCATGGAATAATAATACAGAAAATATGTCTGTGTGATCTTCGCCTGCAGAGACGTGTATCTGGAAAAAACATCAGACTTCAGTTTCCATCACAGGATAGCATTTGTTCACTTCTCTCTAAAACATAGCCAGCCCTTCTTCCATTGAAAAGAGATTTAGGCCAAGCAACCTACTGATGTAGTAACAGAAAAAGGGTTTTGTTCCTTTTCAGAGCTTCCTTAGGGAGTGCAGAACCTAAATCTTAATAGCTCTGCCTTTCCCAGCCTGTCTTTCAGCAAGATACAACACTGGAAGAGGAGAGCAAACTTAAGCAGATCCTGAAGGACAAACACAGCTGTTCCTCAGATACGGAGTGTCCAGTTTCTTTTCTGAGAACTGTCCCTCCATTATGTTGTCTAAGGAATGGAGCTGGATGAAACACACGCCTGAGAAAAATCCAGACACATCCCCTCAATGTTCTTAAAGATCATAGAATCATTGAATAGTTTGCATTGGAAGAGACCTTTAAACTCATTTAGTCCAACCCCCTGCAATGAGCAGGGGCATCTTCAACTAGATCAGGTCGCCCAGAACCACATCCAGCCAGAACTTGTATGTTTCCAGGGATGGCTCATCCACCACCTCTCTGGGAAAGATGTCCTAACCATGACACACACACCTCTAAACACTATTTGAATTAAAATAATTGTTTAAAATCTTTTGTTTTCAATGCAACAGTTTGAAAATACTTTGATTTAAACATTTTGGTAAAAGATCCATGTTTTCCATTTGTTTTCCAAAATGTTTCTATAGCCCTGCTTTATTCCAAAGCTTTCATGTATCAGTTTTTGCTTTGGCATGTAGGAACCATTCTACGATTCTATGAACACCACATCAGTTTCTTTACCAGCCAAATCAGAGTTTTAAAGGGACAACATTGGGACTATATTTGGGACAGGGATTTGTTTAATTCATCAAATGATCTCTGAAAAAGGTGACTGTTTACATCAGATACTTCAATTTGGATTCAATCTACAAAAGAAAGCAAAGAAAACAGATGGCATGAGATTTTGGGGTTAGGCATCAGAAGCTGTCCTGCTCCTGCTGTTCTGTGTTTGGTTGGGGTTTGGGTTATTTTAGTAACAAATAAGTACTGTCAGTTTAGTCCTTTGTAAATATTTAGCAAGAATAGTCCTTGCTCCGAAGTATCCTTGGAAGTCAAGAGAAGGGCTACAATAACAGAAATGTATGTATGAGTGTGAGAAACTGATCTCATAACAAGTAAAACTGATTTGCTCTGGCCAGTAGTAAAACGAGGTCTCTATAATGGACATTATGATGTATTTCCGCAGCTTTCATGTGATTTTGCTATCTGACTGCTCTGTGTCTGTGCATCTCCCAGGGATGCTGATGGCCATTACATAAAACTGTTCAATGTCCATCTCAGAGAAGCTTTTATCAGAACTTTCCTTTAGTGACTGTAACATTTGTTGATGCAAGATATGGAGGAGCTACCTGAATAAACCAGTCTTGGGCACGATGTCCTGGGTGATTGCTTCATGGAGAGCAATAAAACAGAATAATTTCTGGCAGTTCAGGGTAAGGATCAGTGTGCTTCCATGTCAAGATTTACGGTTGCATAAGGTTATTGTGGTCCAGAATGTAGAAAACTGAAAAGAAGAATTAGAAATTTGATAGTGAGACTATCAAGAGTTACTAGGAGAAACAGTTGGGATGATGAGGATGTAGCACCTCACATTTTAGGGACTATGCTGGTTGCTGAAAAACTTTGCTTTTAGGTCAGATTGACCCTTGTCTTTACTGTGTGGGGGAACTTGTGTTATACCTGGGGATGCTTGAGCTGAGGCAGCATCCTGAGGCTGGGTCCTGGTTGGGTTTTTTCACCTCTTGGTAGAAGCTTTCTGCAGGGTCTCTCAGCAGTACCATGTAGAGAGCCAAGCAGAACTTCCATGTCCCTGGTGTCTGAGGTCACCCAGTTGTGTCTACAGTGTGGTGTTTTCTCTTGTGCTGGGCAAATTTGGACTGTTGGTGCTTTTCTTTGAATGGCAAAACCTTCTTGAGGTGATGGCTGGTCTTGACCAGATGTCTGCTGATGGGACTAGAGAGCTCTTTAACTATGGGAGCCTCCTGCAATAGCAGCTGGACTCATATCCCCAGAAGTTATTTCAGGGCTTCACAAGAGTGCATCAGTGTATCCCAAGGGGATGTTTTATTTGTGCTCACATTTGAGGCACTCTACAAATGCTGAAGTTGGTGGATAAATCCATGTCTGTTCTAAGCCTCAATGAAAACTGTTCTTGGGAGGCAAGTGCCTCTGCAGGTCCTTTTTTGGTCGCTTTGCCCCATCTACTGGTGAGAAGCTGTCTTCTTTTCTGGCTGAATTTTACGAGTGTATTCTAAAAAGAGCGCTTATCTGCTACCTTCTCTGTCAAATCATGCCACAAATAACTTCTTGTCATCGCTTTTTTGCACTGTTTTCTTCTTTTGAGTTAATTTTTTCCTAAAATCTGAAATGCTAATATTGAGCCATGACTCATAATACCTTAATCGCAAAAGCTGTGCTTTGTGATACTGAATGATGAAATTCCAACTGGCCATTTTCTATCTTGTATCAGTTGCTCAGCTTCAATTCTTTACATAGGGTTGGGAGGAGAGTAGGGGGATGTGGCTTGTGTTTTCAGTACAAGCACACCAGAACTGTCCCTATGCTGAGAACTGAAAACAAATGAAGTCATCATGTTAGAAAGACAGAAGAGAGAGCCAGGGTGTCCTGGTTTTGAGCAGCAGCAGTCATTTTTCTCCTTCTTAGGAGCTAGTACAGTGCTGTGTTTTGATCTTTTGGCCTTGGAGCAGTGGTGATAACGCCGATGTTTTCAGTTGCTGCTCGAATGTTTGGTCTGGCCAAGGACTTTCTGAGCCTCATGCTCTGCCAGGGAGGAGGGGAGGCTGGGAGGGAGCAGAGACAGGACACCTGACCCAAACTAGCCAAAGAGGTATTCCATACCACAGCACGTCATGCCCAGGATGTAACTTAGAAGGACCCGGAAGGGGTAGAGGGACTGCAAGGTTGGAGGAGGTATCGGTCAGTGCTCGGCTGGGGGGAGTGGGGCGAGTTATTGGTCGGCTGGTGTTAAGGTGTTGTATTCTTTCCTCTTGTTATTTCCTTTAGCATTATTATCATTGGTGGTAGCAGTAGTGGTTTGTGTTATACCTTAGTTACTAAGCTGTTCTTATCTCAACCCGTGGGAGTTGTATTCTTTTCGATTCTCCTCTCCGTCCCTCCAGGAGCAGGGGGAGGGCAAGAAGGGGGGGAGTGAGTGGACGAGGTTTGTGGTTGGGTTTAAACCACGACAGTTCTTTTTGGCGCCCAACGTGGGGCACGAAGGGTTGAGATAACGACGGAGATGACCAGATTAATAGTCACTCATCACAATGCTGATTTATTGGCTCTCAAAGCTGTTCCTCTGGGTCTCACAGGTTCAGAACTCTGTACATTACATAGAGCCGGTATTTGCTGTGGTAATGTTTTTCAAGTGTGGGGCGTGGGCTAAGATTTTTATCTCATTGTATTTTTTTATAATGACTTGCAATACAATAGAATCATTGATCATGAAACTGATCGGTCTTATGCTCCCAGTGTGGTCACCACCTTTATACTTTGGGAGGTATATAATACAGGTGCTTAGCAATTTCACATCTTTTTCCTCCTTCTCGGGTGGTCAACCTGCGAAGGAAACACTCTTTTACCCTCTTAGTCCCCCTCTTAGACCAGCTACAGCATCATTTGAGAGTTTTGAAGTTCTTGAATGGCCTTTTAATATTGTTGAGACCTGTTTCCTGATTGTGATGGGGATTTCCATGTTGGCCCGCATACGGAGTGTGTTTTGCCCACAACCATCTCGTCTGATTTCAAGAGTTAAGCAGAGTCAGGTTTGGGCCTTGTCTGGGGTTAAACGACGATATAGGAGGACCAAGAGATTTTCCCCGGGGCTGGACAGCCATGAGTGGCAGGGTGTGTGGGACAGTATGAGCCAGTATCTAGTCCACTGGACCCCTCCAGTGCTTTGGAAGCGTCGGAGATGGAAGGCAGCTCTATGGAGTCCCCAGCAACAAGCTGCAGAAACTGCTGAAGGGGACAGTGAATTATTCGAGCCTGGTGGGCCCATGGCACTTCAGGCCATCAGGGCAGAGATGCGACACAGAGATGGACTCATGATCGAGGGGTGGACTTAGCAATGGACACTATTGCCCAGGTTATTCATGAGTGTGTACACTGCACACAGCCACTCCTGCTCTGAGAGACTGTAACAAGAGATGGAGCCTGACATCATGGACCGAATGGACTCAGCAGCTTTATAGGTCCATGCACTAAGAAATGATGTTTTTCTCTGTGTATATGTAGATGTATATATATATGTAAGAGTGATGGCATATTGAAGATGTGGGACCTGAGCATGACGTGAATGGTATGGAATAAGGGGTGGATAATGTCCTGGTTTTGAGCAGCAGCAGTCATTTTTCTCCTTCTTAGGAGCTAGTACAGTGCTGTGTTTTGATCTTTTGGCCTTGGAGCAGTGGTGATAACGCCGATGTTTTCAGTTGCTGCTCGAATGTTTGGTCTGGCCAAGGACTTTCTGAGCCTCATGCTCTGCCAGGGAGGAGGGGAGGCTGGGAGGGAGCAGAGACAGGACACCTGACCCAAACTAGCCAAAGAGGTATTCCATACCGCAGCACGTCATGCCCAGGATGTAACTTAGAAGGACCCGGAAGGGGTAGAGGGACTGCAAGGTTGGAGGAGGTATCGGTCAGTGCTCGGCTGGGGGGAGTGGGGCGAGTTATTGGTCGGCTGGTGTTAAGGTGTTGTATTCTTTCCTCTTGTTATTTCCTTTAGCATTATTATCATTGGTGGTAGCAGTAGTGGTTTGTGTTATACCTTAGTTACTGGGCTGTTCTTATCTCAACCCGTGGGAGTTGTATTCTTTTCGATTCTCCTCTCCGTCCCTCCAGGAGCAGGGGGAGGGCAAGAAGGGGGGGAGTGAGTGGACGAGGTTTGTGGTTGGGTTTAAACCACGACACAGGGTAAAACTCCAACTCAGTCATATATATCCACTTACCACATCCATTCTCATATTGTTTGCTTAGGTCCTGATCCAAAAACCACATGAACACATGCTCCATTCTGAGCACAGGAGAATTCGTATCTTGTCTACAGTGGAAACTGGAAGTAACAAACACCTCTGCATCTCAGGCAACCTGTTAAGATTTGTTTAGTATGGAAACAAATTTTTCATCTGGGAAGCCAAATTTAACAATTTGCTCAATACACAAAAATAAACTCCTCTGAAAATCAAATGGCTATTGAGAGAATGGTTTCCCTGAGAAAAACAGCTGTTGCAGGGAAATGAATAATAAATACCTTCAAGATATTTCCAACTTGAATGTGCACATTGAAGTACGAGTTTGTGAGGGCATTTTACTATCAACAAAGTTAATGTAGAGCACTAAAATGGTGGTGCATTTGCTTTGAAGCACTTGATTCAGTGCACTGTTTCTCCAGACTCATGGATTCATATTGCTCCCTGCCCCAGTACAAACCTGTTCCATCCATTAGTTACTTCAGAGATCTTTAGCAGAGGCAAATTGCTGACTTTGAAACTACATTAATCAAGATTAAATTAGGTTGGATGTTACAGGAGATCCCACTGGACAAGCTTTGTGTTCTACATTACCATTGATGGCCTTGAACTCCTCCATCTCTTGTACTGGAGTTAAGGATGGAGCTCACAACAGTGGTACTTAGTGGCTTAAGACAGAGATACTTGTTCTGCTCATGAGCATGATTCCCTTGGAGAGCTCAATTTGGTATCTTACACTCTTATTTGTTAGAAGTCAATGAAATAAAGCTCAGTGCTTTTGCCCACTTTGAACAGGGCTCTGGCTGCACAGAAAAGGACCTGAGGCTTTCAGCCACTATCACAGAGATAAAATGGTTTTGCTTCATCTCTTACAGGGACCTCCAGGGCCCCCAGGCATTGCTGGACCTCCTGGACCACCTGGAGCACCAGTAAGAAAACAAGTGTGGATTTTGATTTAAACAGAATAAAGAACAGGTAGAACTTTAGGTCATGGTTTCCAATGGGAACTGAGTCAGGACCTCTGGTAATGTGTCTTTTATATTTTTCTCACTAAGAAGCTGCAGCTGGTCCTAGAGGACAGCTTCTCTGTGCCAAGCATTGGAACCATGTTGGTGTTCCCTGGTCAGTGTCTACAGGACCCCCCACAACAGAGATCTGGCTACTGTGGAAGGGAAAATTGCATTTAAATTGAAATCTAGGTTGCTGTAAAGGACAGAAATCAGGATTTTTATTTTTTTTTTCCTCCCAATTCCTTTTCCAGGGGCTTCCAGGAGAGATTGGGGTTTCCGGTAAAACTGGACCACCAGGACCACCTGTAAGTGTTAAGGAACCGCTTCCCTTGCCCCCATTGCTCTCCTTGGCTTCAGATACTCCAGTTCTCAAGTCTTTATTTCATTTCCTGCAGCTTGTCTGCAGGCAAGGTTTTAATGTGGGCTTGAACACTGTCACCTTTAATGCAGGCATTGGCCTCTGCTGCCTTTTGTGAATAAGGATATTACCAGATGCAGGTCCGTTACTCCTACACACTGAAGACCATTGTGTTTACTTTATAAGATACCTTTCAAAAGTCATTTTTCATTTGGCAAGATGTTGCTTTTCTGAACCTGGAGTTCTCTGAATAAGGCCAAAGAACTCACAGAATCTCTGATTTGGCATAGAAATGTCTGTTGGCTGTTAAGTCAACAAAAGTGAATTATTCAATAGTTGGTATTAAGAAGTGCCGTAGCAGCCTCTGTGGTGTTTGGGATTGACTGACACTTGGAAAGGGGACATAAGTTTTTCTCACCATTTTAAATGCATTGCAGGAAGTAATTGTAATTCTTGCTGAACGATTCTGTCGCTGTGTTGTATAATTCAATTGAAGGAGTTCATGTATTGTATAAGAAATTACCACTATTTAAAAGGAGAAATATACTTTAAAAATTGTTATAGCTACGGATAAGAGACTTATAGAGAATTATAAGTAAAATTGTAATTGTAAAAGTTATTTAAGACTCCATAGTGTGCAAAAAAGCTCTATAGTGTTGTTTTTCTGTAACAACACTGACATCCAGTGGTCATTCATCAAAACTGGGATACTGGCAAACAGGCCAAGTAGATATTGAGCATTGTGAGAACTTGTGTTTTGAGGCAGAGGGGAAAAGTCAAAGCAAACTGCATGAGATGGTTCTTAAACTTAGGTGCATGGCAAGAGGGATGGATTGAATATGCTTATGCTGATCTTGTTGTTACTGATGTAAAGAGCAGGCACTTACAGCTTATGGTTTTCTCTTATTTAGGGGTTGCCTGGCAAAGATGGATTCAGTGGGCTTCCTGGGCTTCCAGGTCAAAAGGCAAGTGACACCATCTACACTGGTATTAAGCTACTTACTTGGACAGATTATTTGAGTGAGCTAGTAAATGGGAAAGGGGGGAAATCTGAAGAGCCAAGCACCCCCTCATTAATCCCATCCCTGAGTCACTGGTGAAGCTCCTGGTGTGAATGTGTGCTGAGTCATCATGAAGACAGAGATGGTTGTAAATACAGCAAGGATGAGAGATCCTCTTCCAGTCTTCAGCAGCTACATCCTATTTGGCAAATACAGGCTGAACGTTTCAAAGAGATGCTTCTACTGTCATTCAGGAAAGCCAGTGACACTGGCAAGGCAAGGAACGTGTCCAAGGTACAAAGAAGAGCAGAGAGGTGTGTCAGGCTCCAAAAATGTTCCTTTATTCCCTCTGTGAAGGGCTGGAAAGAGGAATTGTCATTCATCTATGGCTTCTGTAGTTCTGTATGGCAGAAAGACAGTTCTTCATTATTTCCTACTACTTATCCTTTATTCAAAAGCTTATGCAAATGACAGATTGGGAATGACTGCTGTCTCTGCAGTGGGAGAAGGGAGATAAGAGATTCTGAGGTAGGAGATACTCTGGTTGTCTTACCATCACTACATAATAAGTGTCCAAGAAATATGACATATTTTGACTAAGAAGGCCAAGCTAGGATTTGGGGATGATGATGCTATATTGGAATAAGGACAGCAGCTCTTAACCATCTACTACCTTGGACTGTATTGGCAGCGGTCTTCATGCCCCTGGTACTTGAGCACTATGACCCCCGTTTGTTTCAGTAACACACTACATTTATACACTCTTCTCTCAATTGAGTGCACTGAATGCTTGAGCCAGAGTCCCCAGCTCTCATTTATTGATGAATGAAGGTGAGGAATTAATAAATTTCTGAGGCTAAATAAACTTTGGATTTAATTCCAGCCCCGTGTTGTGCACTCATCAGCTATGCAGTGCATTTCAGCCTCTGCTCTCCATCCTGACATCACCAGCACTGAAAGATCTATTTCATTTATCTAAAAGGCCCAGTGGCCATGGTTGCAATCTCACAGTTAGTTATTTTTCTTCACAGAAATAATGTAGACTTTCTAACGACATGTAGTTTGAAGAAACTGAATATGGGTTTTGTTTTTGAGGTCATTCACTATGGGCATCTCTAGTGTAACTGTGGTTGACTTTGTGCTATTCCAGAAATATTCTGGTAGGGTGATTGGTGCTTGAGATGTGTTTACAAACACTAGAATGGAAAATTTCAGGAACCGTATTCTCACATGGCTTCATTTACATCCTCAGGCTAATACTGAAGATCTGAGTCAAAATATTCCTTGCTGTTGCCTGCAAACATGCTGTGCTACCAAAGGAGTTTGTATATTAACTTCTTGTGTTCCCTGCAGGGAGAACAAGGGGAAAAGGGTGAGGAAGGCTTTCCTGGAAAACCTGGCCCTAAGGTGAGGAATTGTATTTCAAATTGGCTGTAGCCATTGAGTCAATCAAGGTATGATTTCGGAAGGTCTTATACTGAAGTAAGGACAGTAAGATTCGTCTAAAATTGAAGGCTTAAGTGGATGAGCATAGCTCATTGCCTTTCAGAATTCATGGTATTCTAAAATACCAACCCCCATTTGGTGCTCCTCTGTCAAATCTACATGTATAGGGAGATCTGACCTGGCCTTTGTGTTGGCTTCGTGCAGTCTAGGTTCTCAAGCCATTCAGAATGCAATTTCAGTGCCTTATGGAAAGTAGGTAGAGCAAAATAGGCCAGGACAATAGAGGGCACATTTACTAATGAGAAAGTGTTCTTGCAAAAGAGTCCCTGCAATGTTAATGTTTTGATTTTGTTTTTCTAGGGTGAGCCAGGGAGCCATGGCCGACCTGGAGAGCAGGTGAGCAGGAAAAATGATCTTAGCAGCAGGATATCAAGTGACCACATGCAGTGACAAAGACGTTGGCCAATAACAAGATCTGTGCATGTCATTTGCATTTGATGGCTCAGGCCCACTGCCACAAAGGGTCAGACCCTCAGCCAAAGCACTACCACTTGGTCTGCATCATCTCCCCACACAGGGCAGTTCTGACTTCTAATACCACCTTCCAAAACACTTGTTTCTCTCTCCAGTGTAGTTCTCTCCACACATTTCGTAACTATTCTCTTTACTGTCACCTCAGTCATAAATTAAAGTATTGAATAATGCAGCCCCTTAGAGGACTTCACTTACTATATCCTCTGACTTCGACAGGAACCAACTAATAACAGGTGTGTGAGTGTAGTTTCTTCTATCAGTTGTAAGTCACCCTCCAGAGACCCTTCTTCTATGCTGCATTTTGTAGTTTGCTAATGAGAACGTCATGTTAGCCTGTGTCAGACATGTTACTGAAGTAAAGATACATCACACAAATGCTTCTTTCTTCTCTGCTTCATTCTTGTATCGAGGGAGAGAACTGGATGGGTTTGATATGATTGTTTTTTAACAAATTCACATTGGCTGTTTCGCATTATATTTCTGTCCTTGAGCTCATACAAGCTCATTGAAGTTTGGCTTCAGTATCTTTCCAGAGGCCAAAGTTACACCAGGATCCTGCAGTGGCTCTCATAAAACGCCATTTTCTCCACCACGAAATGTCACTCTCGTTAGCCTTCTCCAAACATCACCCTGATGTTCCCCCATCTTCTTGTTCCTCATCTGGTTTCTTCTGCAGACTCACTGTACCTATATCACAATAGTGTTTTGAATCTTCACATACTTCAGAGCTAATCTCTTTAGAACGGGAATGATCTTTTCTTAGTTCAGTGTTTGTACAGCACTTAGCGCATTTGGATCATGTCCATGTCTGACATTCTTCGTGGTATTGCAGTACAACTGCAGATAGCAGAATAGTTATAAATAGGAAACCACATGGTTATTTTTACATGACAAATTGGGCCAACTGGGAGCTGAGTTTGAGAATACTTGATATATTTAGAACAAACCACATGATACAGAGATCATAATTACTTCAATAGCAAGTATTATAAAGCGGAAAGTCAAAGGTAAAGCTCAAACAGGAAGAAAACCAAATGTGCAATAATGCATCCAGAAAACTCTAGATCTCTTTGTCAGGCAACATCTGTACCATTCAGATTAATACAGTGCAGGTTTTGCATTTCCAGGCCAGATAATTAAAAATGAAAATAAAAGATCTAATATTTTTGCTGGTTTTATTTGCTTGTTTGTTCCTGCTACCAGAGCAGCATGAAGAAAACATGTCCTAAGTTTCATGGAATTGGGTAACAGTGTAACAGCAAAAAAAGTGAA
Organism: Lathamus discolor; assembly: GCF_037157495.1. Lineage (NCBI taxonomy): Eukaryota > Metazoa > Chordata > Aves > Psittaciformes > Psittacidae > Lathamus > Lathamus discolor. Next base: position 155,134,827 of record NC_088885.1, on the reverse strand, counting down.
GTCCTAGCTGATGTTTCAAGTAATGATTTTCCATGAATAAGAAATTATTTGATAATCAAACTAATCCTTTTTTCTCTCAGCAAACTGTATCTATACTCAATCCCATTAAAAAGGTGGGGCAGGTTCTGGCCTTACAGCATAGATTGTGTGTATCAAGGTGCAACTGGGTATGAAGAATAAAACACCTGCAGTCATTATGAGTTGTGAAGATTTCACAGTTTAATATTAGACAAAGAGATAGATAGACAGCTAAAGGTTTCATCCTCTGCAGCCTAGAGGCATTGTGGCTAGATTAGCCTATCCTGAGGACTAGACTTGATGCATTTTAGCTGACACAAGTGAGAAAAGAGCTTGGTCCACCATCCTCCCTTTTCATTCTTAGTTATATTTTTTAACAGAAGCCATGATTGATGCCTCTTCCTGGATTTCACACACTTGTGTCTTTCTTTCAGGGTGAAGCAGGTTTTCCTGGTCCTCAGGGTTTACCTGGACTGAGAGGAGAAAAAGGAGACCAGGTAAGTGAAGCTGAGACACAGACTGATTATTTCTTTTGGCCATTAAGCATAAGAAGGACTTAACTCCAGTGTTCCTAGATGATGTTCTCTCTTGTAATTGCTGTGGTGAGCAGTTGATTGGTGTCCAGCAAAGCCAACAAGTACCCCTTCAAAAAAGGTACTTTACTGCCTAATGACTGTTCCTAAATGCAGCAAAGGTGCTAATGAAGAGTGTCTATCCTAAACGCAGAAGTTTATGACCATGCTGCTTGTGAGGCAGTAGAAGGTTCGTTAGGCCTCACCGTCAGATATATCTGCTTGTTTTAAAAACATTAAAATAAGATTGATAACAACAAAATCACAAATCCCACTTGTCACTGAGCTCTGGAGAAGGCTTCAGATGGCTGGATCATTTTCTGATAGCCTAACTTCCACTTATGTCCTAGTGTTTACTGCATCCCCTTGGCTAGCTCCAGATTTCCAGAGGCATCTACATGCTAGGAAATAGTTGAATCAGGGGCCTGACAGTAAATTTAGCCATATAAATGAGGTCTGATCAAGTACTCCTATACTTACTTACGTAGAAGTATACAAATACTACATAATTGGATGTGATCCAGAAGGATCTAAAATCAACTGGGGTCTTACAGATCAGTTTACCGTATTGTAAACCATAAGCTATATAATATATTCTTTGTATATGTAAAATGGTAGTAATGTAGGTCAGATTTCTCCTATTTGAATGCAAGATAAATACATTTTGTATATGCACTTTGAGAATCATAGAATCATAGAATAGTTAGAGTTGGAAAGGACCTTAAGATCATCTAGTTCCAACCCCCCCGCCATGGGCAGGGACGCCTCACACTAAACCATGTCACCCAAGGCTCTGTCCAACCTGGCCTTGAACACTGCCAGGGATGGAGCATTCACAACTTGGGCACCCCATTCCAGTGCCTCACCATCCTTACAGTAAAGAACTTCTTCGTTATATCCAATCTAAGCTTCCCCTGTTTAAGTTTGAACCCATTCCCCCTTGTCCTATCACTACAGTCCCCAGCATACTTATAGCCCCTCTTCAGATACTGGAACACTGCTCTGAGGTCTCAACGCAGCTTCTCTTCTCCAGGTTGAACAGCCCCAACTTTCTCAGCCTATCTTCATATGGGAGGTGCTCCAGTCCCCTGATCATCCTTGTGGCCCTCCTCTGGACTTGGTCCAACAGTTCCATGTCCTTTTTATGTTGAGGACACCAGAATTGTGCACAATACTCCAAGTGAGGTCTCACAAGAGAAGAATAGAGGGGCAGGATCGCCTCAGTAGAGGGGCAGGATCATCTCACTATCACAGGCCTCACTATGCCATTGGTACCAGCCAGTCAATGAAACATTTTGTCTTCATGTCTTTGTGTTTGCAGAGCATTTGAGATTTATATGATGAGAGAATCCTGTGGTCTTCGCACACTCAGAATCACAGAATCATAGAATGCTTTGTGTTGGAAGGGACCTTAAAGCTCACCCAGTTCCAACCCCCTGCCACAGGCAGGGACACTGTCCACTAGAGGAAGGTGCTCCAAGCCCCCTCCAACCTGTCCTTGGACACTGTCCACTAGAGGAAGGTGCTCCAAGCCCCCTCCAACCTGTCCTTGAACACTGCCATGGATGGGGCAGCCACAGCTTCTCTGGGCAACATATTGCACTTGCAGAGGAACTCGTTATGTCAGGGAGCTAACCAAGCTCACAGATAGCTAAAAACTGATTGTAGAAAGGGCTGTGTTATACATGAAAGTCACTACTGGACATAGACCAATGCTGAGTGTAACGCTTCTGTAGTACTTCCTTAGAAAACATCTGCTTGTGTTTCTCCTATTACTAGCTGTATTAAAAAAAAATCCACCCAAATCTTAGAAGAGGCTCTACCTTTAAAGCCAAATTTATTTTCAAGTTGTGAAATCTGATGTTTCCAGTAGAGCAGAGGCTCAGTAATTTCACATACATATGCACATGCACATACCTAAGTACTCTGAGGGTCCCAAGTCACAGGCTTCTGCTCTATGGAGCCAGAAAGACTGAGAATGTTTGGGGGGAATGTTTTTCCTCAGCTTTGCAAACTGTATCTTACCATCTGCCTCACTTATGGATAACAGAATAAACCCAAATATGACAGCATCCAAAGCACTGCAGCACTCACATCATCCTTGTTAAGCATCTCCCATTCAGATGGACAGGTTACCTGAGCAAAATAGAGAAGTAGGCACCAGTGAGTGATGATTCAGAAATCTTCTATATATACAAAGCTGGTAGTATGAATGCCCACTTTAGGTCTCAATAACTGTTCTGGTGCCTTTCTTGTCCTACTAGAAAAAATTAGGCTTTTATAACTGCATCAGGCAGTAGAATCTTCTACATGAAAGTTATTTTGGGATTGGTGAGTTCCTTTCCGTTAACTTCACTGTTATTCACTGGCTTTCGAAAATAATGTGGATTTTATGTAACCATCTCCAAAATATTGCATTTTTAATTGTTTGCACTTCATCATGAAGGACAGGTAAGATCAACTGAAAGTGTAAAATATGCTAGACGGATGGATGCAATCTCATCAGAACATAAGTATCTCTTGCTTTCCTTTCCCTTTTTTTAGGGAGAAAAAGGAAAAGATGGCTTCCCAGGATTGAAAGGTGAAAGAGGAGAAAAGGTAAGTCGTGAAATGAGCATGATCCTCCCTAGACAAGAGAGGAAGAGACAAGCGGGCAGAGACAAGTGATAGAGGAGGATATCTGAGGAAGAGTAAGAACACTCAGAGTCTTTTAGCTGAGCTTTACAGAGAGCAGCAAAAAAAAAAAAAAAGCTGTGTGTGGGATGGAGTCAACAATTTGTCAAATAATGCAATAAAGAGTAAGGAGCTGATGAAATTTAAGGAAAACTTTGGTAATTCAAGGGAAATTTTCGTTGTTTTAGAATTGGATGATAGAAATGAGCTTGCAATTAAATTCTAAAGTTTTCTATGCAAAGTAAAGAACTTCTTCCTTATATCTAACCTGACTCCCCCCTGTTACATTCAAACGCATTACCTTTTATACTGTTCTGTCCATCAGAGAAGTGCTATGTGATTTGCATTGTCACTGAACTGGCAGGTTGTGACTGGGTTAAATCTCATGTGATGATGTTGCATCTTCTACCTGATAATGTTGAGTTTTATTTGGGAGTCTTTTTATATCCTTATATATTTCTCCTCTCTCTAGGGTGACACAGGTTCCCCTGGGCCCCCAGGCTTACCTGGAACAGTAAGTAAGAGCGTGTTCTGTGCTGTAACAACATTCAATGCATCATCACACTTCCTCTACACAAATTCCTCATAAAGTGTTTAAGTTTCTTCTTTACAGAAACTTTCGGAGCCCTTTACTCTCAGATTATCTCCCTTTGCTTCAGAGAAGTGATGTTGAGGTGTATCTGGACTTCGTATTTTGAGGGAAGGTTGTGCCCTCCTCTGCCTCTTTGCAAACAGCATTTTTGTGTGCTTTTGCCTTATGGTAGCACTTACACTGAATATGTGATTTGTTTAGCAGCTGCGGGAGTTATCCAAAGAAGGTCGTGGCTGAGAACATGGAATACATTCATATTCATTTTTCAGGGTGAGCTAGATTTTCCCACTGGGATCTCAGCAAAAGGCTGTCTCACTCTCACAGATACCAGTGAACAACAGCTTGTCTTCTTGGGGAACAATTCACCTTTTTCCAGGAAAAGCAAAGGGTTTTACTTCTCACTGACATGAACTTCTGGGGTGGAGCACTCAGCTTCAGTGATGCTGCAGCTTCCCAGAGCCTCCATTGCATACAGTGCCATGCTGTGCTGTAGTCCCAGAAAGACCCTTTCATCCCAGAGGTCATTCTGGATTCAGCACTGGATCCAACACACAAACCAGTCATGCTTGATTCAACATGCCCTTCTGCTGATAAAAAATTAAAGACCAAGAAACCATGAATTCATTATTTAAAAAAAAGCCTGCAAAATTACTTTTGGGATCATGAAGTTCACTGGTGATTAAACCAGCATCTGCAGAGTGTAAATGCATAAACCTCTTTATTTATTTATTATTTATACATAATATAAAATTTATATTAAAATTTATAATAGTAAATATTCAAAACTCTTTTGCTGGTCTTCCCTCCAACAAAAGCTGAGCAAGCAGCTTGGAGTGAGCACTAGGAACAGACCTGTCATTGTAACAGGAGGGCTGATTCCAGTCACTGATCCTCCAAACATGGTAGATATCCCCGTGTCACCTTTGCTCACCACAGCTGGATACACCTGCCACATTGACAGGTTATGGAGAGAATCTGAATCAAGGTATGCTGGTGAAAATCAAGTGCCTAAAGGCTTTCACGCAGCAACGGAACAAGTGTTATAATTTATTGCCTGCCATTATAGAATCATTAAATAGGTTGGGTTGGAAGGGATCTTCAGAGGACATACAGTTCCAACCCCCCTGCAATAGGCAGTGACATTTACAACTAGATCAAGTTGCTCAGAACCACATCCAGCCTGACCTTGACTGCCTTCAGAGATGGGGCATTCACCACCTCTCTGTGCAACCTGTGCCAGTGTTTTACCACCCTCATTTGTAGGGAATTTCTTCCTCACATCCAGCCTGAATCTCCCTTCTTTTAGTTTAAAACCACCACCCCTTATCCTTTCACAACAGGCCCTGCTAAAAAGCCTCTCCCCAGTTTCATTAGATTTTCTTATTTTTAAGAACTGAAAGGCTGCACTAAGGTCTCCCAGAGTCTTCCCCAGGCTGTACAACCGCATCTCTCTCAGCCTTTCCTCACAGGGATGGGGCATCACTCCTATCATAATTTTTGTGGCAGAGTAGTTGGGCATCTTTAGTCTGTGCCAAAGGGTACTTCATACCTTAGTGTAAGATGACTATGTAATCCTGAAGACAACCTTGTTGAGATATATATGTCTTGTATATGGTTCAAAGCAGAGGGAGAACACATCAAGGTCAGCCATGGCATCAGAAAATCTAGTAATACTGAAGATGGCTGCAAGTGGAAAAGTGAGCTGGAGATTGCCTGGAGTAAACTTGCTAACAAGGTTAAATATTGTTTTTTCAAAACAGTGGGGCATACAAGATGTATTTGTTAATGTTCATATTTCAAATACTCCAGGAAATGTCAGACATTTGTGGGCTTTTTTCCAAGCAGCCAGATGTTACAATGAGTTGCTCATTTATAAACCTGATGGATATATGGAGTGTGTAATCTGTAGTGACAAGGCGAAATGCATGTAAGTTATTACATTGCAAGGAAAATAGGCAATGCTTCTTCTAACACTGATTTCTGTTCCAGACAGCCTTCTTCACCCCACACCCCAGGATTCCTGTAAGTAACAGTTCTAATAAACATGACTTTTGCCTTATTGCCTCTTGTATGTGATATACCCACAGCTCCTTAGTATTTTCCATGTTACTTATATACTTTCAGTAAAAGAACTTGGTTTGAGTCTGGTTCTGGGCAACTTCACCATTGTAACCCATCATGATAAGTCCACAGCTGCCCTGGTAACAGCAACAGCCTATGGTTACATTTGACACAGCTATATGCTGTCCCTGTCTCTTAAGTTTGAAACAAAGTCTCACTTCCCACTTGCAGCACATTGTGGGAAATATCTGTCATTACATAGGATCAGACTGTTGGTATGTGAATAAGCTTGTTTAGGATCAGGAGGCATGTATAAATGACATGTATAAATGGCAGAAGTAGGCTTCAAGAGTGCCATTAGAAATGAAAGTGCATATGCCAGGTACTTCAGAGGCTGAGGAAGGAAATAGGGATGTGAGGTAGTACTGGAAATAGAGTTAAGATTTTGTTGATTTGTAGTTTGATAATATATTTACTAAGGAAAGCCGCAGGACGATGATGTCTTATGTGGTCTTTTAATGATGCAGTCACAGGAGGAGTTCTCTCTTCTGCTTTGAGTACATTAGTCTTGTAAATGAGCTGCAAGACAGTAAAGAATAAAAGGTTTGAAGTGTGTTAGCAGGTCAGGTTACTGGGATTCCTCTATGTGTAAGATGAATGTGATGATACTATAGCACAAGTTTTATACATAGTGTTGCAAGCTTTGGGAGCTGTAAATCAAAGGTATGGATAGTTACCTTTGATTTACAGCTCTACAAATTAAGGTGTCAGAAGGTGGTGATAAACCTTAGGAAAGTGTCATGAGTTATATTATGGAGGCTGCAGGACCAGAAGGGTGCTGAAGGCTGTCAGGCACTTGCCAAACACAATACTTGCTATTGCTTTCTATCGACTATGTGGTGTATAGTACCAGAAAACACAGCCTGGATAGAAGGCAGTAGCTCTGTCTTCCACTTCAGCTGGACACAGCTGAACCCCCACTGTATTTCCTCTCCTTTAAGTGGTGCAGCAATAACTAACATGTTAATTGAGATGGCAGGAAAGCAGGTTTGCTCTCCTGGGCAGGTCAAGGAAGCTGCAGGCACTGATCTGGACCAGGTTGGTAGCATCTGTTAGCTGTCACTGCATGACTCCTATTCATTGAGCCATAGGAAATGAGTGGGTGGCGGTAGATTAAGTCCAGCTGCCAAGGATAAAGGTCTCCACAATGTGCAGCACTAGTGGACAGTGATAACAGTTAGTACATTTTTGTGGGCTGGGCAAATTCGAAAGGAGATTTGCTGTGAGGTTGTGTTAAGAAATGTCGCTCTACCCATGCTTGTGGCTGTGCTAGGACATTAGACTGGAATTTTGCTGGTTTTTCGTTACAATGAAAGTCAGCTATCAAGGAAAAAGTGGGAAAAAGGACAAAATTAAGGAAGCTTCCTACCTTTAGCTGTTGAGTTACTTCCATTTGTAGTCTTATTTTCCTTAGTAATATGTGCCCTTATGTCCACTCAGTAACACCATCCCTGCCTGCAAATGTATTGCCCTATGTCTGTCATTTGTTGCTTTGCACTCTCAAAAGGCTTTCAGAGCTTGAAATGTCAACCTCCAGGCACAACTGTACTTGCTTCTTACACAGGACTCATTGCTTCAACTTCTTTTGGTGATCCCATTACCTGTCTGAAGGCCACTAGATGGCATCAGGGACTGCCTGATTGAAAGCTGGTCTAACGGGGTGAAACTTGCAGCATAAAATTCCTCCTCGTAGATTATAATATTCATCATGCATAATAAATTCAGACATAAGTAATATTTATGCAGTTACATTTGTTTTGTCTGTCAGAGATTAATTTGCAATTGGACTTTGAATTCCCAGGTGTTGCAGAGATGATTGGCAAATAGCTGACGTGGATAAAATTCAAGTTGATTTGTCTTGGGTTCTGCATTTTGAATGATCACTATTCCTTGTTTGTATGTGTAGATTAAATCACTGATGTTCTTACTCTCCCTTGATTGCATAATTGAAGCACTTTGTATGAAAAATAATGAATAAGTAATGATTGCTGGTGCCTGAATACATAAGTTCATATAAATGTACAAATGTGAGCGTTCATGTAATGCCGAGCTCATTCCAGCTGGTTCCACAGGTGTGTTCCTTTTCAATTTATAAAAAGCAGAAATATAGAATTATTGATTATTTTTTTCTAGAGCTCAGAGCAAAGCTGATGAATTGTCTGGAAGCATTTTTGATTTACTGTAAGGAGGAAGAACAGGCATAAATTAATCCTATTAGTCAGAGATGGTTGTCCATGAAATAACGTATTGACATTGAAGGAGGGAGCAGAAGTGGCATGGATGTATGGAGATGTTGACAGAACTAGAGATCATAAAAACCTACGTAGTGCACCTCTCTGGAAGTGCTTAAAATGAGGCCCTGAACACCCCTCTCTTACAGGTGGAATAGGGAACTGTCTGTATGAGGATCATTTCTCCAGTTGCAGGATAACATTAGGTCTGTGGTCCTCCACAGAGGTGGTGCAGTGGCACTGGTGCTTTTGCTATTGGACATCTTATCTGGCCTTTTAATAGATTGGGGCTGAACTGAATAATTTTTGGAATAGTAAATTTAACTACTGTTCTTCATGAGGGAAAAGTGTTCTCTTTTCAAATTACATAACAACCCAAAAAAGTCTAGGCAATCATCTCCACACCTTGGTGTGTGATACCAGTTTTGATTCATTGACCTCAAAGTCCTCTGAAGAGCCTCCTCTAAGTCAGAAATGGATAACTGATCAAAAGAGCCCTCTTACCAAACATAACTAGTGTGACTTCTAGCCATGGAAATAGCCTTTTATTTCTCTTTTATTGTTTTATATCAGGGTGAACCTGGACCAAAAGGGGAGAAAGGAGATCGAGGAACAAGCGGAGAACCTGTAAGCACAGCCAAGTGTTTCCTCGGTTGGCTTTGAACTTTAGCAAGGAGAAGATATGAAAGTTCCCTGTTTTGGAGGGAGAGGGTGGGACATGCTTCTTCCATAGCTGGGATGCTTCGCTCATCAGGCCACAGTCGTGCTTGGCTTCATACTCACTGTAGAGAAAGCTACATGAGTACATGAATGTAAGCACCTCATTTATAGCTCTGGACCTTAGCAGCTTAGAAAGGACAAGTCTGGGGCTTGATAGGCAGAGCCTGGGTGTCAGTAAGGATGTACAGGATTTATTAAGGGGTTTTAGATGTGGCCCAGCATTTGGCTACTTCATTTGTATTCTGTATTCTCTTGTTCTGAATTGAGTCCCCAGGAGAAACAATCCTGTGCAATCACAGCCTTTGTGACAACCACCATTCCTTCTCCCAGTGGGAGGAAGGAGAGACATCTCCTTCTGCTCAGGAGAGGAAAGGAGCACTTTCCTTCAGTTCCTTCACCTTCCTCCCTCTGTTTTTTCAGGGATTACCTGGGATCCCAGGTGAAAAAGGTGTCCCAGGACCTGCAGGAGCAGAGGTAAGAGGGCCCAGCCTTGAAGAAAATCTTTGACATGATCAGAGAGGGGTGCCTTCAAGGTCTATATCACTGTAAATAGTTCTTCCCCCATACACCAACAGAACATTTCTCCTTCCTCATTTTATGCTGGACATCAGGACAACCTGAGGAAAATCAAAGACACATGACATCTCTGCAGCAGAATCAGTATTGTCTGAGAGACTCCTTCCAACTTTGGTACTCTTCAAGAGTGTATCTTTGTATTGATTCCACCAAACCGCAGGTCTCGGATAAAGTTACTGCAGTGCGTTACCAAAATATTGCTGAGCATCCAGATTCAACACCAGCCCTTTTGAGCTTGAATGCACTTGAATGCATTATGGCTCATGTGAAATGGCTTTATAGTCTCAGTCATCTTCTGAGAACCTTTTGCCTTGCACATATTGCCAGTTATCACTGTGTCCTGGGTTCAGCAGTAGCACAGAATCCCAAGGTTTGGAAGGGACCTCAAAAAATCATCTAGTCCAACCCCCCTGCAAGAGCAGGGTAACCTACAGTACATCACACAGGAACTTGTCCAGGCGGGCCTTGAATATCTCCAGTGTAGGAGACTCCATAACCCCCCTGGGCAACCTGTTCCAGTGCTCTATCACTCTTACAGTAAAGAAGTTCTTCCTGATGTTAACGTGGAACTTCCTATGCTCCAGTTTACACCCATTGCCCCTTGTCCTATCACTGGATATCACTGAAAAAAGCCTAGCTCCATCATCCTGACACCTACCCTTCACATATTTGTAAACATTGATGAGGTCACCCCTCAGTCTCCTCTTCTCCAAGCTAACGAGACCAAGCTCCCTCAGCCTCTCCTCATAAGGGAGATGTTCCACTCCCTTAATCATCTTTGTGGCTCTGCGCTGGACTCCTTCAAGCAATTCCCTGTCCTTCTTGAACAGAGGGGCCCAGAACTGGACGCAATATTCCAGATGCGGCCTCACCAAGGCTGAGTAGAGGGGGAGGAGAACCTCTCTTGACCTACTAACCACTCCCTTTCTAATGCACCCTAAGATGCCATTTGCCTTCTTGGCCACAAGAGCACATTGCTGGCTCATGGTCATCCTCCTATCCACCAGGACCCCCAGGTCCCTTTCCCCTTCGCTACTTTCCAGCAGGTCAACCCCCAACCTGTACTGGTACATGGGGTTGTTCTTCCCCAGATGCAAGACTCTACACTTGCCCTTGTTAAATTTCATCAAGTTTCTCCCCGCCCAACTCTCCAGCCTGTCCAGGTCTCGCTGAATGGCAGCACAGTCCTCTGGTGTGTCAGCCACTCCTCCCAGTTTTGTGTCATCAGCAAACTTGCTGAGGGTGCACTCAGTTCCCTCATCCAGGTCATTGATGAAAATATTAAACAGCACCGGTCCCAGCACCGACCCCTGAGGAACTCCACTAGTCACAGACCTCCAGCTAGATTAGTTATTTTTCTCCTTCTTAGCAGCTGATGCAGCACTGTGTTTTTGATTTTTGGCCTTGGAACAGTGTTGGTAACACTGATGATTTTAGTTGCTGCTCAAATGTTTGGTCTGACCAAGGACTTTCTGAGTCTCATGCTCTGCCGTGGAGGAGGGAAAGCTGGGAGGAAGCAGAGATAGGACACCTGACCCAAACTAGCCAAAGAGGTATTCCATAGCACAACACGTCATGCCCAGGATGTAACGGAGAGTTACCCTGGAAGGGGAGTTCACTGCAGGGTTGGACAAGGTATCTGTCGGTGCTTGGTTTGGTGGGGTGGGGTGAGTTGTCCGTCGGCTGGTGGTGAGGTGTTGTATTCTCTTCCCTTGTTATTTCCCTTATCTTTATTATTATTGGTGGTAGCAGTAGTGATTTGTGTTATACCTTAGTTACTAAACTGTTCTTATCTCAACCCATGGGAGTTTCATTCTTTTCGATTCTCCTCTCCATCCCTCTGGGAGTAGAGGAAGAGAAAGAAGGGGGGGAAATGAGTGGACGAGCTGTGTGGCTGGGTTTAAACCACAACACACTGAAGTGCATTTTCATGTCATCATGGGTACGTGTTCACTCTGCCACCACATGTGCATATATGACAGCCCAAGCCATATAATTAACCATTACTTTGGCATCAACAGCTTAACCATGTTAGCAGAAGTCTTAGCATTATGGAAAAAATAGTAATACTATGCGAGTTTTAACTAACATCTGCTATTCATCTGTCCCGCCAAAATCCTCAAGAAAGAGCTACGTGGTACGTAGGACTAGAACAAACCCTCTGCACTAGGATCTATTTTGACCATTTCCAAATAACTGTTGTTTATATTTGAGAACTGCAGGCAAAATTGTCTTTGTGAAGGGAGACCATCAGAGTTGAGCTGGAAATGAAATCGCTCGTAGGCCTGAGGATAGGAAAGAGTCTCACCCAGATGAATGCCTGCAACTGTCAGCATCCCGTGCTGTGAAACAGCCTCCTAGCTGATCAGTCATTAGCAATTCTTCTTATGTCTCAGGGGTTTATTTTTATATTTCATTTTCTCTCTGCACACAGGACTGGGAGCCATTTCCTCAGCTGTTAAACTCTGTGAATTGATTAATGAAAACCATTGCCTACTGCACGTTGTTTTCATCTGGCAGGCAGTTCTGTCCCATCTCTAATCAGCTCCTATCTCTCTTGTTTCCACATAGGGCACAAAGGGGCAGAAAGGAGCCCGAGGAGAAGCCGGAGCCCCTGGAGAGACTGTAAGTAACTGCGTCTTTCCCTGACAAAACACACCTGAAGGTACATTGAAGTCAATACATTGCGGATCTGCAGTCCCTGGTTACTTGGGCACGTGTCACATCCTAAGCTGCAGCTGGAAGAGTCGCTGCTTGTGGGCAGACAGGCGCAGCTGCACCAAACAGATCGATGCCCCAGTCAGCCAAGCTCTAAACTGTGAATCTTCTGTTGGCCAAGTCTTTCCCTCTCTTACAAGATGCTCAGGGTGAGGTGCCTGCAGAACACTGGGGTACCAGACAAGCCCAGGCAGCCAGCTGGTGCAGGGAGCTCTCTTCTCAGCAGCAGCCTGAGTTAGGTTTTGACCATGGCTGGTTTTAGGCTTCTGAGTCAATTCTGCTTTCTTTAATACAGGCCCATCACCAGAGGAATCATCACATACTGCTTTTTGAGGCGTGTGTTGTAGGGAGTGCTTCTATTGTCTGACTGTGTGCTAAAGAACAGCAAAGTCCTGTTTTACTGTTGTAAGAGTGCCTAAGCCCTTTGCAGCTGCATAAAAGGCAACGTACTTTCTTTGCAAGCAGAGAAAGAGACTGAACTATTTGAAATAATGACAGAGAGAGAGGATGATTCTGGGAGAACAGGAATAGGAAACACGAAGCACCCTAGAACACAGAAATCTCTTCTACCTTTTTGCTGATGGCTTTCTTTCTTGGGCTTTGTAAGACATTGTCTTTAGTGGTGCTCTGACCCTAAGCTCTGCATTGCCTGCCTCCAGCTCCCTTTCACTCTTGGCTGAAGGATTTCCTAGTCCCCCTTCCACCAAAATTGACCATTTATTTGTGTAAACTGATGGCTCAGAGGATGCTGATATGGAAATGCAGGTATATATCCTTTCACAGACTGCTTCTGCTCCAAATGTTTCTATTGGCTCATAAGAATGTGACTGTAAATAACAAAGAAATAAGGAAACCTTTAATTGTCTTTTAGTGACCCAAAACCAAAGATAGACGTTCACTATGTGAAAAGCTGTGCTGTGGAAGATTTTCATCATCTCCCAACTGTTTGCATTATCCTGCAATATACCACTGCCTAGCCCTTCCAGTAGAAGTATTTCTCTGTACTCCAGCTCAGATAGATTGTTTCAGTCTGCTGGTGCAAATGGTTTTAGATTGTCTGGTTTAGCCCTAAATGGATTAGGTATCCTAGCAGAAACTCTTTTCCTTGCAAAGCTGCGATGACAGGTGAACCCTGGTCACTGCAGGGTGACAAACAGCTGCAGAGGTAACAACTTCAACTTATATGGTCAAGTATAGAGGAAAATGTTTAAATATAACCTGGTAACCCCAAACATGCATCTCTGTGGGGACATAAATCCCCAAATATAAGTCCTTTTGTGTCTCCCTTGCATTCTTGGAGACATACATGAGCTTTCTCTGTCACTTGCAGACAGAAAAGCCCTGTGATTCTGAAATATATATGGTTTGTGCTGTTCATCTATTTAGTGTAAATGAGTGTTTTCAGGTATTGTTCCCTAGAGTAAGAAAAGGTAGAATTGTCAACAAAGCATATTTTGTTGACCTAGATTTATGTTTTAATGCTAAATCAACATACTTTCCTCCATTCTTCTGATATTTCAGGACCAGATTTTTCTTCCTTTCGGCTAGATTTAGGATTTATTTTGATGGAAGGTAATTTTAAGCTCCCAAAGAGAGTCCTCATCCATTTTGCATTGTTTTATGCTTCTTTGCAGCACAAGGTATTTCATAAAAATGCTGTGTTTTGCTTTGTGCTTGTGCACCACCTTGTCTGACATAAACTCCAGTCTCATGTGGAACATCTTGTTCTTATGTCCCTACTCATGGCAGGGTGTTGGAACTGAATGATCTTAAGGTCTTTTCCAACCCAAAGCATTCTGTGATTCTATGATTTTCTGATGGTACAAGCTGTGAATTACGCATACACATGCACTTCATTTTCTTAACACAGGGTTTGACTGGACCAGCAGGACCCCCAGGTCCAAGAGGCTTACCAGGAAATGTGGTACGTATGTATCAGTGTATTTGATTTCCCATCTGTTCCCTTATTTCTTTATCAAGTATATTTAATTTTCCTTTCCACAGGGTTTATTCTCAAGTTCAAAAGGCTGTGTTTCATTACACTTTTTTTATGGTTGAATTGAAATGAGACACCTGGGAATGGTGTATCCATGAAAGATATTCTCATACTCATTTGTGTACATGAGGCCACCAGTGGTATGCTTTAGTGGTGGTCTTGGCAGTCTTGGGGTAATGATTGGACTTGATGATCTTAAAGGTCTTTTCCAACCTAGCTGATTCTGTAATTTTGTGTAACAAGAGGGAGGCATGGAGCTACTTCATTCCTCACCAAATTATTAGAAGTCATTTTTGCTGCCAGCTCTTCAAGAGAAAAGTTGCAATATTTATTGTCTTGTGTTTATTTCCTTTGCCTCATTTTCATTTTTCCTGTCCTTTTGAAAATGTGACTTCTTGATATAAAAATTGCATGGTAAACATCCATTTTCTATTATGAAAGCACGTAAGTATTGGGTCCCGCAATTAAAACCTTGAAATCGATATGGTGTCCTTAGCTCAGTAAGTGTTCGTCATCATTGCTAAGTTGATAGAGCTTTTCATGTCTGCAAAAAAAATTTTTGGACTAATCTACTCAGTGTTCACCAGTGTAATTTTCTTCTAGTACCTGGGGGTTTTCTTTGTTAACATGCGAGTAAGTGAAAAACAGCAATTAGACCCCATCTTCTAATGTATTCAGGCACAGTGGTTTAGCACAAAGGACTCTTTAAGGCAGAGTTTACTGCCTGGGCAATACAAGAAATCTTAAATTGCCTTTCTGCTAATTGTTAAGATAAATTAGATTGTATTCATATAGTGATTAAATTTCAAACTGAATGATTATATTGAAAGTGAAGACTATTTTCAATTTCACATTCATTTAAGCAAACTTCTGTACCAGCGATCCCAATATATTATCTGTAAAAGCTAATATAGCTGGAAACAATCTTTACTGGTACAGAAAGGAAAATAATTATTGCATCCATCCTGAGGAGGTGTTCTGCTGACAGGCAGGGTATGCAAAAAAGCAGCCGTACGCTAGCTGTATAACATGCGTAGTTTATTGAACCAAACATACTAACACACTAAAGCAAACAAGCACACTAAGGCAAATCGGGTATGTGTCTATATACAGTATATAAGTACAATAAAGCAAATCAGATATATATGTATCAGTAAAGTACGGAGGGAAATTAGCAATTCATCAAATCATTACTGTGGAGAAAGAACAGAGGTTAAGAAGAAATACATCACCAATCACCACTGAATCATCATCCAGGCCCGCAATTCCAGCTAGGAAACCCCATTGCAGCCGATGCCAGGAGTCTCAAGCGACTGAGAAAGTTCCTGCATGGTGCATCCATCTATAGGTGAGGCCTTGGAGTCAGCTACAAGAGGATCCTGCTTTTATACCCTTAGAAAAACAACTAGCTTTATGCCAGCTCTGTAGCTGTTTACTCTTGGGGCCGTGCAGTGTTTCATGATCTCACTGTTGTCACAAGGAACACAGACATATATACTATGCTGAATACACTGTGACAAAACCCATACTTTGTTATGTCTCTGAGTCATGAGCGGGAATCAACTCTCAGCTGGGGTCCCATGCATTACAGGGGGTCAATCCAATTGCACTGGTGCCAGGACTTCATTTCACATCTTAAAATGGAGTACCACTCCATAGTGTGTTTTGGTGAGTTAAGAAGTCACAGGATTTAATTTAGAGCTCTACATCATCTATATTTTGACAAGGAATCCTTTGAGATTTGCCAGGCTGTGAAAAGGATTAAAAACTGAAATAGAGGTAAAATGACCTGTTTTCCAATGTATAGTTTTGGAAAGCAGTAACCATAACAAAAACACTATTGTGAGACTTTGGGCATCTCTGATACAGAGGTTTTGATTGGGAGTTTTTTGGTAATGGATTAAGAGCTGCTGAGGATTTTGTGGAGTGAAAAAATATAGGTAGAAGGAGAATGCACAAATCTGGGATTAGCTCAATTTCTGCTTTTGCTTTTCAGCTCCTTTTTATATTGAAACTAAAAAAAACAACCCTTCTTTTAGGACTTGGTACGCAGCTTTTCTGTGGTATTCTGTGGATTATAGGTTGCCTGCACTGGGAAACCTAAAACTGATATTAATCCTTGAGATAGGGTGTACTAACCCCACAGGTCAATCCAGCTACTTTAGCATCAAACACTGCCTAAAAAGAAAGTTTTAAGCTTTAAAGTTCTTTTCTTTCCAGGGTGTGCCTGGACACCCTGGATTACCAGGAAAAGAAGGAGAAAAAGGGGAAAAGGTGAGTTTGTTTTTTCATTCATTGCTTTCTTTGCTTCTTGGGCATTATCCTATGATTCTATGATTTTAAGTAGCCTGAGAGAGAAGCAGTCTGGACTGGGAAATTATGTTAGTGGATGGTTAAGCCACATGGGCTCATTAGATCATCTTGTCTGACCTCCTCTATTACACATGCTATAAAGTTTTCACCCTGCTGCAGCTTTATAATTTACTTAATAAAACCACTGAGATGCAACTGGATATAGTGAAGCCACTGCTGCACATTTTGTAATGGTGATCTGCTATTTTCATCGCCTGATAGGAGCAGGGGTTTGGTGATTTAAATATCTCCTGTTCATCACTGTAAACCCAAAGCTGGAAGTAAAACTGGTTTTCATGGTTAGGAAACTGAGATTTCTGCTTTCCTGATAAGCTATTGTAAATGGATCATTAGCTTAACTTTCTAATGTATCCTTTCTTACTTTTTCCCTGCCTAGCCTAACTGTTATGTCCCACCTCATAGCTAGACAGTGAGTTTCCTGAGGTCAGGGGTTTGTCATTTACTTATACATTGCAGAGCCCAGCATGCTGATGTCCTGACCCTTGTTTGCTGGTATAGGAATGGTTAATCAGAAATACGGCCCCATAATGCGTACTTAAGGAGTTTAAAAGGGGATGAATCCCAGCCCATTAAGTCAAATCATCTTCCAGATTACTGAGATCTGCCGAAGGGTCATGTGTGGATTAAGGGCTCTCTCATATACTGTGGTGGATGGAGTCATGCGCTTCACTCGCAAGAGAGAAGTAGGAATATATTTTATTGATATAAGCGAGTTAATAAAGTTCAGTGGTAAATGTGACGGTGGTTTAACAAGATTTGATGACAAGTTTATTTACTGCATTGAGGACAGTGTCAGACAAAACTGCCAGGGAGACCTTGCCACTGAGTTATGATGTTTAAGAAGGATCCTCTTGCATCCTTAACTCCTCAGAGGAGCAACCTTGTGAGGTGTCTCTACTCAGGGGGAGATCCTGGCATGCAGTCCTGTGCTGTGCAGGAAAGCTCAATGAATTCTGGGCTGCCCGCTATCTATAGAGTAAGATGATTGTCATATCTGCATATCAGTTTCAGATGTTCATTTCTTCCAAATTTGCTTGCAGTCAGACATTGACCAGCACTTGGTTAGGTGGGTGACTTGTTCAAATTAGCCCTTGGCTATTGTATTATTATCTCTCTTCACTTTCAGCTGGATGCATTCCTTACAATTGCCATTGGCAGTTATCATTTGAGCAGGGTTATAGGAAATAACCCTGCTTTGCAGTGCGGGGTAGCACACTGTCACATATAGCTAGTTCCTCAAGCATTTTGAAGTCTTGTTTTACTTTCCTTAGGGAAAACTACTCATGCCTTGAGATTACTGAAGGAAAAGACTTCCTGTAAAACAGGCTTTCCTATGATGCCAAGAAAAATTCTGATGAGAAGTCTTGAAAAACGTGTATATTTCAGTCCCAATGAAAGACCTGAATGATTTATGTATGCTACTAAGAGTTTTGCTGAATTGTCCTCTATAGGGTGATCCTGGAAAAGAAGGAAAAATGGGTTTACCTGGGCCAGCTGGTGAGCCAGGGCGTGCTGGGGAGCCAGGTTTGCCTGGTAAGGGTAAAGATGGAGAACAGGTAAGTACTGCTGGCAAGCTTTGTGCTTGAGTACCTCAATATGCAATAGATAAGCATGACTTCTGCTGACCACTGTATTTGTGATAGACTTCGGCTGCATTGTCACAAGTCATCACAGGCTGTCTACCTGAAGATACAAAAGGCCTGTCTGTGCAAAAATGCTGCAGATCACAAAGCTACATCCAAAAAGGCAGAAAGAATTGAAGCTGTATTTCTGAACATTAAATCCCCTTCAGTGTGCTATGGTGGCCATTGAAAATGGAGACCTCCACAAGGACTAGCCATTGTCTTTAGGACCAGTAAAGATTAGCTTGATAGGCAGTTCCCTAAAATCATTAAATTCTAGCTGAGTCAGCAGATTATTTAATTTGCTTGCATGTTATCAGTAAAATATCACCAGGACAGTATGAGATAAGGAGGGTGTTGGTGGGGATGCTTTTTGCCTTGACTGTGTTGAAGTCCAGGCTCCTGTTTGGCTGCGTGGTAACTGTTTTCTGGTTTTGGCTCTGTCACTTTAGGGGCAAAGAGGCCCTCCAGGTTTGCCAGGACCCTTTGGACACAAGGTGAGCATGGACTTTATTGTGGACTGGCTCTCTCAATTGCTGAAACTGAAGAAAAAATTATGGTGAAAACATGTCTGGTTTTCACTGGAAAATAAAAGTTTGTGAAGCTGCCACTCAAAAGTGCACTTCCAGCCTTTTAGGAAGTTCCTTTCTTTATTAAAGATTTCTTTATTAATGTAGATGTAAGATGATTAAGATATGAATTAGCTGTGTTCACTATCCACATTTAAAAATCCTTCCAGCATTATATGGATTCAACACAGACTAAGGGCTCAATGCACACTTTTTTAGGGAAACTGTGACTGGAGACCTCTAATCTACACAGCTAGAGAGACATTGCGTAGCTAAAGAATGATCTACCTTGAGACTGCCTGTCAGCTCCACAAAGAGCACTTCTCCGTAGCACTCCTCTCTTTCCAAGAAAGATGTGAATTTTTTTCCAATGGGACCAAATAGTCCTGGATTGCCTTCAGGTTTTGTAGTTAAGACAAAACTACATAGTTGATGATGGTAATGACACTAATTTCTTCAGCTGAAGGTGATCTTTATTCCTTTATAAGTACACAGCAAATAGAGAAAGGAATAGAACAGCAAAAAACTTTGCTTCTGGGAGTATCTGGTTTCTGCTTGAACCTTCAATCAGACATATGAGAAATCTCCTCTTTGAAATGACTGTGTTCTCATCTGGATTGGAAGAAGAATGGGATGTAGAAACTGATTCTATAAATTATATTAATAGGAATATTGCAGTAGGAGATCTTGGTCCTGTATATTTGAAATAACCAGACTGCTATGAAATGCTTTCATTTTGCTGCATTCTATATAGATGCATTGTAGTCAGTTGTATATATCTTTTGAGAGTTCAGAACACACACATGATAATAGGCTGAGAATTAACATAAAAGTTAGAAAAAACCCACTTAAAGAACCCTCATGAAATACCCTATTCAATATCAACACAAGATGGAAAGAATCTTAATTGTGCATGGGGAAATGCTATTGAACTTTTTGTATTGAAATTATGTTCTTCAATAAAATAGAGTTAAAGGATCTGCTGGAGTGTTTGAACTAATCAGAATACATTTTCTTTCACCCTCCTTGCGGCATTGTTTCTTTGTAATATAAGATTAGTTTAAGAAGAAATAAAGAAAATAAAAAAAAATAGGCGGTATTACAGACTGAACTTTGGGTGGGCAGAATCCATGGGTAATGATTTTTCTGTCATGCTTCTATATAATTGGAAATAACAATAAATAACATGAATAAGATTCATTGTTATAAATCTACTGCCAGCATGAGACCAAATCTCAGAACTGCAATACGGTCCACAAAAATCTTACTTGATTACAAGAGAGCAGACTTCAAATTTAAGTATTGCAGCTGAATTCTTTCTTAGTCCTCCAACTACAATGTCCTTTAAACAGTGCCAAATAGTTTTCTGTGCTCTGCAGGTTTTGCTATTGAAAATCTTTGTTTCTAGAAAGGAGGTCTCCCCTTTTGCAGCGTAGTCCTCTGGAGAGAGTGGTAGAACCGCTGACTAGTTTTTTTACGCCAAGAACTGATCATACACTTCTGTGGGCAGGCCTCTGTTGGTAAAAGAAAGGAGACCATTAAGATGTATCCAAACATCCCTAGTTCTTTCTTCCATGGATAAATATTTGGCACTGGTGAGGCCACACCTAGAATACAAGAGAGACATTGAGGTGCTGGAGCTGGTCCGGAGAAGAGCAACGGAGCTGGTGCAGGGCCTGGAGCACAAGTGTGATGGGGAACGGCTGAGGGACCTGGGGGGTTTAGTCTGGAGAAGAAAAGGCTCAGGGGAGACCTTTTCGCTCTCTTTAGCTGCCTGAAGGGAGGATGGAGTGAGGTGGGATCAGTAACAAGTGATCACAAGGAAACGACCTCAAGCTGCACCAGGGGAGGTTTAGACTGCAGATTAGGAACAATTTCTTCACCAAAAGGATGATCAGGCATTGTAACAGCATGCCCAGGCCAGTGGTGGAATCACTGTCCCTAGATATATTTAAAAGGCATGTAGATGTGGCCCTCAGTGACATAGGTTACTGGTGTACTTGGCAGTCCTGGGGTGAAGGCTGGACTTAATGATCTTAAAGGTCTTTTTCAACCTAGTTGATTCTATGATTCTAAATATTAAACAGTGTTTGCAGATTAGCCATCTACCACTGAAAGGCAGAAAGAAAAGCACATTACGGTACTTAGAATTTCCCCAAGCTGAGGAGGGTACCTAACAATCTGCAGGCAAAAGGAATTGTTGGAAATTGGATGTTATGCACTAAAATAAAATACTTGTAGAGGTTGTGTTCCCGCTCTGTTATGTGATGTGGCACACACTGACATTGTCTGAGTGCTCATAGAGGTGGTCTGGAGGCCTGTAAAGGGAGGGGGCAATCTTCTTGCCATGATATGACAGTAACTGTCACATGCTATCTGTCACCATATCCCCATGCTGCCACAACGTGATATGGTTCCTCTGTGGGCAGGATCAGGTCAGGATGTATCAGTGTTATGTTTGTTGAGGAACCTAACTGCATTTTAGTACTTAAAATAGGCCTATAGGAAAGATGGGGTCTGTTCTTAGAAGGGTCTGTTCTGATAGGATGAGGGGTGATGGTTTTAAACTAAAAGAGGAGAGATTCAGGCTATATGTAATGAAAAAATTCTTTACAATAGGGGTGGTAAAACACTTGCACAGGTTGCCCAAAGAGGAAGTGGATGCACCATCCCTGAAGACATTCATGGCCAGGCTGGATGTGACTGGGCAACCTGATCTAGATGAAGATGTCCATGCTCATTGCAGGCGGGCTGGACTAGATGAGCTTCGAAGATCCCTTCCACCACCAAATTATTCAGTGGTTCTATGTGTTCCCAACAGTGCACAAAGCCCTTAACTCCTTTCTTTGTTTCAGGGTGAGAGGGGACCTCCAGGCCTCCCTGGACAGCCAGGAGACAGAGGTGCACCAGGAGTCGGGCTAGCTGGACCCCCTGTAAGTACCAGGTCCTGCTGCAATCTGTATCAAGGCAATAACTTACCTATCACCACCTCGGGTATGTGTTGCCTCTGCTCAGCTGTGCCAAGAGCATGTTGGACATTTCACCCTCTGAATATGCAAATGGCAAACTAGTCGAGAAGCTGCCATTTGTGGCTCAGATGTCTACACGTCTTTTGTGAGAGCTCTTGATGCATTCATGTTTGGTTGAAAGGCAGAAAAGTGCTATAGGAGCAATTGATATCACTGGCTGTTACTCCTGACTTTCCTGTGTCATCTTGACACATTGGCTGTGGATGTGAGTTGAGATCTGTGCTGAGCCAGCAGGTCTGGTCTACTGGGCAGACGGAACCTTGCTGTCACCTTATTAGAAGTGATGAGTGTGACACACATGACCACATCAGTGACATAGTCAGCACTGATGGGGAAATACAAGACCAGGTTGCTTAAATTGCTGCATTCCAAGAGAGCCAGGGTCCCCATAATTTCCCCCAAAACATCCATATCTGGCCTCATCTCTGGTCCCTGTGCCTGGGAGTCTGCTGTGGAAAGTTTGGATTTTCATATTGCCGGGCTTTAATCACTTCAGTACTTGTCATGTACAGCTCCTTTAGAGATGAGGGGGGTTTGGGAGAGCTCTGACTGCAGGCCTGCTCAGAGACCCCCAGATGTGCTCTGAATTTGCAAGTGAGATGTTTAGGAGTAATCAAACTTTATTCCTAGCTGTAATTGTTAGGTAATATCTGAGACCTGGCATTCTTTTGCAACCCCTTGTACACACCATGATACTGTACCAATCACAGTCAATGTTTTCATGCTCTGGTTTTCTAGATACAAGTTTCCCAATTAGTACAGGAAATAACCTTTAAAATGATGTCATATTGCTATGTAATCCTGGTTGACAAATCTAGTTTTCTGAGCTAGGTTTCCAGTTCATACTTGCTTTTCCAAGCTGAATACTATCTCAAGTAAAGCAGATTGGGTCAGTCATGTTTTGCATTATGACTCTGTCATGGCCTTCATGGTCCTCACAGTTACCAATGACTGAAGATTTGCTGAGTGCTATTTGTTGTGATTTATCTAAGGAACAGTGATGTTCTCGCATTCCTTAATGCTCAGTCATTAATATTAAAAAGAGATTAGCAAATAAGTGTCTGGCTTGTTTGAAAGTCACTAGCTTGTGAGTTGTTTTTAATTACTGATTTTTACATTCAGTGCAGGGTAGATGAGTTCACTTCTGCATCCTGGTGTACACTAGATGACAAAGTTATTCTTCATTAGGGCCTAAGCATCTGCTCATTTATGAACATAAATGACTAAGAATTTGATACCAAATATAGATACTGCTTGTCTCACACCAGAAGATCACCTTTTTTGTGAGTCATCATTGTTTGACCACTCTTAGGATAAGTAGTCACCTCCATATCATTCAATTCCTGATCGATTTGTCTTTATTTATGCAGTCTGCTTTGCTTAATACATTTTTCAACAACTATTACGATTGTTTTCTCCACTGTAGAGTCATCATAACCTCAACTCCAGTGTAAAGACTCTGGAATATGAAAAGCGTTGTATAACCTTGAATACGTCAGGCTTTCATGAAGACTAAGTCCCATAGAAAAAAAAGAGTAAAGTCAGTGGAGCTGCTTCAGTGCATATCACGTATCGAATTAAAGGTGTCAGCCTATACCCTTTTTAGCAACGTGGAAACATTGTGTGTATAATACTTTCAGCTTCAGAGCTGAGAGGCAGCAACTCTTTTTAATTAGAGTTCTCGCCCTGTTTCCTCCTGTGCCCTTTAACTCCTCTCGGGCTTTGCTCCTGCACAGAAGGTACATATAGATGATGATTTTCTTACTTTGCCTGCTAAAGTATTCAGTTGCATAACGCTGAGCCATAAACTGTGAGTATTAGCAGTGTGCTCTTCCCATCTGAACCAGAAGAAGAGAAATAGGATGAATTCACATGCTTATGCAGAAGCTGCCTAATGGAAGTGTGTGCTGCATAAGTAAAAGGGTTTTGCTCTTGTTCTGCCTTGCCATGTTCATATTACTACGGATTCAGAATTATGTATTTAGTCTTTGCTTAAGCAGAGCATTAAGGTGTCTTTCATGGAGGACTGTGTGAGGATTAGTGAATTAATGTGCCTGAAATAGAAACCAAATGTTGAGAAGTCTTGGTGTGAGACAGTTTATTCAAACACAGCCCCAGAGATGTGAGGTCAAGCCTTTTTTTGGGTGTATTTGACTCATCCATGCTGGATATGGACATTACATCACTTCTGTGGATACCTTCCAGTGGCTCAGTCTACTCAGCTACACCTTCTTAAATCACATCCGAAAACAAACAGCATATACAGGTCCGCTGCACTCCCTACTTTGACCTTATTTAAGGGCACAAAAATCCTGTGGGATGCTTTTCTTTTGTTAGCGGTCACAGATTGCAGTGGTCTTCAGGACCTGGGGGAACTGTCCTGTCCCAGCCCAACAGATGTGAAGGTGCTGTGGTTCTATGTCCTCAGGTCCAGCCAGTAGTGATGCTAAGCATGTAGTGTTAATGGGCATATACACATGCAATGCACACACATATGTGTGCAGCTGCGCAAACCAAAGCAGAGGACAGTGCTTTATGAACACTCACATAAACCTAAACAGCGCTCTCAGAAACACGACCAAGAATGTCTCAATCCCTCTTCTCCTCTCTGGATGATGAGGTTTGAAGGCCACTGTTGGGATATATAAATGAAATGTGGATCTTTCCTGCAGCTGGTCCTGGACACCTACTTTTCCCAATACTCAGGCCTCTGCATCCTAATGTCCTCCAGTTGCTGACACCCAGACCTCTCGTACTTACCAGCTCATGTGGTTTCAGACTCACTAAGATTCAATGACCCAGACTCGGATTCCTGATCTCACCCATGCTCAAGCAGGTTACAAACAGGATTTAATGTGAATACAGTAAATGGGGTTACATCAGGCTATTGGCCAGTCACCGGTGGGGCTCCCCAGGGCTCAAGTAGGGTAGTGTAGGAGGTGCTGATCTCCTCTCTCTGGTGATCAGCCATAGGACATGAGAAAATCAAATGAAGCTGCGTCAGAGGAAGTTCAGATAGGACGCTGGGAAAAGATTATTCACTGAAAGGGCAGTTGGTCACAGGAACAGGCTCCCTAGTTAAGTGGTCACAGCACCAAGCCTGCCAGAGTTCAAGGACCATCTGAATGATGCTCTCACTCATATGGTTTAGATTTAGGCACTCCTACAAGGAGCAGGGAATTGGACGCAATGATCCTCATGGGTCCCTTCCAACTTCAGATATTCTGTGTCTGTGGTTTTGTAGTGCAGGGCTCAGGCAGACGAGTACCATGTTAGCATACAGCTGACCCCTCTGGTCCCTGTTTCTCTCTTTCTTTCTCACTCTGCCTTTGACATTCCTCTAAACTTCCTGCTGTGAGTATTCTACACCCCAACAATGTCTGTGTGAGCAGCCTGTCGGACTTTCTCTTTTCCCTCACCCTTCCTACTCCAATTTTATGTTAGTGCTTCTGTACCCAGCCTCATCAGCATTTAAAGTGTTTTGATTGCTGTCTTTTCTGTTTGCAGGGCCCAGTGGGACCTCCAGGAGACAAAGGATCATTGGTACAGTATGTCTTTCTAGCTACACCCAGATTTTATGGGGAGGGGACATCCCCACTAATTGCATTTTTACCAGTTATTTGATGAGGACATGGTTAGTTTCTCCTTGCCCAAGGACGGTAGGGTCACAGGGTTCCTGACTCTTAAAAAGACTTCTCTTGTGCATTAGCAACTACTTGTCTGCTATATTGAGTTGTGAGAAAGGGCTGATTGGGTCTCTTGGCATGGTGACAACTTTTCCTTACCTTTAATAATCCTACAAAAGAAAGAACGAGTTTAACCCTTGATATAAAAAGGTATTTCAATGCATGTAAGTCAAGGTACACTGCTATAGCTTATAGCCAAGGCTTCAAAGATTTAAAATAAACCATTTTTAAGCATTTTTCTTACTTAAACCTTACTTAAACCTCTGCAATTCACATGCACACTTAGCTCCTCAACATGCAGTTTTACTGTGCGGCAATCCATTGGTGTGAAACAAATAAATGTGTACTATGGTCTCCGTACACACTGGCATGAATCTCCAGCATGGCAGCCAGTCCTAGCCAGTGTACTATGACACTAAGGAGCAGGAACTTTCTCCTCTACAGACCTATGCTCAGTCATAATTTCTCCCTGCTCATAAACTTGCCTCCTATAAAGAGTCATTATTACCTTTCCAATCAAGGTATGTGAGGCTTGACTTAGTGAGGCTGTGAAGTCCTCTGAGGCACAAAAATGACTAATGCTGTGGTAACAGAACAGGGGATTTCTATTTTTTCTTCCTTAAACTCTCTCTTAGTAGTTTGACTGCTGGTGATTTTTTTTTTCCCACTGACTACTGTGTTGAGGATTTCTTGCCTTCAGCTAAGAAGCACCTCATAACCATTGCTGTCCTTACTGGGTTTTGTCTGTTCTCTCCCTACAAGGGTCCCCGTGGTGTACCTGGTATCCCTGGACCACAGGGTCCTCCTGGCCAGGATGTAAGTAAACTAAAAGTGTAAATGCTCAAGAAATCTGACAATGCTCAAATCTAATTTCTAATTAGAAAATCTAATTTCCCTGAAAATTGTGCTTCTACTCAACTGCAGCCATTGAGTGTTAATAGAATGGTCCAAGGCAGATGATTGACAAAAGTGTTGCTCTTACAAGTTAGGATGTTAGAGAGGTAAACAGATAGGCTAAGGAGGGTTGTCTCAAGGAAAGTGGTGATCTTTACCAGTGAACCACTTTTAAATGACACTAGAGATGGGACTTGGCAGCGTACACTGGGGAACAATCTCACACTGGGAAAGGATGATATTTAAGCTGTCTAGGAACTTCTTAGAAGCTGCTGAGACAAGTAGCCTATAATATTTCTATGAAAACGGGGCCACAGCTGTTAAAAAACTCTGTGTGAGTTCATTTTACTGCTGCTACTGTGCACGAGAACTGACATTTTAACCTCTTGGTGCATTGTTCTCACTTGTGCCATCTCAGTGGGTGAGTCATGGAGCTCAGGGATATAGAGAAGCGTGGCAGGTGCCCAGCTGGAAAGCTGACCCGTCTCGCTGCCTGGTTTTGTCGCAGTGTGGAATCAGAAAGAGGAGTGTTTTAAACTCTGCTGGTCAGCCAGCTCTGTGATGTGGAAATCAGTCCTGGATTAAAGCCAGTAAGGAGGCTCTGAAGAGTTTGAAAGGCTTGCTCTTTGGACTTGTGACTGTTGAGGGATCGCTGTGGGAAGGGAGCAGTGGGCTTTTGTGATTTTTCTCAGAGCTGCTTTATGATGCTGTCATGTATCATAACAGGGGTAATGGGTACAAACAAAACCAGGGAAAGTTCAGGCTCGATATAAAGAAGTTCTTTACTGTGAGGGTGGTGAGACACTGGCACAGGCTGCCCAAAGAAGTGGTAAATGCTTCATCCCTATCAGTGTGCAAGTTCAGGTTGGACAGAGCCTTGGGCGACATGGTCTAGTGTAAGGCATCCCTGCCCATGACAAGGGGTTGCAACTGGATGATCTTCAGGTAGTTTTCAACCCAAACCATTATATGAATCTGTGATTCTATGTCTGAAATGGTATCAGTTTTCACAAAGTCCATGCAAAGTGATTTTGAGTCTTAGTGTTGCTTTAATGGTGTACATCAGCTGCATTAAAGGGTGTACTTTCCCATGGGATGGATTGCCTTTCGTCCTGCAATGTCTGGAGAAGAAGGCCTAGTTTTCTTCCCACTTACTTTATCACAATACAAATTATTATGGCCAGAGTATTCCTTCAGAGACTATGATAGCAGAAATGGTTCTTTGCCTTCATCACCCTGTGTCCCTGAGCAGCCACAGGTTCAGGATTGATGGTGTCCTGCTGACTGCCTCTAGATCTTTACTTTGTCTCAGATGTCTGATATTTTCAATAAAGCCATTTTAAACAGGAGCTGCAGTAGATGGGTTTAGTACAACTGTATTGCGTGAGAAGAGTGACAGAGCCAGCTTTTGTGAGTCTCTTTCCGGCTCTACTCAGATCAGCATTAGCTGGTCAGCTCTTGGAGAAGCAGTATTATAGTCTTTACATCTCTCCCTTTCCCTGCGGAAATTACCCGAACAGAACCATTCCTTATGGTACTGATAAAACGCATCCTTTATTATGCCATCTGTTCTAATTGCACTCGATATGGCCTTTAGGAGCTCTCTGTATCCTGACTGATAGCCTGTTAAGCAATTCTACCTGCATTTCAGGAAGCGTAAATGCAACTACAAGGCACAATCCAACATTCCTTGATGTAACAGCAGGGATACCTACTTTGACAAGATCGTGCATTTGCAGTTTCTTCATCTCCACTTTCATTTATAACTAGTACAAAGGATTTTTTGTTCTGCTTTTGCACTCTTATGTATCAATGTAGTGTTCCTGTATTCTTTGAAGCATGCCCATTTTTGTACTCTGTATTTAAACAGTATGTCATTAGGAAAGCTTCAATTTGAATTGCTAATATGAATTTACCATGCAACTCCCAAGCCATTCAGTGGTAATAGCTTCAATTACTTGCCTTGGTGTCGTATTTTTTGCTGTAGCCTTTGCAACTATATTCCATTTTATTTTTTCGTGGAACTGAATAATTCTTTTAAATCACATTTATGTACATTAGGTTATTCTCTGCTCTATTTTTTCCAGTTGCGGACTCACCAGATACTCTTAGAAGTGTCTGCTATAAGTTGTTGTGCTCCCTGATACCGCAAATCAGATTTACAGTTATATCTGGGGAGGTGGAAAAGTCAATACTCCTTTTGCAGTAGCTTTGGCCAGAATTACCTCCTGTAAGTGAACAGATTGGGTTTTACACATGACTCCATTCTAGCTTCTTTCTTGTGCCCTAAAAGCATGTGCCATATTGTTTGCAATAGCACTGACCAGGATCACCTTTTGAAACATCAAATTCAATCAAGCATCAGGAGTTCTCAGGGCAGTGCTTCATTCCATTAAAAGTTAGGGTTTGAAAATCCTTGCCCATGTGTACAGTGCAGTCATGCTGGTTTGGTTTTGTTCCATTCCTCATAGCAAAAGGTTTGGTGTTTATTTGGATTATAGGGGCTGTAGTGATAGAACAAGGGGTAATGGGCTTAAACAGGGTAAATTCAGGTTAGATATAAGGAAGAAGTTCTTTACAGTGAGGGTGCTGAGGCACTGGAACAGGATGCCCAAAGAAGTTGTGAATGCCCCACCCCTGGCAGTGTTCAAGGCCATTTTGGACAGAGCCTTGGGTGACACGGTTTAGTGTAAGGTGTCCCTGCCCATGGGAGGTGTATGGAACTGGATGATCTGAAGGTTCTTTCCAACCCAAACCATTCTATGATTCTGTGAATCTAGAGTTCACTATGCCCATAAATCCCTACAAATTCTTTTCTTTTGAGACAAAGCTGGCACATATTGGCTTGTTCTTATATTTGATTTTTCTTTTTTCCCCTGATTAACTAAAACTCTAATTTTTAAAGCCTGAAAAGTACTTTCTGTAGGCTTTTCTGTGGTCTTTCTTTTCCCCTGTAACCAGACTAACCTGTTCCATATCAGGGCTACTACATATTGTGCCTACTTTCATGCCCCTAATTACTTCAAATATCACAAAGATGATCTGAAGGTCCTTTCCAACCCTCACTGTTCTATGATTCTATGGCTTGCACTTGCTTTTGGGAAGAAAAGAAAAAATACAAATCACATTTTAAGAGGGCAGTATGCCTGCATGAAGTATTACAAAAAATGTAACCTTAAGCACCTTCTTTCAGAGACATTGGCCAGTCTCATTTGCTGAGAGTTACGGGTCCCCTCCTTGCCAGCTGGTCTAGCTTGAAGTTTGCTGATGAATACACATCCTCTGCAATGCACACACAACAGGACTGGGGAAGATACAGACACTTGCACCATCCTAGCTGACATAAGGTCACCTGTGGTCCCATGCAAGCCATCCACATGGAGCCCCTCACTCGCCTTGCTCATGCTGGTCCCCAGTATGTAGTTTTGGGACCATTCCCACCCCAGTGGCTGTAGGATGAAGACCCCTGCAGTCACCCCAGTAACTGACAGATAGGCTGGGGAGCCAGGATCCCAGTCTGACTGCAGTACCTGGCACCAGTTTTCAATAATACGCACACGCAAGTCTCACTTAGTCCTTGCAGCACACATACATACACATTATGCTAAAAGATAGTTAAGAAAGGATTAATAATAAGATACAATAGGATCGTAGTGATCAGGTGGAGGGCTCAGCCAGACAATTGCGCTGACCAGCTCCTTTTACAGACAGAAAGGGTAATGAGGTCTTTGAACAGGCTTCTCAGGGCAGTGGTGGAATCACTGTCCCTAGATGTGTTCAAAAACCATGCAGATGAGGCCCTCAGTGACATGGTTTAGTGGTGGTCCTGGGGTAGTGGTTGGGCATGATGATCTTAAAGGTTTTTCCAGCCTAGTTGGTTCTGTATTTCTGTGATTCTGTAACATTTACACAGCCCCTTTTATACCCTTGTCTGTCTACTCCCCTGCTTGTTCCTCACTGCTTCCTTTTATTATGCACGTCCCCTCATGCATTTCTACATCTCTATCAATTCCTGCACCCCCTCCAAGTTCAGGAGCCCCCTGGTTTACAATCTTACCACTTGCTAGGTCCAGCTTGATCTTCTTGAAAGTGCAGACTGTGATTTCTTGATAGCCCATCCAATTAGTGTGAGTTACAAGGTTTGTTTCTTGTTAGGTCTCTGTTTTGGTATATTTTGTTTCTGATTTCTTCTTTTTCTCTTAGTTTCCAAACTGACAACATCCTGGATCAGACAACCTTGCTGGATTAAACCTCCTCACACTCTAGATGTCTTCATCAATTAGTGTGACTGTCCAGCTTTGGTTCCCATCACTGCCTCCCTTATTTGTCGGTCAGGTCTGTGTCCCTGTATGTTCTTATTTATGGCTTCCTCCTTGTTTTCCCTTGTTGAATTGGAAAAGGTACCTCTAAAGCAGCAGACACTCTGTGGCCTTAACCTTACACTACACATTTCTGGGGAAGCATCCATTTTCCCCTTTCTGGCTGCTGGGAGATAAAATGGTTCTGTTCAACATACCTATTTAATTCCCATAGATTAGAAAACAATCTGAATGAGACATTCTCCTGTCCTACTATTACCAGCGAGTGCACAATTTTAATAGGCTCTTTCTGCATTTTGATTATGATAATTTTAATTAACATAAACATTGAATTAATAACTTTTTAATTATGTTAATTATTTATAGCTAAGCTCCAGTGTTACCAAGAAGTTAATCTTCCCCTACATTTATTTTCATAATTACAAAACCTTTGTGGATGCATAATTACTGCCATGAGAGCTGAAAAGCAGAGATTTCCATTCTGACATTGATTTTGCCATATAGTGAGAAGGAGAGTTCCAAGAAGCCTTTGTGTTTGTTTTAGGATACACACACCCCAAAGCAGAGAACTTTTATTAAATCCCCTATTGGCTTTTTATTCCTGGGACTTGCAACCTATTTTAGCTATTGCATTTCAAGCTTTATTTTCAGTCTTGTAATAGAACCACCCCACCATAAGCCTGTATGACTGGTTTCCTTATACGCTTTCTCTGATTTTCCTATACATCACTTACCTAAGCCTCAATTTTCAGCATGTCATCTGCACAGCTTCCATCAATCCCCAGTTAGAGACCATTCCTGTGTGTCACATTTCACAGAACTGTACATTGTACCTTCTCACTCCTAACGTCTTTTCCTGCACTGGTTTGCTGTACCACTCACTGGATATTCTACATCATGCCAGCCACTGTTGGCTACAAGCTCCTGAAAGTGTTCAAACTTTATGAGCCTTCCAGCACTGGTTATTTGGATCCGTGCATGTTCCCTCATTACATCAGCAGCATTTCTTTTCAGTACCATACATTATTTTTGGGTAGACTCTCTGAAGTTCTTCTTTTATGTATTTATTTTCTGGCTTTCTCTTTTCTAGTTTCCTCTGCTGTTAGTCAGCTTGTCAGGTGCAATTATACCCTCCATGCCTTTCTTCTAGCACTTTCATTCTGCTCTGAGCAATGTTTGCAGCTTGCCCCCTGTTGTCATCCTTTTCTAACTCCACTCCAGAAATCTTTCCTCTACGTTGGACTCTGCTTCCAGTTGCCTGTTCTCTGGTAATGCAACATTCTGAAGTGCCATCATCCTACACCTGGTTTGTTCAATTCAATATCCTGGCTTATTTGTAACCTGTTAAAGACATCTCCAGATCCACAACATACAGTGTTCAAGAATATAGGTCCATCCTTTTTTGTTTCTAAGCAATCTGATACTATGTGGATATCACAGCCATGTTTAAATCTCTCCCAGGATTTGAATTTTAGTCACTCCCTTCTTTTCTCATAACTAAGAAGTCTTTTCTATATTCATCTTCAAATAGATCTTCTTTAAATGCTCAAATTCCACTGGTAGCACCATGTCATGTTTCAGATCCCTGAGCAAAAGGCTGTCAGGAGCCCTAATGTAGAAACAGTTTATTTGTAGCTACATGAATAGTCAGCGTGAAAGACATTTCTGAATTGCCTGTTCTGTGTTGCTTTCTGATCCAGGATGATTCTTATGGCTCAAGTCTGTGCTTTTCATTGCACTCCTTAAAGCAAGGGCAGTGTGAATCTTCCTGAACAAAACAGGCCTGGGAATATAAAATCTGTATAACTGCTATTTAGGCAACCCTCTTCCTGCTCGCAGAAGTGGTTGAGAATCATGGTGGAGAGGATGCCAAAAGCATGACCTGGCAATTAGCATCTGTGAAAGAGAAGGGACTTTGGGAACATCCCATAATCTTCTGCATTCGCATTGCTGCTCTGTGTAAGAAGCAAACTATAAATGGTTCTAACGTCTCCTCATATTTACTCAGTTCCCCAGAAGGAC
Organism: Lathamus discolor; assembly: GCF_037157495.1. Lineage (NCBI taxonomy): Eukaryota > Metazoa > Chordata > Aves > Psittaciformes > Psittacidae > Lathamus > Lathamus discolor. The sequence goes on along the minus strand of NC_088885.1, from coordinate 155,102,096 downwards.
ATTTGTGGGTAATTATGAGCTAAAAATCTTCTTCACACTTTATCTTCTCTTGGCTCTCACCTGCAGAAGGGTTGCTTCCTCGGGAAACAAGCATTCATCTGTGGACTTCAGTACTACTTCACTTCCACTTCAGCTCCACTTCAGTTCATGCTTAATATTCATGTCAGAAAGTCAAGGTAACTGAAGGGCTGTTGTTTACCGAGAAGTGTTTATTGTGGACATAGAAAGGGAGCAATCAATACATTTTCCCATTTTCTCTCTCTTCTAGCAAGAGGTACAGGATTTAAGTTATAAGTGAGATACAAGGACGAAATTCAAGTTTGCCTTATAGCTATAATTATGGTGTAGCAGGGTATCTGAATGTGCTTAAGGTATTCATCCCCAGGCAGCCAAGTAACTTTCCATCTAGTTGTCTGTATAAATAATACAATGAACTGATTGGAGGCAACGGATCAGCCTGAAACAAGGTGATTGACAGAATGCCCAGTGCCCTTCCTGGCAAAGCATTTGGCCAAGTTCTGAAGGAGCTTTACAGGTGGAAATATGGGATAGTCTCAGAGAGTCCCTTAAATAGCCCCTGCCAAGACTGGACTGGTTGGAATCTACTACTGGTATCTTCATCGTGTTACTTAACATTGTGGGTGGAGAATCTGGCATTGTCCCAGAGACCTCTCCAGATGGGATCTGCTGCAGAATCAGCAAAACTGAACACAGATAAGGTGCTTTTAAGTGTTTTTTTCAGTAGAAACTCTTCCTGCAGGTCCAGAAATGGTCACATAAGACAGCCTTTTCTATGTGGTTAAGATAGCTAGAATGTATTTTATATGTATGTTCTTTAAGGCTCTCAATATGGATAAAACATGCATATGCTTGAGTGATGACACAGGGTGATGGGCCAAGTGAATCCAGGAATTTAACAGAGAATGATTTGGAGAAATATCACCCTTTCCAACTTAAAACACCAGTGCAAAGATCCTTGCAATGCAGATTTCTGTCATCATCTGGACGTTGACCAAAAAATTTGGTTCCTCATGTAAGCAATATTTTATCCAGAGTCAAAAATAATCTTTTGCTTCACTTTGTCTGTTGATTTTTTCTTATTTATTTGTATTATTTTTTTAACAAAGCAATGGTTTGCTAATGAGAAACAAACTATTGAGGGATGATGCCCCCTTTCCAAACCATAACTTCCTGAAACTTAAATTCTAAGGGTGCGGGTCATTTCTATGCCTTCGTCACAAGAAAACTGATACCAATTGTTAAACCACAACACTAATACATCCCCACAAACAAAAGGGCCCATTGCTATTTCATGTGGAAGGGACCTGTCTGCAAGGATTGTGCAAAGCAAGGTCTTGATTTCGCATGTTACAGGTATCTCCAGGAATCAAAAGCTTCATCCTTCACATTATTGCAGTGCATAGTGCTTCTTGTGATAAGAAGACAAACTAAAGCAATTTCAGACTTTATGTGACTGGAATTTAACAAGGTCACAGAATAGATAAATGAGATTTAGGAGGGCTTCAGAGGATGTTTAAAGTTGTGGATATCTCAAGGAATTTACTGTTAGTCACATGCAAGAAACAGTGATGCTCAGTGGCAGAAAATAGAACGTGCTAGTACAGAGCGGTCAGCGGAGTGGGGGAGCATCTCATAATATTGTATGCTAATTTCTCTTTCTCTTGATCTCTAGGGTCTACCTGGAAATCCAGGGGAAAGGGGACCTCCTGGAAAACCAGTATGTAACTTCACTTCTGCATTACATCTTCTTTTTAACTCATTTTCCACCTCTACACCTCACCTCAGAAGTGCACTTCAGTGCATTTCCACTACTGCTCTTTCCAGCTGAGCAGCTTGAAAAGCACTAAGAACCACTAAGGGGTTCTGGTAAAAGTATCTGTAATGGCTTTAGAACAGTATGGAAATAACAGGATATCCTGCATGTAAATACCCTCAGCAAGAGCTCATCTCAGGTGTGATGAAGTGCAGTAGAAATGTAGGACAGGAAGTGTATGTTTGGCTTAGGAAGGGCAAGGGACACCAGTAAGATCCATAAGCATATTCAGGAAAAATTCTTATATGTTGATGCTGTTTAAAATTGCCTGAGATAATGAATTTCTCATTCCACAGGGCTCCCCACCCCTGCTCACTCCAGAGGACATAAATCTCTTAGTAAAGGTAATCAGCCTTTGATGATGGTGGGAGTTTAACTGTATGTTTGATTTAGACCTGACTAACACTCTATGATGTGAAAGTGTCAGACCTACAAGCGCAAAAGGTGCCTTTAAATACTCTGTCAAAGCTTGAAACTTGCAGGCCTCCTACTTGCACTGGTACTGGGACACTGGAGCACATGCTGGAGATCAAAATCCTTTTAATGTCCCCAGCAGTGAAATGACCTAGAAAGATGTTTAGAACATAGTGTATGTTACAAAGCTCTGTGCCTTTTTGCCTCTTTGAGGCACACATTCCCAAGGAACAACAAACATTGTCCAGTTGTATTGCCTAAACCAGAAACTGGAACCCATTTTAATGAAATGTCTAATTTTTCATGTGTACATTCAACAGCAACTGGAGCAGTTTTGAACTGTGGGTGCAGTCAGTTTGCATAGTGCATTTGAAAGGATGCAGGTAATTAACCCCAAATGCACCCGTATTTCAAAAGTGATGATCTGTCTGTCTGCTTTTACTCTCCATGTAGGGAGTTGTCTGGGAAATAAGTCAGTATTTGATAGCTGTTTATTGCAAAATCTCTACAGATTTAAATGGGCTGAGCTGCGAGATTTTCAAGCAGTCTTGGGACATGGCAAGAAATCCTTTCTTACTGATTAGAAGAAACTAAAACTAAAAAATCACCTGGTTTTACCAACACCATTTACAAAAGGAGCCTTTTAAGTTTGCCACTGTGAAATGGCTTCAGTGAAGAGATGTCTGTCTTAAGCAGCCAAGTGTTTTTCTGAAGGTTTTACTATATGGTATTGTGCGGGATTTCTGATCAGGACAAGGCTAAGAGAATGATTCTTGGGTAAAGGATGTCATTTTGATGTTCCTTTGGTTTTGTGCTTTGATTATGTTATAGTTAAAATACTTGTATGCCTTGCATATTCTTTCTGCTCGGTATTTTTTCATTCTACACTTGGTACAGGTCTGTATAAAGCAACACCTTGAAATCCCAGATGAAATTAGGGCTCTTGTTTTAGGTTGTTTAGGATAAATATTCATGTAGGAACTAAGAAAGACAGTTTAGCCCACAATTTTGCAATGGGTCATTGACAGAGTTGGGTGTTGGAACAAGGTCTCCCAACTCTCCGCCTGATGATCAGTGTCTTCTGATGTATTGTCTTTTATAGGCAGGATTTACTTCCCTTTTGCTGAAGGGAGTCTGCCTTTGAAATGAAAATGTCATACTCAAAGTAATTCACTTCTTGACAACAGTAGAAATGTAAAGACTACTAAGATGATGCTTCAGAAAGTACTGGAGAGAGGGAGAGAGTAAATCTTCATGACAGAATTTGGCCAGGACACTGTGACATTTCCTTGGTCTTCACAGACTTCATCAGATGAGTTTTCCTTGGCCATGCTAGCTGCTGAATACAGTTTTCCTTGCAAAACACCCTTCTGACATTGTGCTGCACCTAACAACCTGCCCTCTGAGTAGTAGCGTAACTTTTAGACTCATGTAGACACAGTTTTCTAGTAGTCATGTAGCTTTGAAACAAGTTTGTTCATGATAGTCTTACTTTGCAGTTCTGTGAAGTCCCCCTAGAAAGACCTTATCCTTGGTTTCTTGATCCTGGATGGTCAGTTAGGACCTGTCCAACTGGAACTGATAGGAAGCAACCCATGTGAGCATGTATGAATTCAGCTGCTAACCCCCACTATGCTCCACAGTGTATTACTAATTTCTTTCCCCATGTTCTCTGCTAGGATGTGTGCACTGAATGCCCTCCTGGCCCACCAGGATTGCCAGGCATCCCAGGTTTCAAAGGTGATAAAGGTCTCCGAGGACCACCAGGGAGAGACGGCCAGGATGGGAAAATGGTAAGAGAGCTGGGGAAGTGAACATGTCTTGGATGTGTTGTAACCTTGTTTTCTTGTAATATCTTTAGATGGTTGTTGTTTTTTTTTATCAGCAACCTATTAAATATTTTTCAAATGTTTGTAAAGTCAATGGACTAGACTTGTGTTTACCTCTTCTGCATTGCAGGGGAATGCTGGTCCCAGAGGTCCTGCAGGCCCACCTGGGCTTGATGGCCCAAAGGTTGGTTGGTTTTCTTCAGCAGTCTAATGAACACTTATTTGTGACTAATTATGACACTTGCTGACATCCATCTCTGTGTAAAGGGGTAGGACTGGCCCGTTGGGTGGACCCTGTACTGGCAACTCACTGGAATACCACATGACTGCAGAACTGTACAGCCCCTCACATGAACACTGTTTCACTCAAATAGTGTCTTCTATTATGCCTTTGCTCACACAGACACATGCACACATGTGAAGGGCCTCATTCTTGACACTGATTTTCATTATATCAGTGTGTTGATGACAGATAAGGAATTAGGAGTAAATCACCTCACGTAAATCAGGTGAGGAGGAAATTAAAGCCTCAGCGGTAGCTCTCCTGCCTGTTCCACTCCTCTTTGAATTTTATATGCTTGAATCATTTAAATTAAGTCTGGTTCAATGGGCTGCTGGGCTCCCTGCACGCTATCTACCATCTTGGTTTTACCCACAGACTCTGTTTCCTTAGCATGCTATAGGAAGAATTCTTTGTTTCAGCTTCTGACTAATGGTCTAGGCATAGGCCAACATAAAGCTTCTGGTGTCTGAAGGATTCCAATAATGTCACATTTCAAGCATGCTCCATGCAGAGGTCTGTCATCAGTCTGCTCACAATGCCACAGCCTGGTCACAAGCAAAACCTTTGCAACTACTTAATGTGAAACAAATCAAAACCAATCAATGAAGGGAAAGCTGAAGTGATTTCATGATGGGCCACAGTTTCATTCAGTCTTCCCTTCATTACTGTCCTACCATCTAAAACAGCTTCTGCTATTTTAACATCTTTGTATTTGCACTCATTAGAGTGTAGGACAAGCTAATAGAGATTCATGAATTAATTTTATATCTTGTAATTAAAATTGTGGTGGGGAGAGCAGTAGAGTCTCAAAAGTAAATATAGGGTTGATCAAAATGGAAGTATGTTCCAGGATAAAATTTGCGTAAGAATTAGCAACCTGTAATGACAATAGCTGGCAGAAAAGCCAAGCAGCCTGAAACACCCCATGTCTGCTGCTTTCTTGTATGCTGTAAGAAAGCAGAAATTTGGGCAGATTGGATGTTTAGACGAAGTAACGAGAACCAGGTTTAAACTGTACGTGTACATAAATTAATTGATAATTAATCTAACTCATATTCAATGAAATGGCAGATTCACAGAGTTTGCAAATGTTAAAATATTTCAAGGCTCTTACGAAGGTGCGAACACAGTCTTTATGACCCCTTTCTAAATACATTAGGCAGATCCTTGCAGTGAAAGGCTGTACTTTTGAAGATGTAGTATATAGTCCTTACCAACACCATCCAAACTAGCATGGGGTCTCATTTTGAAATAGAACAGTAACCTGCAGATCTTTGCTCCTGAGCAGCCTCATTGCTTCTGGCAACATGAATTAGGCCTCTTTTAATTAATAAATAGTAGCCCCCCTGTCCCCCACTTACCTCCTACCTCTCATGCAGCAAACCAGAGTATTACTTCTATGGCCAGCAGCTCATTAGTGCTCCATGTGAGACTCCCCTTACTTTAAGCATAGATAGTACAGACATGTACATTTGAGTTAGCTGCTTCTGTTGTGTTATCACTAGGGAAGAGAGAGATTGAGAAAGAGGGGAGCACTTTCTGGGCATGAATTTTCTGACTGCACCTTAGAAACACCATTTTTATTGTGGCTGTTTCTGAAGGGAGAGTTGATGACTAGCTCATACTGTTGGGTCAGATCTGATTTAGTGAAGTTCCTAACAACCTGTCTAATTTCTAAGGATGTGTAAGTCTTTTTCATGTCCATGAGACTACAACATAAAAAAAAAATGGGCTGTACTGGGTCTGCTCAAAGGCCATTCTTCACATATGTTCCTGGCTCCAACACTGGTAGTAAAAGTCTAGGGAAAAATTTAGGAGGAAGGCAAGTCGGACTCGGCCCTAATTTATGACTTTTATGCTCAAAAATATTCAAGTGCTTTATGAAATAGTTCAGAAAGCTGATACAATACTGAATCTAAGTGACTTTCAATGGCTTTTTTTTTCATTATCAGGGTGCTAAAGGAGACCGTGGTATGACTGGGGATACGGGAGAAAAAGGTGAACAGGTAAAAAGAGAATTTTCTTTCCAAGTGCATTCACTGTGATTGTCCCTTCATGAGTAACTCTTATGATTTCTGTAGAGGAATATCCTTCTCAGAGGTAGGGAAGGAAGGTAGGAGCTCTTCATCACTGATAAATCTCAAGTGTGCTGTGAGTGGAACCGTAGCAGTCTTCCACAGACTTCCACCCCTATCTCCAGTAAAAACCTTGTGTGATGTGTTTCGTCACCTTTAGACTGGATGCAGTCAATTCTCTACGTTACCTTAGTCATTTCCCCAGATACTGCCTAAATGAGATCCTCGATATCAGGTGTCATTGGGTTGAAAAAGCCAGTTTCTATTTGTCTTAGAAGATGATTATTCTATGATTGTATGAATGTAGGGATGACCTTTTAGGAGGGACTGAGATGCCACAGGAAAGAGGAGAATGGTCTAAACTAAAGCAAAGTTTTATAGGTAATTTTAGCAAGGGCTATGTCAGCAGTTTAAGGTGTAAACGAGCAACTCTTCAATGAGATATGTAGAATATTTTAAGCAGGTTTGGTTTCCTTCCTTGTACAATTCCACAGTATCTGTTCTTACCTTCCATTAGCACAGATTGAAGTGCTCATTAGAAAAAGTACACCTTAAATATAACTATATTTATTTCTGATGTTCATCCCTTGAAAACCAAGGTTTTGTTTTAAACAGACATTGTTCTTTATTTCCTTATAATGGGCTTTCTGTGTATTGTCTGATTCTGATGTTACCTCACAATGTTCAAGCACCAGTTAGCTTTTAGACAACTAGAAATGTGAATAATGCATAAAGAAAGACTCTCTTTTTGCTCTGCAGGGTCACCCTGGAATGCCCGGCTTCTCAGGGGCTCCTGGAAACCCTGGTCCACCTGTAAGTTGCTCTGGGACAAAGGCTAGGCAGCCTAGTACAGTGTGAGGCATCCCTTCCTATGGCAGGGGATTGGAACTGAATGATCTTAAGGTCCTTTCCAACCCAAACCATTCTATAATTCTATGGTTCTATACTTTCCTTTTAAAGGTTGTTGCAAGCTCCATGTGGAAGAAAGGACCATTCCCATCTGTCTGTGCATTGCATTTGCATTTTCCAGTGGGTTCCTAATGGTCCCCTGAGTGTCATAGTTCCCCACTCATGATAACTGTTATTTAATACATCAACCACTTTTCACTGATTGCTTCAACACACTCTGTAAATTGATGTTAATCTTCACTCACTCTATACAAGACAATGATGATGAAATCTCTTCCACAGGGACTACTTAGTATGTGTATAGGTGTTTTCTTATATGTGGAATAAGTTGGCAGACTAGAAATAGCAGATCTTAAGAATATTATAGTTCTCAATTTTACACGGTGGTATGAGTCTGAATTTTCTCCATTTTTCATATCCTGCAGTTTACTTTTGAATTAACAGGCCTTTTACATGTGTTCCTCTCCATCACAGTCATCCTTGTTCTTCACTCTACTCTTTTCACTAAAACAACTGTACTTCTTCATATTTAAAAAGGGATTACATTGCATGAGCAGGGCTGAAATAACTTAGCTGTCCTGGTTTTGATACCACTGCTTACACCCTCCAGGAGCCGGGACTTTTCCTGAGTGAAGGAGTTTTCTTTCCAAACTGCTTTCCTTTGCCCACACTCATCACTACTCATATTGCTGCTTACAGTGCAGTTTGTCTCTGCCATGCTGAGGGTGTGCAGCCTTCATCTGTTCTGGGGATCAGCACAGTCTCTTCAAAGCTGAATTTGTACTGCACTGACTAAACGACAGAAGTACCAGAAAAGAGGATTAGATTAAAATCCTGTTTTCAGACTGCAGCAGTGCCTAAAGATGCTGAATGCTTTGCCACTGGCACAACCTGTGGACCTCTTTTTGCTCTCCTGCGAGCCCTATTTTAAGACAAGCTAATAACACAGACACATTTATTGTGTCTGTATTAACCTCATACTGCCACAGCCATAGGGTTATTCCAGTCAGATTGAAACACTTTTAATTGTCCCATGAGACCCTCTAGTCAAAGGAAATGCGCAAGGTAAAACCAAGCCTGTCAAAGCAGACCTCAGTGTGATGCTCCTCAGATACTTTTTCTTCAAGTTTTGCTGACTTTTCACTTTGCTTTGCTCTGTGGCTCCAGCAGTTTGCCTGCCATAAAGCATGATTCAAACTGCTCTTCAAAGTTATTTTTACATCACAAGATTGGCTTTTTCCTATTTGTCCCCTATTTTCAGAAGGACCAGACTCAAATATCTAACTATTTCTGGCTTTGGGGGCTGATTCAATGCAGAGGTTGGCACTGCTTTTCTGTGATGAATGATGGAATGAATGGTGAACTGAGTGAACTTCAGTGTTGTCAGCTGTGGTAGGGAGTGTGTTGACAACTGTACAAAATGTGTTAATCACATTGTTTCTGTTTTATTTTGTTTAGGGCCCAGATGGATCACCAGGACCAATAGGACCAGCAGGAAACCCGGGAGACATAGTAAGCTCTAAGCTGTGTCTTTCACCACCACCTTCAGCTAGATTTAGCTTTTAGAAGTAAAGCTGAGCTGGAAACCGTATAACGTCATTTGAAAGTTCCACAAAACATTCAGCCTGAATCAACTCTACACCTGAAAGTAGGACCTCCACAAATAACCACAGATTACTCTGGTCCTGCAGTTTTGTTTACTCATCAAATGAAATTCCAGATTAGTCAGGGCATAATCCAGCCCATGGGACCTCTAATGAGGTTTCTGTACCTCTTACCTGACTTTCCTTGTTATTAACATCTATTTGTCTCTAGAAAAGGATGACTAAATGTGTTAGGATGCTTCATGACCCAGGCCAAGACTTGAACTCTGTGTGGGGATTGTCAAAATGAAACCAGCAACTAAGGATGCAAAGGAAACCAAAAAAGGATGTCACAGCACAGACTGTTAAGATGCAAGGACCTGAGAACATTCGCTGGCACCGTGAAAATACTAGTATAGATAAAACCCTTGAGAAGTCTGTGAAGAATTTTGCTATCACTCTTCCATTTGAAGGGTTCTCAGATACTACTTTATGGATACTCAGATCCTGCTTTATGGATACCATGGATCCTAATTTATGGATACCATACCTACTTTATGGTAGTGCATCAGAAAACCCTAGCAGAGACAAGTAATCTGATTCATGTTAACTTCAGTTTGGAAAGGAAAAAAAATGAATAGCCCATGCTGTTGAGCTGGAACAGTTTAAAACTCTGTAATTCTGTGATTAATTTCTAGAACAGGGATTCCTAATGAACAAGTTACCTTTTGCAGATCCATTTCAACCTGAACTTCATCATGAGTGAACAGTGAAGGTCCTTCTGATGGCTGATATGAAATCAGTGAGAAGTCTCAACAATGCAGCCAGAGAGTACATGGACAGGCTAGCTGAAATACCCTTTCTATTCATGATCAAGTTGAGACACTGTGAAAGACCTAGTCCTATAAAGGGATTTTTTGGGTCTGTCAGCAAAGCGCTTCTTATAACTACTGATTTGATAGGTATGGAATATAGATCTTCTTGCCTGGACACCTCATGCAGGAAGTTAAGGATTAAATATTAAATATAACAATATATCAGAAAACAAAACAAAACAAAACAGTGATTTCAGTAGTTTCTCCGTCTGTAACAACTCATAACTAATACTGGGTGTTTTATGTGAAAAGAAAGCCCTTCGATGTAAACTAGAAAGAATCCAAGGAACTTAGGAACTTCATACTGTGTGACATGGGCTGCAAGACCTACTTCTCACAGTTGTCCCTTGTCAAACTCTGTATTTGATAGATCTTCAACAGATAGAAGCATCTGAGCAGCTTGTCTTGACCCACAGTGTTTCTGTTTTCTTTCCAGGGTAAAGATGGCCCTCCAGGTCCACAAGGCCCACCAGGATTGCCTGGACTTCCAGTGAGTGCAATTCAGCTCCTTCTAATTCAGTATTTTATAGGTTTAAACACATAGACATGTAAAACACATAGGTGTGTAAAACAAAGAGGTGACATTTTTAAGGTGCTTTGAAACCTATGTATACCTTTAATGGCATCTGTCAAGTTGATCCTTGGTCCACAACAGTATAAATACTGTATTTGATCACTTCAAATCTAAGTGTTAATTACCAGTGTGAGTCAGGTCTTTTCGTGGTTTAAGCCCAGGCTGTAAATCAGAACCACCCAGTCTACTCTCCCCCTTTCTTCTCCCGCCCCCACTCCCAAAGGGATGGGGAGGAGAATCAAAAGAATGTAGCTTCTATGGGTTGAGATAAGAACACTCTGGTAACTAAGGTGTAACACAAACCACTACTGCTACCACCAATAATAATAATGATAAGGGAAATAACAAGGGAAGGGAATACAATACCACCCGTAGAAACCCAGCCCAACTGAGCAGTGATCTAGCCCTTCCAGGTAACTGCCCCCAGTTTATATCCTGGGCATGACGTGCTGTGGTATGGAATACCTCTTTGGCTAGTTTGGGTCAGGTGTCCTGTCTCTGCTTCCTCCTGGCTTCCCCTCCTCTCTGGCAGAGCATGAGACTCAGAAAGTCCTTGGTCAGACTAAACATTTGAGCAGTAACTAAAAACATCAGTGTTATCAGCGCTGTTCCCAATCTGAAAGTCAAACCACAGCACTGCACCAGCTACTAAGAAGGAGAAAAAAATGACTGCTACTGCTGAACCCAGGACAGGTCTGTTTCTCATCTGCCTCTTAATTGGAAGAAATACTCTAATGAAGAGCACATAAATCAAGTAACAGCTCCAGTGTAACGGCATGAAAATCAGAGACTGGAACGCTATCTGAATCCAGCCAAAACAATTCCTTTGAAATAATTCAAGATCAAGTGCATCTTGGGCATAGACTTTTCTCTTCTGGAAAGTATATTAGTACAGTATTTGTAGGGGGTTTTGTTTAATCTGTCATACAGATCGGGCAAGAGCTATTTCTAGTGTGAAACAGTTTTAAGACTGTTGTAGTGCTCACCTCGCTGAGAAGGAGGAAATCACTTAGGCTTGCCATACTGGAAAAGGAAACAGTTTGTGCTATTACAATGGTGTGTCGAGGAGAGGTTTATGGCTGAGCTACAGAAATAGGGTAGTTTTTGGAGGGGTACACAAACTTCAGTATGCCATGTTGAAGAAGAATTTTCACTGTAAATATTTCTTATCAACTCCTTCCTTATACCCTGTTTTGCGTTTCATTCGCAGGGCATTGATGGGAATGATGGCAAGGATGGCAAGCCAGGATCTCTTGGGGAACCGGTAATGTAATGCAAAACTGTTTTGCTCAGGCAATCAGAGCCTGCATCCAGTTATTGTTTTTGAAGCTGCCTGTCTTTGGGTTCCTCAGGGGGGGCTGGGATCCTGTTTGCACATCTTCTTTTAACACCAGGACTAAATTGTCTTGAGCAATTTATAAGAGTCACACACTTGCAATCTCGAAAAGAAACTGGGTTCTTTTACTTTTACAGCTACCATAAATACACTAAAACTTAGTGATTCCACTTTTACAGCTATGGTAAATATTGTAGAGGAAGAAGGTTGACTGGTGCCATTAAACCTAGTGAGCCATTTTTTAAGTAGAAAATTATGGGGCATAGAAAGTTTAGAGGAGGTGTCCTTAAAGAAGCCTTTTCTCAACACTTCTATTGTCCAGCATGAGAGGTTTTGTATTTTACGTTCTCTGCTTAGTCTGTACTTGTGTTTGCTGAGGGGAAAACAGCTGAGCCGTGAAGCTGTTAGCCAAAAGGAACTGTTAATAAATTGGGCAATGAAAGTTATTCCTTGCGACTGTGTTTGTTACATGAAGAATATGCTTCCAGTATCCAGCATTGCCAGCCTCTTTCTGTGACTTGTCAAACAGGAGTTATTGGTTCTGGGAAGAGCCAAGTTCCCAGTCGTTAGGACAATGGGTGCATGGAACTGTGCTTGTCACAGCAGTTTCAGACAGTTGTGTGCTTGCATTGAAACACCTGATTTCTACGTGTAGATGCTGATTTTGTATGCTCTAGGTATTGGTGCAGTTCTGTGCATTACCCCTCATTAAAACACTGCAAAAGGGCACCAATCCAAAGTGTAAGCTACGTTTGAACATCAAAGGCTGTGTTTGTGGCAGTGCAGATAGGAGTATGTATGGGAATGTGTCACTACTGTCTTTCTTGCACGCTCAGACTCCAGCACTGCTGGAGAAACCCTGGGCAGTCACAGTCCTCAGTGCTGTTAAATCTAAGGGAGAAGAATGAGAGTTTTCCAACAACAGAGAGATGGACCTGAGATTCTCCTAACATGAATATGATTGTTTCCCATAGGGAAAGCCTGGAGAGCCAGGTCTTCCAGGCCAGGAGGGTGCCAGAGGCTTACCAGTAAGTACTGATCTGAAGGGCTCAATCTAGTCACTGTTCTATACTGTAGTTGGGAAGCTTTTGGTGGGCAGATGAGCTCCTTTACTGATGCAAACACATAACCAAAGAGCTGGTCTGGCTGCAAAGAGTCATGGCATTGTGACTGAACAAATAAATAAATGACCACAAAAAAAAAAAATCCAACACAGGCATTTCCATGTCCTTCACAACTGGAGAACAGTAGGTCCCTTATCTAGAAGTTAAATCACATAACTTCATAACACTGCTTCTAACAGAAGGCATAGCCACAGCTGTAGCCCTCATGTTCTGTTCTGTGTCCTCTGAAAGGATGGGAACAATGAAAGTTAGGGTTAAATGATTTATTAGATGCTCACACCAGGAATAGACACACTGTAGTCTTGGTCTTGCAGCCTAAGGAGCTATAGAAAGCCCCTCGTGTGATGTAGCCTTTCCTAATCTGTCCCTGGGACATGGCAGCTCCATGCTGACCAGTCCACAGTAATCTTAGGCAAAATTGGGAAGCATATTAAGTGAACATTCAAGCTGAGGTTTTCTTAGTGTTTCATGCATCATGGTAATGGATAATTATTGATTTTATTCTCTTTTGTAGGGTTTCAAAGGACAGAGAGGAGATACAGGTCCTCCAGGACCCCGGGTAAGTAATGTGTACCTCATGCATGATCCTTTGGAGAAAGGCTGTTTTCAACCATGAGCCACATGCCCATGGCATAAAATCACATCAGCTGGCTTCATTCCTCTGCTGGAGTTGTGATTCCAGGTAAGATGATGCTGATGGTGGAGCTGCGTCCTCTGGTGCTCCCCTTGAGATAGTCCTTTGTGAGGAATTTTCAATGATGCTCCCATACCACATTCCTCTGGTACAGATGCTAGCATACACAAGGTGAGGAGCCCTACTGCACTTGTGGGAGAAGTATCAGCACTTCTCCAAAAATGCCTAAGAAGTGCAAAATAAATTCAGAAACAAAACTTATAGTAGTGAGTATAGAAATGTCTCTAGTCCTTTGACTTAGTTGCCTGTGGATCATAAAACTCAAACCCCAAAACTTCCTGCATGAAGCGTTGGTCCCCTCTCTGTTCTGAGCAAAACAGTACAGAAAGCTCCTTGGTGTACAAAGCGGATACAAATCTGAATGTTCTTCTGCCTAATTCTGTCTTTTTACAGAGAAATTACATGCTCTGCTTGCAGGAGCTTAGCTGAAATATCTAGTGCTGGAGTTTCTCATTATGGTAGTTTCTATATCAGGAATAGGTTGGTGTCTTCATGACTGCACGAGCAGTAGCAAATATTCTGGAAAGCAATGTACTGCCTTGTGCATCATTTACAGAAGATGCTTCTGAGTAATGTTTATGACTTGTGTGTCACATACAATGAACAAGGCTCCTGCTGGCTTTAGAAAAGCTTTGCTGGAGCTCAGCCTAATACTGCAGAAACCTGTTGACTCTTACAGTGGTGTTACTGGTCTGCCTTTGATCTCGAGCTGAAATCTCTTTCCTTTCTGCCGAATTACAGGGGGAGCCAGGTGTGGCAGGTCCTGCTGGTCGTGAGGGGCCACCAGGGAAGGACGTAAGTGTACCATTTCGAACAGAAAATAATCTCCTTCTCCCTGACAAATGCTGATTTTAATTCACAGTGACCCTGACCTAACCCAGCTGCAGAAACTGCAATAAAGGGTGAATTATTGCAGCAGTGCACAGGGAATGATTTGTGCAAAGACCATGAGGGTAATGAAGAATTTTAAGGCCTTTGTCACTGCTCAGCTGCTGGCACTTAAATATCAGCTATGTCTTTGGAAAAACAGAGAAAGCTTCATTGTTTGAATGCCAGGCTGTGCCACATAGCCATGGAGCTGCTTTCTGCCACCCTTCTCTTGGCAGTGGTTCATCCTACAGGTCCCACTGGGCCAGGCTCTTTCACACTTCCTCTACAGAAGCTGAGCCTTACAGAGTGTGTAGCTCCATTGAAATCTGTGAAATACCCATGGAATAAGATGGTGCTGCTCAGATGGAAGACAGATGGTACAGACAGATCCTGACAGTACTGGGGTCAGATGCAGTCACACAATACAGTCCTGGGAGAGTGCCGCTGACGTGGGATCCTGCAGCAGTTGCTGAGCAATGTGCCATTGCCATGGGACTTAGGGTTGAGTGATTTCTCACTTGCACCTCCTTGTACCACTGGAAAACTTGTGCTGTAGATGGTAGCCTACAAAGTCAAAGGATGATAGACCTAAGGAAACCCTTCAGAGAAGATAGAAGCAGGTCTTAAGCCTCCCACGAGAGAGAACATTATGCTAATTCTTGAGAAGTACTGGAGAATCTCTGTCCTTATGAAATCCAGCTTCAAGATAACCTGATAATAATGGGTCTGCCTGTAATCAGACGGCCATCATATTTGAAAAATCATGGCAGTCAGGTGAAGTTCCCGGCGACTGGAAAAAGGGAAATATAACCCCCATTTTCAAGAAGGGGAAAATGGAAGACCCGGGGAATTACAGACCAGTCAGTCTCACCTCTGTGCCTGGCAAAATCTTGGAGCACATTCTCCTGGATGGCATGCTAAGGCACATGGAAAACAACAAGGTGCTTGGTGACAGCCAGCATGGCTTCACTAAGGGGAAATCCTGCCTGACCAATTTGGTGGCCTTCTGTGATGGGGCTACAGAATTGATGGTTAAGGGTAAAGCACTTGATGTCATCTACCTGGACTTGTGCAAAGCATTTGACACTGTCCCACACGACATCCTTCTCTCTAAATTGGAGAGATATCAATTTGATGGATGGACCACTCGGTGGATAAAGAACTGGCTGGACGGCCGCACACAAAGAGTTGTGGTCAATGGCTCGATGTCCGGCTGGAGACCGGTAACGAGTGGTGTCCCTCAGGAATCAGTGTTGGGACCGGTCTTGTTTAACATCTTCGTCGCTGACATGGACAGTGGGATTGAGTGCGCCCTCAGCAAGTTTGCCGATGACACCAAGCTGTGTGGTCCGGTTGATACGCTGGAGGGAAGGGATGCCATCCAGAGGGACCTTGACATGCTTGTGAGGTGGGCTGATGCCAACCTTACGAAGTTCAACCATGACAAGTGCAAGGTCCTACACCTGGGTCGGAGCAATCCCAGGCACAGCTACAGACTGGGCAAAGAAGAGATTCAGAGCGGCCCTGCAGAGAAGGACTTGGGGGTGCTGGTCGATGAGAAAATGAACATGAGCCGGCTTCAGTGTGCGCTCGCAGCCCAGAAAGCCAACCGTATCCTGGGCTGCATCAAAAGGAGTGTGACCAGCAGGTCGAAGGAGGTGATCCTGCCCCTCTAGTCTGCTCTTGTGAGACCTCACCTGGAGTACTGTGTGCAGTTCTGGTGTCCTCAACATAAAAAGACATGGAACCGTTGGAACAAGTCCAGAGGGGGGCCATGAGGATGATCAGGGGACTGGAGCACCTCCTGTATGAAGATAGGTTGAGGAAGTTGGGGCTGTTCAGCCTGGAGAAGAGAAGGCTGCATGAAGACCTCATAGCAGCCTTCCAGTACCTGAAGGGGGCCTATAGGGATGCTGGGGAGGGTCTCTTCATCAGGGACTGTAGTGACAGGACAAGGGGTAACGTGTTAAAACTTAATCAGGGGGAGTTTAGATTGGATATAAGGAAGAAGTTCTTTCTTGTTAGGGTGATGAGGCACTGGAATCGGTTGCTTAGGGAGGTTGTGAACGCTCCATCCCTGGCAGTGTTCAAGGCCAGGTTGGATGAAGCCTTGTGTGGGATGGTTTAGTGTGAGGTGTCCCTGCCCATGGCAGGGGTGTTGGAACTAGATGATCTTGAGGTCCTTTCCAACCCTAACTATTCTATGATTCTGTGATAGATTTTGAAAATTCAAGGTAGTGAGACTCCTTTAATGCTGTTTCCCCTAATTTGTGTGCAGTGTGATTTAACAAGAACATTTTCAAATGCTTATTTGATTGCCTGCGTGTCAGACCTTTCTTACTGACTAGAATACTGTTCTTCACTTCAGGGTGATGCTGGTCCCATAGGACCACAGGGCCCTCGAGGACCCAGGGGGCAGCCGGTGAGTTTTCTCTCCTGACAAGAAGTTTCTGGTGGTATATTGTGTCTAGTGGGAATGTCCTGCAGGCCAGACTTCTGGTTTGGAAGAAGAGTCTTCAGCGAGATTCTTTGATAACATGGTCTAGTGTGAGGCATCCCTGCCCATGCCAGGGGGTTGGAACTGGATGATCTTAAGGTCCTTTCCAACTCAAACCATTCTATGATTCTATGATTAAAACACATCACTTACTTTGAGAAAGACAAAGCAGAATGACGTTGCTAGAAAGTGATGCAGACTTAGCGCAATGGGGCGATGACCTGGTGGGAATACTGACTAAGTTGCTGACTAGGTGGGAAGAATAGTTTAATGGATTTTGCCAGGACTGCAGTGTCAGAAGTGCTTGTATTCCAGTCCTGGCTCTGGCATCTCGCTTGCTTCTCACATGGCTTCAGTTTTCAAAGGCAGACGCTAATTGTAAGTGCCCAGGTTGAGATATGTGGGATCCAGTTGTGACACTATTCATTTTTGCAATGTTTCTGTATTTTTTTCTGGGAAAAACCCAACCCCCAACAGAATTTTACACATAATATTGTTTAATTAAACACCTGTAGAGTTTAATTACAACTTCAGTGGAGAAATTGCACTTTAGTTGACATTTCAGAAAGTGTCAGTTGGGATGGCTGAGAAATTACTTTCGTTAATCTCACTGTCTTTTCAGTTGTCTTGTTCCAAATTTGAATGCAGGTCTCTAATGATAAATTTTGAATTCAATTTGAATGCTGAATCCAGGCACATCCTTAATACTTTGCAATCAGTGATTCATTTTTCCTCCTCGCAAGACCTGCTAGTGAGACAGATTCTACAACATAATCAGGGCAAAAATGCTGATTCAGCCAGCAATGTCAGGAGCTGGAGCGGCAGGTCCCTCTGAGCTGTAGGCTAGGAGTTTAAATAAGAGTGCAGGAACATATGGAGAGCTCCTGTGTCTACTTTGTAGCTTATCTCATTATTTCTGTACTGCTGGCATCACTCGCTAATGTGTCATGCCCCTGCACAACACTAGCAATGGATAAAAAGATTTGAGGAGACATAAATCATCATAACTCCAGGGCACATTCTTCTTTGGAGAAGAGATACCTGGGGGTTTGTATGCTGGAGAGCAAATATCAGTTTCTCTTGATTTTTCTCTGCGTTGTTTCTTTATGACCCATCCCTGGCAGTCTTAAAGGCCAGGTAGGACAGGGCTTGTAGCAACTTGCTCTAGTGGAAGGTGTCCCTGCCCATAGCAGGGGGTTGGAACTGGATGAGCCTTAATGTCACTTCCAACACAAACCAGTCTGTGATTAATAACAAGGATGAGGCATGATCTTGAATATTGCCAGTATAAGGGGTGGTCTTTATGGCCAACTCCAGTGCAGAGTAAAACATCTCTGTATGGTGAGTTGGGAGGAGAGAGGAGCAGGCTGTAGAATTTCATCTCACCAAATTTTAGTTAGTGTAGATGGTCAGCTCAGCTACTTTGATAAGGAAGAATGAGAAATGGGTCCTCTTAAAGGACGATTTGGCTCATTCTGACTTGTCTGGTGTCGGGCAAGCATCAAATGCCTCAAGGTTTTCGAATAAATGTTTTTCTCCATTCACCAAAAGAGGGGAAGCCTGAGATGATTAAAATGTAGGTGCCTGGCCTTTGGGCCCTGGTTCAAATGGTAGCCCTGAGAAGAGGATAGTTATTTGCAGGATCTACCTCAGTCACTGGAGAGAAGAGGTTTTCTAATACAGGAAGGTATGGGGGGATCTGGAGATAATCATCAGCTAGTGCAGGGGACTTTAATATTGACCAGTGAGCAGCCAACAGGTGCTTCAAACATGGACTAAAGGGGCTTGTCTGACCACTGGTGGCTTATAGCAACCATAGTGGGTGGTTCCAACCACCCAGGAAGATGCTGCATATGATAGCAATAAGGGTGAAGAACAGGAGGAGGAATGATGATTTGTTATCTTCAAACTGGGGGTTTGGGTCCACATATCTCAATTTTTGCCCTGAGATGGGGTCACTCATGCCATCAGGGGTGCAGAAGCTGCAGGGTCAGTTGGAAATAAGCATTCCCTATTCCGCAGTCTACCAAGAGAGGAGGCTGGACAATGGTAAAGAAAGCAGTAGGTGGATGTTTTTAATTGTAGTACTTCAACAACATTTTTCTTTATCACATAGGGCAAGAATGGATCACCTGGATCTGCAGGAGAACCTGGCCCAGCAGGTAACCCAGTAAGTACCACAAAAGGAAACTCATGCAGCAAGCAGTTATGTCAAGGAGAGGTGACTGATAAAGTAAGGATGGAGCAGATTGTGCATAGGTGCTCACCATCCCTGAAGTTTCCATGTCTGAAAATCACTGACTGGCCATGACACTGGAGGAGGATTGGCTATGCTGCACAGAGCCTTGGGCGACATGGTCTAGTGTGAGACATCCCTGCCCATGGCAGGAGGGGTGGAAATAGATGATCTTTCCAAGGTCCTTTCCAACCCAAGCTATTCTGTGATTCTATGTTTTTACATTCCTGGAATTGAGCTGCTGGCTGGGTCATCATTTTTCCCAGCAAAAGTTCAATGTTCACACAAAAAAAAAAAAAGGGGGAAAAGATTGACTACCTGATGTGGAAAAAAAAAAGAGATTGGCACACCTCATCTTCACCAGTACATTTAATTTTGCCAAGCAGAGAGTGTGCAGCCAGCAGAGAGTTGTCACAAGGAAGGAGAGGGCCTCGGGGAGATGGCAGACTGCCACTGAGGAATAGGAGCAGCAGAATAATCCTCCCCAGGCACTTGAGGAAAGAGCAGACAGTGGGTAGTAAACCAAGATCACAAAGCAGAATGAAATCTCCCTGGGGCCATCCTGTGTGGACGAACAGCATGATAATGAAGAGCTGTAAGGAGGACAGTGAAGAATTGGTTTTGTTTTGATTTGTTTTGTTTTTTTTCTCTGTTCTGCTTCTGAAATTGTTCAGCATTTATGCAAATGTACCTCTGTGTCCAGTAGCATCTACTGCAGCACGGGGCTCTTCGCTCTCTCCATCCGCTTAGCCATTGCAGCTTGCTGGGCTGTTAGATTCAGACAGGAATAAAGGCATAGCAGGGAGAAACCTGAAAAATCATAGCAGGACTTCAGTCTTCTTTGTAGCCCTTGAAATGCCACAAAGCAACTTCAACCTTGCCACAGACTTGTGCCCTGAGCATGTATTGCTGTGCTGCAGGGTGTCGACTCCTAAGCGGTGGCAGAGAAGCCAACACCTTTCTTCATGGAGTGGTGATAACTCACATAGTGCAGGTGGGGCAGGACGGGTGCAGTCTCACAGCCCTTCTGCAGCCAAGAATAAGTGCTACAGCTTTTCTCCTTGACACAGCTTCTTCTTACCTTCCTTGGGACTACTGCCATTGCTTCTTACCCTGCTGTTGCCTTTTCAATCTTCATTTCTTCTTCTCATCATGCTCACCCTGCTCCCATTTCCTGTTAGTGCTTTTTAGCTTTCTGTGTCTTTACCAGGCCACTTTGGATTTGGGATGCGCTGAGTGCCAAATGGGAGCTATGTTTTAATCATCATCATGTTATCACATTACCTAGACAGCCAGTTAGTGACCTAGGGAGCTTACTTGCACACACACAGAACTACAGCAGTCTCTGCTCCAGAGGATTTAGACTCCAAAAATAGCATAGGAGATTGAAAAGGAATAAAGTCAGATGGATGAGAAAGGAGAAACAATGAGACAGTGTTGGTCAGCAGAACAGTCATCTCCATCAGTATCCTTCTCTGTCATTAAAATGAATCCTCTCCCTTTCATAAAGCTTATTATGGGAAGTGCTGTGCATGAATCCATTTATTTCCAGCCTTGTCTGGAAACACACCAATTTGTTCCACAATGTGACAAGCCAATATGTTATTTGGAAAAAAAAAAAAGAAAGGAGAAGCAGGAAAGGTTATCACGGCAATCAGGGTTTCTCTTCCACCTTCACCACTGCTGACTTTAAATGAGAAGGTAAAACCTGCAAGGAACCTTCCCCTTTTGCATCTACTATTTGACAGTTCTTATCCCAATCCACAATGCATTCATGCTTAACCCTGAATGCAGCAATGCTGCCCAGCCCCTGAAATCTCCCTGGGCTGATTGCAGTCCCAAAAGCCCTGTGTTTTGTGACTGTCCATTGGTGCACACTTTACACAAGACAGACTTAAAATAGAGACAAGGTTTACTCTAAGAAGAAAAAAGGGGACATGTTCTGAATTAGAAGGCTAGGGGCAAAGCTGTGAAAGAAAAGGTTTAAATAAGAGTAAAAAAACATCATAAGAAGTGAAATGTGAAATGGTCCTGTATCATGAACTGCCATTTAAACTGCCTTGATCCGTAAGGAAAAGGGATACTTGGGTAGAATATTGCGAGAGATAAGGCAGACATTTTAAATTGAATCTGGAAATAGGTTGTCTGTTGCTTATATTCCCATGTTTGAGCAGAATGACCACCTCACTGTTTCCCTGTCGTTGCCCATCACAGCATTTCCACTCTGTAACATGACCTTATAAACCATGCCAGGCCGGAACAGCCACTCAACACACCTCCTGTCACTTCCATAAGTGTCACTTCATTTTCATCTTTTCAACAGGGACCCCACATAGCTTATTAATAATGCAAGCATATGGTGTTTGCAGTCTGCTTTTCTAAGTGACTTTGTTCTTCCTTTCCTTGTCAGTTTTGGGAATCCTGCTGCTACAGTGAAATTTCCCAGTTCCAATATACCTGTAAATGCATGCTCTTGAAAAGAGATGTCGGAGAAACTCTAGTGTCTGTCTCATTTCTGTCCTAAGGGTCCCAAAGGAAATAAAGGAGAAAGTGGCAGCCCAGGACTACCTGGCTTCATAGGACCCCGAGGTCCACCTGTAAGTATGTCTGGGCATGGATAGACCCATTAGACCTGCTTTTAAATGTTACATTGACACAGATGGGACACGGTCGTATTTAATGAGGTAGAAACACATAAGCAGGAGATGCGGTGATCCTGAAGCCATACACTTTTGCTTCCAAAGGAAACTGGACTGCAAAAATAGCATTTTTCATATAGCCAAACATCCTTAATCTCATTTACTGAGCTGGTACCTGTCAGTCAGCCCTGATGATGTGTGCATTTATTGGAGTGTTTCAATAGTCATCTTAATACGGGTATGGCGTATTTAGGTTCTCAGATTATATATATCTGTGTGAACCCTGAAAGAGATAAATGGGGAAATTTTAAGTGTGGATAATAATACAGATATTTCTGATATTTGCTGTTCCAAGCAAAACTCCTTTGTTACCAGCAATGGAAGTACATTGCAATTAAAGCATTCCTATATCTCCCAAACTGATCTACAGTGATAATTACACACCTGAAAAGATCACAGCCTTGAAATCATATGTCTTTAGCCCTTCCGAGGCAAGTAAAATATGTTTCACTGCACTAGAAGGATGTAAAGGGTGAATGTTAGGTAAATAGTTTTGTTCCTAGCTCTGTTGTGACTTACAATGAGATTTAAAAGGTTTTCATGTGAAGCTGGCAGAGCGGAATCTTCCACAGGATGATTCTCTTTTCTTTGTCCATTTTTTATGGTTGGAAAGGGAGTTTTGTGATGAAGAGAAAGAAATATTTCTCTGGAAGATTATTTTAAAGCAGCAAATGTGGCGGCAATTTAAAACTGAAGTGGCCCAAAGGAATGCTCGAGTGAGTGTGATGCTGCCTGATTTGGAGCTGATGTGATCACACATCTGTGATTGCTTACATTACTCATGCATACATCTATAGATGTAAGCACTGTCAAAGATGTTTTATGTGTTACCAGTTTATGGGGAAAATTACCCCCTGATGCACATTACAGATGTGATCATATGTGTGGGTTGCAGCATCATTCCAGTATCTGAAGAATGCTGGAGAGGAACTCTTCCTCAGAGACTGTAGTGATAGGGCAAGGGGTAATGGTTTCTAGCTTAAATGGGGGAGATTTAGGTTAGATATAAGGCAGAAATGCTTCCCTGTGAGGGTGCTGAGGTGCTGGCACAGGGTGCCCAGAGAAGCTGTGGCTGCCCCATCCCTGGCAGTGCGCAAGGCCAGGTAGGACAGGGCTTGGATTAACCTGCTGTAGTGGAAGGTGTCCCTGCCTGGAGCAGGGGGCTGGAACTGGATGAGCCTTAATGTCCCTTCCAACACAAACGATTCTCTGATTCTATTAGTCTTTCCATTCGTGCTATGGGAAAGTGGGCAGAATTTTGGCAGTAACTGGTTTGATGTTTGTTTTGCTTTATCAGTGCTCTTCAGGAAAGCAGTGACATTGATTTCATTGAAAGGCTAAAATTCAAACTGTATTGGTTAATTATCTCATTATAGATGCATTATAGAAAAAAATCCTAATAATAATTGTTCAAATTCAGGTTTTTTTAATATAGTTCTGAAATGCAGGCAAGCATTCAGGCTGAAACTTGCTTTATCATGGACTCAGTATGCATCACCTCAGCTAGTGTAATACAAGACTATACCTCTACTTACAAAATTGATTTCCTTTACATGTTGTGGGTGTAACACTGACAATGCTTAAGCTAAACCAGCCCAAGTAAAGTCTGTGAAGCTTTGAGAAATGTCTTTAAGAAAGAGGAACAAAATATATTGAAAGAAGGAGCACACTTTCAATGAAACATCTGTCCTGCACTCATTCGGTTTGTCATAAATTCCTGTTATTTACATTTACACAGTGTGCAGCTTTACTAAAAATTCTTTCTAAATGGGATGTGTCTTTACAAGAATGAGCTATAGCAGTGGGTTAAGGATAAATCATCTAAACATGCTGCTCTGTAGCAGAAAACTTGACCTCTAAACAGAAAACAAGACAGGTAGTTAGTAGGTAGGACTTTTTTTGTTCCAACTCCTTGCAATGGGTGCTAAATTAATTCTCTGTGTCTCTCAGGGAGAACCAGGAGAGAAGGGTCCTCCTGGAAAAGAGGTAAGCTAAATTCCCAGCGGTTTCAAAGTAAGGCTGGTGTTTTGGGTCTAAAACTTCAAGAATGTGACCTAGGTTGTAACGAATTAATTTTTTCTTGAATAGTTGATATTTGAGAACAAATGGGGAGCTCTTCGGAATCTGTGGGACTGACAAGGAAATAAGCTTTCCCCAGGTCACAAAAATCACTGCAAAGGCATGTGCTTTATTATTTACTGTTATTATGTATAGCTCTTTAAATCTCACCCTCATTTTGTTGCAGGGTGCACCAGGGAAAACAGGGGAAACTGGCTCCAAAGGAGAGAGGGTAGGTTGGAGAATATTATTAGTTATTTCATTAGGTTGAAATAAAGAGAGCTATTTTGACTTAGGGGAAGGGGTCATTCAACAAAGAAGTGTGTCCTATAGGGATCTTTCACTCTTCCCACCCTCCCAGCCCTCTCTTTAATCATTCTATGTCAGTAATAATTTGTGGATCATTTGTAATGCACCAGATGTTGTATTCAATAACTTTGCCAGCTCAGCTGTTCCTGTTTTGCTGTGCTTGGAAGTGAGAAGTTTGCCTTTTATTTTGTGGTGGTAATGCTGTTTGGTTTTCACTTTAGGGAGAGCCAGGAATCAAAGGTGAAAAAGGCCCTCAAGGAGAAAAAGGCCCTCCAGGTGATCCTGGGATACCTGGTCACAAAGGCCATCCAGGACTGATGGGTCCCCACGGACCCCCAGGAGACACTGGGCAAGTTGGACCTCCTGGTCCTCCAGGACAACCAGGATTTCCAGGACCAAGGGTAAGATTGACAGAGAAGGGCTTTGTACAGTACGTGTATCTCATATATGGTGTGTGATCAGAAAAGTGCATAGGATTACCGTAAGGCTCATAGGAACCAGAGCAAGTGTGTGTTAGGACAGGGAGGCACTGTTTTCATCTCTTAGAATAGAATCATAGAATAGTTAGGGTTGGGAAGGACCTCAAGATCATCTAGTTCCAATCCCCCTGCCATGGGCAGGGACACCTCACACTAAACCATCCCACACAAGGCTTCATCTCTTGATACTACAACACATCTCAGGGAAGTGTCATGGGGATTGAACTTCAGGAGAGCTAAGCGATATCAGCCTATAGCCAGGGCAGCCATTCCTTGACATCTTATACCCCTAAAAGCCTAAATCAGATTCTTGTTACTATGGTCATGGGTCTGAAAAAGCTTCTTTCTATAATGATTTTAAGCATTAAGCATTTCATACGGAGACCTTATGCCTTCCCCTGCTGCTGGTTGTTACGAGAGACAGAATGCTGAGCTGTGGAAAGGTCACTGCTCTATTCCTGGAAATCCTGGAGCCAGCTCATCAGAATTCAAAAAATCCTATTTTACTTTAATATTCTCTCTTTTTTTTTTTTTTTTTGTCTCTAACGGGAAACAATCTCACTACTGAGACTGCCTTAGGGTAATGTATCTAGAAGAATGAGAAATACTACCAACATTAGTGAAGCCGTTATGCCCATCCTGAGCATGAATTTGGGATCATCTAAGAGGGAAATAAAGAGTGAAATAATCTCTGCTGTAAAAACTGGGTAAATTTTAGACAAAGCATTTCTTTGTGTGTCTCAACAACACAGAGATTTAATGAAATCCAGTGATGATTCTAGGCACTTGGTGCAACTAATAAAGTTAAAACTTGAAAAGATAATTTGTACGCCTTAAAAGTACATTCCACAATTGTGTTTGATAGCTGGGATATTCACTAAGAGCCGTCACAAATGGTTAGTACTTAATGACAGAATTGTTTCTTTTGTCACCAACAAACATATCTTTTTCTCATGCAAAATTTGTGTTGGGAAGAAGGCAGCAAATAGACCAACTCTATACTTCTCAGCAATATATTACTGATTGAAATTGAAATGTTTCTATTTAATAAAAGCTGCATTTCTTAATGAAGAGTAATTTCTGATTCAGAAGACCTCACTAGGTCTTTATAAACATAAAGGACACAGACTGCACCCTTGCATGTTAAAAGGGTAGCTGCAAGGGGAAAACACTTTCATGCAAGTAACTCATGCACAAAAGAATACAGCCTGTTTTCAAAACTGGAAGAAATTCAAAGAATAATTTAAGCCAAAAAAAGAAAACATATATTTCAAGTGAAGCATCTTACTTTACAATTCACAGAGGAAAGCATTTGATCTTGCTAGTTCAAAATGGTTTATTTTTTACATATAGCTAAATCTTTTCTCTCGAGTTTATGCAAAGATAAAAGTCTGGTTACCCTTAAACTTCTTTTTTAGTTCATTAGAAAGCCACAACCTGGAAAATTCTGCTTCCACCTACCAAAAATGCTTTCCTTGTGTTTTTTCAGTTGCATCATCTAGACTTGTTCACATTACTTTGAGTTCTGACAGCTATTACAGCAACATCAAACAAAAGACTTGAGAGAGAGGCTGAAAGAGGCTGGGTAGGGGACAAAGGCCAGGCAGCCACGTCCCCCAGCTCCCTTCAACAGCCCGAAATCAGGCAGAACCTTGTACTCATTTAGAATAGGTATCATATGCATAAACTGGCTGCTGTTCCCTGAGATAAGACATTGAGTGTGAGGGTTTATAGCAAGTCTAGATACCAACTACCCTGGGGGCACACATGCTTCTCTCTGCAAGGAAATGTGCAGTGCTGGAGAAGGATGTTGGCTTTCTACTATGATCTAGTAGGGCAGAGGACATCTCCTGATTTGATTTCTACTGCTTCTATTAGTCTTTAGGAGGGAGATTTTCTCTAGGAAGTAGGTGGGGCCAGTGCCCAACTATGCCTGTGACCAGTCTTGCTGCTTACACCACTGATCCCATGGCTTGCCAGCAGGTTGGGAATTGTGGGTGTTTTGAGTTCCTTTACATGCATTTTTTAGACAGTCCCTATAGTCCTATGTATGCTGTGGGTAATGAAATGCAACCCACTAAACCCATTATGGAGGGCTTAATTCACACATCCCCTGGCTGTGATTATTATGTCTTGCTATCGCTGTCATTATTACTCCCTAGGGGGAGCCCCCATCTCTAGAGACTTT
Source organism: Lathamus discolor (assembly GCF_037157495.1). Classification (NCBI taxonomy): domain Eukaryota; kingdom Metazoa; phylum Chordata; class Aves; order Psittaciformes; family Psittacidae; genus Lathamus; species Lathamus discolor. Next base: position 155,075,230 of record NC_088885.1, on the reverse strand, counting down.
GAGAAGGCTCATCCAGGAGGAGTTAGACAAGCAGCTTGATGGTAAGTAATCAGCTCTGGGAATCCAGAAGATGTATCTGAGAGTGTGAAAGACACTTTCCATAGCTGCGGTGGCACCTGAATGCCTTGTGCTTATGGAGGGCAATGTTGCAACAAGCTGACTGGAAAGAGGAATGTGTAGAATGGAATGTGCTTAGCAAACTTTACCATTCCCCAGACTTGATGTTCCAAGCAATAGCACAGGGGTTTTCTCCCTTATTCAGCCCAAGGACATTGCCTATGCTAAGCATCTTATGTCTTTTTGCTACCAAAACAGCTTTGCTGCAGACACATTCCTGCAGATGCCTGGGAATTATGAGGCAGTAGCACAAGAGAAGATACAAATTCAAACAGAGTAATTTGGGGACCTGGAATGGAAAGTAATTGTAGTAGAGCATAAACTTGCTTTTGAGGTCCCAGCTGGAGGAGAAAAGTTCTGATTTCTGGATGTGACACTCATCAATGTGAGAAAAAGGGGCAGAATGGATATGGGCTGCTGCTCCTCTCAAAGCACATGAATTGAGGCTGCTACTGACCCCATCTACAATGAAACACAGAGCTGCATTGCTTCTTGAAGAAGCTGACACATAGCTGCAGGCATTTTTCTCCATGCTGAAGATCGTGGTTCAATGGAGTGATTTATTTCAAGGGGTTTATTTACACACTCTCACACTTCAAATTCCATGCCAATCTAAAAGCATTCAAGATTGTGGATCAATGAAAGGCAGATAGAAAATCCTTCTCTGTTCTGTCGGATGTTTTTGTGATGCTGAGTATGTCTTAAGAGCTCTCTAGGCTGTTCAGTGTCTTAATATGGAAGTGGCAAGCAACGTGCCTGCTTGGAAATCGGAGAATATGCTGACACAGGGAGCTGCCTTAGTTACAGTTTCTGACTTCACAGCCAGAGATGGGTACATTAGCTTTAACCCCACATGTGTTACAGCCCAGAACAAGGAAAGTAAGCTTTCTCCTTATAAAGCAGCCATGTAGCATCATTTTCCGTGTAGCAGAAACAGTGGAAATAGGCTTTTCTTGTCGGAGCAGCAATGATTCCAGTTTGACACAAATCCATTGGCTGCACAGCTAAAGGGGGAGACATTTCAGATCCTTGATGAACAAGGAGCAGAGGATGAGAGAAATGTTCAGGGTTAAGTATAAAATCTGGTAGAAGCTTAAAGTTATTGAGAAATCAGGTTTAATTAATATAGAGAGGGTCATGGAGTCACCATCGTGGCTTATGGGGAAGGATTGTGCAGGGGCAACAAATGGGTGGCCCTGAAAAATTGACCTGTGACAGTACTTGGACTTTATGGAGCCACTGGTTCTATCTCTCTATCTCTTAGAGCACTGATCTTCTAGTCTAACAAACCCATTTCCAACTCTTCACAGCAAAGTTAGCCTATCTGCTGGCTCAGATACAGCCTGCACATGTCAAAGTGTCCCATGGCAGACCAGGACCTCCTGGTCCCCCCGGGAAGGAAGGACTCCCAGGAAGAACTGGCCCTCCAGGAGAGCCTGGCCGGCCTGGACAGACTGGGTCTGAAGGGCCACCTGGACCTATTGGTCCCAAAGGTAAGTGAAATTTGGTGTGTCTGGGCAGTGATAAAGGGATGTGTCTACTACACTTCGGCATCAACATCTCCTTTTAGTAGCATCTAAGTGATCCTTAGATGGATGTGTTCGAAGCAGTCTCAGTCTGTTGAACCAGAGCTGGTGATTGTGACCAGCAATTGCTGGTGTGTTCCACCTCTGGCCAGAACTGAAGCGGGGCATATCTTCATTCCCACTTAATGTCCCATCCCTGAGGACTGGCCATACTTAGGAACTATTTTTAGCAAATATATTGGCTTCAGTATGGATGGAAGACTAGTGGTAATAGTATTAAATTCTGCTCATCAGTTCACTGTTTTTCTTTCCCTCTCTATAGGAGAAAGAGGAGCAAAGGGAGATAAAGGAGACACTGGTGTTGGCCAGAGAGGGGAAATAGGTCCTCCAGGAATTCCAGGTGTGTTTATTCAGACAATCCCACAAAACACATCGCTCAGAACTGCTACAAGGACACAGGTCTCTGCTATATTAGAATCATAGAATCACAGAATGGTTTGGGTTGGAAAGGACCTTAAGATCATTCAGTTTCAACCCCACAGCCATGGGCAGGGACATCCACACTAGACCATGTTGCTCAAGGATCTGTCCAACCTGGCCTTCATTACTGCCAGGGATGGAGCATTTACCGCTTCTCTGGGCAATGTGTGCCAGTGCCTCACCACCCTGACAGTAAAGAACTTCCTTATAACTAACCTGGACTTCGCCTGTTTAAGTTTGAACCCATCACTCCTTGTCCTATCACTAAAATCCCTGATGAAAAGTCCCCTCTCCAGCAGCTGTATGCTGGATACAGTCAGTCAGGATAACATAAACATGGCATACATAATTTCTGTAGAAAGTGGCCCAAGGGGAAGAAATATATCACTAGCATCATATTTAGCCACCTTTATTTCCTTAGGTTGATTGACAGGTATAATGATCCATCTCAGTAACAGCAAGGTTAACTGGCCTTTAGGACAAATGCAGAGTGAAGCTTTAATTACTAGATACACTGTGCAGAGTCCTATCTGTCCTTGTTAGAATCTTGTTGTGTCCAAGCTGAACCCAGAGATTCAGGCAGCTTCAGGTGGTATAAAAGGTCATCTCTAACACCTGTGTTTCAGGCACGCAGCTCATGCTTTACCTTTGCTGACAAAGAAGCAGCAAATATATTTTGTTTCTAATTTGAAATTAGGAACCATTGACTCCACTAGTCACAGACCTCCAGCTAGATTCTGCGCCACTGACCACAACTCTCTGCCTTCTTCCTTTCAACCAGTTCGTTTGCTGTATCCTTACACTTTTTTTTCTTCTTTCTCTGCCACCCTGATGTGGCTTGGGTGACAGCTGATAAAGCTTGTGGTTGCACTACCCCTCTCCCTTTTTCAGTTAGCAGTTCTTGTTTCTACCCATCTATCTGTTCCTCCAAGTCTTGGATTCACCCCCAGGTTACTTTAACCACACTAAGCAAGTCTCCTACCATGTGCCCAGCGTGTTGCAGGTGCTCTTTAAGCTTTGTTTGTGGTGTCTCTACTTCGATAGATCGAGAGGTTTGGGTTTTTTTTTTTTGTTTTTTTGGTTGTTTTTTTTTTTTGTGTGTGTATGTGTGTGTGTGTGCGCTTGTTTGGGGGGTTTTGTTAGTGCTTTTTATTTTTTCTTCTTCACTCCTCGGCTCCCTCAGGGTCGGTGCTGGGACCGGTGCTGTTTAATATTTTCATCAATGACCTGGATGAGGGAACTGAGTGCACCCTCAGCAAGTTTGCTGATGACACAAAACTGGGAGGAGTGGCTGACACACCAGAAGGCTGTGCTGCCATTCAGCGAGACCTGGGCAGGCTGGAGAGTTGGGCGGGGAGAAACTTGATGAAATTTAACAAGGGCAAGTGTAGAGTCTTGCATCTGGGGAAGAACAACCCCATGTACCAGTACAGGTTGGGGGTTGACCTGCTGGAAAGTAGCGAAGGGGAAAGGGACCTGGGGGTCCTGGTGGATAGGAGGATGACCATGAGCCAGCAATGTGCTCTTGCGGCCAAGAAGGCAAATGGCATCTTAGGGTGCATTAGAAAGGGAGTGGTTAGTAGGTCAAGAGAGGTTCTCCTCCCCCTCTACTCAGCCTTGGTGAGGCCGCATCTGGAATATTGAGTCCAGTTCTGGGCCCCTCTGTTCAAGAAGGACAGGGAATTGCTTGAAGGAGTCCAGCGCAGAGCCACAAAGATGATTAAGGGAGTGGAACATCTCCCTTATGAGGAGAGGCTGAGGGAGCTGGGTCTCTTTAGCTTGGAGAAGAGGAGACTGAGGGGTGACCTCATCAATGTTTACAAATATGTAAAGGGTGGGTGTCAGGATGATGGAGCTAGGCTTTTTTCAGTGATATCCAGTGATAGGACAAGGGGCAATGGGTGTAAACTGGAGCATAGGAAGTTCCACGTTAGCATCAGGAAGAACTTCTTTACTGTAAGAGTGACAGAGCACTGGAACAGGTTGCCCAGGGGGGTTGTGGAGTCTCCTACACTGGAGATATTCAAGGCCCGCCTGGACAAGTTCCTGTGTGATGTACTGTAGGTTACCCTGCTCTTGCGGGGGGGGTTGGACTAGATGATCTTTTGAGGTCCCTTCCAACCCTTGGGATTCTGTGATTCTGTGATTCTGTGATTAGTTTTGCCTTCACCCTGTTTTATTTGGGGAGGAAACTATGGGAAGCATTCTTAAATCCATGGTCTGCATTTGCCATTCTCACCCTGTATTGCCTTAAAATGACAATGGACCCAGTATGCTTCGTACGAAAGAACTATGTCCCAAAGCTGTCTCTTGCCTCAAGCTTTCCCATCCTCACCTCCTCTCTATGAGGACTATATGCCATTGGGCAGCTGCACAGCTTCAACATGGTGATAAAGGAAGAACAGCTATACTGGAGCTGTGCAGCCCAAGGATGATATAGGGGGTGGATATCTTTCTTTCAGATGAGATACACTTGTTATGTCCTTGTAGATACATGCCAGCCAGACCCATATCTGTGGAAAGTGATGTCCGCATCCCTGTTTGGGTCAAAACCATCTCCTGTGATGCTACGTTGCTAATTACTACACCCTGCAAGTATCACTCACAAAAGGGAATTTTGGTTTTGTTTTAGGTCTCCCAGGGGAGCCTGGCTATGCCAAAGATGGGATGCCAGGACCACCAGGCCCTCAAGGTGAAGCTGGTGTGCCTGGTCTCAAGGGTCCACAGGGACCTCCGGGAGCTAATGGACAGTGTGACCCTGCTCAATGTGCTTACTATGCAAGCCTGGCTGCCAGACCTGTCAACGTCAAAGGGCCATAGCGTGCAGGGGTTATTCCCAGACTTGTCTTTGAAACTTGAATTCATCCCACCTGCCAGGAGCTCTCAGATGCCTTCAACTGTGTTTCTTCCATAGGAGGCCCTCTAAAGCCAACAAATGCTGCCGGTCGGTCAGATTATTTTTATGAATTATATTAATAATTATTATTATTATCTTTGATGTGATATGTGAATTTGTTTTTTGTTTACTCTAGCATCAGGGCATATTAAAACATTAAAAATAAGTGGATTTTCCTCTTTTAAAGAGCATATAATACCAATGCATTGTGTAGCTGTTTATGCAAAACCATTCCGATGTCAACATCCTTGTTGTCTTGGTTACCTCTTTCCAAAGCTTTACCCCTCACCCTTGAAACTGCAATCAAATCCTGTATCCCATGGCATTAACTGTGAGACACAGGTTGATCACAGGCTTTTTGGTGCTTTTTGCCTTCCACATGGAGGGGAGGAAAATAAAGCTATGCCAAAGCTGGAAAAAAGGTCTCCAGTACATTCACAACACAAAGGACAGTTATGAGCTGCCAGTGTGTGTTTCCCAGAAGATCCTTATTAAATGTAATGTTCTTCTGCCCGTAAGTGAATCTGTATCCTATTGGAGATATTTTTAATGGGACCATGTGTGATCTCACACTAAGGCCTGAAGAGACCACAGAGATGATGTAAACCTCCTCACTGCTCCCTGTGCAAGAGCTTCAGTACTCAGAGGGTTTACTCCTACCAGATGGAGCTTAAATTCCTTCTGTCAGGGAGATGCCTCTGCAAAAAGCTTCCATGATGTCCCCTATCAGCTCAGGGATGCCAAATTCCCTGTTCGTTGTCAGTGCACACACCACTCCCTTCCACTGCTTCACCCAAAAATCAGCCAGAGCAGCACAGGAAGTCCCCTGGTATTAATCTCAGGAAGCCAAGTGTGACCCAACTCACCATTTTGAATGATCCACTACAATAATTTGGCAAGATGATGCTTTAGAGCGTAGGTAAAAAATTGGAGGCTAGTTGAGGAAGAGGTTGGTCTCTGATGAGAGAGTCAGAGCAAAGAGGTTGAGAAACCTGGAGGAAACTGAGGGCAAAAGCAATACATCAGACCCACATCCTTTTCCCCTGTCAGCTAATTGCCAAAATCAACATGAGAATGCAGAGAAAGTAAAGAGGGGACGGAGTCTGAAAAGCCCAGATTTATGGGCCAGCCAACAAAGCAGCTGCAGCTTCAAAACTCTTCTGTACAAAGCAGTTTGTAGTGAGAGATGAGAGCAATGAACCTGACACAGGCATTTAGTGCTGAATGTGTCTGGAAATCTCATCAGGTCTTTTGGAGACAGCAGAGAGGCACCCTGCCCTGCTGGCACATTCGTATGGCATGGTGCTTCCAAGCTGGCTAAGCCAAGCAGAAGCCACAGATGTCTGTAACCACCCCAGAGTCAGACCCTGAGGCTAAAGCCCAGATATAACATTTTGCCAGCCTTGAAGTCTTTTTCTCACCCAGCAGCAGATAAAATTTGCCTCTTCTTTACTGAAAAATGAAATGAAAAAACATGTTCTCATGTGAGGGTTAAACGAAGTCTTTACTATGTAGCTCTCAGTGGTGCTATTTCTGCTATTTCCTGTGCAAATAAACTCTTTGATTTGATTTTACTGTGTTTCTTGCTATGGAAAGACCAATCAAAGTGAAAATTGATGTGAAAAGCTTGCTGCTTTCAAGTAACTCTCAATGGTATATCTGGTACTGTACTGCATCTTAGGTCAGCTTGCTGTATTTCAGTACTAAGCAAGTCTGTTGGTCACGTATTTAACAGCACCTTTTTTCCTAGTCCAGGCTGAGTGAGATATCACCCCTCCAGTGGCGAGGTAAAACAAGGATTGGTTCTCAAGAGAGGCCTCACAACATGGCATGAGACATCATTTTGAATAGATGTGATGGCAATGAGTAGGATTTATAGCAGTCAGATATGTTGACTGGGTTATGCTAAAGTGACATTTAATTCCTGTCATGAGGGTGACTCTTCAGCCTCTGCAGGATGTCTCTCCTCATGTATGTCTGTGTGTGCCATGCATGTCATCGGCTTCAATATATTCCAGTGCACCATGAGAAGGGTGGATACATAGTGATGTTAAACAGAACTGATAGAGCTGATAGAATAATTTGTGTTGGAAGGGACCTTTAAAGGTCATCCAGTCCAACCCCCAATGGATGAGATGGTGCAGTGGTATCTAGGGTTTTTTTTGGACAATCCTATTCATTTGAATGTGAGGGACACACCTGCATCTTCAATAGCAATTAAAAAACCTGCCTTGGGGTTAGGCACGCACTACAGCTCTGCAACTTCTCCACATGGAGAAGGGGATCCAACCTAATTCCCTTTGCTCCAGCATGTTCCCTAGCATACACTTGTCAGTTCAGTCTGTTCCTGGAGACATCCCAGACTGTCTTAGTGCCCTGAATTCAGTGGGTGCCATTTTAGTGTTTCTTCTTAAATCCCGGTTTCTCTCCAGCCAGTCAAATGACATTTACCAAGCATCATCTGTTGCTGGTGAGAGGAGTAAGTGACATGCTGCAGACCCAGATCAAGACCTGTGTTTGTAGCCACCCAGTTTCTATGGGTGTAGTCATCAAAGGGAGGCTTTTGTAGCTGCCAGCGTATACAGAAGCAAGCCCTACGTGAATGTGCCCTGCAATAAAAGGTAAGAAAGGGTTTATTTGCAGGGCTTCAAGAACTGCAGCAGTTTTCCTTCAGTCTGTTCATGTGTATTTGCCATCTTTGGCCTGAGATTACTTACTGAATGAGGTCTGCCATCTGGGCAGCCAGTAAATGGACAAGTACAGCCCTGGGAACGGTCAGAAGCTGCTCTCCACAAAATGCCTCTGTGCCTAAGCAGGTGATGGTGTGTGATGGAAAGTAAGGCATGTATTGTCTATTGAGCATCTTGCAAGGTGACCAGGCAGGCAGGAGGTGGCAGGTAGAGCAGAGACAATGCTGTTGGCCTCATTACAACTGCTCTTGAATAGGGTAAGGTTTTTGCATCTCAATGTTCCTGTCTCTGCAACAGAGTCTCTACATCACTATGAAGTCTGCTCACTGAGTCTGAGGTTTAAACCAAGGAGTATGATGATGGTTTTGTTGGATTTTGTTGTTGCTGGTCTTGTGGTAAGAGGATATACTGTTAAAATCACATTAGGTAGCCAGACAATGTATTATTTATGTATTTTAAAGGTGTTAATGATGCATGAGGTTCATGGCATCACTGTGGGTTGTTCTTTTTTTTTTTTTTTTAACCAAGTGTGTAAATCATTGCAATCATAGCAAACAGACCATTATTCTATTAAAATGTTTGCCTGTCAAAAAAAACAAACCTAAATAACAGAAACATTTGGGAAAAATATTTTTTGGTGTTAAATTATGTAACAATTTAATATCTGTTATTAATATTAATAATTAATATTAATAACAACTGATTTGTTAATTATTGATAATTACATTATATATAAATTTGAATCATTATAAATAATGATTATTGATAATAAACAATATTGCTATTTGTTTTCTAACCAGTTTTGAATTAGCTGCTTCTTGGAAACTATGGCAGGGAATGGATTATTTTCCTCCTCTATCATTTGTGAGTGGTTTTCCTCACTACAGCCTTGTGATGTTTTCCTGAGCTGTCCTTTTTCCATGTTTTGTGGTTAACACAAGGTAATTAAACTGCGTAAGGCTGAACTCTGTTCTACATGTTCATTTGGAGATGTGTAATCAAAGCAACACTACTCTGTTCAGGACTAAACCAAATGTGTGTTTTCCAGAGAGACAATAAATATGCTGTAGCAGCAAAGCTCAAGCCCTGTGCTTTGACCACAGAACTGGCTGGGAGCTGAGCACAGATTTTACATTCTAGGCAATTCAAAACCAAATAATTAAAAATATATTTAAAAAGAAAACAAAGTTTCATGACAGCTCAGTCTTTTAATACGGTCTAATGCATTAGAGCTTGACTAATGCTGGTCAAGCTCTGCTCTGCTGTAGATTGCATTTTGGCAGCTTCTGGAGCAGGACTCGCTTGCTGAAGCATGGCTGGGTATCACCATCCATCAACATCATCTCAGTGCCAGAGATACTGATAGGGGACTAGCAAATATGATGTAGAACCTAACAGGGTCTTTCCACATCTGCAGTAGGTGACCCTAGAGGAGATTATGTATCCTGTCAAATGATGTAGGATGCTTATGTCAAGGTACCTGAATCCCAAGCTTAGTTTCTCACAGTGGGATTCAGATTCAAGCCATGTCACCTGCACTTTGGTGGCTTTGATGTGAGCTGTGGAGCCTGGAGAGCAATTCAGCTCATCCCAAAGTAGTCAGTTAAAGTACCCTTGGCTGTTTAGCCTGCATTAAATAGGTCTTCATGGAAAAAGGATCTTTTGGCACCTGTCTTTGTCTTCCACCATTACTGATTCATGTTCCCACTGAGTTGGTGTGGGGATATATGTGCTACAGATGATGAGATGCTGGGCAGTCAGGCAGTTCAGAGGCAGAGAGACAAGGTTGTGGCATGAACCTGCACTTCCATTATGCCAGCAAATAACAGGTAAATTTTCTTAAAATGACTGCACTAACTCAACAGTAACAGCATAAATTATAAATATAAATCCACTACCACCTCTTTTAGCCTCCATGAATTGCAGTCCAGTGCTGATGAGGGCTAAGATTGCTGCTCCATGGCAGGGGGAGGAAGAGCAGCATAGAAGTGAAGGCAGGCTTCTGCCCCAATCTGCAGCCATGTACAGGGGTAAGCATCCATCAGAGACCATGAGGAGTCCTCCTTGCTGCTGTCTCTGCAGAGCCAGCACTGCTGGGGCAAGAGTCTCTGCATCAGACACCCTATTGTCTCCTATGTTCCGGTTTCAGCACCTGAGGGCTTTAGGGTAATAATGGTTCCTCAGGGTCCTGACTTTGCTTTCAACACCTTTGTAAATTAAGTTGAATTAAGAAAACAAAGCCTGCTTAGCTTCATTACTTTGGTTTGAACCTGCAAGTCACAAACAGGTTTTTGTCTTCTGACTTGTGGAATAGGAACAACTTATTAGAAGAGCATGAAGACATGATGAACAGGAGACTGGTTCTCAGAGTTGCTTTACAACACAGATTTTCACTATAAGGCCTTCTATATGTTGTGAAACTTGGCTCAAGAATGCTGCTGATGATAATATTCTTGTTGGAGTTTGTCTGAGCTGAGATTGAGAATATCCTGCTGGGTCTCGGGGGGGATCATATGTTGGAAATATGGGCTTCTGTTATTTTACATTTTAGATCATGAACCTTATGTAGGAAGCACAAGGGAACAATTTGACGGAGGGGCATTAATCATACTCTGACAGTCCCGATGAGCCAGCTATCAGCATCAGGAAGAAGGATGTCCTGCTAGCTGGAGCAGAAGAGAACCTGCCACTTGGTAAAGGAAAACCCTGCGTCAAACTCCAGGTGCGAAAAAATGCAACAGAGCAGTGCCCAACATCACAAAACCCTCTTTCTGACCACAGCTTTGGCTCTGCATGACATGCTGTCTGAAGGAGAGAAGCTTGTTTTAACAGAAGGCAGCACAGACAGTAAATCAGTTTGTTTCACAGGACAGATGTATTCAACAATGTGTTCTTAGAAACACATTTTTTGCCTTAGTAATTTTGGGGATGGTTTTTGTCCAAGTCTGAACTGACTTTTCAGTGCAATAACTTTTCAGCACTTTCTTGATGGGGTTGAGTTTAACTTTGAGTCTTATTTTTATGGCTAATTGTGAGGTCTGTCATTTCTGATAAGGAACTTTCCCCTGCATGTGAAAATCTCACTTTTCCTTGTCTGCTGTAGTCATCTCTAATGTACACATATTTCCAAGTTATTGTACCCATTGTTACTTATGAACAACTATTAGACTTCCTCGAGTTCAGCTGAATCATTTTTGTGTAACAAGTCCACCCCTTCTTAACGCAGCTAGCACATCCTTCAGACCCCATTGACGTTAATGATGACCCTAAACAATAGAAGTAATCATTTTCAGTGCTCCCAGGATCTACTCAAGACATTATGTACTCAGCTATGATAATACCAGCTTGTATTAGTAACCACTTTGTACTGGGAAAACCAGCAGGCCTTTCTCCAGCCATCCCAGGAGCCAAAACAGCCTCACAACTCTGCTGGTTACTAAAGCAAGTGACAGTTTTCTCTTACAGACACTGAATATGAATCTGGAGGAAGTTCAGGGCTTGGTTTTAATAGGGTTATGGTATTTGCACTTTGAATCCAAGTCAGGGGTAACAGCTTGTATGTAATAGCCCTGAAAAACTGTATTTCGGGGTGAAAGAATTAAAAAAAAGCAGAGCCCGAAGTATAAGTTTGAAGGATTCAAAGAGGACAAAATCCTCTTGTCAGCATTGTCTGGATAGAAAGCTTCCGTCTGTGCAGCCATTGGTCAGAGTAGGAAAGCAAAGCTCACATACTCTCCTTTTACAAGACTTTGCTTTGTAGACCTGCTTAGACCATATCTCTAACACATTCTCTTCTACCTTTAATAGTATGTGGGATGCTATGGAGACCTCTCTTCTTCAAAAGCATTTGAAATGGATGTCCTAAGCATTTTTTAGCTGAAATCCTTAAGGACTGCAGAATGAAGGAAGAGAGGTTGTCTTTCTCAGCCTGAGGCTTCAAACTCACGATTTTCTCCTTCCAGGAAAATGTCCTACATCATGTGGGATGGCTTGTGATACACCTGGCATTTTACGTCTCCTATAAAAGCTATGCCAGCAAGGAATAAAAAATAGCTTTTAAATATGTCAGAGCAAGTGCGGCACAGGAAAGATGGTGTCTCTGTGATGCAGGGGGTCATACACTCATCAGGAGGGAGGAGGACTTCCACCTTTCAAAACTGATTCTTTCTTGTGTTTTCCGGATGTTAAAGGCACAAACTGACCTGAGGACAGGATGTGTTAATGGTTCCCAGCTCCCAGGCCACCAGCTGTGAGTCCGTTTTCATTTACTATCTGCTTTAGTTTGTCCTATTTACCACGTGTTTTATCTACCCAGCCTTCCTGCTTCCATTGCAATCCCTTGGGACTGACCAATGTGAATTCCTCAGACAATGGCACCCTTGGTGCTTGGAGAGAGCTACCCACAAAGAAAGATCTAAACCGATCTGCTGAAAATCAGTCACAGCACTGCTGTTGCACTTTCTGAACCCTGACAGATCCTTTCCATCAGCTCTCTGGCTACAACCACAAGAGGCAACGTCATAGCTTGGGAGCTGGGGTTTGTGTACACTGCAGAGCTGGAAGGGAAACACCTGATCAAGTGGGAATGCCAAGTGTTTGCTCAGTGGGGAGTATCTGAGCAACCCAAATACTCTGCATGTGTGTTGGTAATGTGCCTGGTAGAGAGGAAAGCTGACAGAGGGCTTTTATCCACCAAATGCCTCAGATGTTACCCAAGGAACATACAACAAATCATCTCAGTTCAACCAGCCACGTTTCTGGTAGGCCAATGGATGCAGCCACCTCTTTGGGATGTACCTCTAGTAGCCCCGATCCACTCTGGAGGTACCTTACAGAGCACGATCTGAAGCATGAAGGGAAGAAGAAACTCAAGATCTCAGGCAGAGAGCCGGTGTCAGTTCCTAAGCAAGTTTTTGGCTTGGACAAGCTGCATATTCTGGAGATGAGCCCGGAGCGTGAGAGCTGTCTGAGGCACCAGATGGACCTGCTGCCCCATGACATCAGCCACCTGCAGCACCTCACCTGCCTCTACATGGACTCCAACAACCTGAAGACAATTCTTGCTGAGATTGGCACTTTGAGCCACTTGGAGAGGCTCACTCTGAGCAACAACAGCCTGAGCTCTCTGCCCCCAAAGATGGGGGCACTCCAAAGGCTGCGCAGCCTCCACCTTGCCAACAACAGCCTCACCAAACTGCCTGCATCCCTCAGCCAGCTCAGGAGCCTCACCTTTCTGGATGTGAGTGACAACAGAATAGGCACAATCCTCTCCAGCATTCGGCATCTGGAGAATCTGGAAACGTTGCTGTTGCTCTTCAACTCGCTGGAGAGTCTGCCCAAGGACATCTGTCTTCTAAGGAACCTGTGCACACTTTGGTTGGGAAATAACCATGTACGGTCCCTTTCAGCATCTTTTAGAGAGCTGGTGAACCTGCACTGGGGAAGCAGCTACTGTTCATGCAGTTTTGAGGGGAATCCACTGGAATATCCTCTCCCTGAAGTCTGGAGCAGAGGCTCTGAGAAGATCAGAGGCTATTTCTTGTCATTTTATAGGATTCACTGAAACTAGGCAACTGGTGTCAGTCCTCTAGGAGTGGCTGAGATGGATTTATTCTGTGTAAATCAACTGTATAAGCAAAATGTGTTTCAGGAAATGTCTGATGGAATCTGTGGAGCTCAAAAGCTTCTTCTCTGCTCTAAGGTGATTTTTCTGGCAGTCTTTTTTTGGGCAGCAGTATTGAACGGTGGCATATACCCTTCAAAAATTCATTCAGGGACAACTATAACCTTTTGTTATTTATAGCTGCATAGACCTATCTCAGGAAAGGCTGCAGCCAAATATCCAATCTGATAAAATGAACAACAGTTTGTCTGGGAGGATAAAGTCAGATAAAGAACTGGTGGTGTGTAAATAGCAACAATCTGTACTGTTTATTCGCAGTCTGCATTGGTGCTTGAGTCTGGACTTGAAGTAAGTGCAGGCTGAGGTTTAAGGAAACGTTTAAGGCCATACTGACTTGCAGATATGGCTCTGCTTCAAGTAGCTCAAAAACTCATGACTTTACATGGTATTTTACATCCAACACACAGGTTGAATCAATTGAGGCGTCTGCCTGGCTTTGGATAACAACCAACCTGTGTCCAGGTCCCACAGCTTATAATGAAAGCTATGTCTCGATTGATTTCACAGGACATAGCATATTTCTTACTCTGCTTCTCCTGAATAACAGTTACAGTGCAGGACTGTCATGCCTTCTGGAAGCAGCATGGACCTGGAGTTGATGTGGCAGTCCTTCCAGAGCAGATCTTAGTGCTGTTGCTCAATGGAGCTTGGTGATGTAGGGTGTAGCCCAGGTTTAGAGCATTCAGCACTAGCAAAAACAGTTTCCAATTCTACCGAGGCTGGGAAAATATTCAGGGACATTAAAATATGAGTATGTTAACTTCCTGCAAGGGAACATTTCTGAGAACCCCTGTCTATAATCATAAAAGCCTTCATCAGTGTTTCATTATGAAAATCTGCTGAGACTCCTTTCTGTTTCATTTTGCTCTCTCCTCCCCTCTCTCATCAGCGTTTTCCTCCCACCTCTGCTTAGCTTTGCTCTTCGTGGGTGTTTTCTCTGCGGCTACTCCCTCTGACGTTATCTTTGCTTTTCATTATTTTCTCATCACCAGCCTCTCATTCCCTTGTCAATGCTTTTCTTGCCCTCTCTCCTTTGTTTCCTATTTCTCCTTTGGCCAGCATACAGAAAGCTGCAGCTCTATGTCTTTCCTGGAAAGAAAGGCTGAGTCAGGCCTGCTGGGAGCTGAACATGTTCTTCCAGAGTTCACAGACAAAGAGCTTAAGACATTGATACACGGACCATTAAATCTCTTGTTCAGTCATTTTCTTCTCCCCGTAGCAAAGACTGGCACAAGGAGAATAAGATCTGAATCAGTGCAGAAATTTTACTTGGTGACAAAAGCACAACTCCAGATATTCTTAGCATGAAGTGATTTTTACACTGCTCTGCCCCTGATCTCTGTGAAGCTTTCAAACCCGCTGCCATCTTTTTGGTAGTACCAGATTCAGTACAGAAGTTTGTCACACAGTGATAAATCAGTGCATGGCAACAACAGGCATGCAATAACTGAACACCAGTTTGTTTCCTGCAGCTGGTTACGTGTAAGATGTGACATAGGAAAGAAAGGAATAAAGTAACTGTGGTGCCTTGCTCACTTGGCCCTTTCTGTGGCAGCATGGAAAGTCAGAGATGGAGGAGCAGGACAACGAGCTGCCAGTCTTTTGCCCTTGGTTGTTTTACCCTGTTGTTTTTCCGAGGAGATTTGAAGCATAAGGGACGGTGTGTGAAACTGGTGCTAGGTCAGACAGGGATATATCAAGGTGGCAACACTAAGGATGATGAAGTACTGGGGGTTTGTTCTTGGTTTTGCCATTGTTCCATTCTTCAGACTCAAACTAGTCTGCTGTCTTATTTCCCTATTCCTCCCACCCTGTCAATATGTGCAATCATCCTGCATTTCTAAAGCTTGTTTGGTTTAGAAGATGAGTATAAAGGCAGTACCAGCACTGGGCCACAAACAAAGACAAGGTTATTCCCCTGTTTTGGGACATGTGTGGGAATGAAGTTCTAGTAACTGTGGTCTTTTTTAGAGGCTTGTGCCTAATACAGTGAATCCTTCCAGGGTATCATCTTACAGAAGTGGTACACAGTTTCTCATGTCCCATGTCAAACTCTTTGCATCCTATCTTTGGATCCTACATTGCAGAAAAAACAGTGCATTGGGCTTGAGAACCCATTCCAAATTTTGGCTATCTTTCCTTTCTGCTTCTTGGCCAGTGATTCCCATAGCACAAACTGACTTTAGCTTGTTTGGGGGGTTCATAACGTCTCACAGCTTTCACCCTTTGCTTTGGCCGATGAGGTTTCCCATGCGTAGTTTAACCAGTCCTCTCTCAAAAAACACAGCCATAATATCTGAAGCTTGATTGGATCTGTTAATAATGTACCTGTCATGCTTGGGAGTGTATGAAGCTAAAAAGGGGGTTAAAGCCTTCAAGAAAATGTAATCTTTAATAGAAAGTGCAAATACATTTACTGTAATTCTCCAGGCATTGGGATCAAGAGATAGTCTGAGAAATTAATGCAAGTGAGGGCACTTTGGCCATACATCAAGCTGCTTGAGCAGACTGAATATGTTATTCAGCTAGAAGAAATTCTGTCCTGACACCATGTTGTCTGTCACCTCTTCCTTAGTTCTGATTGCTTCCAAAATCCCACTTCCTAAAGTGGAAACCCCAATAGTGCATATGCGCTGCTGTATTCTGGCATCTGTGTCAGCGGCATAGCTATGCAGAGCAATAACTAGATCTTGGTGTTGTCATTGTGGTGGCATTAAAATCTAATCTCAACCTGCTTATCCTGTATTTGTGGTACAGTCTGTATTGTTGCTAAGCACCCTTTTTCCTTTTCTTATTAAAACTTCAAGCAGTAATATCAAAGAATAGCAAACTGCTAGGATATAGGCCCTTGGTGGAAAGACCTAGATATAATCCATACCCAGGGGGGAGGGGGAGGAAGGAGAGGGGGGAACTGTTAGAGCTGACGTTCAGCACTGATAGGAGTTGTGCATGCATCTTCCTTCACCCCATACTGCAAACAGACTGGCATAGGAAGAGAGCATCGTCCCCTGGAATTGTGTAAGACTGCTTTGAACTCTTGAAGCAGAGCAGTAATGAAATGCAAAAGCAGTGAGTGAAAAAAACTCCAAACAGAAATTCAGAAGAATAATATACATAAGGGCAGAGGGCTCTTTAATTTAATATACAAATATGTAACACTTCACAGGCTGGTAGCTCAAGCCAGACAAGTTCTGACTACAGATAAGCTGCATATTTGTAATGCTGGAGAGTTCACCTGAGGATAAGGCAAATTCTCTACACCTGAAGTCTGTAAAACCCACAGTCTAGCTCACCTGAAGGTATGACTCTAACACTCCACCTTGTTTTATGCAAAGTGAAAGCAACAAAGGCTCCTTCTGTTCTTAGAGTATTTGGCTGCAGTCTATGGCTACCTTAAATCTAAAAGATTAGATCCCAGCATTTACTTACTTTTCCTTCAGTTTGCCTCTGGCTGGACTTCAGTGCCACCAGCCTCTCTGTCTGCCTCTGTGCTCTGTGCCTCATCTCAGAACTTGACAGTTTGACTCCAGAAATAACAATTTCTGGTGATGCATCACCGAGTGGGTGCAAGAGGCTCAGGTCTGACATGAATCCATGGGATCAATTGGTTTAATTATCATTGATCACATATGATCAGTCATTGTCAGAGGCTCCAGGTTCAACGCAACATGTTTCCCTACACTTGGACAATGGGTACTAGAGGAGAAACAAATCAATCTGTCACAAGCAACTGCCATATCATTGACCACATCAACTTGCAACGAAAGCCTAAGTAGCATGTCTAATGAAGATCACTCTAAGCAATACAAAGAAAGGTTTTTCACTTCTCAGAGTGTTCTGCCCATGAGCCAAGAGGCAGATAATAAATGGACTTAAAAAAATACTGCATCCATGCCATAGATATCTTACATTTGTTAAAGATCCCAGCTTTTTCTTTTTCTGTGGGGAAGCTACAGAATGTGTTGCCATTCTCACTGCCATGCGAACAAACTCTTCTTGAACAGTTCAGGCAGCAAGAAAACAGCAAGAGGGGGAAGGACTGATGCCATGACAAAAGCCGAGGTGGAAAAACCCACACAGAATCTCTGTACTGAAACTCACTGGGTTTTGTCAGATTTAAGTGTCTGACAGAGCCAGCCTGAGGCTCACTGCTGCTGAGGCTCCCAAAGTGATCGCACATCCAGTCATTTCATGCATGAACTTTACAAGGAGTTCCACTCAGTAGTGACTCTTACATCCAAGGTATTGGTTCAGCTGGGGTCAGACCATTAGCACAAAGTTATGTCTAAATATAAATCTCTCCAATACTTTACAAGTCTCACTGTTGAAAAGTTCAAGCTGAAAGTTCTTCCTGTAATGCAGACTTTTTCGTTTGATTGGTTTATTCCACAGAGACTTAGAAAGCAGATAGTTTTATTCCTGATATATAAAAAAGCAGATATATTTGCAACAAGCCTTTTATAAGTTTAGATTGGGAAGTTTAGATTTGATACAAGGAAGAAGTTCTTTACTGTGAGAGTAGTGAGGCACTGGAATGGGTTGCTCAGGGAAGTTGTGAATGCTCCACCCCTGGCGGTGTTCAAGGCCAGGTTGGACAGAGCCTTGGGTGGCATGGTTTAGTGTAGGTGTCCCTGCCCATGGCAGGGGGCTTAGAGCTAGGTGATCTTAAGGTCCTTTCCAACCCTAGCTATTCTATGATTCTATATACATGAAGCTTGTGGAAGAGCTCTTTACAGGAATCATAGAATAGAATTATTAAAGTTGAACAAACACCAAGCCCATCAGTGTCTGTACTCTGGCCATGTTTATCTCTGGTAAAGTTTTTCTCTGGACTATTGCTATGCATCTTTACTGAACAGTCACATTCAAACTGAATGCAATATAGCATCTGAAGTCTTCCTAGTGCCAAAGGAAGGACTACTGCACATCTTGAGAGTTGTCACACTGCTCACTTTTGTATGGTGCAGACTTCTCTTTTTTCACAAGCAATTCAGCTTGTCGTCTACTGTGATACCATACTTTGCTACAGAGCTGCTGTTGGCAACTTTTGGTATCTGTGTATTTGTACAAGCTGAATTTTCTAACCTTGTACTTGTCCCTGTTGAATTTCAGCTTTCCCTTCCCCACCCCAGACAGGTTATACAATACTTCAGAATCATTCTGAATTCAGACTCTGTCCTCTTGTGCTCACAGTGCCTCCAAGTTTATGCCATCTGAAAATTTAATAACCATACTCTCTTTTCTATCATCTAATTCATTAATGAAAACACATGCCAAGACTGAATCCAGAACAGCCCTGGCTGAACTCTACTTTCTACATCCCTCTACTCTGACAAAGCACCAC
This sequence comes from Lathamus discolor, assembly GCF_037157495.1. Classification (NCBI taxonomy): domain Eukaryota; kingdom Metazoa; phylum Chordata; class Aves; order Psittaciformes; family Psittacidae; genus Lathamus; species Lathamus discolor. The sequence continues at coordinate 155,056,494 of NC_088885.1, read as the reverse complement.
TGATAGCCTTTCTGATACCTTATTGCACCCAATTGATCATTGTCTCACCTAGACCATACTGCTGCAGCTTGCTTATGAGAATGTCACATGCAACCAGCTTGAAAACTTTAGTAGTGGTAAGATTTGTGACAGCTACTTTTCCTTCATTCTTAGAGCCTATTACATTGCTAAAACTGGAGATTAGATCAGTTCAATGCAATTTATTCTTGACAAATCCGCACGTCCTTGTTGCTACAAGGAGTTGCCGCTGTGACTTGTTATCTTACAGATGCTTATGAAACATGTATCTGTTCCAGACTTTTTGCTAGGCTTGAAGGCAAGTGAGGATCATCTCCGATCTCTTTTCCCCAGCTAAACCAAAATAAAGCAAAACAAACGAACAAAAACAACAAAAAGACATGCCTTTTCACTTAGATTATATGTATTCTTTATAGATACCATGACCTTTCGGTCTTGGACAGGCCTGGTGCTGTGTGAAACAGCTATATTTAATACAACAGCTACTTGCTGCTTCAGCCTCTGGAGAAAGAGCCAGGGCTGGCTGGGGACCAGAATTCTAGCAGAGCTCATTAGAACGCAAGAACATCCAAGCTGGAAGGATGTGGTAGGGTCTGTACCATGTTATGTCCAGTCCTGATGTGTACTGGATGGCCCCATAGTGGTAGTGCAGGACTACAGTTTTTCTGGCACTTCGGGAAGTGCAGCTCAGGAACCTGTGAGAAAGCATTAGCTCCCATTTCCCTTGATTGCTGTTCAGAGGACTTCTGCCTGGTCATGGATCAGGGAAAAGGCAGTCGCTGAGAAGGAGAAATGACACAAGTCTCGAGGTAGTTAATCCATTTCTGTCCTGTCAGATGGGAGCAGTCCTTGGCTTTTCTTTCTGTTTCTTACTTTCAAATAGATGTCCTTAATCCTATTTCTTAGATTTGGAATGGACCTCAATCGCATGCAATTTCAAAGAAGGCAGCAGAAAACTGACAGTTTTGATCCTGATATAACTGGCTTCAGTTGCTCACAGAGTGCATCTGTGTGTGTTCCCTGGGCAGCTATGTCAGCTAGAGGATATCTGCACCCTTCCACTTGTAAAAAGGGTGTTTCAGGTCAGCCCAGACATCTTCTTTTGATCTAGATGAAAAGAGGATTCCTTTTTGTTATCTACATTACCGCTGGCTGTTAGGAGGCTGGCCCTTTGCCTTGGGTCTGTATGTCCACTTAAAAAAAAGAGAAAAAAAGTTTAGCTCACATGGGCTAAACATCTGCCAGACTGATTGCTTTTGCATAGTTTTCACACATAAAATACTGTTGTACTTCAGTTGTTTTTAAACATCCACACAGCAGTATCAGCATGGTTCTGGGTCTGGTTACTATTTGCAAAGTTTCCTTTTCAGATGTAAAACAGGCCTTATCTAGACTGAATAACCATGATTTATTCATAGAATCATAGAATCATAGAACAGTAAGGGTTGGAAAAGACCTTAAGATCATCTAGTTCCCACCCACTGCCATGGGCAGGGGCACCACACACTAAATCATGTCACCCAAGGCTCTGTCCAGCTTAGCCTCATAGAGCATTAATAAGCCCAAACTATCCTTCTTTCTAATTGTGAGGTTCAAGCACTTTGCCCATGACCCGGATTCCTTCTTCCAGTGTTTGAAGAGGTCAGAGTTTGTGCAGCTGAGGAAAGTTATACAGCCTGTTGTATATGGGTCTGAGAGGGAGAGCTCTCTCTAGACCACTATTGAGCTTAGGTCTATCAAAAAGCAACCTGCCCTTCCAAGAAGTTAGATAGATGACCCTGCTTTTTCCTTCCAGTTCTGTGCTCTGAGTTGTCTCTTTGCCTAATAGACAGTGTTAACTGCACCAGCTAAACTGGTGCTCTATAGATCTAGACTGTTTATGTTTGAAATGTTAAGGCTACTTTTCTTCAGCTTTTTGTTCAGTGGTTTGTACTGTACAGGCCAATACTGGCTATACACAGTTCTGACACATTCTGCACAGTCATATACACTGGGATATTATTTTGTTTCCCAGAAAACTTCTGATGATCTCACTGAAAGAAACTAAAAAAGAAAATGAAAGAAGTTATATGATGATGTGGGTCTGTGTGCATGTGGATTCTGCATCCTTATTTAGCAGAGCCATTAGGCAGATGGCCTGCATGGATCCCAGTTCCTCAATATGTTTTAATACTCAAAGCACTTCGCAGACTCTTCTGGACATCATTGTGTTCATGCCAGACCTTCAGATGTTTCTTCAGACAGGAAGGATAATAACGGACTGACATTATAAAGGAAAACTAACATTTGCTTTATTTGAACTACGTAGATTGTCACTGGGAATGGCTTGCATTTCAGAGTGGTTGAAAAAACCCTAAGCCAAAATGATTCTTCTCTCTAAAGAGCTGAAAATATCGTAGGATATTCTACAATTAATTTTCAAAATTAAACATGCTTTTTAATTGCAAAAGTCCTCCCTTGCCACCCCCCAAATAAATCAGAGTAGTGTTTTATTTCAAAAGATTCCAAAGTTCACCTGTAACTTCTCTTATGGCAAACAATAGCAACAAACCTACCTCTTATTTCCTTTTTCTTTTTGTGGACACTGCAGGTATCTGTTGGCAAAACATAGACCTTGTTGTTGCGGCAACGAAGTGAAGGTATTTTTTTAGCTAGTCCCTTGGACAAAAAGAGGTAAGCTACAGTCTGCAGTTAAGTTGATGTTTTCAGAGCTGCAGGAACATTCAGAGGTCCAAAGACTGATTCCCTCTTATCTTCAACATCAATTGTAATCTTAGTCTCTGAAACTGGTTGTAAAGAACTCCTCAAGCACATGGTTTCAAACCGGTTCCCACTGAAGATGTCTCCATGTGGCAGTAGCTCTACGCATTACCAGCCTTATTGGTGCTTCTTGGAGAAGAAATGAGGACCAGAGGGACCCTAGAGCAAAGGTCTCTTCCAAGGGAATTCCTAGCAGGGCCAGCTTGCTAAAGCTGACAGGTACTTCCTTGAATAAGCTGCTCTAAGGTACAAACTGCTCTGTGGGTAGGGTTGATTATATATTTTCTGAAAGCACTTGTCAGCACTCTTCTGCAGGCATCTCCTAGCAAATGGGTCCTATGACCCTATAGCTGGGGAACTGTTACAGAAACAGGCTGTAGTAGGCTCTCATATTTAATATCTACCACAGAAAAATCAACCATCTCACCTATAAATCCCTGCCTTTCACTTGAATCTGCAAACACAGAGGTCTAAAACAAGTCTTTAAACATTGAGGCCAAACAAAATTTTGGAGGTGATATAGCAGCATTAATTGCACACCATGGTGCTCAGTGACCATTTCTGTATATGATGGTCCATGCCTGTGATCCTCTGGTCAGTCCATACAGCTGAACTACTTGGTCTCTCCTGGCTATACACCTAAGGAAAAATCCTGAGGGTTTATGCTGCTGGAAATGGTGCTTGGAAACACCGTTCTTGTAGCACTAGTTTGTTGTATGCTTCCTGAGCATGAAAGTTGGAGCTTACAGATGGATTTTCCTGCCTAATTTCCTGAAAATGAAACTCCCCCACTCTCAAAATTCCCCAAAGAGCTTAAAGCCTCAAAACTGGGTTGTATTACAACATGAACCAGGGTGCTACTCTTTTTAAACCCAAGAAAGCTCAGGGTAGAGAGAACAAATGGAAATAGGTTTATAAGCACATCTCTGCACTGGCAATGCAGCCCTTAATTTGAGATTTGTTGTCTCCCAACTAATCTTTCAATAACTTCTGGGATTGCAACACACTGCACATTGTAGCCGCTGGAGTAGTTTCTTTTCATCCCTTATTAGTCCTGGCTGCATGTCTCCAGAAGAGGAGCCATGCTGGTTCAGACCAAGGGTTATCTTGGACCATCTGTGCAGTATTCACTCTCTAATTAGGGCCATCAAAAGTAGCCTGAGGAAAAATAAGAACAAGGGGAAAAGCATTTAATACTATCCTCTAATGCTTTGCTACTTTCTGAGTATTTATGGTTTAGGAGGGACCTTAACTTGATATAGCTTCTCTGCTTAACAGGTAATCCCAGGATCGCTCTTCTAGCACCAGTCCAGTCTACCTTGAGTATACATCAACTGATTGCATCCACACCATCTTTGGCAAGGAGTTTCCTAAATCTACAGCCCATTTCACAAAGAATCATTGCCTTTTGAGGCCCCACTTCACAGTATTCTGAAAAGTCAGTTTCTATCCACCTCCTTTATACTGCTTGTAGGATACGGGCACCTTCTACTTCCTGCTCATGCTGCAGCCTCCCTCCTGGCCATGTTTTTTCTCTGATCATTCCACATGTCGTCTTGAAAGCTTTTCTCTTCCAGACATGTTTAAGTATTCTAAGGCAACCACAAGCTTCTCCCTTCTTTCAAGTGGCCAGGTTGTTGCATCAACAGCAAAAAGAAAAGAGATGGTTTGCTGTCCTACTGCTCAACTTTAGCCTTTGAAAGGAGAACACATAAACAACACGTGACACACATATGACTGGTCTCAATGAGGGTTTTTTTTTTACCATGGTTTAAGGAATCTCTTCTTTTTTTTCCATTTTAGCAGTTTTTCTTTGCTCAAAAAATGAAAAAAAGAACTATTTTGGGGGCAGGTATGTTAATTAAAACTAAATATGTTTGGAGCTGATTTACAAAGTCTCTATGAGATAAAGGACATTCCAGTAACACTAAAAAGATGAGATGCAGAGTCATCCAGTATGGAAGTGTAAGGTAGAGCTATGCTAAAGACTGCTTTAGTTCCACTCACTTCTGTACAGCTGCAGCAATTTACCACACTTGACCTTTAGCATGAGATTTAGAAAGGAAGTGTTTGATATTCTGCTCTATTTGCAAGAAACCCATGAGGCAGATAAGTAACACTGCTGTCTTTTCCAGATTGTTCCCTGAATAATTTATTTGATACACAGTCAGAATTCAGGCACCTTGATTTCTTGCTCAACAGTCTCTTAAGAGGGTAGAGCATGCCATTGAACACAGTACATCTTGACATCAGCTCATATGCTTCTGCTTTCGAATTCTCCCTAAAAGTCCTTCAAGAATTATACTGAGAATCAACGCAAAGCTATTTTTTTTAGAGAGAAAATTCATGTAGCTTGTTAAAATAGGTGGAAATCTGCCTATCCTGTGGGTTAGCATTCTGGCTTTGTTTCCTCCAGCACTTTGCATGACTTAGGAATCAATTCTAAATTTCACATGAACATGCCTCTATAGGAATCCTATCATAAGCAAGCTGTATAGTCTGCAGCAAAGAAATGGATCTTTTCTGCAGTAATCACTGGGGAGTGGTGCTGGCCATATATCATAGATCACATCAGAGAGCATTTTCTACTGGTTATTCTGGAACCCAGAATTCTTTCAATAATGGATGAGAAGGACATTGATTTCATTCTTGCCATGCTCATTTTACGCTAGAATTTCAAAATACATACCCAGATATCTGCATATAGCCTTCCAGCACTATTTCTGCCTTTTTAAAAGACAGAATGGGAATTGCATTTCTGTGAATTTTAAGGCCTGAGCTTTTCAAGACCATCACTCTATCAGAGTACTAAAACAGATCAATCCATAAGCTGCAAGATAAAGCTCCCATGCTGGAAATTGCACTAAGAGAAGGCTGCAAAGCTGCCCATACAGTGTTTTAGGCAATGTTTCAGAGCTAGGGTATGATTATAAGCACTGGGGCAAAATGACCAGTTTTCAGGAAGAAGCCTCTCAAAGGCTGCATCTAGGTCTTTAAGAAACAAAGTTGCATTCATGCACTTCAGTATGTACTAAGTATGTAAGTCCAGAACTGAGTCTACAATGCTGGCCACTTTAGATGAACAATACAATGGCTTTCCTACAGAAGAACTTCTTTCATTATTAATGGAGAACATAGACTTTCTCTTTAATACTCCCTCTTGCTGTTGAGTGATATCTATTGACTAAATCACAAGTGCTTTTCATTTCGCATGATTACTTCGGGTCTTTTTAATTCTTTTCTTATTTTTCTACTAACTTTGTCCATGAGGCAAGGTGAAACCAATAATAACCTAGGCAACAGAGCTGGATTTTGTAGCATCCATTGAAGCATGTTAACTTTTGTCCAAAATGGTGTCCAAAATGAAAATAAAAATAGGCATTCTTGCACCATTGTATTGGCGTTTTGTTTGTTTGGAGGTTTTTTATTCCATCATGTAAGTGAATTTTATGCAGCATTCAGTACATTGCTGATATATAAACTTGCTGCAGATAGCAGTGCTAGAGAGAGCAGCAAGGATCAAGAGCTACAGTATTTTTGTATAGAGAAATTCTATAAATGAAAAAAGTGCTATAAAAATACAAGATATGAATACATTATGGCTTCCTCAGCTTTTAGAGGTGTCTAAGGGTTCAGTAAATGTAATTACTTCAGTCACATGCTTTCTTGATGCATGTTAACAGAACAGAAGGAAGACAGTGACCAATAAACTCCTTTGGTCCAGACTTTGTTCATACATGGAAAACAAATTGCCTAACTAAATACTTTTTGCTGCCTTCATGGTGATGTTATTAAGAACTAAGCTAGAAATATCATAGCAGTAAGTATTCTGGTCCATTATGTATCTGTTTCAATAGCTGAAGAGATAAGCACACCCTTGCCTCCAGAAATTAAAATCAGCTTAATATAAAACTATGGTCAATAAGCATTGATGTTAACACTTGTCTGGCTGGGCTAATGCTAAGGGATTTGAACACAGTAAGTGGAGAAAAAATATTGAATTGTACAGGTGGGAATGCTGTTAAATCTCTGCTTACTGGACCAAAGCTTGAAGAGTCATCAGGTAATGTAGTGAAGAACAAGTCCAGCACAGCAATTGTCACAGGATGCTTGTCTCCTAAGGGTGAAGAGTGATGTGCTGAATTAGATACAGAGGAAGACAAGACTGATATTACATAGGCTGCTTGATTTAACTGCTGTTCACTCACCTGTCAAAGGTATCTCAGGCAAGACTAGATTCTGCATGCTGGCCTAAAGCAACATATCACTGTATATAGATTTTTCTGGCTGCTGACTGTTTGTATCAAGTTCTTTAGAACACCAACAACAAAAAAAAAGAGCAAAGTCAATAAGTTTGCGTGCAAGTTATTGAAGAACCTTAAATCCTTAGGGTTAGAAACAGCAGCTTCTATCAGTTTTTTATATAACAGATGTGGAAGTTTTCTGGGAGCACCACAAAGTGTTTTCAGCAAAGATTGCTTTTAGCAGGTTGACAGTCTTCTATTTATAGTTGGCAAATATTTCCACAGTTCAGGTTCATGAGCTTTGGTATTGTGACTCAAGCTTAAGCCTGTTATAGCCATGCAGCAGGATGTACGTGAGGCTTTTTTGCTGGGAGGAGCAATAGGGGATGCAGGGGATGCAGCAGTTACGTTCATCTCAAAACCAGAGCTGACAGCTATAAAGTCCAATAATGAAGAAAAAATTGTGTAATGTGTAAAGTCAAGTTTAATAGTTTTGTTTGTCAAGGAATAAAAACAGTAGAGAGGTAAGGTACCCAAAAGCTGTGAGTCCTTTTTTTCAATATGTTCAATGGTAACGATGAAGAAACATATCTCAAGCAGAAAGCATCTCAAACTGTGGGCACTTGCTGACTAAGATCACTGTTGAAGGGGCAGCTATTTCTGTGGTGTGTCCTGCGCAACACCTTACTCTGAGTATCAAAATGTTGTTGAGTGGATCTGGAGAACAATGACATCACAATGCTATGTTCTTCCTGGGATGCAAAGCAATGTTACATTTGTGTGCCAAACACTTGGGAGGGGGGGAAGACCCCTAAAACTTAGGCAATGTGGAAGAGATCATTTTCAAAGCTGGAACAAGAACAAGAATGTGTCCTTTCAGTGTCTTTCAGAATTGGAGGAGTTTGCATGTTATCCTTAACACTGCAGTGAAGATCAGCTCTTCTTTTCTCTAAGAGGTTATGCTGCCCCAGCATCTCTTTTCATTCAGATCAGTACATCATTTACTTCATGTGAACTGTCAGATTAGATGTTAGACATGTCCCCTGCAGGCTTATCCCTTGTACCCCAGGCAAGCACACGCCAGGGGAGCTCATTCCATATAGGAGGGAATCTGAACAATTGAACTCAAGGGAGTGCCACTGACATCCCATGGGAGTCTGTACCTGTCTGAGATGGATTACAGGATCCTTTCAGAGCAGAGATGATAAGGGAAAATAGAATCTGGGCAGTATTTGGAGTGTGTGCCCCCTCTTTTGGGAATCGTGGGGCTATATATTCATGTTGAAATAAACCCCAAATATAGAGTCATATTAATAATTGAAGAAAAAATTTAGTGGCAGATATGTAAAGCTTGTGGGAGAGTGCCAAAGGCGAGATGAAGTGTGCAACAACCTGTACTTCATCTGGATACAGGGGTTTGTTTAAAACCAAGGAGAAGGGAGCTTTTACCCTACTTGACTCTCCAAGACTCACTCATGCACTTCACCACAGTGTTTGCATTCATCAGTATTCATCTTCCTTTCCCTCCGGGGACATCACTGTTGATCTCGGACATTTGGGAAGAAAGTTTTTTCTCAAAATCACTTCTTTTTAAGTATTTGTCTTCTTTCCAGACAGAGACACAAAGGTTTTCCCAGTCAAATGGTCTAGACAACTGAAGCACAATAAGGAATCAGCCTCCTATCTGGTAGTCCTTTTTCATGTGTTTTTACTGATAGGAGGATTCAGGATGAGTCATTTCTTTGTAGACCAGAAGTTATCAAGACTTACAGCCAGCCTCTACTGGTTTCAGCTAGCAAGTAACAAGTTTCTACTTGAGAGTTTAGAAGTTCAATATCAGACTTTTCCACAAACACACACACACGCAATGATCTGTCATTTGTCAGGCTTCACAATTTAAGCCCTTTTTTTGCCTATGACAGGTTTATAATCTGACAAAAATCTATGAATCACTGTATGAGAAGTGTTGCCATTCAAGATTTTTAAGCAGTCTTAAACTGTTGTCTCCAGAAAGCATCACTGCAGTCAGGTGATACCTATTTTGAAATTTCTGTCTGTGGCTCAATAACCAAGTGTCTCCACTTCTACCCTTTCATCTCAAAACCTGCTTCAATTTGATACTTTCAGAAGCCCAGTAGAAACATTTAAAGCAAACAGTCCTTACTCTTCTTACACCCAGCATCTTTTTCTCCTCTTTTATCATTTTAGTTATTGGTGAGATAAATTATGACAGCTACTGTTTTGCTGAATGCAGCTATGTTTTCAGCCACAGAGCTGAAGTCTCTGACCATAATGAATCATAGAATCATAGAATAGTTAGGGTTGGAAAGGACCTCAAGATCATCTAGTTCCAACCCCCCTGCCCTGGCCCAGGACACCTCACACTAAACCATGTCACCCAAGGCTACATCCAACCTGGCCTTGAACACTGCCAGGGATGGAGCACTCACAACCCCACTGGGCAACCCATTCCAGTGCCTCCCCACCCTAACAGGAAAGAATTTCCTCCTTATCTCCAATCTAAACTTCCCCTGTTTAAGTTTTAACCCGTTACCCCTTGTCCTGTCACTACAGTCCCTGACGAAGAGTCCCTCCGCAGCATCCCTATAGGCCCCCTTCAGATACTGGAAGGCTGCTCTGAGGTCTCCATGCAGCCTTCTCTTCTCCAGGCTGAACAGCCCCAACTTCTTCAGCCTGTCTTCATATGGGAGGTGCTCCAGTCCCCTGATCATCCTCGTGGCCCTCCTCTGGACTTGTTCCAGCAGTTCCATGTCCTTTTTATGTTGAGGACACCAGAACTGCACACAATACTCCAGGTGAGGTCTCACAAGAGCAGAGGGGCAGGATCACCTCCTTCGACCTGCTGGTCACGCTCCTTTTGATGCAGCCCAGGATACGGTTGGCTTTCTGGGCTGTGAGCACACACTGAAGCCGGCTCATGTTCATTTTCTCATCGACCAGCACCCCCAAGTCCTTCTCTGCAGGGCCGCTCTGAATCTCTTCTTTGCCCAGTCTGTAGCTGTACCTGGGATTGCGCCGACCCAGGTGTAGGACCTTGCACTTGTCATGGTTGAACTTCGTAAGGTTCGCATCAGCCCACCTTACAAGCATGTCAAGGTCCCTCTGGATAGCATCCCTTCCCTCCAGCATATCAACCGGACCACACAGCTTGTTGTCATCGGCAAACTTGCTGAGGGCGCACTCAATCCCACTGTCCATGTCAGCGACAAAGATGTTAAACGAGACCGGTCCCAACACCAATCCCTGAGGGACACCACTCGTTACCGGTCTCCAGCCGGACATCGAGCCATTGACCACGACTCTTTGTGTGCAGCCATCCAGCCAGTTCTTTATCCACCGAGTGGTCCATCCATCAGATTGATATCTCTCCAATTTAGAGAGAAGGATGTCGTGTGGGACAGTTTCAAATGCTTTGCACAAGTCCAGGTAGATGACATCAACTGCTTTACCCCTGTCCATCAGTTCTGTAGCCCCATCATAGAAGGCCACCAAATTGGTCAGGTAGGATTTCCCCCTAGTGAAGCCATGCTGGCTGTCACCAAGCACCTTGTTGTTTTCCATGTGCCTTAGCGTGCCATCCAGGAGAATGTGCTCCAAGATTTTACCAGGCACAGAGGTGAGACTGACTGGTCTGTAATTCCCCAGGTCTTCCATTTTCCCCTTCTTGAAAATGGGGGTTATATTTCCCTTTTTCCAGTCATCGGGAACTTCACCTGACTGCCATGATTTTTCAAATATGATGGCCAGTGGCTTAGCAACTTCATTCGCCAGCTCCTTCAGGACCCATGGATGGATTCCATCAGGTCCCACGGACTTGTGTGCGTTCAGATTTTTAAGATTATCTCAGACCAGATCCTCTCCTACAGTGGGCCCAAGGGCTTCATTCTCACAATCCCTGCATCTACCTTCTAAGACTTGGGTGGTGCAGTCAGAGCCTTTGCCAGTGAAGACCAAGGCGAAGAAGTCATTCAGAACCTCAGCCTTCTCCAGATCCTGTGTAGCCAGTTCTCCAGAAAGCTTCCTCAGGGGGCCTATTTTGTCCCTAGTCTGTTTTCTGTTTGCTGCGTACCTGTAGAATCCCTTCCTGTTATCCTTAACGTCCCTGGCTAGGTTTAATTCTAACTGGGCCTTAGCCTTCCTTACCTGGTCCCTAGCTTCCTGGACAACATCCCTGTACTCTACCCAGGCTGCCTGTCCTTGCTTCCATTTTTTATATGCCTCTTTCTTCCTTTGAAATTTCCTCAGCAGCTCCTTATCCATCCAATGCATGTGTTGCTGAGAGTTTAGGCCCAGAGGAAGTCCTGTTGCACACACCCTAGGAAGGCAGAGGACTAAGGCAAAAGCAGAAATCTGTGTTGATTTTTACTTTGATTATAAGCTTCTGTAGGCAGGGCAGAACAGCATGCATTTTGTTCATTATTTCTGTCTTCAGAATCATAGAATGGTTTGTGTTGGAAAGGACCTTAAAGATAATCCAGTTCCAACCCCCTGCCATGGGCAGGGATGCCTCACATTAGACCATGTCACCCAAGGCTCTGTCCAACCTGGCCTTGAACACTTCCAGGGGTGGAGCATTTACCACTTCTCTGAGCAGCCTCTGCCAGTGCCTCACCACCCTCACAGTAAAGACCTTCTTCCTTATATCTAACCTGAACTTCCCTTGTTTCAGTTTTAACCCATCACCCTCTGTCCTACCGCTACAGTCCCTGATGAAAAGTCCCTCTCCAGCAACCTTGTAGGACTCTTCAGACATTGGAAGGCTGCTGTTTTTAGTCTTGAAAATTATTAATTACTAATGGTTTTCCATGTATCATGTACAAACTGCAGATGTTTTTTAACTGCCATATTGTTATAATGATTCAGGGTATGACATTAATCATAGAATCATAGAATAGTTAGGGTTGGAAAGGACCTCAAGACCATCTAGTTCCAACCCCCCTGCCATGGGCAGGGAGACCTCACACTAAACCATCCCACACAAGGCTTCATCCAACCTCCCTGCTTTGTCCTCACCCTTCATTGCCAATTGAGGCCAAACTGTGTAGTGTAAAAGTAAACATTTCAAAATTCATACCTCAGCAGCTAGTGAGTCACTCCCGAGCCAAGGGGAATGTCAATAAGTAGAGATGCACTGTGAGAGGTGATTAGTTTCTGTAGAGAGATTCAGTGATTCATTATCAGGTCTTGCTGCATTTTAATTGCAAAGGTTAGAAATCTATGTTTTGACCTAGTGATTAATAAGGAAAATAGCATTTTTGTTGAGTGGAAGGTCTTAACTGAAACATTTACTGAGATCTGTTTGTAGCCATTAGATGTACATCTTTTTCATGTGTTTTATTTGTACCTGTGCACTGGTATTAAGAAGATTAGTCTTGTGCCACAATTGCATTGCAAAGCTGTGGAAATGCAGAACAGTGATTTCTGAGTTGAAATCATATTATCAGTTTAGAGCATGGAAAAACCCTAGGTGTGTACAGGTGATGGAGAAGTACAAGGGGAAATCTCTGACAGAGGCAAGCATTTGAGAAGCAGTCATTCAGGTCACACAAGGGAGAATGAGTGGAGATCAGATGAAATGAGTGGACATACACTGCCAGAACTGGGAGAAGACTGATTTTCATTTGTTTGGGCAAGAAAAACAATTCTGTGCTTTTACCAATAAGATGTAGGACTCTCTCTCCTCGAGAAGTCAGTGAAAACAGAGATGGAGAAAGATCTGTGTGGTGTTGGTTGAAGAAAAGGTTTTATTATCATAAACTTAGCTAGCAGAGCCAGATAGCGTTAAGGTTATGCAAGGCTTGCCCTCATTTCTGTTACCTGTAACTTTGCCAAACTTTAATTATCTTGGCTGCAATTTTTCTTGCTGGGTGTTTGCCTAAGACTGAAGGGTGTGTTTGTGTCTCTGTGTGCTGTACCATTTCAGTTGTTGTGAAGACTGAGAAGTGAAGAACGACATTTTTTTTTAACATGTGGAAGAAAACCCCACTGCTCTTTTCCTTTTTCTCAAGAGGTTCTAACACACAGAGTAGCTGAAAATCCAGTTGTTGATGATCTCAATGTTAAAGACATATCTTTTGCTGCAGGCTCACAGACATCAGTTTGTAAATCTTCTGGAAAACATGGTAGAAGCAAAAAGCTCTCAAGACATGGGTGCTGTTGTGTGTGCCCCAGCACCTCACAGCATCTCCATACACAGTGGTAGCACCTGCACCTTCCATAGACTGGCCAGGCCCACCTCTTCATCAACTCTAGATTGTCACAAAACCTAAGGTCTCTCCTATTGTCAACATGCACATTAGTTATGTGAGTGTTCATACAATTAAGTGTTAACATGCACAATAGGCTCCAGATAAACCTAGGGGAGAGTAGAGTTATCCAGGAGAAGAGATGAACTTTTCTCTAGGTTTTATTGACTGATTGACCAAATCTCTGTTGGCTTAATGGGAACTTGGACACCTACATGTAGACTTTTATATGTACTTGAATCTGGAGTTGAGTCCCATCACTCCCATCTCCGGAAAACTGGAGATAAATGGTGTTGGCAGCAGAGGGTCTTCACAGAGAATGAATATTGACAACAGAAAGCCTATCAGTTCTGTTCATAGTTGTTTCTTGTTCAGGCACCATGATGAAGGAGAAGAGATTCTGGCTAAAGCTGGCCGTGGGGAGTTGCAAGCCAACAAATCTGAGAGCAAAGTCCAAGGAGACTAAATATAAGGAGACATGAGACTGAATTAGGTAGAAAAGTCTGAGGAAAAAGAGGCAGAGAAGAAAGTCAGCTGGAGTGGACAAAGCAGACTTAAGCCAGTAGGACAGGATTTTGCTTGATTGCACAAACTATTTCCTGGATAGGAGGAAGTGAGCAGGTGTTTTTTCTGAAAGCAAAGTAAAACAGGGTTCAAAGCATGCTTTTGTATAACATGAAGCAGAATCAAACTGCTAAACTTGAGATTATCTGTGTCATAAGTTCATTTCTTCAGAAACTGAGAGACAGATGAGGAAGAGAATAACTTCAAAAATTGTGGTTTTCATTGGAAACAAAACAAAACAAGACCCAAACATCAGCAACAACAAAACATTTTAAAATGATGGCAAAAATTCTTGCACTCTCCATAAGACACCCAACACATGGTGCTCCCAGCTGGAAATGGTCTTGTGCAAGGGTCATTTACTGTACCCTTACATTTCTGTGTTTCTTACTGTCTGTGTTTCATCTTAAGTGTAAGAAAGTCACTGAGAAGTGCTTCAACTTGTGTTTTTAGACTTGTGTTGTCATGCAGATAGGTTTTACAGCTAGTATTTTGCAATACTCGTGAGTCCTGGCCATGGATCAAGAACCATCTTGCATTAGCAGCTATACAAACACACACAATGAGCTCTCCATCTCTGTGGGCAGCATCCCATCCCTTCTAATAGAATGCAGTTTTGTTGAAGCCAGGTCACATTCTATTGTCAGCTCCCCTGGTGTATATCTAAAGCCACTTTCAACATAAACCAAGAGCAGAGTACAGAGAAAGTTTTTTTCCCTTCAAACTAAATGCCCTTCACCAGTAGAATTGCCTCCTACAGCAGAAACGTATCACTGAGCTCTGCTGCTTAATCCATCAGGCGCTGACAGTTAATACACTAAATGCCAGCAGTGCCAACTGGCAGGCTGTTCCTTGGGTGGATTAAACCAATTATTACTCTTCCTGCTTTGTGCTCTCTCCTGACTTTCCAGGTCTTTCTGTTTTCATACAAGATTTATGTGAATATGCTAGAGTCATGTTGTCTCTATGAAAGAGAGGCATGGAGATGCTCAGCATGTTGTGGGCCTTCTACATATAGCTGTTGGTGTTGTGCAGACTGACCAGATCTTGGTGAGCTGGAGACATTTGGAAGATGCTTGTTCTCTCCTCTCCTCTCCTCTCCTCTCCTCTCCTCTCCTCTCCTCTCCTCTCCTCTCCTCTCCTCTCCTCTCCTCTCCTCTCCTCTCCTCTCCTCTCCTCTCCTCTCCTCTCCTCTCCTCTCTTCCCCTCTCCCTCTCCCTCTCCCTCTCCCTTTTCCTTTTAGTCTTTTCCTGCCCTACCTTTCAGAGCATAATGTACAAAGTCAGGCAACAAATCAATGAAAAAAAATTAGTTTTCACCTTTGTTGTGGATCTTGTATAACTCTTGTTTTTCCATCTACTACATTGCTTACCCACTGTGCAATAACTGTTCCATTGTAGGGTGGTGTTGATGCTTATTGGTTCTAAGAAACACAGAATGTCAGATCCAATAAGATCTACTAAGTTTAATTAACAGGATTGTGTTTTTTTCTCTTTAATACAGTCAGATTCTTGGCTTTCCTAAATAGTTTGGCAAAAGAGGAATTCTAAGGAATATAAATTTGTCTGAAGACTGTGGTCAAATGTCCCTGGGATAATTTCTCTGTGTCCTAAGAGAGAATTCAGAAAATCAGGTGGTGGCTGAATTATTTGATGTACGATCTCTTACATAATATCTGGTTTAAATACTAATATCTGAACAAAACCAAAGTTGGTAGAAGTATTCTGAAGCCTGAATAATATCTGCCTTGTATGGTAACTTCCTTTGAATGGTATAGGGACCCTGTTTCTTCTACAAATAAAAGAACAAACAGGACCCCAAGACTGTGCTTTGCTTTCACTGGGTGGATGAACATTTTTGTACTGGATTGTGCATAGCCAGTTTATACCAGAGCATTCCAGTTTTCCAGTGTATCTTCATTTCATGTCTTCAAGGCATCTGTTCGCTAAGCATTCAGTTATACAACCTATAGCTGAACTGGAGTGTATTGCATTTATCAGTGCTGTATGGATCTGATATCTTAAGGCCTTCAACAAAGAGATCCAGTCATGTTTGTAGGAGCATTTAGCTGAGAATCCCAAGGAGGTTATCCCTCCAGCTCTCCAATGCGATGGTCTTCTAGAGTTTCCTGGGTACAGCTGAATGGAGGGGTTTAGCAGTGATGAAGGCCTGTGATTTAAAACAAGCTGTACCGGGTCTTCTAGAAACAACAGCATAAACATTCTCTTGAATAACCAGAACATGCAAGAATATTCCACCTACACATGTGTAATGTCTCTTTGCCATGCAAATAGCAAACTAAGGGTTCATACCACATGCAGATCTCACAGCAGCATGATAGCATTTGACACTTCCAAAAACTTACTTTTTTCACAGCCAAGTGATTTTATTAAACAATATCCAGTGTCTGGAACAAAGATTGCAGACTTGTTTTAGAACTAGTCCTAAGTACCATCACCACTACAGCATGACCTCGAGGATACATACTCATTCTAGCTCCTAGTTTTCCTAGATAAAACTAGTCTATCATATACTGCACTGATGCAATAAGTGACTTCTGTGTTGCAGAAGTCTGCTGTGACTTCATGTATTGCATGTACATGTCAAAAATAGATGAGGAAGTGCCTGATTTGGCTTTTGTCATCAGTCATTAAGGCTTCTCAGGAGCGAGTGCTGCCTAGAACACAAGTGAAGATACATATGCTGTATCTTAGAGTCATATTAATGAGAGTAAAAATGGCTCAAAAAAGCTTGTATGGCAGAGAACCAGATGGCTCAGGATTCATGATGGGCACTTAAACTTTACAGTTTCTACTTTTCTGATCTGCATCTTAACCCAGATGTGCTTCAGAGTGCCCCGACACAGGTGCAGGACACTTGGCCTTGTTGAACCTCATGAGGTCCACATAGGCCCGCCTCTCAATCAAGTCAAGGTCCCTCTGGATGGCATTCATTCCCTCCAGCGTATCAACTGAATCACACAGCTTGGTGTCATCGGCGAACTTGTTGAGGGTGCACTCAATCCCACTGTTCATGCCACCAACAAAGAAGTTAAACAGCGCTGGTCCCAATACCAGTCCCTGGGGAGCACCATTCACAACTGATCTCCACTTGGACATCAAGGTTTTGGCAGTGACTCTTTGAGTGTGATTACTAAGCCAATTGCTTGTCCACCAAGTAGTCCATCCATTAAATCCATGCCTCTCCAATTTAGCGACAAGGATGTTGCACAGGAAAATGTTAAATGCTTTGCACAGTATGAACTGTGACAGCTGAAGGCTCTAATTCATGATCATTATGCATATTAAGCTTCTATAAGACTCTGACTTGGGGGTTCGAGACTGATTTGAAGGTCACTGTATGAAGCACCTTGGTCTGCCACAGCCTCTTCTCTCAGAGGTAGATGGTAATGTAATCTTCTGCCTGGGTTGCACGTGAGCAGCAGGAGAGCGAATGGAGGAAACTGAGGGGGTGTTAAAGGTATGGTACCAAGGTAGCTGGTGACCTTCTCACTGGTAGCTTAATGACTGACAGCAATTTGCAACTGTTCATCAATATTTAAAGGTGAGATTTCAGCACAGAGCATCTGAAGGTTTTCCTCCAGATACAGTAATTTGGGCATAATTAGAACAATTTACAGAGGAAGTATATGCTGTTCTCTCCCTGGGAACACAGAGAGCTCCTTCCCATGCTACAGCTCAGCTGCATCCATCAGTGCAGGGGACAGGCATCGTATTGCTATTTCTTTCCTATTTCTGACTAATTACTTAAGAAAGACTTAGGCTTCTGCCTCACAAAGAATCATGTTTTGGGGGAGTAAAAAGATAAGGAATATGGGAACAGGAGATTGGCATCTCTAAGCCACTTATTGCCAGATGATGAGCGTTTCCCTTTGATCTCTGTCAACAGGCAAGAGGCAGCAAGTTTTCTGCCTGTGCCAGCTTTAGGCACTGTTAAACCATTTGAACTCACTGTTTTCTGCAATATAATTAATTAAGAGTTTTCAAGGGAAATCCAAATCAAAAGTGTTAGCAGCTAAAACTGGAGGACCTCTCCCATCCCACTGAATTTAGCCTCCAAAAACTACTTCATCTTTCTCTGAAGGTGGATTTACACCTTTCTCTCCTCATGTGGGTCATCCTGTCTGAAGATGACTCCTGGTACATTTTGTTTATTGCTTTGGTCTTGATAATGGAGGGCAGGGGTTTATTACTAATCTGAAACTTTCATCTTCAAGTTGGTAACGTTTCCATACTTCCAGCTGTGGAAGACCAGAGAAATCCTTGGTATTGATTAGGAGGGCTAGAGTCATTCTGTGTTTTCAATCACACTATAAGGACTCACTTCCTTGAGTGTACTTTTGAGCCTACACAATTCTGCTGATGACATTTTCTAACATCCCTTTGAATACTCAGCAGTAAGAGCAGCTCGCTCAGCAGCAAGAGTAGCTAGTGAATTTTGTTGGATGCCTTTTTGAAGATTAAATTTCTTTTAGCGGAAAAACATCCTTCTATCAAAGTTTTTCTTATCTCAAATACAATGCAAAAGCTTTTTGGAATATATTTCAGGGTAGCCTGGAATAGATTGTTCTTGCCTTAATCTAATTTTCCCTTGGAAAATAGTCCCAGGTTTTTATTTTCCCTTCACCTCACCTTCCCTCATTTAAACTGGATGAGCTAAGTTTCTTCATGCTGCTTTCCCATTTCATCCCTTGCAGGCCTTTTACCACCTGTGCTATGCTGCTTTGTTTCATGCTATTTTAAAACTTGACAACTTCAATATCTGTCAGACTGAGCAAAATACTGGCATGACAGACATCATTATCAAGATTAGATCAAAACTCTCCTTTCATAAGCGGATGCTATAGACAGAAATATAAGAACAAGTTATATAAGATGGCTTGCTTTCTCTACCATGTCGCTGTTTCAAATACATAGCCCTGCTAGGCATGCTAAACGATGAAGCTACACTAAACAGTATTGATTAGCATATGATTAGTTTCGCTAGTAGAGCCTGGGACTGTGGGTAAGCTGTGGGTAAGCCTGGAGATGCTGACAGATGTGAGCAGAATTAAGATGAAGATGGTTCATGCCCAAATATCAGCTCTCAGCAGCAGCAGAACAGTTCATAGAATCATAGAATCATAGAATAGTTAGGGTTGGAAAGGACCTCAAGATCATCTAGTTCCAACCCCCCTGCCATGGGCAGGGACACCTCACACTAAACCATCCCACACAAGGCTTCATCCAACCTAGGCTCGAACACCACCAGGGATGGAGCACTCACAACCTCCCTGGGCAACCGATTCCAGTGTCTCACCACCCTAACAGGAAAGAATTTCCTCCTTACATCCAATCTAAACTTCCCCTGTTTAAGTTTTAACCCATTACCCCTTGTCCTGTCACTACAGTCCCTAATGAAGAGTCCCTCCCCAGCATCCCTATAGGCCCCCTTCAGATACCGGAAGGCTGCTATGAGGTCTCCACGCAGACTTCTCTTCTCCAGGCTGAACAGCCCCAACTTCCTCAGCCTGTCTTCATACGGGAGGTGCTCCAGTCCCCTGATCATCCTTGTGGCCCTCCTCTGGACTTGTTCCAACAGTTCCATGTCCTTTTTATGCTGAGGACACCAGAACTGCGCACAATACTCCAGGTGAGGTCTCACAAGAGCAGAGTAGAGGGGCAGGATCACCTCCTTCGACCTGCTGGTCACGCTTCTTTTGATGCAGCCCAGGATACAGTTGGATCTCTGGGCTGTGAGCGCAATAGTTGGCTATAAATGGGAAACTGTACAAAACAGGAGGCAGGGTGGCAATCTGATTAAAACCTAGCTCCACTGATTTTAAGGTACATAGAAAGATAGAATCATTTGGGTTGGAAAGGGACTTTAAGATTACGAAGTCCAACGTTAACCTGACACAACTAAGTCTGCCAATAAACCATGTCCCTAAGTGGCACACCCACATGTCTTTTAAATAACTCCAGGTATGGCGACCTAAGCACTTCCCCGGGCAGCCTGTTCCAATGCTGGACAACCCTTTTGGTGAAGAAATTTTTCCTAATATCCAATTTAAATTTCCCCCTGATGCAGCTTGAAGATGTCTCCTCTTGTCCTATTACTTGTTACTTGGAGATAGGACTCTTGTCTTATCACTTGTTGCTTAGAGAAGAGATCCACACCAACACACTACAACCTCCTGTCAGACAGTTGTAGGGAGCGATAAGGTCCCCCCGAGCCTTCTCTTCTCCAGACTAAACCCCCCAGGTCCCTCAGCCATTCCCCATCACACCTGTGCTCCAGGCCCTGCACCAGCTCTGCTGACATTCTCTGATCCTGCTCCAGCACCTCAATGTCTCTCTTGTAGTGAGGTCCCCAGAACTGAACACAGGATTCGAGGTGCAGCTTCATCAGTGCCTAGTGCAGGGGGACTATCACTGCACTGGCCCTGCTGCCACACTACTGCAGATACAGACCGTGATGTTTGTGGTTTCTTGGTTGCCTGGGCACAAGCTGCTCATGTTCAGCTCCATCAATCAGCACCCACAGGTCCTTTTCCGTGAGCAGCTTTCCAGCCACTCTTTCGAAGCCTGGACCTTGCATGAGATTGTTGTGGCCAAAGTACAGGACCCAGCACATTGCCTTGTTGAACCTCATACAACTGGCCTAAACCCATCAATCCAGCCTGTCCAGATCCCTTTGCAGATCCTTCCTACCCTTGAGATCAACACTCTTGCCCAACTTGCTGTCATCTGCAGACTGACTGAGGGTGCATTTAATTCCCTCATCCAGATCATCGACAAAGACATTAAACAGAACTGGTCCCAAACTGAGCCCTGGTGAACACCACTTATGACCAGTCACCCACTGGGTTTAACTCCATTCACCACCACTCTCTGGGCTATGCCATCCAGCCAAGTTTTTTACCCAGCAAATTGTTCACCCGTCAAAGCCATGACCAGCCAGTTTTTCCAGGAGGATGCTGTGGGAAACAGTGCCAAAGGGTTTGCTAAAGTCCAGGTTAACAACATCCACAGCCTTTTCTCCATCCACTAAGCAGGTCACCTTGTCACAGAAGGAGATCAGGTCAGTCAAGCAGGACCTGCCTTTCATAAACCCATGCTGACTGAGTCAGATGGCTTGTCAAAAGCTGCACAGATCAAGGAGGTTAATATGGAAGAAGCAGCAGATAACAGAAAATAAAAATCCAAAGAAATAAAGATTTTTGCTATGGTCAGGAAGGAAACTCCAACTAAAATAAGTCAGGAAATTCTACAATGGAAAATATCATTTGTGGTCATTTGCATTAGATTTTGTAATGAGTTCATGGTGCTGAGAAGTGTTGACAAATCCTAGATGCAATGTGTCTCTGCTATAGGGCAGTTACAGCATGTCAGCTGTCAAGAGAAAGAGAATTACTGCTGAAAACCAGGAGGTTTTTTTGCTACTTTTAGGAGAAAAAAAAAAACAAAAAACCCAAAATGTTGATAATTAGGCCTATTTAGGAGGTCTGGGAGAGCATCATGTATCTTTTACATGGGCCACTGGGAATCTTTTATTAGAAACAGATTTAGTTCGTGACTAATCTGAACCATATTTAAACCATGACCTCACTCATTCATTAAGCTGTATTGCAATAGGATGCACTGGAGTGAAAATTATCCATGTGCTGTTTATTCACATCACTTGTTTATATCTGCCATCTTTTTTTCCATGAAAAGTATCAGCCTACAAACAAAAATCATTAGACCTAGAAAGAAACCCCAACTGTAAATCCAAGTCTTGTGGGGCTACAGCCCTTTACTTCCTCTGGAAGTATTTCTGTCCCTTTCAGGTGTAATAATGCGTGAAGTTTAACATAAAAAACAAGAAAGGAAATATTTACTGATTTATGCAACATTGTAAAGGAATAACAAAAAAGCAAGACAATATCCCTGAAGTGCATTTTAAAGGATGTGCACTGCATAGCAAATGGATTTTAAAGTGTGGAAAAACTATTTAATTCAAAGTTTGCTCATGATACCTGATACAGAAATACATAAATGAAGAAAGCAAGGAAGGAAAAAGGTTATGCAGGCATTCCAGCGTAAAAGCTTACTGCTGGGGAGAAAATGAAACCATCAGAAATTGTTATATCCACAGAAACACAAAAATTGGATTTTATTATGGGTTCATGAATTCATAGAAGTCTACTTGCTTAAATCTCACTGCTAACTGTAAAAATCCATGACTTGCTTTAAAGTTCAGACTCATACTGCTGGATTTCAGAGACTTAAGTGAAATCATTGCATGTGACTTCACTGCATATGAGTCTTTTTGGCAAATAGTTCCATATAGGAGAAGAGAGCCTTCTTCAGAGTAATTTATCCTATTCTGAGGTCTGAGTGCCAGCATGGAAGACTGTGGCTCTTCTCAGTGGCTACACAGGCTCTGCAGAGAGAGGGTGGATAAATGTTTTCCTTCTTCATGTATTGAGCCTGGTGCTCTGGGTGTTGGCTTATCAGGGATCACACAGTAGTCCCAGGTATAAGGACACCTGCTGTGAGCTGAAAATATGCATCTGTTCATTTCAAACTTTGTATATGTTTCAATATGTTTGTTCATTTCAAACTTTGGTATATAGCCAGCTCAAAAAACACATATTCGTATAGTCAGATTCTAAAAATCATATGTTTCCTGATGCAAATGGAATCACTAGAGCAACTTATAGAGGAAAAAGAAGAGTAATTTAGGTAATGAGATCGGCTATCTTTCAAATTAAACATTTTGCTTTATCTAGTGGGCTTGATGCACAGTAATAACAGGTGAGTTAGACGAGTAATGATTATGAAGCCCTGTGTTATTACAGCTCTGCACAGGAGCCAGTGGCACGTGGGGTGATTTTGAATGGGACATTGCAGAGGAATGTGAGGGCACCTGGGCATAGCATCAGTGAGGAGCAGCAAAGTCGCACTGTTCCCAGTAGGCACTTTGTAAAGATGGGTCCTTAATCTGGCAGCATCCTGACTTCATGTCAGAGCAAGAGGTAGATGTCATCACTTGAAGGGAAGCTGGCAGCAATACAGTGATTCAGTTAATCCCTTAGTGTTAAGACTGGTGTAAGGACAGCAGAAATTGTTTTTGTTTAGAGATACTAATGAGTCAGATAAATGGGATTGGGGATAAATCACAGAACCGCTTAAAGGAGCTTGGGTTTGATGTATAAAGGAAGATGAAACAATCAAAGGGAGCTCACAGAGTGATGTACCCAGCTTAGCTGCAGCCAGGCAGCAAAAGGAAATACATGGTAGTCAAAGAGAAGAAAGAAGCTGAACAGAGGAGAGATTTTTATCTGTGTGCAAAGCCAAAGTAAGGGAAATACCATATAAGAAGGGTTTTTATAAGAAAGGGCTCATATAGATGGAAGAAATTTCTATCCTGACTAAAGGCAACAACCCTAAGTAACAACCAGCTGAGTGCAGCTCAGTGTCAGAGGTAGGATGGAAAGAATATTCTGATCAACATAAGGTCATGAGTCTAGCTGGGATAATTCTGAAAAAATAATGCTAATCATCCCTGGGGGATAAAGTCTTGCTAAAGGAGGCTTCTAGCTCTCCTGGTGCACAGCTGCTTTCATTCCACTTTCACAGGATAGTCACATGTAATAATTAACCAGCCTGTAAACACCACATCAAATAGGGAGTAGCAAAACCTGCTCTTAATTAGAGCAATTAGGAACCACAGATGACAATTTCACTCTCCTCAAATACGTCAACTAGTAGGGAGACTTATGGACAAGCTCTGGCAAACCAATACTGAAGGGGACAATAAAATCAATCAGACAAGGGGATAGAAGGACTTTGTAAGTAAATACTGGTCACTGCTTGCTTTGGTGTGGTGGTAGGAAGTTCTGTGTAGCAACAGTGTTCACATAATCTCTTTTAGACTCTCTATCCCCAAATAGTTCACTTTCAATGTGATTTGCATGTTGGTTCCAAAACTGCTGTTTGCATTTTCCAGAATAAAACCCCTTTGAGCAGATCGAGGGGAGGAGATGGGGATTTAGATCAACACAAGCAGGGCAAGAAAACTTAAGAGCCTCCCATGTGATTGTGGATAGTTTATTCATTGAATGTTTCCGTATGAACAACATAGCTGTGGCTGCTTTGTCTGTGCTTTTTATGGAGCCTGGGTAAGGAAGGCACACTTGCGGAGTACTTGCGTTTTGCTTATGTTTTCTCCATGCAAATATCTTTGGTAATATTGGAAGAGGAATTATCTTATGTGTTCTCCCTGGGTTAGATATGATCTAGACCCTTAGCTACTCTGATATCTCAAAGCAAAAATATGTATACTGGATACATGGTGTGCAACAAGTTAAATGCCTGGAGTGACTACTGTTATTTCTGGTGCATCATGGCTAAAACAGAAGCTAAAGAAGGATTTTGCAGCTCCTAATTTTGAGGACTTTCATCCTGAAATCCTGTTGACTCACAGTAAAACATACGCAAGCACTGTGCATACTGATGGGAATTAAATGTATTTCACACCCCACAAAATGGAGGAATGTGTAGCTGGAAAGAAACATCTGGGCCATTCATTGCAACCCACCATTGCAACTCTATGAATACCAGGAAAGATTAAATCAATGTAGCCTCTAAATGAATCTACAGAATGTTTTTTGCTTACATTTAGTTTCTCTGATATGTGTGTGTAAACACACACGGTTGTATCTGCTAAACAAAGGTACCAATGCCTGAAGACTGTATGCAAAAGAAAGTGATCAAAGACGGTTTTATGATCTTGAGTTCCCGCAGTAGGAAGGAATTAGTAATTGGAAAATGCAATTAGATGAGCCTAACAACAGCTTCTAGTTAGTTATGGCTTTAATTAGGCATATCTTAGCCATCAAAAACATGACCAGCATCTCTGATCTACAGCCCAGGTCAAAGCAGTCAATAGATGTGAAGGGCCTGCTCTTCTCTGAGTGCCATAGACCACAATTGTAGGATACATGGAGGCACACTGGCCTACTCTATATTTCAAGCATTTCTTCCCCTGACAAGAAAGTCAAAAGACAGCTAAGCCCCACCCTGCAAAGCAGATGCCAAGATGGATCCTATCTAACTTATAGATAGGATATGTATGTGGGGGGCAGGGATGGCGGGAATCAACTGCAGGGGACTTTCTTAATAAGGAAAACCAGAAAGGTATACAAAAGGAAGCCATGTGTCGTCTGGAGTGGAGGGTCAAGCCTCCAATTTCTATTGCTGTAGTGTAACATGCTACACTCCCCGACACTCCAGTGCCAGTGGTATAGAATTATAGACTCATAGAATAGTTAGGGTTGGAAAGGACCTTCAGATCATCCCGTTCCAACCCCCCTGCCATGGGCAGGGACACCTTGCACTAAACCATGTCACCCAAGGCTCTGTCCAACTGGGCCTTGAACACTGCCAGGGATGTTATATATGCTTTCAGTTCTCACTCTTGCTGTAAGCTGAAACCCACTGGAATTGATTGAATTGATTGAAATCTGACAAAGATAACCAATGAGACCAACCAATGAAGCATGCAACTTTAAAGTTTGATCTTTATAAAGCTTAATAGCAGCCAGAAAGGGAATCTGCTTCAGGTTTTAAAAACTAGTTAGCTGTGTTCAAGTTTGTGCATTTCATTTGGATTGCAAAAAACCTATGAGCATGACTTTTTTCTTTCTAATGGGAAATGTGTTTTCAGCTCTACCTTTGGGCATACAATTGATTGCTCATTGTACTGGCGTTCCTATCAACCTGTGCTAATTGTCACCCTAAGCAGTCAAATTGGAGGGAGGAGGCTTATTTTGTCATTCCTGAAAGCAGCTTCTCCAAAATAAGACTGGACCGTGCTGGCAGAGCAGCATGATCAAGGCAGACTTCACAATACCTCTGCTGTAACTGTTTTGAAGAGATACAAGGTGGGTCTCCAGAGATTCAGTATATTACAGTTTATCCTGCCCTAAATTCACTTCAATCTGTTCAAAGGTAGTATTGATTTGAATGTTAAAGTCATTAACCTCAGCATTTAATTGAGGATATGAAATACATTTAAGTTAGCATCACCAGGTGAAAAGTACATGTGAGGTGGAAACAATTTCTAGAGTTCCAATGAACTGATCCTATAGAAGATATCTCTGGTTTACATACTTGTTCCCCACACATAATGATTTATTGCTATATACAGTCATGTCTCCATTGTAAACCACTCCAAAACTTATTTTTACCAAGCTGATGGAAAACCAGGAAGGTGATAAATGTTAAAGAGACACTAGAAGTTATTGTTCCACGGAGGACAACAGGAGCTAATTGGATATACTTTGTCTTCTACTCTGTACTTTGGGCTGACAAATAGTCACATGCAATTGCTCCTGGAGATACACTTTAAAGTAATGAGTAGTAATGTATCCTTCAGCACCTGCAGTTCTCAGATACTCTGGGCATGAGGACAATATGGTTTAGGGCTGAGAAATTCCAATTAGCCCCAGAGAAGCAAAGGCCCAGCCACATTCATTTGTAACCATAGGGTAGGATTGAAGTGTCAGAATTGATTAGAAGATGGGAATAATTGGCTCTATGAGTTGGGCCTCATCCAGAGCCCTTAATGTCTGAAGATTCTCTTAAGCCCTACAGCATCAGATTTATCATCCGTTCTTAATATTTTGATAGGGTGAATAATTCTAATTGAAAATTTTAATCGTAAATAAAAATAACTGTGGGTACTCCAAGTATCTATGTAGATGTTCTGTCCCATTTAGGACTCTGCTATAGGATGGGGATGAAACCAAAAAATAGCAATTAATTACAGTTTAATCACATCATGAGTTAGAAATGTCATTCTTTTGATTTGCTTTTTATTCCTTACCTCTTAATTTCTTTGAACATCTATTTGGACTCGTAAGAAAGAATCTTCTCTGGAGCATTCATCATCTTACTCTTTTACCGCATCCCGTCCTAGCCATCTGCTTTCTAAAATACATAGTTACAGCCTTTCTGAGGTTAGAATTTCAAGTGGTCTACAATGTCTTTTGAAAAAGAGATCAAAAAGAGATCACTTGTACTTGGGAACTTTCTTCCCATGAGCAGCACCTCTTGATGTTCTACATTCATCAGTGAGCTACTACACATATTTGAATGCTATTTTATTAACTTAATGTTTCTTGCTCATCTGGGTCATTTAATTGAAAGGGATATAGGCATGCTGACTTACGGCAATGCTGAGATTAAGATTCTCTCCCAGTGTAGATGCTGGCTCTTGTTGGCTGATTCATCTTGCCTTATCTATTCACTATGGTTTGTTATACCTCAGAATTCTCAATATGTGGAAATGTGAGTGTCTTGGTTATCTGTTCGTGTGTGGTGATCTTCTGACACAGACCTCCATTCCATAACAATGGCCCACCAAAATCCCTAAAACCAACCAAAAAAATAACATCTAATCCAGGTCAGGTTACTTAACTGTTTTCCTCCTTCCTAATTCTGTTCCATGTATCTGGAAAACCCTTAAATAAAGGCCATGACCAAGAAATTACTTTTAAAGTAAGTGTAAAGTCCATCACTTCATTAGAGCTCTTCTATTATGTAGGTGAAGGTTTGAAACTGTCATATATTCCCAGTAAAAAGATGCTGCTCTTTGCTGGAGTGGTGAGCTGTCACCAGGTGATTTGGGACTGTTGGACAGTAGAATTAGCGTAGTGCTGCAGCTATTGGATGCCGAGCACTAGTGATATGCTTTTCTTTGAGAGCAGATGCTGTGGGTCTGGGCTGTGCCTGCTGAGGGATCAAAAACAATGAGATGGAGACATCCATTGTTTTCCATGTTCTTTCTGTGTCTCTTGTGAGATAAAGAGCTGTGCTTCGGCCTTGTGTTATGGAGATACAAAGGGGCAATGTGCATATACTAAGCAGTCTGAGACTTTACTTTATAAAATTAAGCCTATAAATATACTTGGAAGCAGAGAAAGATAGCACTACAGAGGGAACAGAGGTATTTAAGCTAAATAACAATAATAGATTTTAGTAAATCTTGAAGGTTAGAAGGTGTTTTGTTTGTTTTTTGTTTTTTTTTAAACCAATGAAAATCCATGTAGGTGAACTCCTCTGAAATGACCAGTAGAGGATAGTAAGGAAGAAATTAAATACTGCAGGGAGAGAAAAAGTATGTGTTCATCTTGGATATCTGTCTTCCTGCTTCTGAATAAAATAAACCTAAACTAATCTGCTTCTGTGTGGCTTAAACTTGAAAAGCTAGGACAGGCTTAATAAGGGGACAGGAACGCTTGGCAGTTGTATTGGGTATAAAAATAGAAAGAGGAGCTAAAGGTTAAAAAAAAAAAAACAAAAACAAACAAAAAAACCTGCTTGAAATGTGATTCTTTGGAAATACAACCTGCCCTCACAGCATGGAGCAGAAAGGAAAAGCTTAGCACTCAAGTTCCAAGAACCCAGCAGAAACACAGCACATCGCAAGTCTTTACATGCAGTGGTTACGTGGCTATATGCAGAGAGGGCAAGAGGGTGCATCAGGAAAAGTCACATTGCACAGGAACAGAGCTGCTGATACCATCAGTGTTTGCACATCACCTCATTAACATCAGCCAGTACTTGCCAGGCTCTGTCTTGTTTTAGGGCTGGACACAGCCCTGTCACCATGGTGTTATTTTTATCCATAAACTGAAGCTTTCTGCATCAGAAAGGAAGGTCTCTGTATTCAGGTGCCACAAGCAAGCCCTTATGCTTGTTTTGTTTCTCACTGCAGCCGCCCGATGCAAGTGAAAATGCACAAAATACTGTAAAAAACCAAAAAAGCCTGCTGTGTTTTTTGTTTGTTCCCAGAGGAATGAATCACTTAACTCCAGCTTCAGTTGTTAGACTCTCAGTTTTTAAACATATGAAGCCTGAAATATAAACTGAAAACAAAATAGCTCTGTTCCACACAAAAGAAAATAAGGAAGAAGGAATTCACTTGAATGCCATTTTCTAGGTCTAACTCAGGCTGAAATGCGTCATGGTCAGCTATATGTTATGGCAGAATATATTAGAAAAAGTAGCTGTCTGCATTGCTCAAGTAAAATTTGATTCAGCTACTTTCTCCACTGTTCTGCTTTTGCAAGCACTAGTGTATTGAATTTGTATGTCTAAAGGGATCACTGCTCTTTATGCCAACACCTTGCTTTCAGAAGAAGAAACAAAAAAAAACCCAAGCTACAACATTATACATATAAACTATATGCTTAGATGTGAGCCACCACTTGCTGCAAGACAAGCTCACCTAATGCTGTCACTGATGCTGTGGGTGTAGATGAATATGTATGCACATGTTTGGGATCTTAGTCCTTCCCACCACTTAACATAATCTAGACTGTGGTGGAGCTTCTCCTATAAACACTCTCCCTTCCAAGGCATGTATCTTTATCTTTAAAAGACACCACCCAGAAGAGCAAGCTCTCAGATACTGGTAAGTTATTTCAATAGAGAAATAATGATGGAGAAAAGCAGATTTAGAAAGAATGAAAGTTATTTTGCAGTGGAATAGAATAAAGGGGTAAAGTAAAGGTTGGAAATAAATGTTGCAGATCAATATTGTTCTCTGTGCAAGGAGACATCTCAAATCTCCCAGGTGTCTGTCAGGCTTGACGCTGGTTCATTATTGTGCAAAATTTCGGTTACTTTCTGTAATTGAAGCGCACTGAAGACTTCTATTTGAATGAGGTGTTAAGTTAACCTGTCAAAAACCTCCTTTAAGATGAAATACCATAGAATCTGTAACTTCATTAATGGTGTATTCTTTCCCATGATGATGACATTCTATTCTCATGATCATATTTAGTTACGTGGTTGAGGCAAAGTCCACAGTTACAAATACTTACTGATAAAAGAAGGGAAATCCATGTTGTGTGGACCTTCCAAAAAATTGCTACTTCTGTGTTGCACATGGAAATTGGGATGCTGGTCTCTCAGCTTTCCTTGAGGATCTCGGTACATTAGCATCCATAATGAAGCATGATGTAATAAAAACCTCGTGGAAACAAATTAGTCAAACAAAATGAAAGGAGTAATCTGTTTGTTTATTTGCTGATCCTCAGCTTGGCTTTCCAGCTCAGTGGCTTGTGTAAAGTTCTCCTGTAAGTTATGGACTTGTACATAGTTGCATTAGGCTAATCACAGTAATGGAAATAGGCTTTGTAACATGTGACTTTTCTGAACTCTTCTTTTTTTCTTTTCCTGGTTAAAATATCCGTATGTCTGCTGTTTCTAGAGCAGCTGGGAAAGGAGGATCGCTGTAGTGGTAGATTATTGTAGTGATGTTGATCTGAAGACATGATGCAGTTGTATCCACTTGGGATTGATTTATTTGGATTTATTATAGGTTCTGCTGCTCAGGTGAGTTTGGCTGTTCAGGATGAGAAAACTCAGAAATGTGGTCCTCTTTCTAAAGAGGAGACGAGAGCAAGCTGGAAATAAAAGATCTAAGATACAGTTGCTGTTGACCACCCACCATTTGGGAAAGGAAGGATGGTCAGCGGTGAAAGAAGAGTCCATTTGGAAAGGTGCAAGCTATAGGGCACAATGTGGCTTTAAGTAGTTCCTGCAGGGTATAATGACAATGTATGGTGTTACTGCAGAAAATCTTGTGGAGCAGCAATGCAGACCAGCAAGGATGACATGAAACTAATTGTTCACTAACTCTTTGTTGAACCTCACCGAGGAGGGCTGAAAGAAGGGAAGTCTTTCAAGCAGAGTAGTTGTTCTCAGCATGTTGACTACTGAAGGCATAAGGGAGGGCTAAACATAGAGGCATGGGTGTCTGTGAAAGTGTGGGTTGTTTGTTTTGGTGGTTGGCTTTTCTTGTGGCTTATTTGAATTTCCTGGAGCAATGCTGGCAGAACCACGTAGCATTCTGCCCTGGAAGAAAAGCAAAATCCTTTTCAAAAGGAACAGAAGTTGTAGGCATCCACTTTGTTGTACAGGTTGGTTGTCTCGCAAAGTAACAGGATGCGGGCAGAAAGATGGGTGGCATCTATAGCACATGATCAAAATACAGTGTTTTTATTGTGGAGGGGTGTTCCATAAGAGTAAAAGCAACCCTTCTCCCAGGGAAAGCAGCTGCCTACCTTCCCCTGGAGCAGAATGACTAAACTTTACATCTTGTTTGACTCACCTGAAGTCTTGGTCTCTGTGGAGCTTATGCATGCTATCAATCTGGCTTGACTGGAGTTGAGTGGTTCTCATTCCATGTGATCTCCTTTCTGTCACGAACTCAGGTAACTTTTTCCACAAACCCTTCAATGCGCGTCATTGTGGTTTCCTAGACTTGGCAAGGTATTACACACACCCTTCTAACCAAAGACAATGCCAGGCAGAACTCGCTAGGGTGTTAGTGGTTTAAACACACTGAAATGCAGTGTGTGAAAGGAGAGACTTCAAAGAAAAGAACTGGTGCATGTTTTGGATGTTTAGTGATGCTATACTCAGCTGAAATTGCCAGAGGTGAAGATGTATGATAACACCTAGTGAGGGAAGGTTGCAGATATCCTCCTGGGTGTCTGTGCATTCCCCCTTTGGTGTTCATTAGTGAGGTGGGCTGGGGTGCTTTAGCAGCTCTTGCTTTTGCTGCTTTTAACTGCCCTCTGGAGATCAGACCTTCCCTGGCAGCTATTATTCAGCTCTGCCTTCTCTCCTGCTGATATTTATTTACAGATTCATTGAGTACTATTTTCAATAGCTACTTTAATTAGGGACCCCTCAGCTCTGATAAAAGATTGTGTTAAAACTTATATAATCCCTGCTTGGCTTATTTGTTTGCAGGCTAATTCTCTAGCTGTGTTAACTGAATAAGACATCTTTTATTCTGCTCCACCTCTATTTCTATGATCCTAATGGCAAGCTTTGAGGAACTCAGTCAGCCTGTAGGAAAGGGGGCTGCTTTTTGTACTCATTTGGGGCCTTCTGCAATGTCAAAATAACACTGAAAACAGTGACATGTACCCTGAATACAAAAATGTCTCGGTTCTTTCTGGAGATGGGATCTAAACTAAGCACTCAATTACTTTTTCCATGATATTTTTACTCTGGATATGCACTATGTTTTATGGGATGAAATCATGCTATCCAAAGACTACTTATTGATTCTGATAGTGCTGGATACCAGTTCCTCCCAGGCTCCTAACTTGGGTGTTAAATGCTTTGGTGTCTGTGGTGTTCACATGGAACTATGCGACACAAGACCTTTATGATCCCTGGTCTCTCTGGAGTAGCAGCTGGAGGCTAGCGGGGAAGCCTGGGGCATCTCAAATGGTATCAGACATCTCCATTTAGGCAGCTGAATCACACCAGGGGTGAGAACCTGTCTGGTGTAAAACCATGTTCTCTTTTGCCATAGAAGAATCTTAGATTTAATCATATTCTCTCCAAGTTTGATAGCTTATATTTTAGGTAGCATACACTGTGGGGAACAGTGGGTTTGATGTTTGGCAACTGCTGATCACTGTTACAAAGACTAACAAGCAACACAGCTCTTCTGGAAACAGAAATGTATTAAGCTACAGGGGTTTAGTACTTTGACCAAAGAAAAATGGGTCAGGTTCCCATGTTATCCAATATTTCTGCGCATGTCTTTTTAATTGAAAATAACAAGCACTGGTAGACTATGTAAGATTCCTTTCTTTTTTTTAGCTGAAGCTTCAGAAAGGAAAACAACTAACACATGGAAAACAATCTGAATAAGGTGTGGGAAGCTGCTGAAACCCTGTGGGATTGTGTTGTTGTTTTTTTTTTTTTTTTTTTTTGTTAGAAGGCATTCCCCAGGCACTGTACTTTCAGATGCTTTCTTGCATAAGCATCTTGTAACACCAGGCTGGGCTGTGTTGTCATGGAGACTTTCAGGGTACCTCATCACTTTGTTAGGAAAGACAAATTTCAGAGTGGCTGTCACTGTATTAATTTAGTCAGAGGACCGTAGTTCCCACCGGTGCTATCCCTTCAGTCCTCATTCTTATTTACACTAAATCTCTATGCCATTGCAGAGCATAAGGGTTGCTCTATGTTCTTTTTGTTGAAGCTCTCTTCACAGGAATTCACAGGGCACAGCGCAATAAATTAGCGTGAACAGGGATTTATGGCCAGGATGAGGGAAGTACACAGAAAAGCTTTAGTTTTGTGAAGGCGGAAAGCTGTGCTGCCATTGCCAGAAACCTGGCTTGCTGTTTGCTCTCTCATGTGGCACTGAGTGCTTAGGGCCATCTAGTTGATGTGTGTGTCTAAGAAAAAACCTGAATAACACTATCATTTCTCTCAGCGAAGATTCCAGGATTAGTACTGTGTATCAAAAGAACCCCAGCTGACACTGCAAATCATTAATTTGAAGTCAAAATGGCTTGTGTGTGTGTGTGTGTGTGTGTGTGTGTGTGTGTGTTAGGTTTTCTCTGCTCCCAAAGACTTGCAATACAGAGATAAAATTGCCTAGCCCAGTTCCTAGTGTTAGGAACACTTCAGGCCTCCAGAACCAGTGGTCTCAACTGCACACATCTGCCTAACTCTCCTTCAACTGAGATTTGCCCTGCAGTTATGCAGCAAAACGTGTGTTACTGCTGATGTCTGCAGGGTTGGCCTCAGGCAGCTGCTCACCTAAAAAGGTTTAAGAGAAAATCACAGAATCACAGAATCACAGAATCAACACATAACTGTCACAATCAGCTTCCAAATATGATTTTTTGCTCTGATTTGTTCCTCAGCCTTCCAACCACCCTGAGCTCAAGTCTGCCATGACATCCCCCCAACCTTTCCCTTTTGGAATTCATGAATCCTCTCTTGCTTCATCCTTTGCTTTCCCTGCCCCAGTCTCATATGCACTCAGACACTAACGATGCTCTTGTTTCTCTTTGCTTTGCTGGTCAGTCTCGCTTCTGCATGAAACCAAGGAGGTCACCAGATGCTGCTGGTATCAAACAGAGTTATGAAGAATTTGCACGGATGCAAATCTCTATCCTGGCCCTTCCCCAGGAGGTTTGTAGAGGTGGAGCTGACAAATGACATGAAGCCCTCCAGGCTATTTAAGAAAGATGATGTAGAAGGAAAATGGACCTATAGTAGTCTGGGTTGCTGTGTTCTGTCTGCTGTCTACCAGATTTATTTCACCTTTGCAGGACATAAAGATTACGTGAAGCCTATTTTTGGCTGATGTCCTGAAAGGATTGTTTGTCCCTATGACCGTCTCCTTTTTATTTTTCCCCTGTCCTCAGCTAAAGGCAAATCACAATGTCTCTGTGTGGTTGTAAATTGTCAGTGTGCGTTCTCATGTCTTTCCAAGTCAATTATGTCAGGACTCTGAGGTAAGACACCCTCTACACCCCTGTTTCAGGGAGCAAGGGGGTTACGCTTTGAAATTAAGCTTTAGGCTACACTTCAAGATTTTTTTGGTGAAAAAATATCTTTGCTTTCCTCTTCTGAATGATATTTGCTTCCATGTTAAAACATTTGGAGGTAGTGAGAAACCAGTAAAACCCCAGCTGATTGTAGGGAGAGAAAAGGCTCGCCAATGCTCAAAGGCTCTTCCCTTCTTTCATTGCCTTCTAGACTTCATTATCAAACATCTCATCAAATGCTTCAGTCCTCCTCTTAATCATCCCAGTAACACCACCTCCCACCCAGTGGATGGTCCTGGGGCTGCAAACAGGTAGAGTCAGGGGTGGCCCATTGGCAAAGCAGCAGAATAGGATAGCCCCATAACTTCCCAAGGGGAAATTATGTGGTGGGATTCACACCATTGAAGGTCTCTGGTATGTCAATGCAGAAAGCCAAAACTTGTGTTGAAACAAGTGATGAGACACTTGAGTGATGAGGCAGAACAGCTCTACAACATTTGTGAGCTGTGCTTAGAGCGCAGCAGCTATACATGGCAGATGTAAAGGGGAGGGTACGTACTGGGTTGGTTGGTAGTGATTGCTGTGGTTGGAATAACACTCAAAGTTTCACTAGCCAGAGCTGCTGTTGGAAATAAGGGCAAATTGGCTGCTAAAGGGATGATATATATTGTGAGTGTCCATGTAGTTTCTTCTTAGCTTCATCAGGGTGCTGGATGCATTGGAGATGCTGAGGGAAACATCATCCTTAACATACGGATCTAGGAAGACCCTGCCATTCTTGAATCTTTCAGATGTGCAGAAATGAATTGAGAATATCCCAAGAATTGACAAATTGCTCTTAAGTCTTGTGGGACCTGCTGCTGGTATTCCCACACATAGTTTACCACAAGGCTGATATGGTCCCAGATGCCTAGAAAAGTTCACACCCATAGGAAGGAAAGTCAGGTCTAAATTGCCATGCTGATTGCTTTTGTAGAGCATCTTGTCTTTTCTCTTGGTCCCAGCTTAAGTCAGTCATTACCTGTCAATTTTTATTCCTTGGGAATAGTTCTCAGAAAATGTCATGTCTTGCTGAGTAGCCCCATCCTATTTATCTTTACATCACTGTTCAGCTTCAAGAAATGCAATAAGGTAGGAAGGGAACTGTCTGATGGCTGTTTTCACCTGCAAGTGTGTTGTAGTCTGCAGTACTGAGAGCTCCTACGGAGTATGGGTCCCTGTATTGCTTTTCGAGAATAACCAAAGACAAAGGTACAATGTGTTCTGTCAGTAGCAGGATGCAAAATCTTTCTAGAAGGGCACATTCACTCTTTATGTCCTTATTTCATCTTATTGTTCGATGATTTATACAGGGATTTCCAGCAGAAAGTATTTCAGTTGCTGCTTTGCTGATCAGCCACAGTTTCCCCAAGGCCATTGAAGGAATTGGGATTGGGTGTACACCAGCAGAAGAGTACTGGCTATGGTCTCAGTGCAAGATCCTAGGCACGTTATTTAAGTCCTTTTGATGTGAAACTGTTGAAAAAGGTATCCTGATTTTAAAGGCTTTGAAATTCAAATGTGTTGTAGGTGCTTAGTCCCACTATAAAGCCTCTAGGTCTCTTAGGCTAGGCTGAGTGCTTGATGGTTACTTTTAGTCTTCTCCACTTAGCAAGCCACCACAAATCTTACTTAGAAATGCCAGCATACACACTTGTAAAATATGGATATGATGAAGCAGGCAGGAGCTCTTAAGAAGTGATAAAAAAGCTACTTGTTATGGCTCTTTACCTGGCTCTCATTGGTCTTCTCCAAACACAGCATATTAGCCAAATTACCTGCAGTGCCTCCTACTAATGCAGTGTACTCATGGAATAGCTAGAGATAGTTCATATCCCCTAACGACATCCCTTTACAAGCAGAGATAAAACCCCCTTAAGATGTATAAAATCCTGCAGTAATCTCTTTCTGTAAGAGATCTTTAAATCTATTGTATGCAGTGATTGACTAGAATGTCCCAATTAGAGTCGCATATGGAGAGCTTGGAAGGAATGGATTTAATGATTTAGTTAATTGCCCATCCTGCTTGGCTCAGATGGGTGCATACATACCAGTTATATTTATCTGGCAGGTGTTCCTTTCCTCTCTGTCCTTTGGACTTGCTGTTCCCTGAGCTGTTACTCAATCAAGGCTTATGTAAAAAAATAAGGATAAATAAAAGAAATAAGTAAGATGCTTAAGCATTTAACAGTGAAGCAGTATGGAAGGTACATTAAGAGCGCTGAACATCTGACCTCTCCTTCAGATACTGCTGCATGCCTCGTTGGAAAGCTGAGAGGGAGGAATTAAGACCATGGTAATTAAAGGATTGCCTCACACTCAGAGTTCTTTGTCTAAATACAGCATTTAGGTAACATTTAGGTCATCAGTATCTGTGCAGAATGTTGGTAATTTGATGTATGCCCTACTTCAGAGTATGTCTACAAGGCAGGAAAGTTTTCTTTCCACATTTCTAAAGATTGGGTGCCATAGTGTGAGGTAGAGAAGGGACTTGTCTCATATGGCTGAAGAAGTCTGGCCTGGAATGGGATTTAGAGCTAAGTCTTTTGAACAGGGAGCAGGAAACTTTTCCATTTACCAAACTGCCAGCTCTGACTTCTTGTCACTGCAATACGGCAAACAAAGCTAAAGATATCAGCCGAAGACATTTAGAAACTGACTGTGTGCAGGCACAAGTCCTGTGGCTCTCAAGACACCTCTGTAAGATACTGGCTTACCAGAAATCTCCTGGAACAGAAGAAAAAGAGGTTCAGGTAGGGTTTTAAGAGTTAGCTTTAGGCACAAAAGATTATGATGAATGGGACTTTTGGATAAATCTTCAAATGAATTTTGATTTTATTAGCCAGTGGGCTGAGACTTCACTACAGAGCATGTACAATCTCAGTATCAACTTCCTTGCTTTATTTCCTACTTTCTGTTGTCTGAAGATGCACATATCTCTCTAATTTAGTGAGACAGGTGCTGTGGCCATGGATTATGGCAGCCCATGGGAAGTCAGAATTGCATTAAATATGCCAGCTTGCAGATACACTGCCAGCTCTGCCAGCTTGCGTGGACAAAGGTTTGACCTTGCTGTTCTTCTCTGGGATGTCATTCTGGATGCCAGAACAGAGCATGCTGAACCTGGGCTTTGTGGTTGTCCTTAGCTTCTTCAGGAGAATAATCTTTTACCCTTCTGTCCATCAGTGAATGAAGCCAAAGGCTAGACACCCTGACTTCTGTCACCTGAAATCCTTGGAAGGTTGCCATAACACACTTTGTTTCATTTTCCTTTCTAGTGTTATTGCTGCCTTACACAGCATTGTCCACCCAAAACCCTCCAAAGTCAGAGAGTCCTCAGGCAGTCAGGTTGGAGAAGTGGCAATGAAATTTCCACGTTGTGTCCCACTTCTGTCCCTAACCCAGTGACCATTTTTTTGTGTTTGTGTGCATAAGTCACTTTAAATACCTGGTGCCATTATGAAACACCTACCTGCTGACCTTGGTGGGACATCATGAGGCTTAATTAAATGTTTGCAAAGCATTCTGCCATGCTGAGATGCAAGATGCTACAGAAGGCAAAACAATATTACAAATAAGAGGGCGATCACAATCTAGGAAATTGTCTACATAAAAATGTGTCTGGTATAGTGACTTTCTGTTGTGCTGTGCAGGCACAGTGTAACTCATGAACTCGAAGAGGTTCTTCCCAGAGGCAGGTCCCTGGTTGATACAAGAAGCTGTCTCATGCAAAGCAAGTACATTGTGAGTGCAAGACAGATACAGAGCCAGAAGCTGGGATTAATTCTGCTTGGTTTTTGTTTGCTTTTAAATGCTTATCTTGTGGTTAAGAGCTCAGCTGTCCACTTAATCTCTCTTTATAACCAGAGGAAATAAATGAAGCTTTTTGCCATAATCCCACAGGCTGATTTTGGGTCTCTTTTTGGAAAAGTATGAGTTTTTCCCTAGATTGTTACTAGAAAGTTTTAGGCTTTAAATTGTATTTGTATACCTACACTGCATATATAACATGACACATGGATCCAGCCAGCCAGCATGCTGTAGAAGGATCTGGGGAATGAACATATACCCTTCTTGTCATAAAGAAATTTTGTGCATAATCACGATGGGCCTATCATTCTGCAGTGTACCCAAAGTGCTGGAGTACTTCAAAGTATCTCCAATGAAGGTGAGGTCTAGTTCATGGGACTGTGAAGCTAGCCTAATATCAGCCACTGAGTCTGAAAATTACTTTCACAGAATTTATCCCCCCAGAATGTGATATAGGCATCAGTATGCTGTTCAGATAGTAGAGGGTGTGTTTCATCTGCAGATGGAGATCTGCAGTTGTCATATATTATACTAGCAAATTGCTCAACTTGCTAAGGATGAGACCCATGGATTCTGCTTGTTCATTCATTTTCTGTGTTGCTACTCTGGGTAAAGCAACAAGCACTTATGTGTCACTAAGTGGTAGCCATAAAAAGAAATCGGCTACGCTTGTTGCTGTTGTCACTAGAGGGGAGCAATCCTAAAGGCAAAAGAAGATGATGTGAATCATCTGTAAGAAGATGATGTGAATCATCTGTAAGAAGAAAATAAAATTCCCATCTCTTTCTGCATGGTCTCCAGGTGCCACTTGTACCCCAGCACAGTCACAGCCAGTGGGAAAGCTCTAGGTATTACCACCACTCCTGTTTTTATTAACACCAATCTGGAATTAGAGCTCTATGTAGGTGCTATTTGTCACAGTGCTGAGAACAGATTACGAACATCACAATATAGCACTAGGGCAAATAAACTGAGTATCATTTGAGGCAATCTCATGTTCTCTTGCTAGAACAATAAAGATTGTTTTGATTTTCAATAACTTTAAGGTATAGAAACCAACAAGTTTCTGTTGCTTGGAAGAAATTAATGAAAACATCAATGAACAATATATTTTCATGGGAATACACTCCTTTTTTTCCTCTTCAGGGGAAGCTGTATTGTGCATGGTCTTGGGAAGTTATTGCAGATCTAGCAGACAGCAGTGGAGAAAGCTGAAAGTGTAAAACTACAGTGGTTAGAGCAGTGGTGGGAAGAGATAATGGTTAAATATTAGGGTCTGTTAGAATTGAGCTTGCACCAGGTGGTAGAGGCAGAAAAGCATAAAGAGCTGACGGGGAGATTTAGGTTAGATATAAGGAAGAAATTATTTATTAGGAGTGGTCAGGCACTGGAGCAGGTTGTCCAAGGAAGATGTGAAAGCTCCATCCCTGTCAGTGTTCAAGGCCAGGTTGGACAGGGCTTGGAGCAACCTGGTCTAGTGAAAGGTGTCCATGCCTGTGACAAGGGTTGGAACTAGATGATCTTTGAGGTCCCTTCCAACCCAAACCATCCTATGATCTATGTAAACAGTGATGTTGCAACTCCTCTTTGTCAGGCATAACCTACTTGAAGGAGACTTGATTTTAATGGGGAAGCTTCCTGATTTTTACTGAAAATTGATTCTGAT
The DNA here is from genome assembly GCF_037157495.1 of Lathamus discolor. Lineage (NCBI taxonomy): Eukaryota > Metazoa > Chordata > Aves > Psittaciformes > Psittacidae > Lathamus > Lathamus discolor. The sequence continues at coordinate 155,016,753 of NC_088885.1, read as the reverse complement.
TGTGTTTAATTAGAACTTCAAAGCAGTCTGCCATTATTGGCTCTATTGGTACTGGGCTCTTTTATAGATCAGTAAAGTTACAAGAGCAATTAATATATGCACTGACATAGAAGCTGTAAATATTTTCAGTGCAGATAAAGTATCTTAAATAGCACTTACAGTATTGCACTGCTATTATTCAAAGAAAATGATTATGATTCATTTGGATAGGTGTTAAAAACATTTGTGCTTTTGGAAGCGTTTGGAGTCATGGTGATTTGTTTTTTTCCCCTGGCCTTAATTTTCCTCTTTCTTCATTAATGTGTATCATCTAATCCAATGAACCATGTCATCAAGGCAAGGAATCTTGCACATAAAAAGTAGGCTGGGGTGGGTCAATAGCACTGCTTGCTCCTTCCTACTTTCTATTCATGTTCTATCACTACTGTTGTCTTAATGTCTCCAGGAAGGAGGTGCAACTGAGAGCTGTGCTGCGCATCCTCACAGCCTTCCACTTCAGAGTCAGACCAAATTGATTTGAAGTTACTCACAGCCTATTTAATCAGGTGAAATGAGGTACTTCTAGCTCAATGCTTTTTGTTCCTCTCCCCTGGTCTCCACTGATTTCCAGTATTGCCTAGATGCTTTGGAGGTGAGAACATACTGAATAGTGAGGAGAATTCGTGTTCTGGAAAGAGGACTTAGATTAGGAGACGAGCCTACAGAGGCAGAGATGATGGGAGGAATTGGAATGGATGGACCTAAGACTGATGAGAATAATGGAGTAACAAGAATATTTACTCTAAAAAAAAACTGGGAAACGCTTGACTAGAAGGTTTCTTTTCCCATCTGGGATGTCAGTGATGTGCACCACATGTAGTTATAAAACATAGATGTATCTTTCTGTGAGAAATATCTTTCCTTATATCAGCCTTCCAGTACTTAAAAGGGCCCAGAAGAACACTGGAGAGGGACTTCTTATAAGAGCAAATAGCGATATAGGACAGTGGTTCTTAAGAGCTCATTGAATTGTGAGATCAGCTAGTGAAAGATGAACATAGACACGTTAAAAAGGGATAGAAATCAGTGAAAACAGAGGTACCTGTGTTTGTGGGATTTTTGTTTAGAAGCAGTTACAATCAATTACAATCAAATGCTCTCATTTCGGAGTTATCAATCTGAAGTTAAAAATTCACAGAGATGAGGTATACTGGGGTTTTATTTCTACCTGGACTCTCATTTTTTAGAGATTACATTGGAAAGACTTTTCTGTAACAATTAGAATTCGAGATGCTACATGACAACAGAGTTTTCACTTCAGACCTCTGTTTCTACAGTGGGTTAATTTAAGAAAAACAGCAAATTGTCAGGCCCCAAAAGAAAATGGCAAGTGAGTAATAGCAGTACCGCAAAGTTCCTTTAGATTTTAAGAGAACAATTGCTAAATAAAGCTAAACTATAGGCTTCATCAATGCTAATCGTTAGTGACGTGAAAAGATGTGGAAAAAAAAAGAAAAGGCAATGAGCCTATCATAAAAGGATGACGTTATTGTAATGCATAAGGCTGATTTGCATATTGTATAGAAGTGCATCAAAGGTCCAGCAGTTTAAGTTTCAGGCTATCTACCTTCTGTACTTTGGCAATTTTAATCTGTAGGGTTTGAACAAAACAGCTACTCTCAATTATTACTCACTAGCAGATTCTGGATCTGCATAATCACAGCACTGACAATTAAGTAAGCATTGGAGGTACCATGCATCAGAGAGATTCTGTGTGCAGAGAGCAGAGGAATAGCTCTCAAAGTGAGTACATCCTTATCCAGCCACATGACCTGGAGATCAGCTGGATGGAAGCTCACAACTAGTTCATAACAATGACCAACACCTGGTGAGCAGAACGAAGCTCAACCTCCATTTATATAGAAATAATGACTATAGACTTATCATGGTAGAAAAGCATGTCAAAAGCTTAAACCTTGATTGTACATAGGGCTAAGAACAAGTTCCTATGAGATAGTGTCGTGGTTTAAACCCAACCACGAACCTTGTTTGCTCACTTCCCTCCCTTCTTGCCCTCCCCCTGCTCCTGGAGGGACGGAGAGGAGAATTGAAAAGAATGCAACTCCCACGGGTTGAGATCAGAACAGTTTAGTAACTAAGGTATAACACAAACCACTACTGCCACCACCAATAATAATAATGCTAAAGGAAATAACAAGGGAAGAGAATACAACACCTCAACACCAGCCGACCAATAACTCGCCCCACTCCCCCCAGCTGAGCACCGACTGATACCTCCTCCAACCCTGTAGTCCCTAGCCTTTCCGGGTAACTCCCAGTTACATCCTGCGCATGACGTGGTGTGGTATGGAATACTTCTTTGGTCAGTTTGAGTCAGGTGTCCTGTCTCTGCTTCCTCCCAGCTTCCCCTCCTCCCTAGCAGAGCATGAGGCTCAGAAAGTCCTTGGTCAGACCAAACATTCGAGCAGCAACTGAAAACATCGGCGTTATCAGCGCTGTTCCCAGGCCAAAAAATGAAAACATAGCACTGCACTAGCTACTGAGAAAGAGAAAAATGACTGCTACTGCTGAACCCAGGACATATGGACAGTCTTCTACGTGAAATTTGTCATTGTGATGAAGACAGCAGTAAAGCAACTTAACAGTGCTTTTTTAATAGCTTCAGCTTTATAATAGTTTGACATGGCTATCTAATCTGTTCCAGACATTTTATATTAAATGTCTCCATAATGGAAGGTGGTGTCTACATTTCCATTATTGCTATGAAGATCTAATGTATAATCAATATGATGTACAGTAAAAGAAAACTCATTATTAACTAATACGTTAATGAAAAAATAGCTAGAAAGATGGAGATTGCCTTTGGCCATTTATTTTGAGTGATTAAATTCCAATAGATCATGTGGGGCATCCTACAGTTTCTCTAGAGCAAAAAAATGGAGGTGGGAGAATGCAGAATGGCTGAGAAGATTTAATAGCCTATTGTCAGTCATTCGCAATTCAAATCCATTTGAGTTGTGCTAACTCACATTTAGCAGTAATGAAAAGGTTTTATGTTACGTCTATGAGGAGGAAGGGAATGGTTCATGGTTCAGTACCAGAACACATCAGAAAGAGTCCCAAAAACTTGATCCCTGTGTTTTTTTCTTAAGTAGCTTGGTGGGCGGAAGTCATTAGTAGTGTCACAACATTCCCCTTTACACTATTATGCAAAGCTCAAAGACAAAGGAAAATGCTGGCTAAATGGCTTTTTAAGAGCTTATCTGTCTCACAAAGTTACCTGGAATGACTTTTCCCCATGCACTTTCTTCAGAACAGTGTTTTCCTGTTAGTTAAATGTATGTCTTTTTGGACTGAACTTGGAGAAGCCTCAGAAGTTCCCTTGGGGCAGGATGAACATCACAAGAGGAGGTTGAGAGTGAAATACTGGATGTCCATGTCGGGGTTCACCTTGCAACAGCTTTCTTGTACAGCCCAAGAGCTGCCTGGGCTGAAAGAAGGTTGTTTGGAAGAAACTTGCTTTTGCCACAGCAGTCCCAAGGAGGACAGTTTTCCGTGCCTGTTCGTTGCATTACATCTTAAAGTAGTAAGAACCTTATCTGTCTCTGCATCAGAACTAAAAATGGCTTTTCTGCTTTTGTGGGGCCTATTTAATATCTTTCAGCTGTAGGATGTATTATTAGTGAAGTAACCTCATCATCAGGCTAACAGCTTGCATGTGATCTACTCTACCACTCTCAAGGAGCTTCTTTGCAGGAAGAAATCTTGCTATAGAACTCATATCTCCAATTTGTTCTTGCACAGTTGTTCTGGCAGAGGTTCCTTATCTGCTGTGTCTCAAAGATACAGAGAAAACTAGTGCTGCCTGCATCGTGCTCAGTGCCACAGGCAATAATCCAGTGATAGACTGAAATTCAGAAATGCTTCATGCACAACCATAACATATCCCAATATCTTGGGAACTCCCCATCTGTGTGGAGGATAAAAGCATCTCCAGCATGGGATTGTATCATTCTATTTGTGTTGCAAGAATAAATGCTAATAACCTACATGCATATGGCCTCGCCTTAGCACAAGGCTATATGCAAAACACAAGCAGTTCTTGAAACTTTAATTAAAAAAGAGAAAAAATCACGACTTTTCACACTTACAGAACGTATTAGTCACCTTTGATGTTGAGCTTACTCTTTTTTTTCCCCTGTAATTGTAAAATCAGTTCCCTCCCAGAACTAAAGCAAAAACCCCAGTGAAAAAGCAGAAGCTTTAACAGTGTGAGAAAACTCATTTCTTATTGCCATCTGCCTCTGGGATGTGAAAAGGAAGGGGGTTGATGCTGTATGGGCTCTGCCTTTGTGATTTAGTTAATCCTGCTGTGATAAAGTCCCACATCTGAAGCAGTGACTGTCACCAGTTCCTCTGCAATAATGTGCATGAAAAAGAGGGTGAACAAAGGAAATACAAAGCCAAAAGGAAAAAGAAAATGCAAGCGTTTCAGTTGTAACACTGCATGCCAGCCACACAATCAAATTTAATCTGTTCTCATACCCGCTGCTGATTTTCTACCTTCTGGTGAGTTTCATAAGAAAGAATGGTCCAGTGCTATAAGGAAAAGCCTATGCATTCAGAAAATGGGGGTTTGAATCTTTCCTGCGTCACAGGCTTCCACCATGACATCTGGCTTGATACTTGGACCCTCTTATTGAGGACCCGACTTATTTACCTTTTACTATAGAACTAGATTTCAACAGCAGATTTGTGTCATAAGCTTATTTATTCAGTAAATAGCAAGCCTGTGTACCTATGGTTAACCAAGACACTGTGATGTGTGACTGCACAGCAGCTGCCAGGCAAGTGAATGTACTGCAGGTCCCCATTCTGTGTATTTAAACACACAACTGCACATATAATGTATTTTCCTATTGGCTGCTTTTGTTTAGCATACATTATTTGAGCTATATATTCGAACTGTTTAACATGTGCTAAACATTTGCTTAACTTCCTCTCCTCCTTCTTCACTGACCTTGGTGTTTGCAAATGTGTTCCTCTCACATATTCTAACCTCACTCTTACAGCTGCTGCAGAGCATTTTTTACCCTTTCTTAAATACATCATCACAGAGGAACTGTCAACCTCTCTATGGGCTCAGAGTTGTCCAGTGTTGGGGCTGTCATGGAGATGGTTGGAACCATCATTGTCTGACATGGGGGCAATTTCTGGGGTCTTCTGCCCTCCCCTCTTGGTGACAAAACGTTTCATAAAACCTAATACACTTACATTAGGGATTCAACAGCTGAGAGTAATGCTTCATAGGAGTTCTTGAAAAGGATTACTATTTTCTCTGTCCATTCACGGTACCTATCTGGATGTCAGGGAACCCTTACAGCTGTAAGTAGAAAGTTCAAGGTAAAAAATGTAATGCAATAACTATTTTTTTTTCTCTCCCTAAAAATGAACATTTATTCTGGAATTCTGTTTGGTTTTTTTTAAGATGATTTTGTCAAAATCCCTGAATCTTTTATTGAAAGCTCTTAGGAAAGCAAACATAAAAAGACCACAAAAGCATACTTTCCTCTTCCATGAATTCCGAACTGACTTCTGAGGCTGTCACTCTGTTTCAGGTGACACCCAGACTCCGTACAGCAGTGAGGAAGAGAGTCACCACAGGCAACAAGGATTGCTCTGGCTGTTGTGAGAGATGCTGGGTTCTGATATTTGAAAATCAGAAGCCTTGCTCTTTAGGGAAGTGGATAGTGTTTTGGTTAAAGACCAAAATGGTGTTGTGACAACAAAGCTTATCTCTTATGCCATTCTTGAATATGGTGATCTTTATTGTTCCTGGAAACTGCCACCAATTTGGGAGGAGAGGCTTGAGAACCTTTATTTTATAAAGCTCTTTATTGGAAGCACCAGGCTCAGTTGTCCTAGGTGGGATCTTAAACAGGGTCAGTATCATAACTCTTAGAAACTATTTGACCTAGTTCAATGGCAGTTTAAAGAACACAAAGGTAGGAACACACTAAGGAAGAAGGGTTTTCCCTGTTGCCTAAGTGAAAGGGTCTAATGTCATGGAGTAGCTCAGAATAGATGATTGTATTGCTCCCTCTGGTCTTATCTTGGGAACCACAAATGTCTGCAGGGGGAGATCTGTGACCTTTGCTAAACTTTGTAATCCTTCCTTAGATTAAACCTGAGAGTAGGTACACTGTCATATTTGTTAATATTTCACATAATTCCCCTCAAAATACTAAGTCTGTGTCAATTGAAATGATATTTTTAGCAGAACAGTTCACAAGATTTCTTTATTTACAGATGTAAAGGTTAAAAAAGCAGCTTTTGTTTATCCAAGTACACTAAACTTTAAAAGTATAAGTGACTGGATGATGGCTGACTATGGACTGTCTGTCTGGTTTGTGTGCTGAGCACTGAAAACATGCGCTGGGAGATGGTGCCTGAAGCAGGAGCCACTTGTGTTTAAACTAGAAAACATCTGAGCTTTCTGAGAGTGCAGTGCCTCCTCTGGGGAAGAACAGGAGGTGGGAGGTATCCCTTAGCTGCTTAGCCCCATGGGTTTGAGCCTCACAGCAGAAAACTTTGGCGCCTTGTGCTTTGTAGTGATCATAGTGGCTATGTAGTCACGTCTAAAGTGTTTCCAACTGGAGCCAAGAAGCTGCTGAACACTCTGTGCCTGAAAAAGGAATCTTCCAAGATGACTGGCCCTTAGAAATGATATAGTGTGTTTCCTGAATAAAATGAAATATGAAACAAAATAAAAATGCAATAGCAATATATATACTTAAATTGACACTAGAATTGACTGAGGGTAGGGTTCATGTCTGAGCAGTGTGATTTAAACACATCTGTTTTGCACTCCCTCTGCTCAAGAGACTGTTTCTACCTTAACCAGAAAGAAAATATTGAACAATCTTGTTTCTTTTGCTTGGAAATACCTTTCTTAATTTATTTTTTAACCGGTTGGTGCCAATACTATCCCTCTGTAGGAACAGTGTGAGGCAATAAATAATTTCCATCCATATAATGAACTCAGCCAAGGGTAATTCATTTTTAACAGCTGCTTTGATTTTTTACTTCACAATTTATTCTGTAGTAGGAGATGACATTGATGTTCTGCTCTTCCAGCGATGCAGCATGTTGATTGGAGAATATAGATAAATTAAAAGCCAGGTGACAATCTATAAACCTTGATTTAAAAAGGTTTTTTTTTTTTCTTTATATTGGGCTTCAGTGCTTTTATTTCAGTATAAAAAGAAACATGGTTTGTGCTTTTTATAATTTTTGGTAACTAAGTTTCAATACTTTTGATGTTTCAGAAGTGTTTGAACTGCCTAACGTCTCAGCACCTTTTAGGTATGTGCTTCTTAGATGTTTTGCTCACTCTGAGATTTCTAGGTGTTGATATATATTTCTTTCAATTTTCATCATATTGATTGGTTTTCTGAAACTGCCTGATTTGTGGGCTTTTTTTTTTTCCTCAGATTTTTGAGAGGTGCAGCAACAAATCATTTAGATTTGATTTCTCAAAGTGCTTGAGGATGTCAAGTTGTGCCAGAACCAAGGAATGTTATCTACTGCTCAATGATCCTTTGGGATAAGGGAATATCTGCCCCCTTTTAAACCATACCAGCACAGTAGTATGAGGTGTGATGGGTGGAAGAAATACTGGAGCAGTGGTTCAGAGTTGATTGCTGCTTTGACACATTCCTCCTTTTGGCTTGCTTCAGAGCCAGAGTTTTGTCTAGCCTACCCCTTGGTTAGAGCATAGAAAAGGGTGACAGCATGTGGGAGAAGGCACAGAGAGGAGAAGAATTCTTAGTCTACTACAAAAACTTGGTTGTGTGGACAGTGCTGGATGGACTATAAATCTCCTTTTCTAGCATACTAGACTCAACTTCAGTGTGTGCACAGAGACTTCCTGAGCAGGATGTAGGCACCTCAAAGAGTACACAGCAATTCTTTCTTGGCTAATACTCACAGTAGATATCTAAGTTTAATGAGCTAGCAGGTTAAGCATTAAGATGGTCACCACAGTGTTTCTGTTGGCAAGGTACTCATCAACCAGACCAGGAAGGACTTAGATCCATTGCTCTGTGGAACAGGCTGATCCCTGATGCTGCTGAGCTACCAACTTCTGATTTCCTGTCTTCTTAATTAGGGTCTTACACCTTTTCTGTGTCAATATTTTTAGCTCTTTAATGCTGGAACTGCTAACTAATGAATCTTTGTTATTAAGTTTCTGTCTTTGTTTTCACTTTTCTGGTCATGCATGGTTTTAAATCTTGGGTGCTCTCAGCATGTGCATGAACATGTTCACCACCACCTCCCAACAGCAGTTTTGTTAGTAAAGCAGAAGCAGGGTTTTGCAGTTGTTTGCACCAAACTGGATCTTGGTTCACAAACAGCTAAATCCTTCAGTCAAAAACAATTGGAACTATCAGGAAATAAGGAATAACTGAGCACTTGCAAATTATAATGGATAAGCCTCTGTTTACCAGAGGTATCTCCAGGGTTATCAGGTTTTACAGTGAAGTATTTAGGAATTGGTTATGGGCAGATTTATAGCCTGCTACTACTGGAGGTGGAGAAGACAATATCTGGTCAGTGAAGTCTAATTTGCTTAATCATTTTGTGTATGTAGGCTTCTTTATGGTCTGTTCTTATGATCAATTTGCTGATCTGCTAGCAGGCTGATTTTGGGATGCATCTATAATACCCTGATCCATTTGAGTTCTGTTCATTTCTCTGTTTGAGATCAGACCTTACAGGGTTCAGGATTAGATTCCAGTTGAAAAGGTAATGTCCAACTCGCTTCATTCTCCTATACTGTCTTCTTGACAGCAAGCTAAAAAGCTCTTTGACTGACGCTTGGAGTAAATACTATAGATCTGATAGCTGTGTGCATAAATCATTCCTGCTTTGCTGACTTAGATTTATGTTCTGTTATTGTATTGATTGTCTAAGGTGAGATCTGATTTGTTCTCTGAAATTATACTGTATAAAAACCAAGCAGAACTTGTCTCCATTTGAAGGCTGTTCTCTGAATATGTGCCTCCTTTGTCTTCCTCTCTGTTTTCAGTTTAACATGCATTAGGAAGGGGCTCACAGTGCAAGGTGCCTGGTAAAACAGCAGCCCAATCGCACCCTGATCTTTCTTCTTCATTTTGTTTCTTTTCATAATCTTAGCTTTCCTTTAACCTCACTTCTGATCCCTGGACCCTAATGTGAGCAGTAGTTTACTACCTGATTCTTGACTATTCCTCTGGTTGTTTTAAGTCTAGAAAACTATGTCTGGTGCAGCATGAGTTAGAGGGAGAAGAGGATTGCTACAGAGCTGTAACAGTGGGATGCTTGGTTTCCAGAGAGCAGCTTGTATCTGCTCCAGAGCAACCAGTGGCAGGCCAAGGAACACCATTTGCATAGTGGGAAACAGATATTTCATTATCTGTAATGCTGTGTCTGCATGTCAGAGTTGAACACCAAGTCTTGTGGCTTTGCACTGGTCTGGTTGGTTGTCAAAGAGGCTTAGTGCTACCATGTTGGGCTAAAATTCAAATCTTGTTCATCTCTGTCCTGAGTCAACAAGGTCTTAACAGGAGAGGAGGATCCAGACTTGTGGAATGGAAAGTAGAGTTTCTGCATAACATAGATCTGATGAGTTAATATACATCCAGGTTGTATTACTTTTCCAAGGGAGTCAGAAGGAAGCTCTTTCTCACTGAAGCTGTAGCTGATTTTCCTGTCTGACTCCACATGTATCTGAGGAAATGTCAGGAGCTTCCTTCAGGGAATAAGGAGTCTTCACAGCTAGAGACCTATGAAACTAATCAAGGTGAGATAATTCAACCTTCAGGGACTGCCTTGCAGCTCTTGCCAAGGTGCACAATGGTGGCTGGACTAGTGCCTTCAAATGTGTAAATCCCTACATACTTCTGGAGGTAGAATGAAGGCCTGAGCCGGACCTTGGTGATGCTGCCATAAGGTTTATGAAGAAAGTTTATGATCTCTGTGTTGGATGTTGAGAAAACGGTATTATTTTCTTGTGGACTGAACAAATACAGATCAAACTAGACTTTTCCAGCATGAAAAATTTGTTTGGAAAGGGGTGGAAGAGGCTATTATTATGTTGTGCACTGTGCAAAACCATCCACAGATGGGGTATTTTGATGAAGCAGCTGTCACGTCCAAATGTAGCTGAAGCAGTTGGTTGGTTCCCACTGAGACCAGAGACACAGTTGGCAGGATTCTAACAAAATATTAATGTATTGTGAATTCATCTGCCAGCCAGCCATTTGAACTGTCTCCATTCTCTGCTACACACTGCAGCATGGCAAGGGCAGGGCCACGGGCACTGAATTTCAAGGCATTTTGTCTGAGCTGTCCTCTTGGTACTGTCTCAGACCAGAATACATGCCAGCAGCCAAGTTTGTTCGAAGTGAATGTCCAACTGCATTACTGTCAGCCTTTCTGCAGCATTACAGGCTAGCTGTGCTTGTCCCCAAGTGATTTCTAAACCAACATCTGAGGAGCAGGTTTACTTATTGGAGAACAGGGACACCTGATGATTTTTATTTATTTATCTATTTACTTATTGTTAAGTTTTAAGCAACCCTTAAATCCTCATGTCAAGCAGCACTGATTCGGGAGGGAGAAGCTGCACAGCATTAGGCAGACTTCACTGGGTTGTGCCATATGACTATTAAAAGACTGGATCACAGCAGGAACAAGGGCATGATGAAGGAATGCATCTAGGAGGGGCGGGGGGGGGACTATGCATCCTTAAAATAGACACAGTATTTGATGCAGCGCTTCATGACACCCAAATTAGAATGGTTGTGGGTGTGTGCCTGTCAGGTTGTCCTTGCTGAAGATGTTACTTCACCACTGTCATCCACAAAGACTGAAAATAGGTATAAAACCTGGGGAATAACTGTATTTTTAGGAGATGAATAGAGTGTCTCAAGGACTAAGAAAAGACCACACTGGTCAGATGGTGTCATGTGCTTCAGGCATGCAGATTTACTGGCACTTTCAAAGGGTGATTCTTCTGTTGCAGTTTGCAGAGGTTCAAGTAGATGTGTCTGTAGCTGCAGTCCACTTATGTGCTCTAATCTATGCTGTATCCTCCAGTGTCTTGTTAAGATATTTTAACACTTAGTTTTGGTACGAATAGTTCCTACAGTTCCCAGAAATAAAACTGTAATGCATTGAACTGTGCTCTTTTTAGCTGAACTCTCTAAAGTGGCATTGCTGTCTGGGACCATAGCTTTTTGGTTTTGAGTACATAGCCATTATAATGACTGCTGCTTAAAAAGCTAAAGGGTGCATATTTTGTTGCTATTATTGGGGATATTGCTTCAAAGGTAGGGTGCCTAAGGTAAAGTAAATGTGGACAGAAGAGCAGAAGATTTGTGATGGTTGAGAAGTTGATTTTTTTATAGAATAATTGCTTGCCTTCTCTGAAATTGAGACTTCTACTTGTGTATTTGAATTGTAGTATCCCATGCATTATTGTATCTTCCTTTGTTGGAGATATATACCCAGGAAACTGGAATGGCTATAGTACCAAGGCTAACATACCTTCAGTAGTTACTAGTGGCAGTATAACTAACACCTTCTTTAATTACTTTTTGAATATAATTAATTAATAGCAGAATATAAACTTAGTGGTGAATTCATCATAGAAGAACCTTTCACTTCCATGAAGAACAAAAGCAGTGCTGGGAAGAATTAAAATCATATAAGCCCTCTGAGATGATGTGAGAGTATTTGTGTTCTGCCTACTATACCTCAGTTTCTGAAACAGCACTATAAGCTGCCTTACTTTCCAGTCACTTAATACATCGAGCATCATTAAGTACTTTCTAACTAATTATCTTAATCACTCCATAGCTTTACCTAACAATCATTGCAGTGTCAAAATAATGCTGGTATAATATGAAATAAAATCAAGCAGGAAAATAACATGAAAAGTCAGGGTGTACAGCTTATGAGATATAAAGAACAATATAGGAAAAATATAAGTCTGTCTTTTTATTTTGAAAAGAGCATAGAAAATGCTTCTATGAGTTTTCTGATAATGCAAATGAGACACCTCTGAAGGACAAAGTACTGTGAGTTTCAGGGTGTTTGTTTAGAAATGTAAGCATGTATTTACTTTAAAATAAACATGGGCCTCCTACGACACAAAGTCGTCAAGTCTGCTGTGTGTCTGGATTTGATTTTCAATCAAATCAGGTTCAGATTATTAGGTAACAAAATTTATCAAATTGTGGAATATGATCAGTGATTCAGGAATGAGCCGTGAAGAAAGAAAAGCAGGCTCTGTTCTATAGGAGAAGGTTGTAGGAAGGAGGAGATAAAAATGTGATGCAGCAGTAAAAGTCATTAAAGTGTTTGGGTGACAAATATTGAGCTTTAGGCAGGAGAGATATTTCATTTCCTAAATGATCAGTCCAAATATAATAGAATGAAGACCTCGCAAAGAACCAAAGGCTGCTGTGGTGATGGAGAAAAGCTGGTCAAAGGCTTGAGGTGCACAATCCATATTGCTAGATGCTGCAAAAAAAGAAGAAATAAAAGAATTTATGCCTCATAGAAAACAACAGAGAAGATGTTCTGGTGTCCTCCACATAAAAAGGACATGGAACTGTTGGAACAAGTCCAGAGGAGGGCCATGAGGATGATCAGAGGCTTGGAGCGCCTCCCATATGAAGACAGGCTGAGAAAGTTGGGACTGTTCAGCCTGGAGAAGAGAAGGGTGCGTGGAGACCTCATAGCAGCCTTCCAGTACCTGAAGGAGGCCTATAGGGATGCTGGGGAGGGACTCTTTGTCAGGGACTGTAGTCACAGGACAAGGGGTAACGGGTTAAAACTTAAACAGGGGAAGTTTAGATTGGATCTAAGGAGGAAATTCTTTCCTGTTAGGGTGGTGAGGCACTGGAATCGGTTGCCCAGGGAGGTTGTGAATGCTCCATCCCTGGCGGTGTTCAAGGCCAGGTTGGATGAAGCCTTGTGTGGGATGGTTTAGTGTGAGGTGTCCCTGCCCATGGCAGGGGGGTTGGAACTAGGTGGTCTTAGAATCATAGAATAGTTAGGGTTGGAAAGGACCTTAAGATCATCTAGTTCCAAGCCCCCTGACATGGGCAGGGACAGCCTGAGGTCCTTTCCAACCCTAACTATTCTATGATTCTATGTTGCACTTTGGCTGTGGGAGAAAAAGGGTGGTTAGTTAACAGTTATCTTTAAGGGAGGAAAAGGCTATTAAAGCACCAACATTAATTTCATGCATTGAGCTGTCTTTGATCCTAATCAACTGCTGCGTCCAGTTCCTGCCTGAGCTGCAGTAAACATCACAGATGAAGATGTCAGCTGATGACAAGAGAAGGATGGAGGAAACAGTTGAGAGGCCTGATTATTTTAATTTTTTTATATATACCATCTTGTTGGAAAATCCTACTGAAAATTGTACTGTAGTTCTCTGCTCTTGCTGCACAATGTTGGAAATGGATTGGCCAGATATGAAGGTTAAGTGAACCTCTTGCTGGCTGCTGGATGGCCTGCATGGAGTTGTGAACACAAAATTGGGCAGAGGCCTGCTGAGCTTTTAGGAATTACCAGGTGTGGGAGACAGACACAAATGCTGAGTGAGAGTTTGTCATTAAAGGAAAGCCCATGTTTGCAAAACGGGTGAACTGAGGACTGGTCCTGGGGGGACATGACCAGTGGTGATCTGTTGAAGAAGATAGGGGAGTTACAACATAGAACAACTGAATGAGAGCTCGTGTAACAGCGGAAGAAAAGGAAGATACTTTGTCACAACAGATGAATAAGATCACATCCAGCAGCTAATAGATCCAATGTAAAGACATCAAGTTTTTCAATGTTTTCAATGGAAATAGAAGAAACTAGAGTGCTGCTGCACTGCTAAATAAAACAGGCCAGGCACTGATCTCCAACCCAGAGGTCAAATAGTAAGGGGTCGTTTGTATCCACAAGAGTAAACTGAAAGGCTACTAACTGACATTCTAATTACACCAGGAGTGTGTGCTAACAACTACAACCCTTGAATAATTGTGGTTAACGTTTCAGTCCATGTCATGGCTCTGGTTTTATGTACTAACACATCTCACCAAATGAAACAGAGTATTAAGGTCATCAAATCTGTAAAACAGACTGGGCCATCAAAGTTTGAATGCATGGAGAGGGAGTCATGGTTTCAAAGTATGTTCTCTCTGTACTTGGGAGACAGGCATGAATATGACAGGCATTGAAAAAGGAGGAGAGAACTCGGCTGAAAAAGAGCCCATCAAAAAGCCTGAAGTGATGGGGTCAAGAGGGCAAGCCAAAGAGATAGAGATCAAGAACAAGGGAGACAGCTCTAAGTCAGCAGCACTGGAAGGAAATCAAGTGAATTTCTCTCTAATGGCCTGGGGTCCTCTTATATATTTTCTCTGCAGTGCTATCAGCAGCAATACTTGCTGTAGCAGATGTGGATTTAATTAATGTGCAGCTTATTTCTTTCTCTGGGTCACTCTGAACCTCTGATGGAGGGTGAGAGTATGCATGGTGAATTGCTTGCATATTCAAGTGAGCACTAAGAGGTGACAGTTGGGTCACTCCTTGAGTCTGTGGTGTGAAGAAAGCAAATTGCTCTCACCCACATCTCCAGGCTGAAGCTGAGGTCAAGGGTATGAGTGAGACATGGTGGTTTTCCCTAAAATTGGAGCTCTGGCCACTGGCCAGTACAGTCTTTAGGGGACTTTCACAGTGGTTCATTAGGCTCCAGACTGGCACATTTGGTACCACTGTGTAAATCACTACAAAATTTGTTTTCCACCCAGTAATGCTTTTCTGCACTCACTGAAGTCCATTTTCTCAGGAGGTATTTCCCTAGAGAGTGCTATGAGATAGTAAAAAGATCTTACAGGAATGGATTGAAGGAACGGTATTGATAGCCAAGATCTACTTTTTCTGCACATCTCCCCTTTCCCTCTTGCAGATATTTTGACAAAGCTGCTACAATTGGCACCTATAAATTTGATTAAAAAAACCTGTAATACTGAAAAGTAAAGGCCCTGGGGGGAAATACTGAGATTTGGCTTTGGCAATTCTTTATTTGTGGGAGTGAGAGGTAGGTTTTCAGAAAGATGTGAAGGTTCTTATTTTGATGAATAGACGTATGTCTGTTGAAAGGAATTGCAAAATACTTTAATGGAAAAATTCACTTCCACAGCAGGAATTGCAGTGTACAGTGAAAATGTAAGAAACATTTCTGTCTGAAAGCCACCCCTACAAGGTCAATGTCTGATATCCATGTCAAGGAAGATCTGTGGGCAAAATTTCATATCAGAAAGGCTGAAGCAGAGCTATCTGGGCTTTCTCAGAAGTGGGAGAACCTTTCAAATGTGTTTTTGGCTGATGCATGTTTGGTGGAGGGTGGTTTCAGTTCTCACATGTAGTTGAATGGAAGATGATAGCAGCACTGCAGAATGGCTAAATAGAAGGCTGAGAATAAACTGGTTGGGTGGTACCTATAGTTAGAAATCTTGTTAAAGAGTGGACAATTCAGGCTGAAGGCTTAAGTGACTGACACAGTCTCACAAAGATTATTCTGATTCTTCTGCTTTTTACTGTCTGCATTCCTAGCATCATTTTGCAGCTCATATCCCCTGTTAAATCTAATCCTTCTTTCTAATGTTTCCATAATGACACCAGACTTTATCCAGGACCTGTATGATGGCCCAGATCTGTACGTTCATAGTCTGACATGGTTGAAAGGAAGATCTGTAAAGTCCATCTCCAAGCTCCAATGCGAGGCTTCAAAGAGTGACTGATTACCTCTTCTGACCAGCAGTTTCACAAGGCGTGTTCTGCTGTAGGTTGCAGGCATCATAATTAGTTGGACTGAATTCGGCTTGGCTGATTTATAGCAGGAAAGGACAATAAAGACTTTTGGCTCCAGGTATGGGGTCATTAGTTTTTTAATCACCAAGGCAATGCAGGGCTGTCTCTAATAACAAATTTCTTGTTCCCCTCTGTCTTTCTATTTAGAAATATCTCATTTGCTAAGTGGTTGCTCCACTCCTGAAACTCAGCCAGGAAATAACAATAGAAAGAGATTATATGAAAGCATTCACATTAAGAGTAAGTACTTGGAGCTAAAACCGCTGCCAAAGGGCCTGTTCAAACTCAGCTTTAGGGGTTTGATTTCTAATGGTGTATGTATTTGTTCCCCCATCCAGAAACTGGACATGAAGCAACATAAATGAAACTCAAATTTCTAGTGTCAGGACAAAGAATGATGGTCTACCGCTTCATAGCTAGGAATGAATTGTAATAATTTGTGAAGACATTAGGGACATGGTTTAGTGTTGGACTTGGCAGTGCTATGGTGGACTCTGATCTTAAAGGTCTTTTCCACCCTAAAGGAGTCTTTTTCTATAATTCTAAGAGTGATTGTTACAATAGGGCTGTTCATTTTTATGATTTTACTAAGGAAACTCCTCTCAAGGGTTGAAAAAATCTTTATATAGAGTTATGAATTAGAATTGTAATCTGACTAAGGATTTAAGTAATGCAAGGCCTGTAAGAAAAGGTAGTGTGTATTAACAGACTTACCAAGATAGACAATATTCTAGACACAAAAATCCTTTTTAAAAGTGACTAAACATATACTTGTGCCAACGAGCTTCCTGTCTGGCTGCAAAGATAAAAATGAGCAGATGGAGTTGAATGGGACAATGTACTCAACACAAAGTTAAGGCTATTTATGGCTAAGCTAGGACTGTTAGGGTATCAAGGGGTCCATACTTTCCTATCCATTGTAATAACATTTAAAATGCTTGTCTCATTTTGTATTTAACTTTGAGCTCCTGGTGTGATGGGGATGGTGGAAAACTGTGTGTCCTGCCCTCCTGCACTTGCTCTTCACACCCCCAGCCCTCCCACTTTATCTCATGACTGTGTAGTTTTTAGCAGTCTGAAAGCTCCAGCAGTGAAGTGTTTGAGAGGATAATTAGGGACACAGGAAATAGGAAGCTGTGCTACATTTAGGCAACTCAGCTGCCTCTTCCATACAGGCATTGTGTTAAGCCTCTACTAGTAACACTGAAGGAGCTCGTAGGCTTTCATCATCTTTGCTCACCTTCAGACTGGGCTTTGTCTGTTTAGAACTAGGCCTTCTCGACAGGGTCCTGTAGCATCCTACACTTCCCACGATCACTCGATATTCCATGAGAAAAGAAACCCTCCTTCCCATCATCTCGTCTCTTCTTTATCAGAGTCTGTCCTATCTCCTGAAAGTCATTTTTCTTTTCCTGAGTGGTGTTTTGCATTCAGAGCGGTGAGTTCTTTCTGTAAGGTATGAGTGTGAAAGGCCTGCTGTCAAAAACTTTAAGTTCTTAGGCTTCTTTTTTGAGTTTTGTCTTGGTCCATCTGACACACACTTTTACTTCTGAAATATTTGTTCAAATAATGAATGTTTTTTCCTGTTCTTTTTTAGCCTACAACTGTGTACATTCTTGCAGTTTACTTGCCTTTCTCCAACTGTTCTGAACTTCCTGATCGGGTTTTCTTCTGCTTAGGGACTCCACAGACTAAGTTCCTTGGACTGACACAGCCGTTAAGTTACATATAGTTTAACTTAATGATCTCCCTGGACCTCTTAATCCTTTAGTTTACAAAGCAAGTTTTACCATCTTGTTCCGTCCAAGCACTTGTTGAAGGCCAAGGTTTAAATCGCATTAGTTTGATGTTAATTTATATTTACATTTTTCCTGCTCAGTAGGAAATAGCCAAAATCAAACACAAATCAAATTACTTTCATGGCTCTTTCTCTCTGAAGTGGCTTTTCATTGACCTGCTCCAACTTCGTGGCCCTGCTAAAGCTCTCCAAGTCCCTCTCTCCCTATGCTTGTTTGTGTGAGGGACTTGTTTAAATTTTCCATTTACTTATGTAGGAAAAGCCACCTGGTAGAAGGTTGCAGTCCAACTTAGTCTAAGTTAAGGCAGAATCTCCCTCTCTCTAGCCATCATCCTATCTCATGGATTACTGCTGCTACACATGTTCTTGAGCTGTGATCTTCAGGGTAAGTGGAAGAAGGCAAAGAAAACAAACAATTGACTCATCATCTCCCATCAACTGATCAATGCCTATCCACTTCTTGAGCAAAAAATAGCTAAGTAACATAACCGTCCCCCTCTTTTCACTTCTTGTTAAGTACGGCACTTTCTGGCATGGAATATCTCCTTGGTTAGTTAGGGTCATCTGCCTGGTTTTATTACTCCCCTCTCCTCCAAGTAATTGTGCATCCCCCCAAACTATTATTGGGGAGGAAGGTGTTAGACAGGAAGCAGAGAAGGCCTTGACACTGAGCAAACACTGCTCAGCAATAAGTAAAATATTAATGTGTTATCAGTATTGGTTATGAATCTAAAACACATCACCAACAAGCTGCTAAGGAAGTAAACTCTGCCAGCCAAGCCCAGTACATTATGAAAGAATTTATCATCTCTTCATAATGAAGAGACAGATACATAATTTCCCCAGTAACACAGAGTTTCCAATCAGATAGAATTGGTATGTTCTTGTCTAACCATCACTGTTAAGTAAGCCAAAAGACTTCCAAGCCTTGGTCAATAATTTCTGCTACTTTAGGAAAAGACATCCATCAATTGATAAAATTTCTGCATTCAATGACAAATATACCTAAGTTTATTGTTTCAATACTTAATCGCCTTTCTCTGACACAGAAAGCATAGTGTATGTCTGGTCTGACTTTCTCTAATTTATAAACCTAACTGTCTAGATCCTGGCTTTAATTCTGCTCCTGTAGAAAGCTCATCCTGTAAGACAGCTTTGCTTGACTGTGAAATAAAGAGAAATGTGAACAGCAGCAGGTGGAAGATATTAAGATTTGTGTTTTCCTGGGCATGGGAAGTTTTATTTTGGAGCTATTACAAAGACTGTTTCACAGGGGGCAATTTTGGCTTGCAGGAGTGTGTGCTCTGGCATTGATCCAGCAATGCACTGTACAATCTGCTTACCTTTGACAATGCAAGGATTGTTTACCATCTCCCTGGCAGAAGTCCTGGAGGATCAAAGTCCCTGTATTCCAAAGGGGTTCTCACTACCAGTTGACTCAAGAGAAAGTTCAGAGAAGATTATTGATTCATCTTCAGTGTTCAACCCTGTTTTGAGAAGGACTTATTCAAAACCAATATTTTTCAGTAGATGCTGGATGGCACTTAACATCTCTGTTTTCCTTTCCATATGTTGAAACATCAACCATTCGCTAGACTCTCATAATCAGACTGTGCAAGACCAGAAGTTTTGCTGGCTCTGGGTTTCAAGTGGATATCCAGGGAGAAGTGCAAAGGGCTGAGTAGTGTTGTGATGTGTTTTCCTGCACTATCTCTCTCAGTCTTGTACTATTTTTACCTTCAGAGACTTCCTGAGTCACAGCTGGTTGCTATGTCTCCTCAGTCGATTTCGCTGAACTTGCTCCATCTCACTTTGACACCATGCAGACTTGTGTGCTCCAAATTATTCATCTTGGCTCTGTGGTGCCTAATGTTCCTGTTCAGTCTTGATTCAACACCCTCCCACCCAATGAACCTACAAGCCAAAATCCCCAACCCTACTTCCCTCAAACCCAACAAACCAAAACCATATACCCTAAACTCACAATTCTTCGCACAAAGCAAAGGAACATGTTTCCTAACTGAAGCCTAGAAAAGCCTGGATTGTAACAAACCAGGAGGGTTGTTTCGTGGAAAGAAAAATACTTTAAGTTGTAGGTTTTAAATCAACACTTTAGCACCTTTCAGGAGCTGTGTACTTAATGGGTAGGAAGTGATATATTACAAAATACAAAATGTCTATTGGGGCTGTGCCCCATGCCTCGTTTCTTGGAACCAAAGGCCAGATGATGGCCGGGCTGATAGGGACAAAGAGAGCAGTTCACTTAGCTCTCTCCATTGGATTACTTTTGAAAATAGCAAGGCGTGAGAAAAAACCCATCTTTTTCATTTCAGAGAGAGCACAGAAGAAGCTCCAGTACCACTCAGATGCGTGCTAGGAGAGCAAGGGTTGGCAAAGCTTTGACTTTTCCCTTCCCATAGTGTACTACCTGGCCAAAGATCCCAAGGAAGACAGGATAAAAATTCTTCATTAAAAATGAATGTGGCACTAGCAGATACTTTTTTTTTTTTTTTTTTTTTCCTGGGATCACAGAGGGAATTGTACCTTTCTGTCAAGTTTTACTAATTTGACAGTTCCTGAGCGCAGTTACAGGTCTGTGCTAACTTCCCACATGCATTTAACTGTGACTGTACAAACTATTCTGACACATACAGAACATTAAGGAAAAAGAAAAAGGCAACACAGACCAGACCAACAAGTATTATGAGTGAGAAAGGGCGTATTGGTAAGATCTGATCAGCTTCATGGCTTTTCTTGCCTGAGGAACCTGATTCTACTCGAAGAGATTATTATGTAGGTGAGACCTCAAGGAAAAAAATCAAATAGTCAGATGGGTTGAAGCAAAACAAGAATCTCCAAAGTTTTTCTACATTTAATTTCAAAGGTTTTGGAATATTATGGCAATTCTCAGGAGTTCTCAAATAGTTTCACTCAGATGTAAATAGCTGCTTTGCTTTTGCTCTCTCAAGAGCTCTGCTATTGCCTCTTGCTAGCTTTATAATTATGAAACTTCCTGAGTGAGGTCTTTTTTTGTTCAGGATGACTGTGAAAGGTGATATGCTCAAGAGACCAGTGAAAGCAAACTGAAACTTTAGCACACCATTTTACTGTTGTTCCTTATTGGGATGCTCAGTCCCCTGAATCAGAGGACCACAAGTGTGGGAACAATGACTTCCCGTTTGCAAACATTTGCAAATTTGAAATTGCAAGTCCATGGGTCTTGATGGGATTAATCCCAGAATTCTGAAGGAGCTAGTAAATGTTACAGCAAGATCCCTCTTGATTATCTGCCAAAGGTTTTAGGTGTTCAGGGAGATCCCTGGTGACAGGAAGCTAGCCAGTGCTATTCCAATCTACAAATAGGATGTGAGGGAAGACCTAGAAAACTATGGCCCTGTTAGTCTAACTTCAGATCCTGGAAAAACTGTGGAGAAGAGTAGTGGGTACTATGAAAGGCAATTAAAGAATAATACAGTCATCAGGCACAGTCAACATGGGTTTACAAAAGGAGAGTACTGTCATATCTTTCTATGATAGGGTCACCTGCCTCATGGATGTAATTTCTGGATTTTACTAAGGCTTTTGATACTCTCACAGAATCCCAAGGGTTGGAAGGGACCTCAAAAGATCATCTAGTCCAACCCCCCCGCAAGAGCAGGGTAATCTACAGTACATCACACAGGAACTTGTCCAGGCGGGCCTTGAATATCTCCAGTGTAGGAGACTCCACAACCCCCCTGGGCAACCTGTTCCAGTGCTCTGTCACTCTTACAGTAAAGAAGTTCTTCCTGATGTTAACGTGGAACTTCCTATGCTCCAGTTTACACCCATTGCCCCTTGTCCTATCACTGGATATCACTGAAAAAAGCCTAGCTCCATCATCCTGACACCTACCCTTTACATATTTGTAAACATTGATGAGGTCACCCCTCAGTCTCCTCTTCTCCAAGCTAAAGAGACCCAGCTCCCTCAGCCTCTCCTCATAAGGGAGATGTTCCACTCCCTTAATCATCTTTGTGGCTCTGCGCTGGACTCCTTCAAGCAATTCCCTGTCCTTCTTGAACAGAGGGGCCCAGAACTGGATGCAATATTCCAGATGCAGCCTCACCAAGGCTGAGTAGAGGGGGAGGAGAACCTCTCTTGACCTACTAACCACTCCCTTTCTAATGCACCCTAAGATGCCATTTGCCTTCTTGGCCACAAGAGCACATTGCTGGCTCATGGTCATCCTCCTATCCACCAGGACCCCCAGGTCCTTTTCCCCTTCGCTACTTTCCAGCAGGTCAACCCCCAACCTGTACTGGTACATGGGGTTGTTCTTCCCCAGATGCAAGACTCTACACTTGCCCTTGTTAAATTTCATCAAGTTTCTCCCCGCCCAACTCTCCAGCCTGTCCAGGTCTCGCTGAATGGCAGCACAGTCCTCTGGTGTGTCAGCCACTCCTCCCAGTTTTGTGTCATCAGCAAACTTGCTGAGGGTGCACTCAGTTCCCTCATCCAGGTCATTGATGAAAATATTAAACAGCACCGGTCCCAGCACCGACCCCTGAGGAACTCCACTAGTCACAGACCTCCAGCTAGATTCTGCGCCATTGACCACAACTCTCTGCCTTCTTCCTTTCAACCAGTTCTCGATCCACCTCACTACTTGATCGTCAAGCCCACACTTCCTTAGCTTATCTATGAGGATGCTGTGGGAGACAGTATCAAATGCCCTACTGAAATCAAGAAAAACTACATCTACCACTCTACCATCATCCCTCCACCTAGTCACTTCCTCATAGAAGGCTATAAGGTTGGTCATACATGACTTCCCCCTCATAAAACCATCTCCTTCACAGCGTCCTTCTGGAAAGTTGTCCAACTGGGATGAGTGGGTTCACGCTGGATGTGCTGGGCTGCAGGGCAAAGCTCAAAGGGTTGTATTGGATGAGACTACATCTGGCTGGCAGATGGACATCAATTTCTTCAACTCTAGGGCTGGCAAATTCAATGTATTTGCTCTTAACAACATGATTTAACTTCTGGTCAGTCTTGAATTGGTCACCCAGTTGGACAATGTGATTTTTGTAGATCCCTTCCAACTTAAATATTCTATCTGATCCAACTTGAAAATGCTATCTGATGCATGTGGGGTTTGCTGGAGACCTGCAAAGAAATGTGCTTGTTTGAGGAATGATAAACACACATGAAACAGCAGTAAAACTCTCATAATCTTCCTACTCCTGAACTTCCTTCTCTCTGCAGTTACATCTAGAGAAAGAAGGTACATCGACAGTTAAGTGGTTGAGACTGGTGATACTTCTTGTGTACAAGAAACTAGTGAATCATGTCATCTTCTGACCTCAGAGGTGTCTACTATATTAAACAAACCAATATGTCAACTGTGCTTATCCACCTAGGTGTCAAATCTTGTAATAAATTTGAATTACTCTTTCCTACCTTCTTTGCTAGCAGAGGACAGAATTGCTAGCAATGACACAGCTGTTTGCAAGAAGTATTTTTTGGAGGTGTTGTTTGATTCTTTAATAGTTTACAAACTAGTGGTGTATGAAGTATAGCTCTATATTCAACACACCTTCAGGAACAGGCTCGGAAATAATTTATTAGCCTTGACAGTGAGCCAAAGGTTCAGAAGATAAAATCAATGAGAGCTGGTGAGACCAGCACATATCTCAAGGTTAGGCTACAGTCTCGGGATTGGGTTTCTTGGACATCTGGCTCTTGAACATTTTTAAGTGCGATACACTTCCAGTAAGACCAATATTTTGGGATTTGCCTTAGCTCCTCGAAAGTACAATGAATACCCTCTATGCAAAAAAACCCTGCAGTTTTTCTCTTCCAAAATAATTAATGTGGTTTCTTGCCTTTTCTGGCAAAGGCATCAAAGGCGAACGTCTGCATCTGTATTTACAGAAGAATTGTATGAAGCTGTGATTCCTGAACTGAGACCTTTCTGTATTTGTCTTTTCCTTGGTTTTCTAGAAGATAGCAAATGCTTTCTTACTTTGCCAAGCCTATCCTGCATGGCTTAGCTCAAGAACTAATTTGCCTATCAGTCACTTAGCCAGCTCTATATTTGTATTTTCAATGGAGACTCGATTGCACAGACTCAGTGTGGGGTAGATGATGTC
This sequence comes from Lathamus discolor, assembly GCF_037157495.1. Lineage (NCBI taxonomy): Eukaryota > Metazoa > Chordata > Aves > Psittaciformes > Psittacidae > Lathamus > Lathamus discolor. The sequence continues at coordinate 154,992,903 of NC_088885.1, read as the reverse complement.
TGGCTCTCAGTGATGTACTTGGAAGGATTCTATATATGAAAGTATATTTCGTGGGTGAAGAAGTGAAAATGCATGATTTAATTCCATCCTTGTTTGATTCAATGTTTGAGTAAAATGGTAGGAAGTGTTGACTGCAGATAACACAAGCTTTGCTATTCTGGAAAATGCCATGGGGAGAACATCCGTTTTATTTGTCCTACTCTGCTCCCTTAGACATCTATGGACCATTTTACAACAGTAACCATGTTTTTATATCAAAAAAGGCCAGTTATGTTCATTTCCCAGTGATCAGTGCTCAAAATAACTTTGGAGGAGAAAGTGTGGAATTAGGATTCTGCATCTGGGGTTTATTGCCTCACCAGAAACAACAAATCTAATTAGCTTTCCCCAGTGAGACATAAATCTGACCTCCTGATGAATGCCTACAAGTGTTTAGACTGAACCAGTGTGCTTGGAAAATGGGGTTTTGGTTGTACGTGGTACTAAAACCAGATCCTTCTGCTTTCAACATCATTTGTGATATTTGTGTATTCAATCAGACTGGTTTGTTCCCATCTTTTGTTTTCCAAATTGCTACAGGAGAATTCACTAAACTCACTTACCTCACTTACTCCAGATAACTCTATCTATGAAGAAATTCAGATGTTTTGATATGTCCTGTGAAACAGAAATCATCTTTGCAGGGAAAGACTTCACAGGTAATTGGCAAAGCATGAAGTATGAAAATAGCTGTTTAACCCAAGCCTCCCCAAAGGGCAGATGGCAGAATTTTGCACCTTTTTTGTATCATATCTGTGAAATATCAAGTCTTTTAGTATAAGTCTCAGTAAGTCCTCTGCTTTTTCTAACAAACCATGCAATGCTTGTGAAGTGTGTCATGGCAAAAGAAGTATTTGAAGGAGAGTAATAAGATAGCACAGTGCATGTTTCTGGAAGATTGCTTGAAGACAGAACACCAGGGCCAAATGAGAAAACAACATTTGAAAACTTTAGTGAGCTGTGATTCACACTAATGCTGAATGAGGGATGAAGTGAGGAAAGTGCACAAAGTGAGATGAAAGGTTAATGTTCAAACTGCTTTTGGCAACATAAGATGGGTAAAGGGTTACTGAAACATAAAATAACCCTGTGGCAGGCTAGGAAATTGGCCTGTAAAACATCATGCCAAGTAGACAATGAGCATGGCAAGACTGCATTCATCAAGGCCAGGGAAAAGGCTGTTGCTAGTCAGAGTGAGGTAAGGAGAGCCAAGGTGTGAGTTTTAGCTATGTGCAGAGACAGAAAAGTTTGTGTGGAATGAACCTGCCAACTTGCAGCCTAAATGTAAGAACCTAGGTGTTTTCATCAAAGTTTAAGAACTTGCAAGACTTAACCTTGTGTAGCAGAGTATTGATTAAATCCATAGTGATCAAGACAGGGAAGGCAGGTCAACTTTTTAGGAGAGGCTTGGCCATAATTCAACAGAAGCTCTAGTGCTGTTGATCCTGTGTTGTCATGCTACTAAATTAATGCAAAATAATGCATACAGAAAACCAGTTTCTTAATGTATTTTATCATTGTATTTTTTTACCCAAAATAACTTTGGAAGGGAGGCTGAAAGCAGAAATTTTCATGAACTGTTGGCAAATATATTGTCTGTAATTAAAAAAAGTAAACCCCAAACTCATTAATTCCCATATAATCAAACACAGCCTTTTACAATAGCTATTTTTTCCTACCTGTTCCAATCAACAGTTAATAGATTTGTGATGAGCATGTGATAGGAAAAGAAATATGGAAGCCTCCACAGCATCGCCTCGAAGTCATGGAGAACATGAACTGTAGGGTGAGGAGCTGCGAATCAGTCAGTGGAGGTGTTCCATATCTCATGAAAACTAAAATGCCTTGATAACCTCTTCCTTTCAGAGCAAGTGGAACCAGATTTCATGCTATAGAAGACAAGTAAAATTTAAAGTGATGGTGGTGATACTGTAAAGAATTTCCTGTAATGATCTCATTTACAGACAGAAAGCCAAGATAATCTTCCCTAATAACATTCCTCTGCTAGCTGAAATATCTATGTGAAAGACCCATTATGATTGCTTGAAAGTATTTGCAGACATTACTGCTTATTGTTGTATTACGTCCTTTAAGATGGACCCAAGGGTTGAGACTGCAACTCAAGAAGTGTTTAATAGCTTTTTCTATTACAGCCCATGTACATTGGCTGACACAAACCCTCTCGGATTGTATTCAAAGCTGCCACAGGCAGAGCCATGCTAGAACAAGGCATTTTGCAGTTTAGCCATGGCCTGATTGATCTGTACTGAACAGTTTCATCTGCAGTTGGCAGTGTTAAATGCTCTGTCACTACTCTGAAAGAGCAGCTTTTGTCTCTCAGATGATCAGGACAATCACATTTTTGTAACGGGAATATGTTTACAATCACTTTGTTTTTCTTATCTGTGACTAGTGTTGTGCTGTATTGATAGCCGTGTTAGCAAAACTTCTGCTGACTTGTGAGGAATACAGAAAGATTGTATGGAACAAAAGCAGCCAGTTGTCTGTGTAGAGTAAATTGGCTGAGCAAATGCAAATCCAGGGATACTAGTCATGTCTCTGCAGGAATGCCTGGTATTTGCAAAATCAGTCCTCTGCAAAAATATTCAGGAAAGCATTTACAGGCTTCCATTTGTATGTGGCTGAATGCTTATGAGCTAGCTGCTCAAGTTGGTGAACATCTCTTGATAACTGAAGCAGGTGAAGTTTAAGTTATATCACTTTCTCTTCCACCTTTCCCCTTGCTATTCCATATAGATTTGCTCTGGGAAGACTAACAAATCTACCTCTTCCCAAATTGCATAGGCATTGATACTAGTGTATTTACAAGACTGGGGATACTGAAGGCACTCTGCTGAAGATGGTCTTTTCCTACATAGCTCTCATTGACCTTTCTGTTGACCTGGTTTTGTGCTCTCAGTGCAAGGCTCTGGAAAATAGAAGTGCTTCTCATCTACTGTAAGAAATACTTGAAAGTTTGCCCTTCCTCCTATCGAGCTCTGGGTAGAATTTTAGAATCGTTCTGAAAAGACTGTGGGAAGCTGCTAGTGATGAATATTTTTGCAGCCAGAGTGAGGAAAAACCAGCATGGGAAAAATATCGTGGCAGTGTTGTAAGAAGATAAAACTTTCATTTTTGTTACTGTGAAACCTACAATTTTTAATGGGAATTTAAAAAGTAAGATTATATTCGTATTCTCTCCCAAATCTACTTGGAAAGTTCGAAACTTGTATTTAAAAATCTCTTGAAATGTTTGTCTTTGCTTATTCCCTAACCTACTTCTCTGTCACACACTTTTGAAAACCCAGTGCTGTAGGTTTGTATTGTCTCAAACATTTGTATTTGTGCTCATTTTCTTACTGGAAAATATCAGTAAAACATGTATTAGGGATTGAATGTACTCACTGAAGTAGAGGTTCAAATTAATAGCCCAAGTAACCTAAGAAGTTGATAGGGAAATGGATCCTGATCATAACTGATGGTAGAAGTGGGAGCATGAAGAAAGATGCTTGTTGCTTCAGACTCTACTGTGATATGAGCAGAGAAACAACTACATGAGATGCTGGTGAAAAGGGACAAAACTAGACTTCCCTCCTGTTTGTTCATCTTTCCAGGGATGGAAGGTGGCTCGTTCACTGCTTAGTTCAGAATATCCTGTATCCTCCATCTTATTCTAAATCCTTTGCTTTACCTGCCTGTAGATGGAAGCTTATTTACTGCTTTAATATCTGTGGTATGTGGTTGCTGTGGTTTGTTTCAGATGCTATCTTGTGGCTTTTGCTAGCTTCCACTTTGGATCCCTCCTTGTGTTCATTATGGCATCTTCATTTTCATATCTGTTGAGGAAATATATTTTCTATGCCCTCCCCCTCATCTCACTTTTTATTGATGTTTTATATTCCCAATGAGATTTGATACCCAAGGACTTCTAGTTGTCTGTGTTAATTTATTGCTTCTCAGCCCTAAGCATCCAAAGAGCACCACATGCCGTGTTAGCAACTTCTGAGGCTTTAAACTTGGATTCTGCGAATTTGCATGAGTGTTTGATTACATTCTTATCTAACAAGATAAGAAAAATGAAAAAAATTTACTTTTTAGCAAGACCATACAGATGATGATCTATTTTGCTCTCCTGCAGTGCCTGAAGGCTTAGCATAGTAGTGGGTTTTGTGTAGCGGTCTTAGGACAGTCTGGCTTGTAGGCCTTATTTGCAATAGGGATGTATTTGCCATTTGATCAGGCTGACGGAAAAAAAAAAAAGCAAACCAAAAGATTATGTTTTCATTTTCTTTCATTTGGAAATTAATTTCTCTTGGTTCTTTTTTGTGATGAGAAATGTATTTTTCTGTGCAGTTATATATTTAGTTATATAATTTAGCTCTGCTGCCTTACGTCAGAAACTATCCATCCCTCTCCTACCTCTTAATATCAGTTTCTAATGGGCTTACATCCCTGTAGGAGGGTTAATAGTCTCCCGTATGGATAAATCCCGCTGAGCATTAGGTGAGATTTATTATTAGTGCCCTACTGCTGAGCTTTTTGGCATGTACCAAAGGCCCAGTTAATCTTGGAGTCTTCCATCAGGTTGCAGTTGAAACAAGTAAAGGTGCAAACAATTCAACAAAAAAACCCACCTTATGGTTTCTTAATCTGGTTGTTAATGGGGATCTTCCTCCTTACCCTGGAGTAAATCTTGTCTGGGCTCACAATTTCTATCACTAAACTAATTGCTGTGGAGTGTTTAGTATCTCTGAAAGATTTTTGAGACAGATGTAACCACTTGAAATGTCTTTATGAAATTATTCAGAGATTAGTTCTAAGACAGAGAGGAAACTCCATATTCCAGTACCAGTATCAGTTACCTACCAGGAAACATCTCCAAATGTTACTACAGCATTGTGATACAGGGTTAGCTTTCAGCAGTGCCTCATTGTTTTGTTTTGATTCCACAAATTAACTCACTGGCATCTCTGGAAGGACCTCTGTCGTGGCTTAAACCCAGTCACACAGCTTGTTCATTCACTCCCTGCCTTCTTGCCCTTCTCCTGCTCCTGGAGGGATGGGAAGGAGAATCGAAAGAATGCAACTCCCCGCGTTGAGATAAGAGCAGTTTAGCAACTAAGGTATAACACAAATCACTGCTGCTACCACCAATAATAATGATGATAAAGGAAATAACAAGGGGAGAGAATACAACACCTCAACACCAGCCGATGGATAACTCGCCCCACCCCTCCCGGCCGAGCACCGACCGATACCTCGTCCAGCCCTGCAGTGAACTAGCCCTTCCCGGGAACTCTCCGTTACATCCTGGGCATGACGTGCTGTGGTATGGAATACCTCTTTGGCTAGTTTGAGTCAGGTGTCCTGTTTCTGCTTCCTCCGGGCCTCCCCTCGTCCCTGGTAGAGCATGAGACTCACAAAGTCCTTAGTCAGAGTAAACATTACTTAGCAACAACTAAAACCATCGGTGTTATCGGCTCTGTTCCCAGGCTGAAAGTCAAAACACAGCGTTGCACCAGCTACTAAGAAGGAGAAAAACTGACTGCTACTGCTGAACCCAGGACAACCTCTATTGCATCCACAGTGGCTGTTGCTATGCCAGTATCCTCATACTTGAAATAAGCAACAAAATTGGAACTATGCAGAGAGGAAATAAAAGCAGAAGTCAAGACTAATGTTCTGCTCAGCCCCTGGCAGTCAGTCTTTGCTTCCCACCTTTCTCTCTTTCCACAGGTGTCTCTAAGGGTTGTTCCTCTTGCAGACTCTGCCAAGCTTGCTAGGCTGGGTTAAATCTCAAACTGAAGTATTCTTTCCCCAGAACCAATGCCACCAAGCTGCTACCAAAAATGAAGCTCTTTTTTGTACACTGTTTCATAGAACCACAGAATGGGTTGGGTTGGAAGGGATCTTCAGACTATTTAGTTCCAACCCCCTGCCATGGGCAGGGCTGCCTCATTCTCAACCATATAGCCTAGGGCTCTGTTCAGTGGCCAGATTTTAGAGGACCACACACTGACATACTCTGGCTGAAACTGCTGGGAATGGTGTAGCTGTCCCACACACCTAAGAGACAGAATTCTCTCTCTACTCTAGAGACTGCTGTCAAATTAAACTGCACAGTGCTGTCTACAGGCATTGTCTGAAACACAATCTGAGAGACAGAGATTAGAAAAGATGGGGGGTGTAGGGAGAAAAGTCACTCATTTTTTTCCATTGGATTCCATTATTCACATTTAGCAGTATACTGATGAGTGGCAGATTCATTGATTTTTGCATAGCTCAGGCTTTCATACTTAAGGGAAAGATATTTCAAAAGCCAGATAATGTGATTATGAAAGCATAAAGAGTATCGGAGAGAGTCTGTAAGGACAGAAGAAGAACTCAGTGTGGTAACTTTTTTTAAGGAGGTTCTTAAACAGTTTCCTCTTATGTCCACTGGAATCAGTTATTGTTGAGAATATCAAAAAGAAACTCTTCTATGTATATAAACAGTCAGGTTTACTTTCTGGAAAGGCATCTCAAAAAATCATTTTATCCAAACTGGGATGATCGTCATTATCTGGGGAGAAAAATATGGCTGCTTTTACAGTTTTTACTGCTTCAAAATAGATTTCATAGAACCAAAAAAAAAAAAAACCAACAAAAACCAACTGGTTCTGATTATATCATCTGCAGTTTTAAACAACAAAGCAGCACATTATGATATATAAGGACTGTGCTGGAGGTTACTGAGAAAAATGAGTCTTTACTTGAGATAGTGTGTACAGAACTGATGCCTGATCTCAAAAAGGATATTTCATACCTCTAATGAATGCAAATATGGGTGATGACTCTAATAGAGTGCTATGAGATATCTGCTCTGAAGCAAAGCTATGAAGTTTAATACTATAAAAAAAATTAATAATCTAGAGGAAGTAGATCAAGAGCTTCTCTGCTTTCCTGTGTCTGAACCTTTAGACCAAAGTCAATGAAATTAAATAGTGGGAAGTTGAAATTCAACTAACAAAAACATTCTTTTCCACTCAATTTGAGATTGAGATGTGTACACTCCTGAGAACGGTAGTGAAAGCGAGACAGAAAGGGATTAAGAAGGTTAGTATGTAGATAGCAAGACACCCAGTGATGTGGGTGGTAAATGTTTTGGCATGGATCTTAAATCTTGTGCTTCGGCATTCAAAAGAGTGATAAAGATGAGGTGAGATGGATCAGCTTTCTCCCTTGTTTTAAGTGTGTCATCCCTTGAAAACTTGAATCACATCCTCCTTTTGGGCACTCCCTGCTGTGGTGAGGGCTCCTCCCCGGACTGCAGGCAGAATCTGCTCCACCATGGACCTCCATGCGCTGCAGAGGCACAGCCTGCCTCACCATGGTCTGTACCACAGGCTGCAAGGGAATCTCTGCTTCTGTGCCTGGAGTACCTTCTGCCTCCTTGTTCTTCGTTGATCTCGGTGTCTGCAGAGATGTTGTTCTTACGTATTCTCACTTCTCTCTTTGCCTGCAATTGCTTCTGTGCGATTTTTCCCTCTTCTTAAACACATTATCCCAGAGGTGCTACTACAATCACTGGTGGGCTTGGCCTTGGCCAGTGGCAGACCCTTCTTGGAGCAGGTTGGCATTGCCTTTGGGCATGGAAGAAGCTTGCAGCAGTTTCTCTAGAAGCCATCCCTGCAGTTGTCACTACCAAAACCTTGCCACGCAAACCTGATATAATGCCTTAGGCTTTCAGCTGAGGGTTTGAACTTGATTCTGCAAACCCTGGGAATTGAGTATGTACTTGAAATTAAACACTTGTCTAAATGTGTTGTTGTACAGGAATATGTTTACTGTCAAGAAAACCTTCCTCTTCAGGAGGAAGCTGTAAAAATTGAAGGAAGTCAGCATGAACTTGAAGTTTTCTACTGAATGTTTTAGTACACGTTCAGCTCTATTACTTTTAGGGACTATTGCAGGTAAGGCTCAAGTTTCTTCCATTTGATTTTCACTGCTGCAATGGCATCTCCATCACAACTGGCTGGTCGTGTGCTCAATTGTTCTTATATCCTGGTGCACAGACTCTGTACTCTAAATAGATCTGCGCAACATAAGCGTATGTCTGTCTGTACCAAAACATTTCAGGGGACTTATGAATACTTGTTGCTTTTTCAGTTGGAATTAAGAACTTCATATCCTGGCAACAAATTCTAAGGGATTGTCTAATTTACTGTAGTTAATCTTGCTGACCCACCTCTATTTCTATATGCAGTGTCTTTATGAAAATATCAATGGTCAATGAGAGCTCTGCTTTAAAACTAATCTAGTGGGCACCTTGTGTTTGGTATTGTGTGGATTCTGTGGGACAGTAAAGAACAATTTAAGATGCACTTGGTTTATATGTGTATTTTGAAAGACAGGGTTTCTTTTCCTTTTCATACAGCATTTAATATAACACAGTTACAGACTGAACACTGTACAAGTATACCTTGTGTGTTGTTGTTGGATGTATATTTATGTATATTTATGGATGGACAATAAATTTCTCTGATACAATTTCAACTTCAAGTAAAAATTATGGACAAGGAAAACTTGATGTATTGAGCTGTATGCTTCCTTTGTAATGGATTCATAAAAGGAATGGTAGCAGTGTTGTTTCAGCTTTTTCCAGCATCTGAAACTTGCTAAATAATTCAATAAAAATCATAGCTACTATGAATAGTAATTAGGTTTATGAAACAAAGTACAGTTAGTTCAGGTGAAAGAATGAAGGCCCCTATTTCTTGCATTGCCCAGGCAGACTTCCATTATTCTTCACTGTTAACATAACTGCAGGCCACACTTGTTTCATACAAAGCAAGCAGTGCAATTCCAGGGTGAGAAAGTCAAGGCCAGAATACAAACTTGTACTTTTTAGTACACCCGAATTTAGTACAGTTAATTTTAACCCAGTTAGCCTGTGCTTAGTCTTAAAGCTAGCTTAAATTTCAACTGAAATTACATTGGAGCATGAGATTTACCATGGCTCCAAACTTCTCACTGATAGACCCTGATATAAGTTTGATATTCAACTGCCCACCACTTTTAGCTGTTCACATCGGTAAGATTTCCCTGGCTTATAATATCTCCTATGCCACCCAGTTTCTTTTGACTGTTCTGAGTAGTTTACAAATGCTCAAGGTGTGCTGTGTTTTCAAACATGTGCTGCTGCTGTGGCTTCTTGTTCAGGTGGTAAGAGAAGCTGAACACAGCAGCCTCCCAGCACCTGAAGGGGACCTATAAGGGTGCTGGGGAGGGACTCTTCATTAGGGACTGTAGTGTTAGGACAAGGGGTAATGGGTTAAAACTTAAACAAGGGAAGTTTAGATCGGATATAAGGAAGAAGTTCTTTACTGTGAGGGTGGTGGGGCACTGGAATGGGTTGCCCAGGGAAGTTGTGAATGCTCCATCCCTGGCGTTGCTCAAGGCCAGGCTGGACAGAGCCTTAGGTGACATGGTTTAGTGTGAGGTGTCCCTGCCCATGGCAGGGGGGTTAGAACTTGATGATCTTATGGTCCTTTCCAACCCTAACTCTTTTATGAACTAGTCTATGAACATAGTCAATATTTTTGTACCAAAGTAATAGGATCAATTCTATTTAGTCTGTCTTACCAGAATCCTTTCAACTTTGTGAAGTTCTGCATTTTGAGGGATAATACTCCATAAAAAGAACCTGGTTTTCTTTTTTTATCTTGAGAAATAAATAATGAAAGGAATGAGAAATACTGCACGGCATTCTAACACCATGCAATCAGCATAGCTGATGTGATTTATTGGTCTTTTACAACTCCTTTTGCTGCCAAAGGAACGGTTCCATGAAAAATATTCTGTAGAGTGGCAGAGATGATTTTTTTTTATGTGCCTTATTTTTATGACACACATCAATGCAGATTCACTAAATTGGTAGAAAAAGCTTGCAGCCACCAAAATCTTCCTTTACTTCATTCTGTCCTTATTTTCTACCACTGTTTCCCTCCTGGGGACTATGTCCTCCTTCTGTCCTCTGAAACCCTAAGACAACAGTCCAGAATTGTATGCCTGCAAGGAACACAACTGTTTTTCTTGCTATATGCTCAATATTTAATATGTAACATTCAGCTCTATGTTCCAAGTTAAATCATTCAATAGACTATGTATTATTCAATAGAGGAAACTTAATGTTAAATAAGCAAGGATTTAAGATCCATTTATATGAATGGGCCTAATTACATAACATTTACTTGCTTTATTGTACTTTCATTATTACTTTTAATTCTTTCATTATTTGAATAAATTGAAAGTGAAGCAATTTGCTATCCAGGACACTTCTATCTTTGACCTCCTTCCTTATAGTACAAATGTGCAGTTAATACCTAGCCTAAGTGCATAACGTGTGTAAAATTAATAGATAAGCATAATCCGCTTGAGTGTAACAAAACCAGGACAAATGAATGTGCTTGTATTTTTCTTTCCCCTCCGTTTGGTTTCTTACTGAGGTTTACAGGAATTTTTGTAAGTATTCTCTTATTGAAGAGGCCAGAGGTTTCATATTTGCTGGCACATGTGAATTACTTATGTATTCCCAGCTCCTACTGTTATTTATCTCATAACAACAGGAGTCCCCATCAGACTAATCTACTGTGCAAGCACATACTAAGGTACCTTCAGTGAATCATGGAGCTCACAACTGAGTCTAGAGAAAGGCCAAAGATCAGCAGCACAGGTTTTGCCTTATTTGTCTTGTTTATTGATCAGGGATTTAAGTATGAAAAAATTCTGGGGCCTCACTTCCATTTAAATGGCTGTGAATTAAGAGCCACATTGCTGGTTAAAAAACCGGCTGACAATGACATCTAAAATAAATATACAAGGTCATGGCTGCAGGCATAAATTAACCTCAAGTTTGCTGATACCCATTCCAAAATAAGTCAATTTTAACATAACCACTGGAATAATTTGATGCTTGATAAATAACACTAACCTCCCCACCCTCAGTGTGAAACCTAGAGGTGCTATGATGTGATTCTTCAAGAAGTATGAGACATGGTTGTTAACACTTATCCTATCTTCCTGCAGCAACAGAAATTCAATCTAACAAATCCCTTCTGAGATCTGAGGAAGAAGACAATGTCTAATAGTATCAAGAGAAGCAATTTTTCTTCTCTCTTCAATCCATGACCAGCCTTATAAATCTTGCCTGAGCAAAACCACCATTCTTGGATTGTTAGAAATCACCTTGTAATTTTCCAACCCAGGTCTATTTCTGAACATTATATATCAAATTGATCTTGTGCCAGAATCATACTTAAAAGTTAGCTAACTCTTCTACTGTCTTGACATTCATTCCTTGCAAGCATGAGTCACCACATTCTCCCTCGACCATTATATTCCTATGTCAAGTTAGATTTTCATGTATCCCTGTCACACAGTGATCTCGATTGACCGTTTTCCTTCATCTTTCATGTTATGCTCTTTTCTCTGGAAAACAGGTACATAGAAATGTTAATACAATTCCATCTGAGGCCACACCAAGCTCACTGCATGGGTAATTCCTTGCCTACATTAAAAAATAGTTGTAATACTTTGCCATTTGAACCTGTACTGGATTGGCTTTGTCCTTGCTGTGATGAACTTGGAATTGTGAAGATCTGAGCTCTCACATGCACAGAAATGAAGCTTCTTGGAGAAATGAACAACGAACAGATACAGTATATTGGACATGCTGGTATAAGGGCCATAGTAGACCACAAAGGAGTTAAGTTGACTTTGAAGACACAGATTGGTGTTTATTTCCTTTTTGGTGTTTATTTCTTCTGTAGTGCTTGTCTTTGTATCTCAATATTGGAATCTACTTTAATAGTGAACAAACTAATTCAATTTTCCCCATATAATCCTGTTTTGTCCATGATGATAATTGGCAACTGATCTTCCTGTCTTTCTCTTAACCCACGAGCTTTTTCATCTTCTTTTCTCCCCTTGTACCACTGTGGAAGGGGGTCTGAGTGAATGGTTAGGTGGGAGTTTGGTCCTTAGCCAAAGGTAACACACCACAGAGAAACGCAAGAATAACTATTTAAACTGGGTCTTATAAAACTTCTCTAAGTGATTTTTAAAAGGATCTCTGTCTCAATTCTGTTTCACCAAAAGGCAAATGGCACCCATCGTAGGACCAACTGATGTGCCTATTTCACCCTACCTGAGGGTTCACTGTGCCCATGCTGCATTCTCTGTTTTTGGGTGGCTAAAAGAATTGTCTTTGCTTTCCTTGCTGGCCTAGAAGAGACTGGAAGCATGAAGGTTGCGGTCTACATTTTTGCATGCTTGTGAGAGCCCACTCTAAGCCAGACGCTATATAACATGGATATATATGTTTTATATATATTCAAGATAGTAAATTCTCATGAGGGCCCTTTATATATATTACTTCAGGTTCTGAGCCACACTAATGCAGCTGCATTGCTCTGCCTGTACACTCAGCCAGCAAAGGCTGGCTATTTTTGTTTCCCCTGTCTGCATAAATCCACAAGATACGTTCTGAGTGACCCCAGGCTGAGGTTTGCCAGGAAAAATCATGGCGTGAGGAATGGCAGTTTTCTTTATTTCAGCAATTAGAAGAAAGCAGCTTCCCAAACCATCTAGACATGATCTGCATAGCACTGAATGTTATGTCTGTGAGATACTGCAGAGTCTATATTTGCATTTGTGCTGAGAACGCAATGCTGCACAAGGAGGTGTGTTTGTAAATAGTACTGAAACATCCCTCTGAATTACAGCAGCTTGCTAGGCTCCTGGTGGTGAGAAGAGACATGCTAAGGATGTGCAAAAGAGTCGAGGATGATTGCTTCACCCCAGGTGTGATTCAGAGCTTTCTGTGAGGCTGTGACTGGCTTCTTAAAGTATTCACTCAATCTGTCCTGAGATATACAAGATGAGTTGCCTCAAATGTTCCTGTGGTGGCTGCTACTGGCAGCATGAAGGCTAAACCCTCTAATCTTTGTAAATGTGCATGTCCCTTTTGCTGTGCATGTGCCTTGTGAGACCACCAGTGGCTGGGAGTGATAGAAATCTTTACCACCCAAATGCAGGAAACTCAGTATATGAGGTTATAGGAGTGGGCACACATTATTGCACATCAGTGTTTACAGGGGCAGAAGAAATGAAGGACTAGACTGGAGCAAGGAAACATGCAGAGAGATTAGTGCCAAGCAAATGAACCTCATTTTTAATGCAGAAGCATTGAACCCTGGATGTCGGTCACTAACTTAGAGGTGCTTGCAGTACAGTGGTGTGAAGGATTTTTCTACTTTGGTCGGCACTAAAGCTCATCTATATGTAATCTTATTGCTGTGCGTTATTTCTCATCAACCGCAGGAACATGTAAGCAACAGTCCTTCAACCTTGAACTTTGAATGTGATTTTTCTTGAAGTTCTTGCTTTGGTTCTGAAAATCTTAAAATGCTATGCAATTGGGATCACTGGCATAGATATTTAAAGTTAAAATAATCAAAATTGCTTATAGAATGCAATAAGAATAAAATTACTAGAAGAAAATTTCTACTTCAGTGGCTGAATGATGAGCAATAAACTTGATGGTTTGTTTCTAATCTGCCCTCTAGTGTTCAGGAAGCCTTATTCTCTGGTGCATGCTCATGTCCAAGGACTTGTTTAAGCACAGAAAAGGAACAAGGAAAGTGCAGGAAAAAGGGAAATGGAATAATGATTAAAGTAGAGAAAAAAAACTTTCTAATGTCCTTCACAGTATGATTTCAAAGGATTTGGTTTATTTCATTGATTTGTCATATTAAGGAAACGGGTGAAAAAATGCTGTGGGAAACAACAAGTCCAGTCTTATCTCAGATTTCTTAGTATTTTAAAAAACTGAGCTGACAAAGTCTTTGTATGCATGTGAAACAGCAGAAAGATTGATGTGTTCAGAGATGATGTGGTTGTGATTAAAACAAATTTGTTGATCTTTCCTAGAAATACCTTTTGGGTAATTTGGTTAAATTTATGGTAATTTAGAACTTGAGAAATATAAATATAAGAATATTTTAGGAAGAACTTTGGTCTGAAAATGAGCTTATACTTTAGAACCAGAATTGTATTAGTCATCTTCTAGAAATACTTTTAAAACTTCAAATTCAATAGAAAAAGAGGCTTTGCACAGAAATGAAACATGGTTTGAAACTGTACTTATGCTAAATGTGCACTAGAACTATGTTACCAGCTCAGATTTTTAGGAACCAAATTTGTGTTTGCACCTGTATGTATGAAAACACTCATGTGTAATGGGAACAGGCTTCCCAGGGAAGTGGTAGAATCACAATCCCTGGAAGTCTTCAAAAAAACCAGGTACATAAAGCCCTTAATGACATGGCTTAGTCCTGTGGATTTGGAAGTCCTGTGATAAAGGTTGGACTTGGTGTTTTTAAAGGTCTTTTCCAACCTAGCTGACTCTATGATTCTATCATAATATCTTGTCAACACATGTTTATGGGCTACGTCTTATTGTATGTGTACACTTACATGTATATAATGCCTATTTAAATTTGTATAAATTTGTATATATCTATGGAGTGCATCTGTGGATATATGTGTGCATGTTTATGTATATATATTCAGGCCAGGCTGGATGGTGCTTTGAACAACCTGGTCTAGTGGAAGGTGTCCCTGCCCAGGGCAGGCGATTGGAACTATATGAGTTTTAATGTCCCTTCCAATCCAACCAGTCTATGATTTGTGTGTGACTATAGATCATGAAAACATAAGGAACTAGAAAAGTGGGATTTCTGCATTGTTTCTGTAGATAATGGAAGATCTGGAACAAGGTGCTCAGCTACATACATCGGACTACAGGCTGAGTTCTCTGGTGCTAAAGTAGTATTTAAGATATGTGGCTCTTAGCCCCTCTGGAAGCAGAGATGTGTAACAGTCCTCATGCTGCCCCAGGAGAGACCCTTATGAGGCTACAGTACCCAATCCCTCTTGCCTGCATGTTGGTCCACTGAGGAGGCAGCAAAATCCCTATCTTTGATAAAGGCTGGTTCTGGTCTCCAGGCAAATATCCTGGCAATTGAGACCCCTCGCAGGCCCCAAGGAGAAAATTAGTCCACTGGCTTCCTGAGATGAAGTAGCCCAAAATGATTGTTAGCTTGATTCTGATATTTTTCCCAGCTGCTGCTGAGGGTAGGGTGGAGATAAGCTCACATGGGTGTCCTTTCAGTGGCACACCAGGTCTCTGCAGAAGAGAGAGCTCTCCTACCTAAACGCTTTACCCTGCTGCGATTTTTCTTCCCTAGGACTTCAGTGCACAGACGGCAGCAGGATGAGACAAAGCACACAGACCTGTTGCTTGGGGCTAGGATTGACAAAGTCTCTCATTTCAATCTCTTTATGCCCTGTGCAGAACCCCTTCCAACTGCTCTTTGGGTGGCACATCATTATTCATCACCCCCTGACCCTGTTTGTTATTTATGTCACAGATGTAGCTCAGCAGAGAATTTATTGAAGTTCACCCTTAAGTGAGTAATGATGCTGTTTGACAGAGCAGAGCACAACAGAAATGATCTATTCTGAGCAGAAATATAAGAGTGAGATATCTGGCCATATTAATGAGCCTGCTTTTGCCAGGAAAGATATAGCTAACTTCTGAGAATGGGGAGTTCATAGTAAGATAATGAGAGCTGGAATGAGCTGTTTTGAGTTTGTTGCCACCTTATGTTTGGTAACATGCAATACGTTGTGATTTCTGCTAGGATGTAGTGCCTTGTCATGGGTTTGTGCTGTTGCTGTTCAAGCATAAGCTTGAACCTATTTTGCCCCGTCAAAATCCAGACACTATGTGCTGGTTGGGTTGTTTATGTAGATTGCAGAGGATGATGTTAACACCTAATTTGAGTACTCGGGGGTAGTTATCATCTCTTATGCCATGCAACATGCTCTGTGATGGGAACTGGTCAAAACAATAGATGAGGAATCATCATATCTCAATAGGCAGGCTATGAGGAGAGCCTCTCCTGCTTTTCACCTCAATCTATCCTCCTTTCTCTTTCTTATGTTGGTGTTGGCAGGGAACTGGGCCATGCAGACTTTCAAGGCAGAGGGAAATGTTTAATTTTTCCTTTGTGCTGAGGAGATTGAGTCTCTCTCTTGCCCCATTTAATTTCAGAGCAGGGTAATGAAGTCAGTGTTATTGCTATGTTTGTGACTAGAGAAGAAAGGAAAATAAAAAGTGTGATGTAATGGTCTGATAAATTCAGTGATTATCTCCAGCGTTCTTTGGTTTTCCTTTTTACTGGTTTGACATGTACTTGCTGTGCCAATCTGTCAGCCAGAATGTTGTCACTGAGAAGTACGCATGCATATAATCTCTGTTTTTCCTCTCCCAGGCTGAGTTCAAGGCAGGCTACTAAAGGAAGATTTGGAAAACTGGGGAAGTGATTTCTGTAGAGAGCCAGGTCATAGGTATTATAGTGTGATTCAGGAGGTCTTTAACTTGGCTCCCTTCTCAAAGCAGAATCAGCTGTGGGGTCACTTAAGATTGCTCAAGGCTTTATCCAACCAGTCCTGAAAAATTCCAAGGATGGACACCACACAAGCTCTCTGGACAATGTGTTCCACCATTTGATTATCCTTATAGGGAAAAGGTTTGAATGTCTCTTATTTAACTTTATGTCTCTTACTGGGTTTTTTTCCCCTGTCATGCACCTCTGTGAAGAATATTTTCCTATCTTCTTTATGATCTGTCTTCATAGATAGTGTGGGGGGTGCTGACACCTAAACAGTCCCTCCAAAGCAGTCACTTATCCAGGCTGAAAAAGCCCTAGTTCTTCACTCTCCTTACTAGGCAAGTGCTTCAGATCCTACCTTCTCAGTGGGCCTCTGCAGAACTTGCTCCAGTTTATCCTCATTCTTCTACTAGGAGACCAAAACTGGATGTGGTATTTTGGTATGGTTTGAAGAGCATTGAAGAGGGAACGGATAACCCCTTCCCTTCATGTACAGGCTATGGCCTTGTTGTTGCAGCCCACGAGGCTATTGGTCTTTTCTGACACAACTCACATTCAGCTCACTGTCCACCAGTACCCCTGAAGCTATTTGTGCAGTCCATCAATCACAACCTCTGTTGCTGCTGGTGTTTCTTCCTTCCCAATCCCTTACACTGAATCAATCAGTGATTTCAAGGATACAGCAGTGTTTGTATGAGCCATATTTTGCAGTTCTCCTCATTGGTTGCTGGATCTAAGTATAACAACATTCTTGATGTTATGCCATGATGTTACCGTGGACAGGGTAATGCCAGGTGCCTCGTGCTCCTGCCTACACCATCTGCTGTGGTGTGTGCACATAGAATTTCCTACTTGCAGCTGTGCGGCAGGGAAGACCATAAAATAAACTCTGATGATGGAGCTGTGCCCGGGGCTTTGGCTATGGTTAAGATTCTGTTGCTGTTATTGCTGGTGGGGGTTTTCCTGCTGGGGTGGAATAGGACAGGAGGAACAAAACCATGTTTTTTTCTCCTCTCTGATCCGGGAAGCAGAGAAGGAAAACAAAAGTGACTTATATAAGGTGCACTGCAGCTATTCCTGAAGAATAACAGGGACAACCTACAGCGAAAATCCTCAGTAGTTTTCTTTTTCCCTTCTTTGGAGCTGGGTAGATTATTTTCTTCATCAGTGTTTTCAGCATTAGCATGAAGAAATTCTGCTTCAATTGAATGTTGAACATGGGTTCTGCTGAGGGGTTCAGTTTACTGTGAAACTAGAACTCCTATTCATGCCAGGCCTCCAGCTCAGAAGTCAATAAACATAAAGGTGCAAGTCATTCCATCTCTAGTTATTCAAATATCTTTGTGTCAACATCCAGACTGTATGGTCCCAATGTAAAAGGTATGCCTACATAGCTCAGACATGCAGTGAGACAGTGTTATGTTGTCATTCCCTCCCCACTGAGATAAACCACTTGGTGGCAGGTATTACCACTGATTCTTGCTGTCATGTGCTCAGTAGAAGCATATTGACAAATAAAGAAGAGGAAATGTTTGAATTGACTTCAAAATACATCCTATGCTATGGCAAATCCCCGAAGCCTTCCAGTTGCTATCTCCACCTGTGGTTTACCTCTTGCTTTAGACTTGTAGCAAATATCTGTCCTGGGTTCAGTTGTAACAGTTATTTTTCTCTTTCCTAGTAGCTGGTGCAGTGCTGTGTTTTGGCTTCAGTCTGAGAACAATGCTATAACACACTGATGTTTTAGTTGTTGTTAAATAATCCTTACTGTAATCAAGGATTTTTCAGTCTCTTGCTCTGTCAGTGAGGAGGGGCACAAGAAGCTGGGAGGAAGCAGAGACAGGACACCTCACCCAAAGTAACCAAAGGGGTATTCCATACCACAGCACATCATGCCCAACATGGCAGAAGAGACTGATCACTGCTCGAGTCAGGCTGGGTAAGGGTCAGCAGGTGGTGAGCAATTGTACTGTGCACCAGTTGGGTTTACTGTTGTTTTTCCTTTCCCCTTTTTAGTTTTATATATGTTATTTTCCTTATTATTATTATTAGTAGTAGTTTTATATTATACTTTTGTTATTGGACAGTTCTTATCTTGAGCTGTAGGGTTTACATTCTTTTGATTCTCTTCCCCATCCCACCTGGAGTTGGGGCGGGGAAAGGGAGGGTGAGTGAGCGGCTGTGTGGTTCTGAGTTACCAGCTGGGTTTAAACCATGACATTCTCATTCTCTTTTCAATAAATAATGAGCAATAAGAACAGCAGATGTCTACACAGATATTAAGACACGGTTCTGTGATTTCTTATGCAAGATAATATCTTTCACCTTTCTTTGAACTGCCAGTCTGAAGAGCATCATATAGCTTGTATAGCGCCCTTTATGAAACCCCTTAATGTTTAGCTTGTCTTAAAGTTACAGCATATGCGTATTTCATAACCACTGTTAGGTCTTGCATGCAAAGAGAGGGCATTTTCAGTGTTAACTCTGGAAAGCAGATCAGTTTATTTTCTTACGCTTAATTCTTCCAGCCGCTCAGAAGACAGGTAAGAACTGGTCCTTCAGCACTGCATAGCTATGGTCTATGAATTTGAATGGTTAAGTAAGACTGAGGCTCAGATACTGTGCTCTGAAGAGCAAGCAATTTTCTGCCTCCAACTGTCAAATTATATAAGCAAGCTCAAAAACTGTAAGTCAGTTCAAGAAGCTGGGGTACACCAAACTCCCACCTTCGACCTGAACTGTGTTTTTTCTCTCTATCCAAAACATTCCAGTATTTTCTTTGATTTTTCCAGTTCCTTCAATGAAAATAAAATTAAACCAGGCACCAAAGGGAAAGTTTCCCTGAAGTGAGCCAGTGACTGCTCTACAAAATGTTCGGAGGTGGTTTATGGAATCTTGTCCCCAACATCTGATTATCCCTTAAGCTGTGAGGTGTGTGCACTTGCTATAAGGAACAGCAGTTGCACAGTAGCTATAATGCTATGGCTGTGACAGTGTAACCATGGGTTGACATGTGTCTGGGTTCATTCAGGGACATAAAGAGCAGAAATTAAATTTAACACCAGAAATCCTCTGTTATTTTTATAGACCTCATGAAATTCTAGTCATTTACAGAATGAAAGAAGGAAGTCGTAGACTCTCAACCCTTAATCCTTGTGAATGGCTTATTTTGACCTATGCTTCTAGTCTGCTCTGCTGACTTGCCAGAACACAGGAACTCTGCTTTATGGTATATATCATGGCCTTTTTGCGACGGGTTCATTGCTCCTTTCTGCCATCACTTGGATTACTGCATCTGTTACAAACTTCCTAACTTGGTTTGCTTTGCTGAGGAAAGATCTGAAGCTTCATGCCCTGTTCTAAGTTGAGAGGAGAACAAACTCAAGGTAGTAAGAGGGAGAATCAATAGGTATGTATCTCTACTTGTGGTGGTTCACTTAAGCAATGTATTGCTGCATTTACACTGTATCAAATAGCTGTGCAAGTCTTTCCAAAGCAGTCTACAATGTAGACATGCCTCAAAAGTTGCTACACCGAGCTCCTTCCGCCTCACAATGCTCTGAGTGGCCCATTTCCTGATACCCATTTTGGTAAGGAAGTGTCCGCTGGCAACTTCTGTCATTAACAGGGGGGGTAGGGGCACTGAAAAACACTCTGTTCTGATTTTATTGCTATGTTTTCTATAGAGCTGTGATAGAAAGGTAGGACTCATTAGTCTGGGTAATGATATCTTAAATTGCTTTGCCCAGACTTGTAAGAACTGTTTAGAGTCTGACTTCTCCTTGATCTTACTCCATATCATTGCACTTCTTCCGTGAGTCAAGGAAGACAATAATGTCTCTAGCAGTTTCCATTTTACCACTCTGTAAATGGGCTTTGGGATGTTGTTGACCTACAAAGCCATATAGTTGTTGGAAGTTACAGGTTAACACTTAAAGAAATGTAAAGTAGGTGTTCAGATCTCTAATATTAACCGTCAAGCTGTTGGAAGTGTTGGTTTGCCACTCGCCTGGTTTTGGTACAGCAGATTGCCACCCAGTGGCTGAATAGCATGTTGCATGCAAACATACTGAGTAAGCCGTTTGCTACCCTCTCCACCTTCTACCTGTAGTAAACGTTTCCTCAATCACATTAAGCTTATCTGTACCATAGTTTGCCTAGGCATAAATGAGGATGACGTTTCTCCTCTACCTGCAAGGCTGCAATGTGAAGCTTATTGGAAGTAATATTAGACAAGTGTTTGGTTCTGATTATATTTTTAATCTTTATATGCAAGCTTCACTTAATAGCAAGGTACTACTAGTACTGCCTGCCAACTTGTATTTTGCATTATAAAAGACCTATATAAAGAAGAAACTGAAAACCACTTGGGAAGAGTCTTAAACAAACAAGCCCATCTGGCTGTTCAGTGAATTAACAAGTATTTTAGGAGGGAGCGATACCGATGAGTGTTGTTAAGGTTGTCCAGCATTACTTTTAGTAATACTCTTGCTTTTATTGCTTATCCTTTTGTTGTATCTTAATTGCTTGGGCTGAAACTATTTATGCAGGGGCATCTGCCTTGCACTGAATTAATTATAGAAAGCTGCATCCCAAATAGTTTAGCTGTTCCCACAGAATGTCTAGGAGAAATATTTAGTTTTGCCTGCATTAGAAATGAGTCGTATTCTGGTGTTCAGCATCAAATAGACATAAACAGCTAAGTTCCTCTGACATGCTGACTGTGCTGGGTGTTTTCCAGTCTGTACCAAACAAGAATTTCCCTGCAACTTTATTTCCTTTTTTCTGGGATGCTATAGGCTAGACCAGATCTAAAGTAGGACACACAAGGTTGGAGAATGTTTCCCTATGTTGTGCCCAAGCTAAATAGGGGAGGAAGTTGTCCTTGTAATTCACAGCATAGAAGTGGCAGAGGGAGGTCTAGGAGGTAACAAGATACCTGGGGGAGAGATCAAGTGATTTGGGTTTAGGATATTGTGGGTTGACAGGGATGGATGTGTGTAAGGTGTGACTACACACGTATGACAGTATGTGTGTGCGTAGGAAAATGAGACAATGAATAAAACTAAGGGAGAGGCTAGCATCGGGTGAACTAAGGGGCAGAGATCAGGAACCTGTGGAATGCAAGCTGGGAGCAGCAGGATGTTCCTGATTTCACAGGATGGTTGATGTGGGAAGGCACCTCTTGAGAACACATTGTCCACGCACCTGCTCAAACAGGATCAGCTGGAGCAGGTTGTCCAGGACAATATTCATCAAGTTTTGAATATTTCCAATGAAAATGAATACGGGCAACCTGTTTCAGTGTGCAGAGAGTTCAGCATTGGCCTTCAGAGCGACTCACCTGTTTGTGAGAAAGTCCATGCCTTGTTTTCCATGCGGGAAATAAATGACAATGACAGACCCTTTTTCCATAGGGGTTATTTAGAAAAACAATGATTGTGGTTCTGTGAGGTACTGCAGTGGAGAGTGAAGTGCTCTGCAGCTCCTGAAGCTGTCTGTAACATGGTCTTTTACTCACAAAATCCTCCTCCCTTTTCTTTTCTGCTATGGTCATGAAGCTGCAAGGAACGATGATCTTGAGTGTTTGGGTTCACTTTTTGCTACAGGCATTGATAAGATAAAATACACCCCCCCAAATCAAACTACTGCGCTCTGCAGAGGACCCTAGAAAGATGTCCTTAAGTAGATACTTAATATTGGTTACTCTTTAAAGACATCCAGAATGTGTTTATCCCTCATTTCTATTGTTCGCTGTCAGTAGATGTGTTATTTTCCAGACCTTTGTTCTATAGTACACAAAGATATTTCAGAAGTTGTTTGTGAACTCCTACTACTGCTGTAGTTTCTTCAAGTCCTATCAGATGCTTGTTTCATGTCAAGCATTTAAAATGTGCTTGGTTTATTTACTTTGGGTTTTCTATCTAGGGTCCAGTATTCCAAAGTTGTGAATAAGATTGTATCTCCTTCTGGATAAGGGAAGCAATGGTGGGTAAATGTAGCTTTTTCTTATTTAAAGCAAGGCTGCTCACGTGGCAGGTTGGCTGTAACACTTGTAAGATGCTTGACTACAAACTGAATGGCAGAATGAACAAAACATTAAGTGAATAGCGGATGAATGACAACTCTGTAGTTTGAGAACACATAGGTGTAAGGACTTGTAAGGAGAGGCTTGTGCCCTTGAAGCTTTTCTTGGATACAACTATTAATGCTAGCTAAGTCTTTGTTATCTTGGTGTATATTATACCACATGGCTTTTGTGTGGAATACACACTTAGAAAAGTGATAAATTATACTATATACTGCAAAGGCTTATTATTTTTCTAGTGCTGTAGTTTTCACCTTTAATTCTCCTGTATGATATGTGAAAATGCTGCAGGACTTTAAATGTTGCATGATTTTAAAAACACCTTTATACTGTGGTATTCCCCAACAAGCTCCTATATTTTTATAATCATAGAATAATAGAATACTTTGGGTTGGAAGGGACCTTTACAGACCATTTAGTTCCACCACCACCACCTGCCATGGGCAGGACACCTTTCACTAAATCAAGTTGCCTAAAGCCATGTCCAGCCTGACTTTGACCACTTCCAGTGATGGAGCATGAATGATGGAGCTCTTACTGTCACCAGCTACAACAGAATAAATATATATGATTTTTAGTTATACCATTCTGGACATATTTTATTGAATAACTGCATGAAAGGCATCTTCCAATCTCCTCTCCTGTTTTTCTTGTTCTTCCTTTGCTTCACTGCTCCTTCATTGCATAGAGTGAAACTGGATTATGGGAGGCTGTTCTTTGCATCAGTCAGTGTTTGAAATCATGCTATAGCAATATGGTGCAGTGCTTTCTAAAAAGGTCTTGGCCATCTGAATACCCCTAGAGGGTATGGAGGATCCAGAAGAAATCAAAACCTTAGGACTGAAAGTGGTGTCTGTCCTTGTGGGCCAGGCACTTTCCCTTTAGACCTTATCTTTTCCTGAAACTGGGTAGAAAGATACTGCATCATAACCACGAAGTAAAGTCAGATGCTCCATTAATCAAAAGAGAAGCTTATCTTTGTCTATTAACTACAGAGCTGTCGAGTCTCCTGCTGCTAGCCTGAAGCGCACATTTGGCCTTGCCTTCTGCTCCTCAGCCATGGTGTTGACATGTTACACATCAACAGTGTGCTGTCACAGGGCTGTTGCAGCCAGGATACCCTGTTTGTCTGTGACCGCTTATTGGGTACTTTAGGTTTAAGCTTGGTGTTGTGATCTTTCCTTGCTACATGTAACAGCTTGTCTGAGACACACTGCTTCCTTGTCCTCTATGTTTAACTCACATGCTTTGCCTGGTCATGTAAGGGTTTATGTGCTAATGTTCAGCTATCCGGGGAACTTTGCACTTCTAAGCTTATTACAATTAATTTAATACCCTACTCTTAGCAGAATTGGTAGACTGACTATTCATTACACCTCAAGTACAATAGAGCAACAGACTGAAAAGGAGCCTACAGCCTGTAAAAATGATTCCCAGCCCAGTGTGGGCCCTGCAGGATGGACTGCCACACTGAACATCTATTAGATATCCTGCTACCTAATGGAAATATCTGCTCCAGGTTATTCTTAACCCAAAGGCTCTATATAAAGAATCTATAATATGTCATTTCCTGCTTATGCTGGGCTCTGGGACACCAAGTATGTCCAAGGATGCCTGTGGTGTTGAGATTTCAGCCAGCCTGGGAACATGGAGCAGCTAAACAGGCACACAGGTCACTTAATTGCTGCAACCTCAGGCTCCTGTGAGGCTAAGAAGGCATTTCCAGAAGGTATGTTTTGGTTTTAATCTTTGTTGACAGGCATCAGAACTCAGATGTATGATCTGGTGAGATAGCTTTTCCAAACAAGAGTTAGGGATGGGATTTGCCTTTACCTGAGGGCATCGCAGACAAGTACAGCTAAGTTAATCAGCCTTGGTGTCTTCCTAATGACAGGGGAGGGCAAAGGAGACACAAGGGAAAATTTAACTGATTTGTTTTAGAAGTCTTCCAGGCTGAGTTGGTTTATCTCCTGTCAGTATTTAAAGAAATAAAATAATCTGGACATGACTAAGGTGCATAAAAATGTGTCTGGTGCCATCCGAGATGCCTTAAGGGGTCTGTAATACCTAAGTAAAGCTGGAAGACATCACATAGGTTAAATTCTTAAAAATGAAAGCTTCGACTGAAAATGCAGCCTTTTCTCTAGGCTCTGTCAAGTATGGCTGTGAAATGTCCTTTCTTCACAGAGTCATATCTACTTATGAAATCAACACACTTTACATATTGTAACATGACTTATTTTCCTAGTGGCAAACAAGTGCAAGTCACTGATGCCATGATGCAGGACCTCCTTGAATGACTGAGGTCAAATGAAAGTTTTTCACCTTTTTCTTGCGTCTTTGTGTGGTTTTTGTTACATTAGAACTTTGCACTCCCTTGGCGCAGTTGAAGATGTGCACTCTGCAGGGAGGTATGAGAGCCATTGATTTTAGTGAGTTCTGCATGTTCCTGGGGGTGGATTTTTCCTCAGCGTTGCAGACTAGTGTCCACAAGAGAATAAAGGTGGGCAGATCTTCAGTTGTGTAACACAAGCATGCTGAGCTGAATCACCTGAAGCCAAAGGGGCCAACTATCCTCTACTATGTATGCTCTTGAAATCAGAGATGCAGCTCTCAAAAATAGCCCTAATAAGCAAAGCTATAAAATATAAGCTTACAAGCTGATTATACATATCTCAGCAGATACATTTTGCAGTGCACTCACTGATTTAGCAGAAATTAGATCTATTTTGGTTTCAGTGATCTATTCAGAATAACCATGGGTTCTGCTGTCAGCTAGCTAGATATAGAGTGGGTGGTTTAGATTTGCTCACAATCATTACCACAATGAGATCTCTCTCTGCACCCAAAATTACAGCAGGGAATCCCCTGGGCCATACATGCACAAAATATTGCTTTTTAGATCTTCAGAAGGGGTTCAGAGTACTGTCTAATTTTACATGATGTTTGTAAAGATTAAGATAGATAACATATCTGATTTCTTTTTTTGAGTGGTAGAAAGGACCTTTGAGACAACTCTTCTATATAGTCCATGAGTGGACATCAGAATTGTTGCCTAAATGGATATCAATTAAAAATTCTTTATAGGGAATGGTTTATAAGGTGACTAGGTTTATAAGATACATGGAGGCTGCGAAACAGGAAGCTATTCCAAGAAAGTCTGACAGTGTATGCTGGCTGGCACATTTTTCTCCTTAGCTGGCTGGTTCCAGCTTCTTCCATAGTAATGAGATCTATAGAAAATGTCTTTATATGAACCACATCATGACTCTGAAAAGGAACATGGTGTGGAGACACTGTCTTCTAGAATACATTGGGAAGAGGTGCTGCCAGCACATCTACAACTTCTCCACGTCTGACACTTTAACGGGAATCAGTGCATCTTCTTGGTGCCTCAAGCTCATAGATTCATATAATCTGCAGTAACCAGGCTGCAGGCAGAGCTCTGCCAGGAGAAAGCAAATCCCTTTAGAAAGTTTCCACCAGTGATTTTTCTTTTCCAGTAGGTTTTAGGCAGTGTTTCACAATGTCCTGCAAACAGTACCGAGTCCTAAAAGAACTGTCATAGTTTATAAGCATTATACAGCTCTGCACTGGCATTTTTGGGTGGAAGTGACATTTGATTGTTGTGACCTTGCTGTGTCTTGTGATGCTCCAGTGCAAAATGAAAGCCTCATGACATCCGTATTTGATAGATAAATGGCAAGTGAATGCCTTGATTTCATATGTCTCTCTCTGTTAGGACTCTGCATTTTAATCATGTGGCAGCCCATCCAGCCGAGGTTTTCTATCTCTTTTTGTTTCCAGATCCCTAGAGAAAGGCAAAGTTCAGCTTCTTTGCGTCATGCAATTAGGCATGAAAGTATCAGTGTCCTGGGCTGTGTAAGAGAGTTCCTTTCTCGAAAGGTTTTATTTCTTGCTGTTTTGTGGGAAGAGGCAGTTCTGTTTCTCACAAGGAACTCACAAAGTGATTTCTCTAAGCAAAAAACACATTTACATAAGAAGACAGTAAAACCCGACTTTTAAATCCCATTTTTAAGGAAAGAGGGTTAAATTCAATTTAAAAAAGTTTAAAATTACATCAAAACAGGGACTTTGAAAATTATTCTTCCGCTCAGCTTTGTTTTGTTCATTTCCTTATAAAAATGCAAGATATTCTTAAAAAACGAAACTCTGGCCTCCTAAGAGCTGGTGTTTGACCACTGCAGGGCAGTGAGCTCTTTATCCACAAATACAGAATGCAAACATTCCGTATGCATCATGCCATCTGTTTTCCCTGAGCCCCAACACTGTGCCAAGGGGTGACCTCCATCCTCCCCACCATCACTGTCCCTCTGGAGTGAAATACCCGTCTCTGTATACAGAGGGGCCATTTGGCTGTGAGGGGTACTGAGGAGATCTGGGTGCTGGGGCAGCTGTTGCGCTGAGCAGTGCCGCTGCCGGCGCCGAGTTGGGTAACCATAGCAACAGCATCACCGCCAGCATCCTCCTCCTCCTCACTCAGCTCTCCTCCTCCTCAGCATCATCAGGAGCAGCAGCAGCAGCCCTGGCAGGAGCCAGAGCCCGGCAGCCGAGGCTGCAGCCAGCTGCCTGCCGTCCCCTACCTGCACCGTCACCCAGCCACAGCACCGCCACTGTCCCTGCTGCTCCCCACGGTGGGGAATAACAGGGGAGAGGGAGCAGAGGGAGGTACACTGCAGAGGGATCCCAGACAACCCAGGTAAGAGCTGTGGGGCTGCTTGCAAACTCCCCGTGATAGATGTGGTTGTGTGCCTGGCATGTGTTTGCGTGTGAGTGTTTGTTGTTAGTTTCCCTCTGCTCGCTCCTTCCAACGGCAGTGTGATGACAATTCAAGGCAAGCATGTTTTCCGGCTCGTGTTTCCCATCTCTGCCATACTGTCCCTCTGCCTCTCCTCTACCCAGATATATAAGGAATAATAAATAATAATCAGAAAGGTCGGTAGAAAATGGGGTGATCAGGGGAACTCAATGTGATGTGAGTGTTGAATGGCTGTGCTTCCAAAATGAAAGTGGACAGCAGCAGCAGAGCAAAGGTTGACATGGTAATTACTAACCTTTAAGGAAAAAATAATGCGACAATGTACTTCTGTCTCTGTTCACTCCACAAATAAATCTCTATCATCACATTCAGCAGAGAGCTGTAAACCAGAGAAGTGTATGAATAACCAAGACTAGAAATCTCACTGTGGTCCACAACTGGCACATTTACTGTAAGTGCTTTAAAGCCAAACTTAATTGCAATAACAGTACAATTATACCTGTGAATATATATTTATACATAGATATATATATACATTTGTAAAAATACTACTCTTAAACCTTTATACTTTCTCAGAAGATGAGGAAAAATATATCTTCTGAGACGTGTGGATATGATGGTCAGGCACTAAGAGATGCTCACTTCATCTGTGTGTGAGAAAACATGTACTGGTTACATTTAAAAAGGGGGGAAGAATAGCTCTAATCCAAAGGCATATGGGGACAGTCCTTGTCATTTTAAAACCAGAAGAAATCCAAAGCCATGGAGTGTCCTTGTGCAGGCAAATATATGTGGATGAGGGCATACATGTCTAAGGAGCGTGAAGGGGGATAGGATAAGAACTAAGTTTCAGCCAAGCGGTAAGTGTTTGCAATGTAAGGACTGCAGAGACCTCTTTCCACTTCCACGTAACTATTTTTACTTGTTTATTCTGTCAGCAGTAAGGAGACAGAGATGCTGCTGCCGTTGTCTCTATCTGCCTCTCTAAACCCTTGTTTTCCTTGTCTGGTGTCCTGATCTTCCCCTGTCCTCCCCAGATCATCCTTATCTGTGTGGCTGGAAATACCGCTGGCTTTATTAATTATAAGCATTTTAATAAAAGGATTTTGAGCCCATCCTGTGACATGATATAGCTGTAAATCTGCTTCCTAATATATTGCAGGGACAGTCTGGGTATGACCCAATGCCAGGTAATACGTAAAGGCTAAGGAACCTGTTTTTCGTGTTAAACCTGATTTGAAAATCACAAGGCTTTTGATCCCAATCCTGTGTTTTGCTAGTTGTCTGCAGATCCTCCTAAAATCATCAGGGTCTAGAAGATACATTGAAATTATAGGTATAGAACAGAAGGCAGAATTTGTCCCACCTTTTCTTCCTGGTTATAAACACCTTTCCCCTGCAAGCTATAGGAGAGCAAGGAATTTGGATAAGCAGGATCTTATGCCCACTTCTTATGCAGAAGTGTTGTAAAAATTACCTGAGAATTTTGTTCTATCTCAAGAGAACTTGATAGGATGAGGAATAGGAAGAAAAAAACCCACAAACAACCCCCAGACAAGTATCTGGAAGCGGTGTTTTGATTTGAGAAATCGTTTCCTTAAGAACCTGACCTTATCATCACAACAGGTCTTCTGTACAAGAGGCTGTTTGATCCATGTTAATAACAGTGCTCATGGACATCATGTTTAACTGAAGAGGATGATTCTGGTTACTTAAATTAATTAAACTGAGGCACTGTAGGGCTACAGTCCTCAGGACACTAGACAAGCCTAACCACATTACAGGGTATTTCTGTATAAGATTTGGTGTCTGCTTCAAATATAGAAACTATTGAAATCTCACAGCTTCTCTTTGTAATACAGAAAGGGAATAAAAGTGCCTGTAAAAATGCCTGTAAAAAGAGCATGAGCCTGATTGTGCTTCTGGCACTGAGTAACAGAAACAAAATCCTGTTTATACGTGTTGAAGACATGTAAAGTGCATAATCCAGAGGCTCCTTGGTAAGGTGTGAAGCAGTGATTCTCTTGTCAGTACAGGCAAATGACTGCAGGCTAAAGGGCTTTGGGGATTACACATTAATACCCTGCAAGTATTCTTATACAGTCTTACTTCACTGCTAGGTATGGGCAGACGAATATGGGGAGGCCAGAACACATACATGGACTTTAGATAACTACAGGATTGCTAAACTTCTCTTATAAATGACTTTGGGAAAGGCTGGACAGGCTGATATTTCTAGGAGCACTGCTTTGCCATAAACACCCTCTGTGGAGGGTTGTTCAAGGGAAGTCAGAGCACTGAGTCCACAATCAGTGTAAACACAAAGATGTTCCTCACCTAGAGATACATAATTTTTCATGCTCAGTGCCCCTACGCCCCAGCACCTTTTCTCTTTGTTTATACTGAAAGCTTAAATGAGATTTTTTCATTTTGCCTTATGACTTGTTCTATTATCTTTTATGAGTTTAGTAATAGAAAGGAACACAGCCTTTCTTCTGCTTTGTGCACGGCTGTTAAGAGCTGGTCCCTAGATGCCCACTTAGTGTTGTTCACTAGCACTGTTCAAAGGAAAACAGACATTTTTGTATCTAACGATGTTCCTAAGCATCCTTTAAAACCCCAATCCTTATTTTCATTACTCACCCACTGTATCTCTCAGCACAGAAGGTGATTTCTGCGGTAGTTGCTCTTCAAAAGTCAGTGTTTGCCAACAGGTTGAGACAGGGATTTCTGAAATGCTGCAGCCAGGACTTTTACTTTTTTTATGGATTTTTACAATAAGGAAGATGCTGTTTTCCAGATCCTCCTTTATAGTAACCTGAGGCAAGAGATGATTTGATGATGGATGTTGTACCCTGCCTTTAGTTTAACAAAGCAATTAATTTGATTTTGAGGCTATGTGTAAACTGCAGTTTATTGTTAATGATCACACTTTGTTATTTCCCCTGTTGCAATATTGTCAATTTTTTCCATTTACATGCTGTGGTGATTGGCCTGATTTGCTGCTTAATGAGACAGACACGTAACCATGGGAAAGTTTTCCCAGTAAGTAGGACAAGGGTGAGATCTTTACATTAGAGACTGGACACTCCCTGTCTGTTCAGTCCTCTTGAAATTAGAGGAGTTGTGGCCCATCCATACCTGATAAGGAAGTAACACTTTTTTGGCCATTATTCATCGTCTTGAAGGGTCAGCTTGGTCTTGGCAGGTTCTCCTCAAGTCTAAATCTTACCTCTGCTCATGTAATATGAACCTTTCTGAGCACCTAGTAAATACCCACACCAGCCCTTGTGGAAAGGTTATAGTTCCTTTCTAGTCTATTGGCTCAGGTAGTGGAAGCTCCTGGTCTCTTTGCTCAGCATTCCCTGAGGTCCATCAGCTTCCTTGCTCATAGATTAACATCTTTCCCCCCAACTCAATGAGAACAGATTGGACTCTGTGCTTCCCAGCAGTACATCACTGAGAAAAGTGTGTCTAAGAGCATGAATAGTGCAGGTCTCTCACTTCATGTGTATTTCTGATCTTTCCTGCACCCAGTTCCCTCCCTTGCACACTGGCAATGCCTGACATGCTGCAGAGAATCCAGGCCTTACAAAGTAGCATGACCTTTGCTAGCACTGCGCCAAGATGTAGTGGGCTGAAACTACCTGCACTGGTTGCGGCTGCTGGGCTGATCAGAGTCCTTCTTCCGAAGGTTGGCACCATGACATGCCTGATCTCAACTTGTTGGGTGAGTGAGTCAGAAGTTGGCTTCTACCAAATCTTCCAAATCCAAGAAAATATGATTTTATTCTCTCTCTAATCCTATTATTAGTGACTGTAATGTTAAGGACTCTGTTATTCAGCAGTTTTACTTCTTCCCTGTTTCACTGCAGCAGACAGAGCATCTGAACAAAGTCTAAAAGGGAGAATTCTTTCTTTTCTACATTCAGATGCTGCTAGCATCCATCCTTTGGGGTGTGTGTGTCTGCTCTGGTCCTCCTACCAACCTCCCAGATATCCCATTTCTGCTTCTTTCCTGGGTTCAGACATGCCTTGGTGTGGTTTCTTTGTGTCTGGAGCCCCCAAACCACAGATGCAGCTATGTTTCAGTCCTGAAGTAAGTAATTTTTGTGGATTTGTCAGAAAAAGAGTGATTCTGGTTTTGCTGACATCCACAGAGAAATCCAAGTTCACCTTCAGTGAACACAGATGGATCCGCAAAGTTTACTTCTCTTACTACACACGAGGCACTAGATGCAATATCCCAACACGTTCTTGATACCTGTTGTGTTTTCTCACCCTTACAATTGTAGGTATAAGACAGCCTAAGCAGTAGTTTGACCTTCTGCTGGTAAATATACCCCCAAATTCTTGCTCTTGTACTTTCTGCTCTGTATCTAGTAGATATATTTACCCACATTTATTCTTATTTGTTCTTAGCTGTGTGGCGTTTTCATGGATAGGTCAGACATTATGCATCTATTGGACTTTAAAGGCAGAACTGCAGATATTACACAATGGACTTGTGCTGATAATGCATCACATTGGTGTCTGTCTTGGATGGAAATCTCAGATTCTGACCTCCTGGTAACAGCATGGCTTTTAAGGATTCACAGCATGTAGCACAGTGACAAGTGGGACTTTCTTAATGCCCAGATTGGCTTGGTAGGGACAACTTGTGCTGTTAGGATCCCAATGCTACCATTTAGGAGCCTGAGAAGCTGCAATGCCTTGGCAAACTCATCTCTCCTGTTGTATTACTAGATCTGCACTACTGGGAAGGAATCTGGCTTTGCCAGCATCATCAGATGTATAATTTTAGTCCCACACAGGCTGCTAACACTGCATTTATTTCTGAGGCTAGAAAGCAGTGTTCTATTACTATTTTATGGCCCAAAAGAACATGAGTATTTCTTGGGGGATGTGGCTTGAGTGAGACATTGTTTGTATCTCTGTCAATTTTTCAGCTCATACTGTCAAAACCACTGCTGGCAGTAGTAAAAGCAATCCTATTTTCTGAGAATGATTTCATAAACAACAGAGCAAAGGGAACAGTATTTCCCTTCACTGAGTCCTCTATAAGAGGGGTGTCTCAGTATGAAAATTTACATCTCTATTATAATATCACCTTTTCTGCTCATAACCTCTTCTTCTCAGTGGTTCTGACTTGATCTTATTGTGGGCAGGTAATACTTGTAGATGGTGTAACATCATAGTCTAGCTAAATAGGCCCTTGTCTTCTGAGAGTCAACTTTGAGGATGTCTGCATGAAACAACTGGTGAAATGATTTTGTTTGCATACAAAAGTCCCTCTTTTTTTAGAGGTGATGGGGAAGCATGGAACAATGCACAGTTATGGATGATCATGCCCCTTTGTATATCACTTTTCTGGATTTATGTGTGTCCTGGGTTCAGCAGTAGCAGTCAGTTTTTCTCCTTCTTAGTAGCTGATGCAGCGCTGTGTTTTTGACTTTTAGCCTGGCAACAGAGCTGATAACACCGATGTTTTTAGTTGTTGCTAAGTAATGTTCACTCTGACTGAGGACTTTGTGAGTCTCATGCTCTGCCAAGGATGAGGGGAGGCCGGAAGGAAGCAGATACAGGACACCTGACCCAAGCTAGCCAAAGAGGTATTCCATACCACAGCACGTCATGCCCAGGAAGGTAACTGGGAGTTAGTTGGAAAGCCACGGGCTCTCTTGGTGGTGGGGGGCGGGGTGGAGGAGAAGTAGAACTCAGTTGGCGGTGGTATTGTATTCTCTTCCCTTGTTGTTTTCTCTTATCATTATTATCATTGGTGGTAGCAGCAGTGATTTGTATTATACCTTAGTTACTGGGCTGTTCTTATCTCAACCCGTGGGAGTTACATTCGATTCTCCTCCTCATCCTTCCGGGAGTGGGGGGTGTGGGGGAGATAAAAAAGAGGGAGAAAGGGTGGTGGTGGGGGGAAGTGAGTGAACAAGCTTTGTGGCTCTGTTTTAAACCGCGACAATGTGATCTCACAATATTTGGGTTCTCACTGATATTCCTACAGACAGCTAAGACTGAGCTACAGGTTTTGGGCCTATTATTCAGGCTCCCTAGCTGCCAATACCTGTAGCAACTATACATTGTGTGATTGACTACCTGAGTTCATCAGGTACTGGGTTACAACTGCACAGCTCTTCTGTGCTATTAGAACCCAAAGATCCCACATCTTAAGGCGTGAGGCTCTCTGTGGGACAAGTCAGATGGATTTCATTAGAGCTGAGCAGTGTCTGCTGCTCCAAGTAACTCTTACAGGCACTTACGGAGTACACTATATACACTGCACAGATCTATTCTACACCATGCAGCAGCACAGCCCAATTTATTCTCCTTGCCTGCCTGCCTATCTTGGTTTAAACCCTCAGCTGAAAATGTCTCTTTTCTGCCCATGCCTCCTCATTGTTTTCTCTCTGTTTCCCTCTCCCTTTGCAGCTGTGTTTAAGCTGAGCTCTGTGAGGGTACGGCTTACCCGGGTAGAGGTTAGAGAAAATAAAGTCGCATTGTGTTATGTTCTAGAGTGCTTTGCTCTACAGCCACCCAGCCTTTTCACTGTTGGAGGCTATAAGATGCTTGCCACTGACCTCAGAAACAGCAGGATTCATCCCCATGCACAAAAGTCTTTTCAGAAGGAAAGATAATGCACAAGGCTGTGAAGAGATTGCTGTTTGAGAGGTATGGAAGCCTGAATCCTTCGGTTAAAAAGCTTTTGTTGGCTGACATAGATGGGTCAAAGTCATGCTGCTGTTTTAGCCTGGGACACCAGGACTACCAGAAAATTCCTTGTCTGTGTGAAGAATTCAGCAGCAAAGTCAGGGGCAGAAAACGGACAAGCTAAAGAGACATTCTTTCAGGAAGAAATCAACATCTGAAGGTTGGCCCACAAATGGAGAACAGTAATAATTGCAGAAGCTTATGTGAAAAGCCCTTAGATATGTTCTGTGTCGTATGGTAGGAAAGGGAGGAATAGGTTTTTTGATCGTGTCAATTCTTTTGTCTGCAGAGGGAAGAAAGATTGTTGTTGAGGGGGAACAAACAGCAAAAAAACCCAGTGAGGAATGATCAGCAGCCTCTTGCTAATTTTTTAGTAGCACTGTAATTTAGGCCTTGTTTTCTTTAGTTGACTTGCGTTGGTAGTCGGTGACATTAGTGCTTTATTAAATGTGCCATGCTGAGAAGCCCATCAGTTTAGCGTAGCTAATAATAATACCCTAATCGAGAAACAGAAGGTGGGGTAACTCAGCATCAGAAATTCAAATGCAGAAATAGTCGCTGTTAGTTGAACTAAAAATACACACCAGCATAACCTTCTTGCCTACAGCAGCACATGCTGAACGCATGCTGCGCTCTGGTGGTGGGGGGAATGGTTTTCCTTTGTGTTCAGCAGTGTTCTGTGGTGACCCATGTGTGTGAAC
This sequence comes from Lathamus discolor, assembly GCF_037157495.1. Taxonomy (NCBI): domain Eukaryota; kingdom Metazoa; phylum Chordata; class Aves; order Psittaciformes; family Psittacidae; genus Lathamus; species Lathamus discolor. The sequence continues at coordinate 154,958,076 of NC_088885.1, read as the reverse complement.
ATCAAGCCCTACCTCAGATGTGCAAGACCCCTTGTAGCAAGTTAATTAGTATCCTTAGTGAGTTAATAATTCTCCAGAGCCATAAATGGACTGTATAGGGTGAAGCAGGCTATGCAGGATGACTTCGGAAGCCAGTTTGTCCTAGGGTGGGGCTATGTGATAGTGGTAGCACCCGATGAGGTGGAAGTGACCTGCAGCAGGAACAGGGATGTAACCATGGCTACTCTGTTCCTCTGCTCCGTACTCCTGCTTGGGGATAAACAACAGATGTCAAGATCCCTGCTGAATTATGAGCCTTGGAGTTATTGCTGCACAAGGGTTGTTTGTGCTCAAAGAGATTCATCCATTTTTGTCTACAGCCTCCCAAGTCATACCCAACCTCTCCAGCTTCACAAGGGTGAAATTTGACTTAGCATGTACATGGCTTTTTTTCTGCTATGAACTTTAAAGTCTTCATGACAAAAAGTAAAGAGTGGTCCAGTTGTAGTGGTGATGGGGGGGGACCCTGAAATAGGTTAGTTAGCTTAAATAAGGACACATCTAATGTCAGAATTAGCACTGCAACATGGAGTATCTGCTGCAATGTCAGGTGGCAGATTAAACATGAGGAACACACTTTAGATGAAGAAAAGTGCTCAATGAAAAAAGAGAGGTAACTGTTGAACACAGGTGATGAGACATTGTCTTTGGATAAAGGACACCAACACAACACAGTGCTGAGAGATTCAAGACAAGAAGCAAGGGCTGAATGCTCTGATTTGAAATTCCTGCATTACGTGTAATAAAAACCTGTATGTGGTGAGAATCCACTATTCAAGCACAGGTGCTACCCTCAGGCAAAAAATGTCAGGATATTGTATGAAGAAATGTAGCTAACAGAACTGCTCTTGAAAGATTCAACCTAGAGGTAAGCCCTTTCCTCAATGCACCTGAGCTTTTCTTCTATGTTCTGTGCAGTATTGCCTCCAGTGAATCTGAGGACATCAATCTCCCTGGTATTATGTCTGAGACTTTTTGGAGCCATGGGGATCTGCTGTAGACAGGCAAAGCACAGAGATTATTTCTCCAGTGGTAGGTGCCTCTTGTGTGGACTTCTCTTAAGTGAAGTTACTCCAGATAAAACCAGAACCAAGAATGACAAGCTTGCTTGCCTGTCTTTCTTGGCCAGTCTTAGCTTCTTTCTGGGACTACCATTCCATTTACTTTTTGATAAAGTACCTAGAAAAGAAGTCAGTTTTGTTCAAAGGATAGTTCAGGTTGGAAGGGACCTCTATGCCAATCACCTGCTCAAATCAGGGTTACCTGTGGGGTCACACCAACTTTCTCAAGGTTTTGTCCAGCTTTTTACCCATCAATAATGAAAAGCAGGTGGCCTGTAAAAGCTTTTGAATTGCCAAGACTAAGGTCAGCAGGAGCTTTCCGAAAAAGATTGTTTTGAGAGAGAGGAGATCTGACTGGACATGCAAAGAGCATTTCCAAGAGGACATTTTACTGTGGAGATACCCAGAGGGAGATGGCAGAGACTCTGAGAGGGGAGCAGCATGCAGAACATGACAGAGGTGAAGATGAACTTATCAAAAGCATCCTTGAGCTGTCAAGGGCAGGTTTATTCCTAGGCACAAATGGCTTCCTCTGGGGACTTGTGGAATACACTTTGCTTGGCGAAAGCACTGATGTTTATAGTGAAACGAGTCTTGCTTGCTGTGCTTCTGTACATGGCAGATGACTGCTCTGGGAGATAATGCCTCAGGTCAGTGATTAAATTCTGACTTTTTTGAAGACCTTTTACCACACCTGAGATAACTCAAGTCTTAAAAGATGGCTTTTGGAAGAATCATCTGTTCAGCAGCAATAAGCACCAGTTACTAAGAAAAGATCACCTTACACGGTCTCTTCCATCTTATCTCATCTTCCCACCAAAAGCTCAGTTTATAAAAGCTTTGCTTTCAGGACAACTGACGATAATCAGAAACCTCTCACTGGAAGAACATTTAAAAAAGAGTTTGAGGATCCAATTATATAAATGTTTCCTCTTTTGTAAAACAGCTTGGGACTTGTAAACATACTGGGTCCACATGTCTCTAAATAATTCATCATGATGAATTATTTAGTTGTGTAAGCTGTGTTTTATGTGAGGAAATGCTTTTCTTAACGTGATGTAAAAGCAGATATTTCAGATAATTTTGAAAGAAGTAGCTGCCATTTCATTCTTTTCTTCTGTGCATGTGGCAATTGATTTTTGCCATGATGTGTTCTTCAAGAAGGGCTGATATCAAGTCTATAGTATATCAAGGTGACTTCCTCAGCTGCAAAAGGCTGGCTCACAATGCTTTTTGCAGAATAAGTCTTATCAGAAGTCAAGGAGTCTACTTCCTACCGTAAATGTGGAAAAGGCAGATTTTAGAATCATTGGTTATTTTCCAGATGAAATTGGGGTGACAACTTCAATCCATGAGAAGGTAAATGTGAATTTGTTACTGATGTAGTCTTTAGTACAGTGCTTTAATTTTTGAATCTCATTTGTGAAATCAGCTTGAATTTTGTTCTTTTTATATATTTAGATATTTCTCTTGCATTTTCTTTTCTCTCCCCTTCCTTTTCCTCCCTCAACAACAGATGATTTTGAAGATAGTATGAATGAAACAAAATGTTGGCATGGTCTAGCTGGATTTCCTGACAAGATAAACACTAAGTTAAATGTGAGACATATGCCTTAGTGTGTGACTGTAATTTTATAGGTTCCTTTATATGTTATGGTTGGCAACAGAATCCTTGTAGCCTATTCTGGCTAGAGAGTACAGCATTTCTTAGTCTCAAGACAGATATGCAATCTGAAATCAGTATATACCACTAGCTACACAGTGCAAGCGGTGAAGTCAATCTTACTTTCCATTCTGATGCATTCTGTAAATGGAGATGGCTATTCAGCCATGGTGCAATTGTGATAGGGATGGTCTTATTATCAGTAGTCCTCTTTCCTGCCTTCGTCCCACCTTTTGTATTAAACAGTCTGGAGGCAATTTACTCCATTTACTCCCACTGTGGAGTACAGACTTGCATTGAATGAGAGTATTTCCTCTGATGGTTGCATGGGTACAAAATAGTAGGGATACTGGCTCCAGCTCATTCTGTGAAATATTAGTTTGTGTAGACAGACCACTGGAGAGAGGATGAAGAGCACGCCTCTTCTCACCTCCTTTGGTTTTTGGAATCACAGTGTCTGGAATCACAACCCTCCTCATGTGTCCTACGACATGTATGGGAAGATGTATGCACATGCATTTTATATAAGGTCCTGGTCATGGGTGGAATGTGCTTTACCTTAGTTACCTGCAGTGGATTTAATATCATCCAAACATTGTCTTCACTATGTAAACAGGATCCTGAACAAATAGTTGAGGAGCAGCCATTTACACTGTGGATGTCATTTTACCAAGTTCGTCTAATCTTATCTGCTGTCAAAATATGGAACAGAACATGGATATTGTGAGCCTTATCCCTCTTCTCCACATGCTCTTGTCACTTGTCTTTAGGTTCCCCAAAGTACAGAATCATAGAATCATAGAATAGTTAGGGTTGGAAAGGACCTCAAGATCATCTAGTTCCAACCCCCCCTGCCATGGGCAGGGAAACCTCGCACTAAACCATCCCACACAAGGCTTCATCCAACCTGGCCTTGAACACCGCCAGGGATGGAGCACTCACAACCTCCCTGGGCAACCCATTCCAGTGCCTCACCACCCTAACAGGAAAGAATTTCCTCCTTATATCCAATCTAAACTTCCCCTGTTCAAGTTTTAACCCGTTACCCCTTGTCCTGTCACTACAGTCCCTAATAAAGAGTCCCTCCCCAGCATCCCTATAGGCCCCCTTCAGGTACTGGAAGGCTGCTCTGAGGTCTCCATGCAGCTTTCTCTTCTCCAGGCTGAACAGCCCCAACTTCCTCAGCCTGTCTTCATACGGGAGATGCTCCAGTCCCCTGATCATCCTCGTGGCCCTCCTCTGGACTTGTTCCAACAGTTCCATGTCCTTTTTATGTTGAGGACACCAGAACTGCACACAATGCTCCAGGTGAGGTCTCACAAGAGCAGAATAGAGGGGCAGGATCACCTCCTTCGACCTGCTGGTCATGCTCCTTTTGATGCAGCCCAGGATACGGTTGGCTTTCTGGGCTGCGAGCGCACACTGAAGCCGGCTCATGTTCATTTTCTCATCAACCAGCACCCCCAAGTCCTTCTCTGAATCTCTTCTTTGCCCAGTCTGTAGCTGTGCCTGGGATTGCTCTGACCCAGGTGTAGGACCTTGCACTTGTCATGGTTGAACTTCATAAACCTGGCATCAGCCCACCTCACAAGCATGTCAAGGTCCCTCTGGATGGCATCATTTCCCTGCAGACCACACAGCTTGGTGTCATCGGCAAACTTGCTGAGGGCGCACTCAATCCCACTGTCCATGTCAGCAATGAAGATGTTAAACAAGACCGGTCCCAACACCTGTCCCTGAGGGACACCACTCGTTACTGGTCTCCAGCTGGACATTGAGCCATTGACCACAACTCTTTGTGTGCGGCCATCCAGCCAGTTCTTTATCCACCGAGTGGTCCATCCATCAAATTGATATCTCTCCAATTTAGAGACAAGGATGTTGTGTGGGACAGTGTCAAACGCTTTGCACAAGTCCAGGTAGATGACATCAACTGCTTTACCCTTGTCCATCAGTTCTGTAGCCCCATCATAGAAGGCCACCAAATTGGTCAGGCAGGATTTCCCCTTAGTGAAGCTATGCTGGCTGTCACCAAGCACCTTGTTGTTTTTCATGTGCCTTAGCATGCCTTCCAGGAGAATGTGCTCCAAGATTTTGCCAGGCACAGAGGTGAGACTGACTGGTCTGTAATTCCCCAGGTCTTCCATTTTCCCCTTCTTGAAAATGGGGGTTATATTTCTCTTTTTCCAGTCATCGGGAACTTCACCTCACTGCCATGATTTTTCATGATGGCCAGTGGCTTAGCAACTTCATTCGCCAGCTCCTTCAGGACCCGCGGATGGATTCCATCAGGTCCCATGGACTTGTGCACGTTCAGATTTTTAAGATGGTCTCGAACCAGATCCTCTCCTACAGTGGGCCCAAGGTCTTCATTCTCACAGTCCCTGCGTCTACCTTCTAAGAACTGAGTGGTGCAGTCAGAGCCTTTGCCAGTGAAGACCGAGGCAAAGAAGTCATTCAGAACCTCAGCCTTCTCCAAATCCTGTGTAGCCAGTTCTCCTAAGAGCTTCCTCAGGGGGGCCTATGTTGTCCCTAGTCTGTTTTTTGTTTGCTACGTACCTGTAGAATCCCTTCCTGTTACCCTTAACATCCCTAAGCCAAGTTTAATCCTAACTGTGCCTTAGCCTTCCTAACCTGGTCCCTAGCTTCCCGGACAACATCCCTGTACTCTACTCAGGCTGCCTGTCCTTGCTTCCACTTTTTATAAGCCTCTTTTTTCCTTTGAATTTTCCTCAGCAGCTCCTTATCCATCCAAGGAGGTCTCCTGGCCCTCCTGCTGCACTTCCTTCTAGCTGGGATGCATCACTCCTGAGCTTGTAGCAGGAGATCTTTGAATATCAACCAAGAGTCTTGGGCCCCCCTGTCCTCCAGGGCTATATCCCATGGAACCTTACTAAGCAGGCTCCTGAAGAGGCCAAAGTCTGCTCTTTTGAACTCCAGGGCAGTGAGCTTGCTGCACACTCTTCTCACTGTCCTGGGGATCTCAAACTCGACCATCTCGTGATTGCTTCATCCAAGGCTGCCCTGGAGCACCACATTCTCAACACGCCCTTCACTGTTGGTGAGCACAAGGTCAAGCATGGCACCTCTCCTTGTTGGCTCCTCTATTATTTGTAGAAGGAAGTTGTCTTCCACACAATCGAGGAACCTCCTGGATTGCTTGTGCCGTGCAGTGCCATCGTTCCAACAGATGTCAGGGTGGTTGAAATCCCCCATGAGAACAAGGTCCTGCATGCGTGAGGCTTTTCCTATCTGTCTGTAGAGTGCTTCATCCACAGGTTCTCCTTGATCAGGTGGTCTGTAACAGATCCCTACAGTAATGTACCCCATAGCTGTTCTCCCTTTAACCCTGACCCACAAACTCTCTGTAAACTGCTCACCTGCCCCCAGACAGAGTTCCATACTCTCCAGCCTATCCCTAACATAAAAGGCAACTCCCCCTCCCCGCCTGCCAGGCCTGTCCTTTCTAAAGAGCCTGTAACCTTCCATTCCAACACTCCAGTCATAGGAGCCATCCCACCATGTTTCTGTGATGCCTGTTATATCATACCCCCGTAGATGTGCACACATCTCTAATTCCTCTTGTTTGTTCCCCATGCTACGGGCATTTGTATAGAGGCATCTGAGCCGAGCTCCAAATGGAGCCGGCTCATTGGCTGGAGCAGCTGGAATATATCTACATTGTTCCGAGCATTTATTATAGGTGTTGGCAACTGACTGGGTGTGTTGGGATGGAATGGTGCCCCCTCCCCCAACACATCTAGTTTAAAGCCTCCTTGACCAGTCTGGCTAGCCTCCTACCAAAACTGCTCTTCCCCTTCTTTATCATCAGACCAGCTCCACCAGCCCCCAGTAGACCTGGCCTGCAAACTTCAGTCCTGTGTTCAAGACACCCAAACCCCTGACTATGACACCACCCTTTTAACCATTTATTAACCTGACTAATCCTCCCTGTGTTTTTTGGTCCTCCACTGTGTCCTGGAGAATTGACAGAAAGACTATCTGAGCTGCAGAGCCCCTAACCGCCTCTCCCAGGGCTCTGTAGTCTTTCTTTATGGTCCCCATGTGGCATAATGATCTTTTTTGCAGGAGGGATCATATACAGGCCTCCTGCCTTTGTCATTCCAGTTTCAGTCTGTTCTGGTATTTCCCATGGCCAGAATACCTTCCCTCTAATCTGCCATGACATTCCTCTCTACGATGTCCCAATTTGGAGTCTTGGGTGGTCGCTCCACTACCACAGTGAAAGAATGAAGACCCTCATGTCACATATAGTGAAGGATTCTAGTTTGTAAGAGATAGTGTGGGAATCAATGGCATGTTTGCCAAATTGTAACATATTTGGAAAAGGCATTTGAGCTTAGAAGATGCAAAACCCATCATCCAGCTTGGATAACAGAAAGCATTATAACTTCCTTGCCTGGTTTTCAGGTGAACCAGGCTATCACTGGGATCCACACCAGTTTGGTAAGGTGTTTCAGCCCAAGCAGAGCAACACCCTTCCTTTGCCCCTGAGACAGCTTGTTCAGAGATAGCATAAACACACCTCTGCGGTGGTTCACATACAGTACCTTTTGGTTGGAGGAGCAATTTAGTGCTCTGTGTGGGTGCATTTATGGGAACACACAACTCCCCTTAAAGTAACAGGCATGTTTCTGGTATTTACAGATGATACAGCTACACATGAAGAGAAAAAAAACAACAACAGCATTTTGATGGAGGAAGTTGGAAATTTCCATTATTCGCCAGCAGTTCTTGGCAGCCAAGTTTTTTAGTTGTGAATATCTAATTTGCACCTTAATAGCTTTTTCTGTGTGGGGAGATAAGAGGGGTTGGAAGTTGATTCCCTAAAGGGATGAAAGGAATTATCAAATCACTTTCTGAAAAGAATTGTACCTTAAGGCCCTGTTCCTACAACTCTTAATAGAGTGACAATAAGCCATGGTGAAGCTTGGCCCTTGTTGCCTTTGTCAGGATTCTCACCTGGACTTTGCCTTTTGTTACTTTGGAGCCTAAACTTTGAATGCAGTTGCAGATTTTTCCTCCTGGCTCATTCATAGGAAGTCTTTCTGACTCTGGTTGAAGTTAAGGAGAGCAGCAGTTATGATGTCAGATAAATACCCAAAGCTGGGGTGTGTAGAATTGAGAAAAAGACCCCTGATTATCCAGTTGTTCCTCTCTGCAGAGTACGCTGCATTTTGGAAACTTATTCCAGAAGTTTTCTCTCCTGTGTCCTATTAAACATTCCTGACAATACGTTGAGAAGACAACTTAAATGCTTGTTTTCTTCTCTCCACATTGTTTTTCAATCTAGTACATGATCTCACACAATTCTGTTCACTTGACTTCTGTGGTTGCTATAGTAGGATCTACAGGGCAAGAGGCTGGTTATAACCAGGAGCCTAAACTAGTAATTTAAATGTTTTTTTCTCTCTTCCAGTCTGAAGCAGTGGAACTGCTGAAGAAGACACAAAATTCTTCCTTTTAATTTTAAGAACAATTTTTATCTTGTTTTGAACTTTTGTCAAGTCTCAGCAAATCTACTGTAAGCCCCAAATCAGTGTTGAATACATTTTTTTTCCCAGATCATTGATTTAATAATCAACAAAGTAATAAAGATGGAAGAAAATGCAGAATTATTACACTTAGGCAAGACTTGTGGAAACTAAACAGACCTGTATGAAGGAAAACGAAATTCTCTGTCGACAAATACAAAGTAATGTATAATGGAAAGAAGTAAGTTGAATGATTCATAGACCTTAGTGGGTTCTAAATAAATTCTCACCACTTGAAGGGAGATCCTTCAGTAAAACTTTCTACATGTATGGTTATCACAGGAAACAAAATCCTCTGTGTGTAAGTAGGATATCTGGTGAATAAGAACTATGATGAATATTTCCTAATATAATATCCAATATCCTGTTAGAATGTTTAGGGGTTTTGTTTCTTTTTGAAATGCCTTTATTAATTTTGAATTGCAATTATTTTAGAAAACAGATTTATCTAGATGTAAAGAAAACCCCAAACCTCTAAAGGAAATGTGCTGATTCACTGAAACACAGTTTTAGATCCATCAAAATATTTTTCTTTCTGTCAAAAAGAAACACTGTTTTGTGGGAAATCCAGGGTTTTCATTTTGAGTGTGAAGACAAACACTCACCCACTCACAGTCAGGAAAATGCTTGCTATAGGTCCCATGGTTGCGCTCTCCACAACATTAGAAAGTCTTACCAGAAGCATGGCATCTCCTAAAATGATGTATTTTAATCTGGTGCAGTAGTGCTCTGCAGAAATGATTAGTACCTGGAATAATAAAAGGTGAAACAATTTACATGTATTTCTCACTTTAGAAGATGTAAGAGAGCATTCTGTGAAAGTGAAAGGCAATACATTGAATGTAGATTTAATAAAAGATCATTTAGTACATCCTTTCACAGAAAAGGGAGACAAAATGAGATCATCTATCAGGCTGTCCAATCACATCTCGAGACCTCCAGAGATGGTGACTTTACCACATCCCTGGGGAGGTTTTCCCAGGGATAGATCATTATTAAAGTAAAAAAATCTTCTTTCTTATACAGAGATGAAATCTCTCCCAGTGTAAAGGCTGCTTATTCTCCACATGGCTCCTTGTAAGAAAAAGCCTCTGTCCTCTTTGTAGATGCCCTTTTAGTACTGCAATACTGTGATGAGCTCCCACGGAATCTTCTCCAGAGGGAAAAGACCTTCAGTCAGAAGAGACCTCCTCTGGTCTTTCCTTATAGGTCAAGCTTTCCAGTCCTGCTTTTAACACCTTCATGGCCCTCCTTTGGATCCTCTCCAGTCTGCTCATGTCTGCCTAGACTTGTGGGGACCAAAACTGGACACAAGACTTCAGCTGTGGCCTGACAAGCACTGAGTAGAGTGGGTTGATCACATCTGTCTCTCTGCTAACAGTGCCCCATAGAAGCAGCCCAGGATCCAATTTGCCTTTGTTGCTGCAGCAGCGCACTGATGACTCCTCTTCAGCTTGTTGTCCATCAGGATCTCCAGACCCTCTCAGCAAAACTATTCCCCTGCCACACAGGTCCCAGCCTCCACTGGGTTCTTTGTTCAGGTCATCCCAAAGTGCTGGACTTCGCATTTGTCTTTGTTAAATTTCATACAGTTGTTGCCCACTATTCCAGCCTGTCCAGTTCTTCATAAGATAGCTTTCCCTCCTGACACATCCACCTCACCACTAGTTTGGTGTCATTAGCAAACTTGGTGAGAGTGCTTTCAGTCCCACCATCGAGGTAATTTGTGAAGATGCTGAAGAGCCTGCTAGGTAATTTCCTGTCCATCTCACAGACCACCCATTCAGTCTATATGTTTCCAGTCTGTCTTATAGATACAGTTTGTAATTTCAGGATTATTCTTACTTTTCTTTGAAACCTTTTTCATTAATCTTGTTATTACATATCTGCTTGCCATTTTTGTCTCCAGTATTCTGAAGTCAAGAGGTAAACTCTGACACTTATCTCTTAGGTCATAAACCCCTATCCATATGTTGAGCTGTTTGTAGGGTATGGTTTCTTTCAGTGTTGAAATAGTTATATTGTAATATACATAACACTAGACTTTAGTACATAAAATGTAATCCATATTTTGCTTTGATTTTTAAATGTCACAGTGCCTTCCTTGCTAAAAGCATTCAGAAATCCTGGTTTGGGGGCTGCATATTGTGTTATGCAAGATTTTCCTTTTAAAAAAATCCTAATCTGTTAATTAGCTTTCTCAGCACCTTTTTTCTTCTTTCTTTTTTTTTTTTTTAATAGAAAATTCCATTTTTTAATGTGTAGAAAATAAGACTAGTAACTCTGTACTGAAAATAGATGGGAAGAAATATAAAGGCACTGAAGAACGCCAGGGCTCAGATTATACACAGAGAAATAAGATGCCTGTGACAACAGAATACAGAACCGAAAGCAGGTTTTTCTCTTCCACCTGCAAGGTGAAGTTTTCTTATAATAAATTGATTATTAGCAATCTCTTCTTTGGGGCTCAAAGGAAACCCATATCCTTTACCACAGTAAATTAAAACATTTGGCATCTTTCAAGAAAAATCCCTATTGTGCCATAGCAGGACTTAATATTTGCTGTTATCGTGTAGCTTTGACTGTAAAAGGCAGTTGTTAAAACCGCAGAGCTCATGATGGTACATTTAAACCAGGAGGGCTGAAGGTAGCTAAGCTCCTGCAGGCATTTTTATTTCTTTCTTTTTCTTTCAAGGTTAGAAACACCCCTTCACAGCTTGTTCCCTCTCTTTTTCCTCTTTTCCAACACCTTTTATGACCTCCTTTGGGTCATTTGTGAGATGGAGGCAGAATTATATAAAGTAGCTCTCAACGTAATGGACTTCTTGTAATGGTTAAGTCCTTTCTTATCTCCATATCCCCGTTAACACTGGTTGCCACAGAAACAAGACAAATCATTTCTTAGCCACTTCTCTGCACTTGTGTTGTGCCATCATTGTTTTATGCATAATCAATGTCCAAGCATAATTCCCTGAGTGGAACAGGTCCTGACTTCCTTGTTGCTTCAGCACATAATAGGGTCAGGCTGCTCATCTCCAGCTCCATAGGCACATGCTGACCATCGCTTCCTGCTTATTAGCCCTCAGGTCCTCTCTCATCATCTCTACATAGGAACCTCCTACTATTTCAGCTTAGTACTAAGCCCAGCAAACCACCGTGCTGACTGTAGGGTATGGCTTCTAGGTATTTGCTTTCACAGAATCACAGAATCACACAGAATCCCAAGGGTTGGAAGGGACCTAAAAAGATCATCTAGTCCAACCCCCCTGCAAGAGCAGGGTAACCTACAGTACATCACACAGGAACTTGTCCAGGCGGGCCTTGAATATCTCCAGTGTAGGAGACTCCACAACCCCCCTGGGCAACCTGTTCCAGTGCTCTGTCACTCTTACAGTAAAGAAGTTCTTCCTGATGTTAACGTGGAACTTCCTATGTTCCAGTTTACACCCATTGCCCCTTGTCCTATCACTGGATATCACTGAAAAAAGCCTAGCTCCATCATCCTGACACCTACCCTTTACATATTTGTAAACATTGATGAGGTCACCCCTCAGTCTCCTCTTTTGCAAGCTAAAGAGACCCAGCTCCCTCAGCCTCTCCTCATAAGGGAGAGGTTCCCCTTTTATTCTCCTTGCCACTAGCCAAGACAGAAAGCTGTGCTGACCTGTGGCTGGTTTTGGAGGATAGTGCCTTCCTTCCCCTTAAAATTACCTCTCTCTTCTAACATTTTGTAGCGTTTAGGAAGGATTATCTTGAGGTGGGTCTATCCTTGTGCTTCTTTATCTCATATGTTCAGCTCGTTCTCTCCATTGCCTTGGTGGCTGTGTTTCTGGAAACAGGATGTGAGTTCCGCACCCTGAAAGCTTGTTCAACTGTATTGAACAGATCTCTGAAAGCAGTTGAAGTGATGCAGGAATAAATAACTTATTTTTACTGCTATCTGCAGCCTTTTCATCTTAGGTGGGCTTGAGATTGCTGTATTTTTCTGGTAAATGAAGCTGGATCATCCTACTCTTCCTTTCATTAACAGGCTTCCCTCTCCAAACTTTCATTCCTTATCCTTCCAACTTATAACCAATCTCATTGTTCAAAAATCTCAGCATTTTTCAATAGGAAGGGGTCTTGTTTTCACATCTCTCTCTCTCCTCCTATAGAGTTCTAACCATCTAGACTGTGTACTGAGGAGGGGACCAGTTTTCCCATGTAGGACTTGGTTCTTATCTCTGCTGTCATCTGTCTCTAGGAAGGACCCTATCCTTTTTGAGCCCAGGGAAAGCAGAGAAAAAAAGCTGAAATCTTTAAAATTGTTCCTCTCTAAATGGTCAAGACTAATTATGAAGACTACAGCTACCGTGAGATCAGCTGAGAAACTTCTTGAACAGGTCTCTGAAGTCTGTGGACTTCAGAGTGGATGAGCTATAGTTGCACTAGATGCAAAGGAGTAAGTGGGAGGGGAATAGGCCCTTGTACTGGCAAGGTATGAAGAACAAGTTATCAGCAAGCCTGGGAAATGAGCAGGGGTGAGTTTGGATTGACAGCTCTGCAGCAAAGAGATGGAGGCAGCCAAGTGCTTGTCAAAGAAGTAAAGAGCTTTTAAGTTGAATCACAACTTGAAAGCAACCTGTCCAAACAGTGGAAATGGGAGACCAGCAGAGGATTGGTCAGGCTGAAAGATGGTGTTTTAGGGCACATGGTGTAGGGTTTAATCTCTGCATCTTGGTCTAGTCAAGGTCTTGTGTGTAGCTTGTTGAACACCAGCATTTGGAATACAAAGATGCTCTCGTTTGAGTCAAATTAGAAAAGGCATTTAAGTTTTCATGTTTAAGATCTATGTGATGAAACTATCTATATCTGTGACCTATTACAGAGACTCCAGATGCAAAAGTCAGTTATGAACTTGGGTCTGAGCCTAAGATTCGGTGAAATGACATCATAGTGGAGTCTCCTACACTGGAGATATTCAAGGCCCGCCTGGACAAGTTCCTGTGTGATGTACTGTAGGTTACCCTGCTCTTGCAGGGGGGTTGGACTAGATGATCTTTTTAGGTCCCTTCCAACCCTTGGGATTCTGTGATTCTGTGATTCTGTGATAGTGTCCTTACTTACCCCCAAGGTCTTGTAGAGGCTGGGGTGTGTTGTGTTTGACTTGCAGCAAAACTCTGCGGCATTTTTTGAGTGAGGAAAACCCAGAACAAAGGAAACGGTGAATTATTTTGTATATCCCCCTGCAGCAAAATACCCTCCCTTTCTATGTACCACTCTTCAGCCTAACTGTGATTTGTGTGTTATAGCACTAGAAGAGAAGAGGTTTGTCAGCCTTGGGAAGCAAAGCCTTGGCCTGTAGTTGCTCTCTGAGATTCAGAGGGAAGTATTATCTATGTGGACAATATCTTCTGCAAGCACTGCCCCACTGGTGGAGGAAACTTTTTATGGGTGATAAAAGCATGTGCCAGTTTGTTGCGTTCCACTGAAAATGGCTGTGATTTGTGTTTTTGAAAGATAAGTGCAGCTGAAAGTGCAGCTGAAAGGATTTAAGGCATTTGATACTGTCTCCCACAGCATCCTCATAGATAAGCTAAAGAAGTGTGGGCTTGACGATCAAGTAGTGAGGTGGATTGAGAACTGGTTGAAAGGAAGAAGGCAGAGAGTTGTGGTCAATGGTGCAGAATCTAGCTGGAGGTCTGTGACTAGTGGAGTCCCTCAGGGGTCGGTGCTGGGACCGGTGCTGTTTAATATTTTCATCAATGACCTGGATGAGGGAACTGAGTGCACCCTCAGCAAGTTTGCTGATGACACAAAACTGGGAGGAGTGGCTGACACACCAGAGGACTGTGCTGCCATTCAGCGAGACCTGGACAGGCTGGAGAGTTGGGCGGGGAGAAACTTGATGAAATTTAACAAGGGCAAGTGTAGAGTCTTGCATCTGGGGAAGAACAACCCCATGTACCAGTACAGGTTGGGGGTTGACCTGCTGGAAAGTAGCGAAGGGGAAAGGGACCTGGGGGTCCTGGTGGATAGGAGGATGACCATGAGCCAGCAATGTGCTCTTGTGGCCAAGAAGGCAAATGGCATCTTAGGGTGCATTAGAAAGGGAGTGGTTAGTAGGTCAAGAGAGGTTCTCCTCCCCCTCTACTCAGCCTTGGTGAGGCCGCATCTGGAATATTGAGTCCAGTTCTGGGCCCCTCTGTTCAAGAAGGACAGGGAATTGCTTGAAGGAGTCCAGCGCAGAGCCACAAAGATGATTAAGGGAGTGGAACATCTCCCTTATGAGGAGAGGCTGAGGGAGCTGGGTCTCTTTAGCTTGGAGAAGAGGAGACTGAGGGGTGACCTCATCAATGTTTACAAATATGTAAAGGGTAGGTGTCAGGATGATGGAGCTAGGCTTTTTACAGTGATATCCAGTGATAGGACAAGGGGCAATGGGTGTAAACTGGAGCATAGGAAGTTCCACGTTAACATCAGGAAGAACTTCTTTACTGTAAGAGTGACAGAGCACTGGAACAGGTTGCCCAGGGGGGTTGTGGAGTCTCCTACACTGGAGATATTCAAGGCCCGCCTGGACAAGTTCCTGTGTGATGTACTGTAGGTTACCCTGCTCTTGTGGGGGGGTTGGACTAGATGATCTTTTGAGGTCCCTTCCAACCCTTGGGATTCTGTGATTCTGTGATTAGTGTTTACAGTGGGGAGTATTCAAGAGTCTTGGGAAGTGTGAGCTACAGGGCTCTGAATATCTAAGTCTTATGCTTTGACATTGAATGTATCATAGAATCATAGAATGGTTTGGGTTGGAGGGGACCTTAAAGCTCATCTACTTCTGACCCCCCTGGGCAGGCACAGGTAGTCTTAAGCAAGTCAGTTCTGCTTATCATGGAAAGCTCACACAGCCTAGATGACGTGTGGTGGTTTCTGCTGTCTTTGAAGAAGTAACGCGGGAGATAACCTTTTTGGGCACATCTTGCTTGGCTTTCTTAGATGTCATCTGGCCTTTTGAGATGTGCATACTGGCTTGCTGCTTTCAGCATGTCTTAGGATAGACAAAGCAGGATACAGTTTTGCAGGTGGATAGAGAGTGGTGGGTGAAGAGTTATGAGTTAGGTTTAACATGGGGCCAATGATGCGCTTCATATTGGAAAATAGGAACTATGAACAGCTCATGCCTGAAGGTTGAAGGCAGTATGAGAATGTGGTCTCCTTGCAGTATGAAAAAAACAATCCACATTGGCTGGGCTAGTTGAAAAAATACCATTCTAGGGCATGTTAAAACAATTCAGCCAGACACATCATCAATAACTGATTATTTGCAGCTAAAATTAGACCTGGAATTGGCATTTTGTATCTTAATTAAAACAAAGCTATCTTTATCAATAAGCTATGACAACTTTGAGCAGACATTTCCTAGTGACTCTTAATCCTTAAGTCTCTTTTGATTAGTAGATGGGATTACACTAAAATCGATCCTCCTCCTGAGGTCCATTTGTGAGCTCTCTTCTGGTATTGAATTACGTAGCTGGCCTCATGCCAGGCACAGGTCCCCATTGGGACAATGAAATCACAACCGCAGTGATGCTCATTTGTGTTTTACACTATGCCATTTATTTATTACAAAAGGCTCAGGAGACTGAATGCCCCGGTGAGATATTATTTAGGCCTCAGATCTCTGTCAAACCTTATTACTCTCTTCAGTTCAGTTTGCACATAACTAGCTTCCGAAGATAGGAGGAGAAAGGGTAAGGAAGAAAAACAATGTCATGTTTAAAATCTATTTCCCCAGTTGTACAGGCTGATCTCAGGGAGTTTTTAAGTTTCAGGAGCTCTGGAAAACAGGCATCATTTTGAAAGCATGTGGATCTTGTAAAAGGACGGATCCCTGTGGCTCATAATTAAGCTTTGAACACCTAAGCCCTGAAGGAAGCTGTCCTTAAATTGTGCTGACCTGTTGTAATTGTTCTCTGAGGGGTCCCTGTGAAGTCAATAACATGGTTCTTACTGAATTCAGGAATAGAGAAGAACTCCAATGTCTTTGTTTTCTGTTTTAACATTGTTTCTTAGAAACTAATTAAAACTATGAACAATTCTTCCTAGGGAAATTGTAAAAAAAGCTTTACAAAAAGTAACACAGAAGAGCTGTTGACAGTCTGGAAAGTGTAAGAGTGGGACAGCTTTCCATTTAATTCCCTCCCACCTTTTCCATCTGTAGTTCTTGTCATCAGTCAGCAAGCCAGCCAGGAGACGGTGGTAGCTAAATGATGTGCATTCCCCTAAGGTTTGAGATTACATCTTTCCTTTCCTCTCTGATATCCTTTAATAATCAGCTTTTATAAAGTGTGCTGTGTTCCTTGACTTGTGCAGTTGTGGTCTGGAAGCTGTCCTCCCAACACCTGACTGATTCACTTGGAGTTATATGAGGATCTCATGAGAGTGTGAACTGATCTACTAAGCATAATTCTGAGCCTGCCAAGGCTCAAACATGAAGTGGAAACATATATAAATTAGGCAAGAAATATAAACCACTATGAGATTCCTTACACTGTTGTAAACAATATTCTGTTTCACTTTGCTTTTGTGATTTGGCATTTCTGACAGAATAAATTCTCTGTGATAACACTAAGCAGGATTGTTGTGCCTGAGTGGAATGGAAGTAATGTGGGATGCGAGTGAGGTTACTTGAAATGAGGAGTATAAAAGACTCTGGATAGCAGACTAATTATGTAGCTTGCTTATTTTTGAACAAAGGTCTCTTACTATGATTGGTGTCAAATGGAGAAGAGGAATCAGTTATTCACTGTCTTGGATCTATTTTTTCCTAGATCTGCAGGTTTGTCTTTGGATACCTAGGGATGTGATGGTAAGAGTTTCAGAGGAAGAAAGATGGACGCAATACCTTGTTACATCTTGTAGCAGTGAATCTCTGGTGAAGAGTCACCTTGAATATGTGTTCAGTTCTGTTTATTTATTGATTGTGGTAACAAAACCCAGAGTTCAGAGTAGATGGTTTATAATCTTTAATTGTGCTTCAGCCAATATTTCACCTTTAATATTTCACCTCCCCCGAGTTGTCTAAATGCATTAACTGCTACACAGCATTGTGTGTTTCTCCAAACTATATGGAAATCTGGGAGGTGAGGCGTAGGTGCTAAATGTTTATTTTTTTTAAACTGTGATCTTTCTACTTAGGAAAAAGCAGCCTTAATTAGACTGGTTAAGACACAGAAATGCTAACAACCTTTACCGAGTGAAGTCGATGATGATAATTCTGTCTTGGAACGACAACACGAACTTGAACATATGTAGCTTTAAAACTGTCTACTGTATTTGTAGGGCACTGAGGCAAGAAACTTCCAGTGCAAAACTGAAAAAGAAGCATAGGATACATTCAGTAGTATGATACTGATATTAAAAAACGCTGCTGACTGGTTTCTATACTTCAGATGTCTTTATAAAGCTGTGGGGAACCTGCATAATCCAGTTTCTTCTGTCCTATTTGGGCATTTGCAATACAGAAAATGGCTTCTTCATGCTGCTGAAGAACCATTCTACAGAACCAGGGTCTTTGAAATCTGTGTTTCTCCAAAGATGCTGTGATATAGGTTAGAGTTGTGCTTTCTTGAGGCAATGCCTCATCAGATTCTGTTCAGGGTAATCCATTTTATCACAACAGCTGACGATAAAAATGAGGAACGGTGAATTTTCCTTTGTATTTCAGAAAGTTTCTTCAGTCTCATGTGGCTGAGTCTCTTTATGCAAAGGATTGGTTTGTTTCTTTTGTTTTCCTAGATGTTAGTGGCTTTCTCCCAACACAATGAGAGCTTGTGCTAAGCAAACTAGTTCTGATTTTGCCTACTGAATTCAAGCTGGAAGTTGCTTCTTAATTCAGCAAGATCCCTAGTGTTGTAATGAGCCTTGGAGAGTCTTGGTTTTCCATGTCCTCAAGCTCTATGGCTGTGCACCACATACATGTATTACCAAAAGTAACTGTTTACCCATAATATTTCAAATGCTGCTTTTCAGCTCAGTGATTTGTTTTGGGGATTGAGGAGAGTCAGTCCCCAAAACCAATCTCCAGATCTTTTTGACTGCCTCAAAATCAAATAAACTAGTAGATATATGCATATTTGTGAAAGCAAACTGAGCTGTTGCTTAAATTTGTTTAATTTTACTCAAAATGTGAGGAAACATGGTTTGGGAGCCATCAATTCAGTGGTGCCAATTCAGTATCTGACAGACAAGAAGAAGAAATATCATAAAACGGCGTCATTTGGAGTATATTTTAGGTAGAAAAGTCTAATCCCCTGAAGATTTTCTTTCTTGGGTTTAGGCATGTGTTCACACTATTAGCCTCCCTCTACCCTGGCCATTATGCCTCCAAAATTAGGCTAGACTAACAAGTGGACTTGAGCTGCTATGCATCCGGGTTGATGCACTCAGTATCCTTGATACTAAGTGTTGTCTGGAAAAGCAGATTTTGTTTTCTTAGCTGTTGCAAGAACTTTCACTATATAAATCCTCCATGCACAACCAGTGAGACCTGTTTTTGCTTCTCTACTGGAAGAGAATCATATGATAGTTAGGGTTGGAAAGGCCCTTAAGATCAGAACATACAAGACATGTCATATGGACTCTAATTTGTTGTTTGTTTTGCTTTTTTTTTTTTTTTTTTTTTTTTTGTTTAATTGGTGGAAGGATGATTTTATATGTTTGTGGTTTTTTGTGTAAAGAGTTAACATTTTAATTAAGTCTTTGGCTTGATGTAAAGAACAGATATATTTCCTCAGGATTTCTCAACCCACAGTCTACTGTAGACCACAGTAGGTAATTCTTTTATACCTTTATTAAAGTGTCTGAGCTACAGTAATGGTGTTGTTCTTCCATCGGTGATGCAAATCATTAGTGACTCTGTGGTAAGTCAGGATGATCCCTGCCCAAGTGACTCCTTGCTTGCAGGTCACTGTCTTCTGTTGATCAGTGCAGAATGAGGTGGCAGCACTTTGTGGGCAATTGTCAAAATGATTCTAATGAGATTGGTGAATATGAGAAAAAATAAGGAGATCACGGCCAGCCTTGAAGCACAAATTAAGGTTGATTTGCAATGTGAGTATATTCACTGCCACTTATGATCATGGTGAATGTTTAAAATGTTTCCACTAGTGCCAGGTACTTTAAGGTATTGAAAGTGAACTGTATGACACTGAAGCAGAGAAGCTTTTTCTTCATACCTGTCTTCCCCTGGTAATATTGCTAAAGCAGCTGAGATGGACACAGTCAACAATTCCAGTCAATCATTGTGTTTGGCTTCTTGAGAAATTTTTTTTTTTTAAATGATCTGCTGGTGCTTAAACTAGAAAAATTTCACCATAAAATTTATTTCTCAAGAGAAGGACCCTCTGAAGTCAGGGTAAAGTGTTTATTGGCTTGAATAAGACTAACATTTGACCAGTCTATTGTGCAGTTAATAGCTGCTCCAAGAAACAGTGTCCGCAGATGGAGGGTGAATAGCTCTGTAGCAATTTCAGATATGAAATTCTGTTTTTCAGTTTATCTGCATCTAGCAATTTCTTAATTATAGTGCCCAGCACTTACAGCTATTTGCCTCTTCAAAGCACTGCACAAATATTGACAAATTAATTGCTGCTTCATTACCCTGTGTAATATCATGATAGTTACCTCATTATCTGGTCCTTCTGTAAATGAAAACAACCATACTCCTTATAAGACTAGGTTATATATGGTAGAAAAATCAAATATATTTTTGCTAAGTAGAGACACTAAGGCCATCTATTAAGAATAAATTTACTGCAAAGTTTTTTCAGTGCTACATTATAATTTGTGACTTGGGGAAAACAGGAAAAGTGAAGGGAAGTTTGTCCAGACATGGGAGAAAAGATGCTTCTTCTATCTGTATGGGAATCCTTTGTGGTGGGAGTGTGGCTTATCACTTTTGTGTGCCTTAACACTTATCACCTCCGTAAGCTCCTTCTGAGAAATGGGAATGGAAATGGTATGGATGAAGTTAATAATGTCTGAAGTATTGCAAACAGAGGCACTGTAAGTGCACAGGAAATCTGAACTGTGTATTTGGGAAAGGAGAACTTCCATTTCACAGAATCACAGAATCCATTTGACTTATTCTTTCTTTGACTTCTTCATATGTAAGTATTCTCACATTCTTACTTGGAAATCTAAGTAGTTCCTTCTAAGAAAATACGATTTAACGTGAGGATTAATTAGTCTGTTAACCACATTTATCTCATTTACACAAGAGATCATTCCCTGATGAGGGGGGGAAAGGGATGTTTTATAACGAGTAATGAAAATATGGCAATTTAGGGAATTAACATAGTGTAGTGGCTGACGCAAATGTTTTTCTATTTATAAGACCAAATATATTCGGTTGTCAGAGCTTCAAGAGCTAAATACTGGGAATGATGAAACCCTAGTGCCACGGCTGTACAAACAGGCGAGGGGAAGAGTTGCATGCTGAGGGCAAAGAAGGGAAATAAATGACATAGGAATTGCTCAGTGTCTAATAAAGTTCCAATTTCTGTACTTTTCTTAGAAAGTCTACAAGTTTTAAAATGCAGATGTGCATATTTAAATGTATTTATTATATTTGAGTATCTTTAGGGCTTCCTTGAATAATTTTGCTTGGATTTTTTTGAGTGTTTGGCCTTTGTGAGTAAAGATGGGAAGACATTTAGGCTATTGGAATAAAAAGACAGCTTCTCTCTCTAATAGCTTTCTTATGCTTCCTTCCTGTGTTGTCTAATGGATCTATGCTGATTTAACAAAATGAGGGTAGAAGAAATCACCAGTTGCCTTGCGACGGATGCAGCCGCACATCTCTTGAAAGCAATAGACTTTCTTTGACCTCCAAGGCACTAGAAGAAAATAATATATTCTTGTTTTAAAGTTGTTCTTCCTTGTCTAAAAGACTGTCACCAGTGCGTTGTGTGAATCATAGCTTTGAATTACAAAGGTTCCTAAGGCAAGTGGGTTTGGATGGCGCCCTGTCAATTTGATGCTGCACACACAATTGCATTCTTCCTGGGTGTAAAATCCTGCAGCATGATAATTTTAGGCTTCAGCTTAATTTGAATTTCTTCCATAGTTCACTTGTGCTCATCTCAGGTTCACATTTCAAAGTCTCAAAGAAAATGAAGATCCAAAGTTGGCAAAGGAGCAAGGGATGAATCCTTTTCCATGACAGAAAAGTACCTGGAAGTTATGCAGGATGGAGAACAGTAAACACCTGCTTAGTTTTCATCGCTTTTGAGATTACAGGTTCTCTGAATGAAACAGGGGGTCCTCCTGTAGAGGACCCTTTCTCTCCTTAGCCCTTGTTTTATTCACTGCTCTCATTTCTTGATGAATTTGTTCACTTTCCTTGGAACATTTGTGTGGCTTTTCTTTTTAACAACAGGTTACTCATCTCTTTCCCCAATAGCGTGTCTCTATTCTCCAGCTTTTATCTGGAGTGTTTTGCTAGAGAGACTGAGTCAGTGATTTGGCCAGTCAATGCTCTTGCCAGATTTGTTTCTTGCCATTACACTAAGAGTGACGGCATATGTTTGGGTCTTTTCTCATTTAAAGCAATGCATCTTCCCAGCTGACAAAACACTCCAGTGAAGAAGATGGTTAACCTATGAACAGTGTTTATACATATGAAATTATCTCATTCTGAAGATGCAATTAATATTCTACTTTGTGGGGTTAGGAATAAAGCCCTCAAGTTTTTGGTTTATTCTAGCACTTTAAAATTTAACATTTAGAACCTTCTTTTAAAAGATTAGTGCAGAGCTGTTGACTAAATGGTTCAGTACATCCTCTTTATATAACCCTTTTGCTGGGCTACATTCCAGATTGTCTTGATTTCATATGTTTTATATCTTCTCAAGAGAGATTAATTCTATGTTAATTACCATATTAAGGTCAGCTAAGTTAATAAAATATGGTTTGTGATTTATGTAACTTTAAAACCACTTTATCTGTTAACTTTTTTGATGCAGTGTTTGAATACATTTGGGAAAGAAGTTAATAGTAATATTAAAAAGAAGCCAAATATTTCCACATATGATTATAAAGATCCAGATTTTAATAAGTGGCTTTGTATTCTATCGGACTTCGTGTGAGAGGGACTACCAGTACAGATGGGAAGGGAGTATTATGTGTTTATTGAGGCTCAGTGACTACTACTGGCATACTTTATTCCAATTTCAAATAGGTCACTGGAGAAATGTAATGATAATGAATTATCATTACATGGTAGTATGCGCTTGATAGTCAGCTCTTGCTCTTTGTCTCAACGTTGTTATTGAGTGTGTCTTCCATGTTCACTTTCAACACCATCTTGTGGGTATTCCATTCAATTTTAATACCATGGTGTGACTAATAGTCATACGATGACTGTGTTGTCCTGCATCTCTGTGTCCCATTGTGTTGCTGGTTTTCAGCAGTGTTGGCAAGTTGTAGTACCTATGGTTTGCAGTATTTGTTCCAAAGCCTAGTAATGTTCCTGTGACTCTCTCTCTGCCTACCAAAGCCTCCTTGATTTGCTACACTTACATGTTATAAGGAAAGCAAACTCTTTTTGCCCTCATATGACTTGGATGCACCCAATGGGAGAACCACACATAGCTTTTCTGAAACAATGAGTCTTTATAAAGATCCCCCTCTGTTACATGTAAAGATCACTACAAATTCAGCATTGAATGTATATGTTCAGATTGTGGTTTTTTGAAAGAGAGTGACTGATGCATGTTTATAGCTGAAAGCACTTAATGGGAATGCAGATTGGGACCCTTTGTAACTTCTGATGCTCAAACTCATTGTGTATTGTTACCAGAGACACCAGCCCTGGGGGAAACTGCCTTCTTCACAAGGCACTCTCAGACCCCTGTCTGTCAAAAAAATTAGTTCTACCCTTTGTCATTTCCTACCAGACCCGGTCAGGTTGTATGGATAGAAGCCAGCACAGAATTAATCCATTCTGTGCTGATCATTCTTGATTAAATTTATTATATTTGCCATTTAAAATGATCTCCTGCTGTTTAATCTGGAATCTTCTTTTATTGTAAATTCCTTGCTGTTTGCATGTGTTGTCAAGACAGAAGCTGTTTAAAAATGCAACTATAGCAGAGGATAGCATGATGGTAGGGTAGATCTGTCTGAAATGATGAACTGACAGGGTCCTAGTTGGTCCCAAAACCACTCATGCTGTATGCAATGTTTTGCACGTATTTCACCAAGGTTTAAAAAAGAGATGATATTTGACTGAGGCAACAAAGATTCCAAAGACTCCCATTGTCTGCATGTAATCAGTGTTATGCAAAGAGGTTTCAAAAGTATTCAAGGAGAGATTTCAGGTCTACTAAAGAATCATGAGACTGCAGTAGGGATAAATGCGGGTTGGTAGTGATTGCCCAAGCCCTTCAGCCAGGTTTCCAATTCGCCAATTCCAAAACTATCTTGCTACATACGAACTAAAGAAAACACTTGTGGCATGAATTAGTAATGGCTGGTGCTCAACTGGGGAAAGTTTTTCAATACCAGCAAGCTGTTGGAGCACAAATTGCCTGGTGTGCTTGAAGAAGAAGGAATTATTTAAAATAACATGAGAAACACACTACCTGAAGTACTTTCCTGGAACATGTAGCTCTCATGCCAGAGCATTTCATTGTAGCCTTTGAGTCAAATGAGTGCTATTTATTCTGTGAGTTTAGGTGGGGTGGGTGTTTTGTTTTTTTCTTTTTAGTTTTTTTTTTTTTTTCTTTTTAGGTTTGGTTTGGTTTGGGGTTTTTTTTCCATAAAGGGAGTAGAAACATAGAAACCTCAAATGCGTCACAAGACAGAATCAAATTCAGATTTCTTGTTTCACAGTTTTGCCCATGTTCATTGAATCATTCTTCTACCTTAAGACAGGAGAAGGATGCCAGGCTATTTTGGATGGCACAAATACGTATGCAACAGTAGGACTGTGAAATGAAGTTTTGGGAAGGATGTCTGGCTGGAGACCGGTAACGAGTGGTGTCCCTCAGGGATCGGTGTTGGGACCGATCTTGTTTAACATCTTCATCGCTCACATGGACAGTGGGATTGAGTGTGTCCTCAGCAAGTTTGCCAGTGACACCAAGCTGTGTGGTCCGGTTGATACGCTGGAGGGAAGGGATGCCATCCAGAGGGACCTTGACATACTTGTGAGGTGGGCTGATACCAACTTTATGAAGTTCAACCATGACAAGTGCAAGGTCCTACACCTGGGTCAGAGCAATCCCAGACACAGCTACAGATTGGGCAAAGAAGAGATTCAGAGCGGCCCTGCAGAGGACTTGGGGGTGCTGGTCGATGAGAAAATGAACATGAGCCGGCTGCAGTGTGCGCTCGCAGCCCAGAAAGCCAACCGTATCCTGGGCTGCATCAAAAGGAGCATGACCAGCAGGTTGAAAGAGGTGATCCTGCCCCTCTATTCTGCTCTTGTGAGACCTCCCGTGGAGTATTGTGTGCAGTTCTGGTGTCCTCAACATAAAAAGGACATGGAACTGCTGGAACAAGTCCAGAGGAGGACCACGAGGATGATCAGGGGACTGGAGCACCTCCCGTATGAAGTTAGGTTGAGGAAGTTGGGGCTGTTCAGCCTGGAGAAGAGAAGGCTGCGTGGGGACCTCAGAGCAGCCTTCCAGTATCTGAAGGGGGCCTATAGGGATGCTGGGGAGGGACTCTTCGTCTGGGACTGTGGTGACAAGACAAGGGGTAACGGGTTAAAACTTAAACAGGGGAAGTTTAGATTGGATCTAAGGAGGAAATTCTTTCCTGTTAGGGTGGTGAGGCACTGGAATCGGTTGCCCAGGGAGGTTGTGAGTGCTCCATCCGTGGTGGTGTTCAAGGCCAGGTTGGATGAAGCCTTGTGAGGGATGGTTTAGTGTGAGGTGTCCCTGCCCATGCAGGGGGGTTGGAACTAGATGATCTTGAGGTCCTTTCCAACCCTAAGTATTCTATGATTCTATGATTCTCTGTAAGGACCACAGCAGAGTTTTGAAAGGCTTGATTGTGTTTGCTGTGGATCCAGCCAAGAAATACATGGTGGAGGGATCCAAGGGCTAACTAGATCAGGTAATTTAAACAAAATGTTTAAGGAATTGAACATTCACTGACATTTAATGAAATGAAATGATCCTTGTAGTGACTCTCTGTCTCCTGACCAGTTACACTGCAGTGACTGTAAGAAAAACAGAAGCAAAACTCAGAGAAATTATTTGAGAGTCCATAGGAGTTTTAAGCCTTTTAGTAGTTTCCTTTGCCTGGAGATTTTGCTATTTAATTCCTTCTGAATTCCTAACACCATTCAACGGTGCCAGCAGTTACTCTTGGCTACATATGAAAATCCACTTTATAAAGGCAGGCAATGGAAAGTTATTAATTTAATTTCTTCTTATGTGAGTTATGAAAATGTGACATTTTCTACATAAACCTTAGCCACTCTGAATTATACAGAATAATGAAACATGCATCTTCAGAGACATCTGGCAAACAACGCCATGCATATATATATTTCATCTTCTGCCCAAGAATAGCTGAATCATTTTAGTCTTCAATAGCATAAAACTACTACACAACACCTTGGAGATCACCTAATGATGATGAAAAGCATAGTTTTTTAGACAGTTCTTCTGATTTAAGTCTGTGGAATAAAAATACTTATGTGTATAAAAGAAGAATTTTTCAGTGGAGAATCATGAAGTGACCTTCCAGAAGCAGCAAAGGGCTGACATTAGTCTTGTTTGTTCTGTCTGTAAGATATATTTTCTTTTCATGTTCTTTCTCTAATTCAAATAATTACATGAATGCCTATTAACAACAACTAAACTGAAAAAGCTAAATAAAAAGTCCAAAGCCAGACAATTCCTCTGTGATTTTGGAGCAGTAATCAAATTGTTGTGAGATTTCTGCTGGTTGTGAGCCATTCTTGTAAGTGAAAGGCAGTGAATCCAGTACTGCTGCAGAGACCCAGGTTTTAGTAGAGATGCACTTTGATTTCTGACTGGTTTTGCTTCTGTAACTTGTTTCAATATTGTTCACCTTTGTCAGAATCACTAAAATTGAGGATGCCCCTTTTGATTTTGGATGTGAGCCAGTGGCAAGTACTAGAAGTCAGTGAAGTCAGAGAAAAGACAACAGCATAGTGACTAGCTGCAATTTCAAACACCTTCAAGACAAATGACAAAAACCACTCTTAAAACTGCAGGGTCTGTTTTTCAGTGTTGACGTGTACTTGGCATGTTTGTACAAGTCTTCATTCACCGTCTCTCTATGCTTCAAATAAGCACTTGGAATATTTTCAGACAGAGGATGTGCTCAGATATGGAACAAAACCCTACTATTATCATGTCCGGATTGCTAGCCATGCTCACAAACAAGAGGAATATGGTCTTCTAAACATGTAGGTTTTCCCATTAAATATCATTATCCAAGCAGCAAGCATGGAAATTATATAAAGAGTTGTCCTACATTAGCGTTGTATAACTCAATATGTGTGTAGTTCTGTACATGTGCCTTTGTGCATGCACATGTATTGATAGGCATATGTCTTCTTTCAGCTGTAGTAAACATGTTTTGATTAAGCATCAACTTCAGCCATGGTGTTTCTTTTCTTCTAGTGTCTGTGTTGGCTAAGGAAATCCTCCAATGGCAATATATCTTCATATCTTTCTTGCAGTCTTTAAATACTCAGCATTTTCCTCTCCCTCCTGAGGACTAAACAAGAAAATATTGTTTCTTATTAAAACTTCTAGCTGCCTTTTTGTAGTGACAAAACATTCTGGGCTCTTGACAGGCAAAGAGGAATGAAGACACACTTCACAAAGTACAACATGTGGATACCTCCTGTGTGCACTTCTTGCTGCAGCAAAGTGTAATAATCCACTCACTCCACTTAGTTGGAATTCTTTATGCTTCAGAATAAAAGCAATTTATATATTTTTTGTGTGAAAATACCTGGGAAAGAAGGATGGGAGATGCTTTGTTGCTTTCAGCTCTTGACTGGGTATAGCAAGATTAAGAATTTAATTAGGAATTTACCTAAAAATGGATTACATTGGGTACTTCAGATTCAAGACAGCTCTCTGGTATTACAGCTCTCATCTTTGCTAGTTAAAAATCTAGATGTATATCACCATATATGTATGCCAGGTTGACACAGTACCTAGTGTCTGGGCTAAACCTGAGCTTTCTTTACTGAAGTCCTGATTGAAGCATTAATAGTGGATTATTGAGTTCAATGTTGCTATATCAGATGCAGTCTGTGGCTGAATATTGATTTCTTTCATCCAAAACAATGCTCTGGAAAGGAAGAATTCTCCTTTATTTTCTCTTTAGCATGATAAAACAGGGAAACAAGATTCTATGATTCTCATCCTGTAAAGAATCCTATTCACCCAACTTGTGCCATACGTATTCAGGCCAACAAAACACAGCTCCTAAGGTCAATTTTCATTGTACCAGAGTTGAAGGAGGATGATATCTGTTATATCTTGTTCCTGGAACTCAAGCTGAACCAATATTCACATTTCCTGTAGCCTGCTGTCAGGGCGTGTTTCTCTTAGGGTTTTGAAGTAGATGACTAGCAGTTTTTCTGTAATGTAAAATCATGTTCATATGTTAGGGAAAGGATGAAAGGACTGAATTTGTTCCTCTAAAATCTTCAGGTTTTGGTGTGGCACCTTTATTGTGCGACAGCAGTCTGCCTAGGCTGAATGTGCAGCTTTCTTTTCCTGGCACTGTCTTGCTCCTCTGAAGTCATACAACTTCCTGGGATTATTTCTAATATGGTAAGTATTAAAGTGCTCTGACCTGAAAGTCAAGAAAGGAAAAAGGATCAGTTTATTAATTTCTATCCATCATATATGTTTTTTTTTTTTTTGCATATCTTTTTGCTATTTAGCATTTTTATTCAGTGCAGTGATTGGTCATTCCAGTCTTTTCTAGAGCAAGATGAAAAAAGGAAATAGGACTTAAAAATTGGGATGCTTTTATTGCAAACTCTCCAAAATTAACAACATATTTCCCAGTCATAGTGTTGACCTTGGAAATATCTTCTTTTCTTTCCTCTTTAAATTTTGTGTGTTTTCCATTAAACTAAATGTCTGGTTATTAAACCTTTGGATGGTAATTAAGAAATAGAGAAACAACAATAATGGCAGACCGAGCACCTTGCTTCCAACAAGGAAACAAAAGATGCCTCTATAATTCTGTTTTCATTAATTTTTTTATAAGGTTTTTGAAACTTTGTCCATGGCCAGTTCCACATCCTACTTCGGCTTGCATCAGTGGCATTTGAGCTCAGTGGTAACATTATTATGTGGCTGCAGCTTATAGATCTAAACTCACAGATAAGGGAATCATCCACATGTCAGGTGCCACCTTGTGCATTTTCAATTTTTCCTTTATCCCTCTCCATTTTTAATAAAAGAAATTTCCTTTTGTCCTTCTCCACAAAAAAAAAAAAAAAAAAAGAAAAAAAAAAGAAATCCCTATCTCTAAATAAGTGCTGCCCAAGTAGGATACAGTGTAAGCCATTTAATAATCAGACAGTTTTTATATTGTAGATTATGACTATATTAAAAGAGAAGCTTTCACATATCCACAAGCCACATGATGTTTGCTTTGTGCAAGAAAAGGCAAATGCAATACTTTGCAGTCTACAGCTTTTGGCACGTTAATGTGCAGTGGTCAGTGTTGATTAGAAAGCACCACTATGCTTAAAAATTCTGAGGGAAGGTTACTGCGTCCTGACCATGCCTCAGATGCTTTCAACTCAAGTAAATGAATAAATGCTTTACGTATAAACATGAAGTTGCAGAGTGTTCTCCTTAAAGCAGTATCAAAATGCATTTCTGAGCAACCTTGGCAGCTGGGGATACATGCAACAAGGAAAGCTACATGATGAAATTCTGACAACACATCATGTGCAGGTACACGAGTTGGAATCGAAATGTGTGCACCATACTGTTCCACTACACACATAGTAATCTTGTGTATATTAATGTGATCACACATTTGTTAAGCAGGTAGTTACATGCCTGTTAGAATAAACATGTAGTTGTGTTCTGTTTTGAAAATCTTATTATTTCTTGAATGAGAGTAATGGTGGTATATTGACTGTACTGAAGCAGCTCATTGGTGGATGTGTTTAGAAGAAATGCCTCTTCAACTAACTAAGCGACTTTGAATTACTCATGGGAGACTTTTACAATAAAAGAAAATAGCTTTTATTGTAAATAGCTTTTACAATAAAAGAAAATAAATCCCTCAATTTAGAGTATGAAGCTAGAAAAAAATCCATTGAAACGTTAAGCTCTACCATGACTGTTGCTGACTAACAGTTGTGTTGTTGTCCTCTTAGCAGCAGTGAATAGCTCCTAAACTGGCTATGTTGGTATTTCAGTCTCTTCCTGGCACAAAAATTATACAGAGGGGTGGGAGTGAGTGCTGAATTAGTGTCTTTTTTTCAAAGAAAGGATGTAGCACAATATAATTTGCTTAATGCCTGTTTGAAAAAGCAGATGTGCGGATATCAAGCTAAATGAGGTGTTGAAAGGGTTAGGCATTTGCTTGCTTGGCCCATGCATACTTCAATAGAGGACTTCCAGACAGGCTGCATACAGGTGGTTTTCAGTAATTATTAGTTGCTAAAATTATTAGTGACTTGCTGATGTTAAAGTACCACTGTGTTTCTTTTTGATGTACTTTGTAGTGTAGGCATAGGGACTGATTTCCAGACTAGCTGGGTTTCCACAAATTGCAGTTAATGTGAGCTGCAGGTGTTCAGAAGCTCTTTAAAGGAGAGGTGAGCAAAGAGACTGCAGAATGACTTGCCTGCAGTGCTGTTGCACCTGCACATCTCCACACATTTAGAGTTAGACAATATCAAAGCTCAAGTACCATCCATGAGATTTTAGACATTTTAAATCCTCTGTTTGGGTGTTTTGATCACTATAGAAAACTACCCGAAGCAGAAATTAATCTCCCATTTCCCAGGAGAGAGGTTTGCCAATGTTGTGGAGGGTTTTCAGTTTTAGAATGGGTCAGTCTTGATTTATTGAAATTGTCCTGGTTTGTGTTTAAAAGAATTAAATGACAGATAGTGCAGTTGGAGCCAATGTGTCTTGTACCATACCCAAATCCTTTAGCCTCTCTTGAAGGCAAATTTTCTCTGACTAATCAAGTTTTTAATTGTTTGTACACATTGGAATACATCCAATGGGTAAAAGCTGGGATGAACTATCCTAGAATTTCCCCCTGATTACAGGACTGCGAGGATGGTGAGTACCAGGCTTCCTGTTCTGGTTTGGGAAGTTGGAAGCTACAAAGGTCAGCACTTTGCCTTTTGGGAATAACCTAGC
Organism: Lathamus discolor; assembly: GCF_037157495.1. Taxonomy (NCBI): domain Eukaryota; kingdom Metazoa; phylum Chordata; class Aves; order Psittaciformes; family Psittacidae; genus Lathamus; species Lathamus discolor. The sequence goes on along the minus strand of NC_088885.1, from coordinate 154,927,367 downwards.
CACAGGGATGACACTTTTTATTTCTATTTCAGAGTTAACGCTTTCCTACAGATTTAAAACAAAGTTCTGCTGAGTAAGGAGATGACAGCTACTAATCAGTATTTTCAGGTTTTGTGTTCTCTCAGTATTCTTTGAATTAGGCTCATAATGCAAACACAAAAAGTGATCTAATACTATGGAGAAGCTTTTCAGATAGCTGACCATGTCTGACTGTTAATTGCTCTACATATTGCTATGGTGTATTAGCGCAGACATTTATTTAAGTTTGCAACCCTAACATTCTTTTTCTCTAGCTTTCCTCATACCAATCTCATCAGGTGTTTCAGTCTCATTTCTTCTACTCCAATTCTTCCATATAACTGTAATGTGGTTGACATGGGCAATATGAGGCCAGGAATAAGAAGGGTACCTCAACCTGGACATCCTCCAATTCATCACCTTCATACTTTCAATCCTTGACCTTCCAGGCCAAAGACCCTTGTGCTTGTTGTACCATCAGCTTACGGTGCTCATCTCCAACCTGGGCTCCCCTTCTCTCTTCCATTTGCTCTCCATATGTGTACTGTTTCATTTACCCTCCTGCAACCAGGCCTACAGTATTGGGTAGCATGGAGAGATTTGGGTGGGTCGATACAAGCTGTGAGTCTGGCAGTCATGAGCAACTCTGTGTAGGTGTTTGCCAGGGGCCTGCTATGAAAACTCAGAGAACTGCAGAGCTTCCACCTACTTCCCTCCTGAGATGGATAGTACCTACAGCCCGTCTTGTCTGATTGCTCTCAGGTTGTAATCTTGATGTTGCAGAGTCCTGGGGTATGAGGAAAGGACATGAAGGAGGTGGAACCGATAGCCTTTGTGTAACACTTGAAAATATTTTTCTTACAGTTATGACTGCTGAGTTTTGCGTTGAATTTTTGCTCTGAAATATTCATGCTCCTGAAGAAAGGGCCACAATAGCACAGTTGATGGCTTTCTTTACAGTTGATAAGTTTCTCTAAAGCTGATGATATTTCTCTACATGTGCCAGCAAATATGGCACTTCATGGTAACCTTTCCCCTTTTATCCTTCCTGTTGTAACAACACAGATGTGTAATCTTAAATGCCATGATTTAGTTATGCCTCTTGGGAGGGGATCACCCTTTTGCTGTGGGTTCACTGTTGCTTTAAGCAGGCATCGTGGTTAGATTAAGCTCTCTTTCAGCATGGTATGACTGCAAAGCACTGCATAACTTGGTAGTAGAATTAAAGACTAAGTCTGACCAAAGCAGGGACACTCTTGATGATATGCCAGCTTACACAGGGCCATGTCTCATTGAGTTTCAAATATCTACAGGGGTGGAGATTCCATCACCTCTCTGGGTGTGCTATCACTTGCAGAGTGGAAAATGTTTCCCTTACCTCTGATCACAGTTTCCTTTGCTGCAACTTATGCCCATTGTTATCTAAGTTAAATATTTTAGCTGATATAATCAACTCTCTCTCACATATAAGCTGATCCTTGGTTATTCATGCAGATTTCGTAGTGGACAGAGAATATTGTTGTAGAGAAGTTCCTTGTTAAACAAAAAGAGCACATAACTTTGATGTCAAGGATTTCAATTTTGTGTAAAACTTGGGTGCTCTGATTTACACCTTTGTTAGGTTAAAACTGTACCAGACCCATAGCTTCCAGCAGTAGGTGCAGGTCCTTGGCTTTGCCTCTTTCAGTCCAGATAACACAGAGGTTAACACCATGAAGAATCTCTCCAGCTGTTGCATGCTCAGTCCTAACAAACTCACCTCATTTCTCATCTGTGAACCAAGAAAGAGCAATAAATTAGCTTGAGGATGTTGATGTTAAAATAGCGTATGAACAGAAATACTTGGATAAGCAGAGAGGAAAATAGGTGAGGTATGTCTCTGCACAGCTGAATAAGGTGAGAAGACTTTCCCGCAAATGGTCACGATAGGAGTTCTTGCATAGATAAAAGTGTCTGCCTTCAGCCAAGGTCAACCCACCGCAAATGTGTTGAACAAATACCGCATATCAAGCTGGAAGAAAAAATTGTGAAGAAATGTATTAAACATTTCTTTTCTCTCCAAAACAACAACAAATATTGCGCACCTCTCAAAAAAAGAAAAACAAGAAGAAAGAGCAAACCTCTTCCACGATTCTTTTGCTGAAAATCTGCCATAGGAAACTTCAAAATTCAGCACTGGTTCTGATTCAAAATCCACCCTTTATCTCTGAAGAGTGCATTTAAATATTTCTGGGGTTTGACAATTTGGTTTAGAACTTCATAATTCAGAATTAAATAATTCTGAATTTCAAGAATATATTTAGAATTTAAATAACACAATTTTTCATCATTTTCTTTTAAAATTTCATCCACACACCCCCCCCCTTGCCTTTGTGCAGTAGCAGATGAAAGTTTCTGTATCCAGTTGTATCTGGAATTTACAGGAAAGAGTCAAATATTTGAAAAAAATATATTATTTTCACTGTTTCCTCTCTTTATTATTTTTTTGTCTTTCTTTTCTCCCTTCTCATAATCCAAGTATGGAATTTATCACTGAAAGGATTCAGACTTCTGCAGAAAATGTCTCCAGGCTAAATGTGTAAATAAAATAAATGGAAAAAAACCACATCACAAACTCCTTCAGATTGGAGGGTCATTACAAAGTAAGCCAGGTCAATATTTCCCTTTATGTTTTGGGGTTTGGCTGAATGATGAAACCAGCAGAATTTTGCTAAGAACAGTTGAATTCTTCCTTGGTAAGAAGGGTCTTGGCATCTCTTGACTCCTCATTGCAGGTTCTTAACAACTATAGTAAATGGTTAAAGCATACTGTTTAAAAATTAATAGAGCAGCCATCCCTGGTGAAACGAAATAATTGAGACTCCTGACACCACCTTCACAATACAGCTAATTAAAATAATAGAGGAATGCAGACCAAAGAATAAACTTCTAATCCTGGCTCCGTAGGGCATTATAACCCATTGGTCTGTTTGGAGTCCTTTGATCTTTACTCATCTCCTGGAAGTATCCAAGCAGCAAAGGAGTATGCTGGAAACCACAGGGCTGATGTTTTAAACTGCAATCAGCTCCTGTGTATTCCATCCCCCTCTATGAGTATTATTTGCTTGTTGTCAGAAATTTCACTGTATTTTGTCTTGGCTTGGGAACTTGTTCTATTCTTGTAGATAAAACCTCTCCAGATGTGGAGGATTCAGTGGGGGTTGCCTGGATGGGTTCCAGGGATGTGTCTTAGTGTAGCTGGGAGATGACTTGGGACACATTCTCATAATTACCACCTGCATGCCCAGACACTCTGCAAGTAAGGCAGGTTACGCCTTGCCATGCAGATGGCACATATACATGGTGATCACAAATATCTGGCGATTGGAGTAAGCTGAAATGAAAAGCACTGATCCCCGCTGAATCTGATGGCAATGTTAGCCCCGTTGTTCTCAAGTGAGCATCAGGATATCATTCCATCTCTTCTCTAAAATACTCTCAGTGTTGCAATATGTATTTTGCACTTCTGGCTGGAAAGGAACGTGCTTGCCCTGGTGCTCTGAGCAGAGGAGGAGAACTTGTCCTGCTCCACTATGGCAGTACTGCCCATAGCTCTGTGCCTCCAAGCAATGAATTCATAGCAACAGGGACAGCTCAAGCTGGCAGCAGTGCCAGCCTGCATTAGCCAAAGGGAAGGCACATAGTGAGCTGCTACAGAGCTCTGTTTATCATTTTGGCCATGAAAATCCCACTGGTGTTGAGGCTTATGATCTACTCCAACACTGGATTTCTGCCCCGTCCCCAATTCTTTGACTGCAAAGCCCTGCTACCTAAGATCAACTTTTCTTAGTGAGAACTGGCTTGCAGTAAATAAAGCAATAAATACTATAAGAAACTCAGTCCAAGGGATTTGACCCATCATGATTTTTTCTGCCTGCCCTATGGTATTTTGTGGAGATTTTGGTCTCTGCTCTCGCTGTAGCTGGGAAAGAGTGAGGAGAGACTCCATCAGCAGAAAGGACCTTCTGCTTCCCCAAGCCTGTGGATGCATTATTTCTGCTTAAATTAAGCAGCTTTTCTTGCACAAGATGGGTGCAGTTTCCTGCAAAACTGTTGTCTCTCCCTCCACCTGAACTTCCAGTCTCATCTCTTGGCTGCTTTCTATTGTGGTAACATTCCTGTTGTACAGTCTGTTAAATATAAGCTGGGTAGTTGGAAGATAGCAACGTTTGTTATAGCAAATGAGGCAATAAAAGTCTGAGGTTATGATGGGCAGAAAAGTCAAGGTATTTATCAAATTGCCAAGGGAAATAGCTTTGCCAAACGTTAAGTAATAAACTTCCAATTATCATTTTTATACTCCTGCTGCAGAATGCTCCTCAGATCAGATTTGCTATTGTTGGTTCAGCTAAGGTGAGAGGTGAAGTCGTTTGGCTTTGTGATCAGAGAAGAGATCTGTGTCCCTGTGTGTGCTATGTACTCACAGCTGTGTCTCTGCAGTTCTCTGATACACTTCTTCCTTTTCTTTTCTTGCCTGGGGACTTTCCCCAGCCCTGGATTAACTGACCTATATACTGATATTGAGGATTTTAGGGTAATCCAATCCACTAAATGGTTCTTAGAAATGTACTTACCTTTAGATTTGGAAAGATGATTATACTTGGTTATTGTTGTTGTTATCACTGTAATATCCTTTGCCTGATACGGACTCACCAGTTGTATAGTGGTTTCTCTGTCGTCTTCCTTGTGCTATAAGAGAGAAGGATTTTCCCGTCTGCTGGAACTTGTTTTCACATGTTAGCCATCAAAACACAAGCTGTGTTTAACTTTCAACCTGTCCTTGATCTCAGTGAAAGTGAAGTCAGGCCCAGATGAAATTGTCTGTATGATTTCTGTGTCTGTTGATGAGGAAAAAATACCAAAGAGAGAAAATCCTCAAATCCTCAGTAGTCAAACAAAACTAATGCTCTAATGTAGTCGCTTAGAGCACAAAGCGATATTGGAAAGACTGAAAAATTCTTGCAAGCAGCTTACTACTGAGCAAATAAAACAGGTAAATTACAGGCAGGAAGTAGTAGGAAATGAGTAGTGAACAAGCTCAGGAATTCATTGTGTTGTTGTATTGTATGGCATCAACAGTGAGTACACACTTTAAATAGTTTTATTTCTGTCTGTTTAAATAGGTTGTATTTCTGCCTTTGATTCTGAAAATGTAGAGAATGGGGCACAAGTGATCACAAACACAGTTTCCATGCTGAGAGAACCAAATAGCCTGGTGTGTCCAGCTTGGCCTGGGAGCCAGGGTGTTACTGCAGAGGTGTGGAAGCATCTGTAAGGAAGATGGCTCCTTGCTTCTTCTGACTTTCTTGGTCTCTGAAAACATGTCACAGGCCTAAAGGAACCTTTAGTTTGCTCGTTTATGAATGTGCTTATGGCATTCTCTGTTCAGCACTTTTCCCCTTTTCTGCTTTTAGCAAACATTTCACACAGTTGTTGAATAAGGCTGATATATAAGTTCACTTCCCAGGGGAATATGGAGATGAAGCACTGCTGAAGTTCCCATATGATGGGTTTTGTAGAACCACTAATGTTTGCCACTGATGTATTATCCCTACTATTAGGAATAGTAATGAAATAGGGTGTTTTATACCAGTGTCTATACATAGATGTTCATAAATTTGCTCAGAACAGGCCACACACAGTAAGTTGCTACTGACACATCCCAGAATCCTTGTAGCCAATCCCCTAAATGTTCTTGAGTATGGAAACTATTTTTCCTTCTCTTCAGAGTTCATACTCTCCCCATCTTATTTTTATACAACACTGCTGTAATTTTTAAGACCTGCTATATCTGGAACCAGCTCCAGCACCTGCCTGCTTAGCCAGCACTTCACAAACCAGCTTTGTAATAACAGCCTCTTTGAAAACCTGCTTGTTAAAAGCAGGCTTCCTCACAAGCTTTCTAGCATACTGAATTCCCCCTGAAATCCAATGTGTTCTTTTATACCTCTGAAATAGCGGGTGATTTCGGAGGGAGGCTGTGATGTGCTGGATCTGTAGAATTAAAACCTGAACAGCTGTAGCATCACCAAAAGTCTTATTCCGGAGAAAGATCATGTTGTAAATGAGGTGTTCAAAAGACTGAAAGTTCCAGCTGCAGCTTGCTAACTGTACCTGCTGTCAAAAACGAGACTCCCCAGGAAAGTCCGACTGTCTGCACATTTATAGTTTGTTCTTTTAAAATACTCAAATTTCAGAAAGCTTGAAAATAAAGGGCAGCATAAGTACTTTTGCTGACTTATAAAGTGATGGAGTTTCAGATGATGAGATCCCTGACAGATGAATTTCTATAGTTAGATCTCTGAAGGATAAGGACTCTGTCATACTCATGTCTCCTCTATCCCTCTATGGGAAATTTTTGCCCCACAAACCAAGGGTAGTAAAGGTGGGAGGTATCTGAGGTCTCCTTCAGAGTTTAGCTTATTAGATGAAATACTGATGGAAGGAGTCTTTTGCTAAAGCAGCAGGTTGGAAACTCAAGTACACTTACCTTTTAGAGACTATTCTGCAGTAGAAAACCTGATGGAAGACTGAGAGTGACAGACGAGGATTGCTTAGAGTAGCAAGACTAAAACTGCAGAAGTCAGAGGCAAAATCTACATGTAGGAGTTGCCAAGCAAGGCATGAAGTGGGTGCACGTAGTAGTAAATAAGAGTCGACTGTTTAAGCCGTGTATCTCCACTCTGACCCTTAGAGTGCATCCTCCAGTCCTCAAGCCCTCTCCCTTTGCAGCCTTTGAAACCAGCATTTTTGGCTTGGGGTGAAAGCATTCCTAGACACAGTATTCGAGGTGCAGTTTACTCTTTGTCATATGCTTTAATCATGCGCAGAAGATGCTTTCTGGACTGGGCTACTCAAGTGACCTTATCAAAAAGATACATGTTTTGAGGCTACCTGGTCCTGTTCAGCTAGGAAATTGAAAGAAAGCTGCTCAGCCCAGACAAAATCATGTCAGGCAGGCCTTATACAGAAATAGAGGTACCAAGAGAACTTTGCTAGTGAAAACTCAGGTAAGGCACTGGAAGAGGTGGAGGAATGGCATTGAAAAGAAGGTTCCCAACCTTAATTTTGACATAATACGGCTACAAATATCTGAGCTGTTTTGTGCTTCTGGATTTTAAATATTTGAGAAATGTGGGCATTTTTTTATGCCTAAAATAAACCCTAAAAACCAAATTGGAGTTTAGTGCAGAATCTGTGCAGCAGATTCTGCAAACACAACAATCTGGATGGAAGATTTTTCTTCAGAAGGGGTTGCTTCATATTTAAAGGGGTGTTTTGGCAAGTTCCAAGGGTTCTCTCTATTGGGTTTATTAAAATGAGTCTCTGGTCTCAGCCTGCTGCTCTCAGGACACATATTACAATCATATCAGAGAAATACAAGCCAAAAGGAAGAAAATGCAAGTTTCACAAGTTCTTATCCAAAATAGATTCATGCCCTTATTTTCACCTCTAGGTCTAGTGACAGATCCATAAAATATTGTAAATGTCAGCAGTTAATTTTAGAACTCTTTTGATCTTTTTTTTTAATGTTGCTGTAAGAATTTGGCTAAAAAAAGTGTATGGCTTGTTTCAGAGCACAATTTCAAATTTGCATTGAGCTGCAAGAATCAATAAATTCCAGCTCTAACTGTGAATCTTCTGATGCTTTTCTAAATGAAATCCAGAGTTGTGTCAGGGATATTTTTATTCCTCTGACACAGAAATCATGTTTTTCAGAAGCCTTCGCTGCAGAAATAATGGCTTATTATACAAGAACAGAAAAGGACAAGATATTTTAAACAGACAGTGTGAAACATCATCCTATGGTGTAAGTAGGCAAAAAAAACCCTTGATCTCTGTCAAACTGTATTGATATTCACTGGTTGAACACCTGACTATGGTGAGAAATACTCCAGATATCAAGTTCTTCAGATTCCATGCTGTTTGATAATTAATGTTCTTTGTAAAGCATCAGCCCACAAACCCATTCAGCTTGACAGATTCGTGAGGAAGCTTTTTGTAATATTCAGATTCGTTTGTAACTCCTGATCTTAACAGTGACACACAGTCATGTGCAGAAACTTTGAAAATAGATATTTTACTGCTTTGGATGGGAGTAGGACCTCCTCTGGAAAAAGTTTCATTGATGGCCACATTTGGAATGTTTCATAAATGAGATGCGGAATTTAAGTTATCTTTTACTTCTACAGACACAGACATTTTCTGCTGGCTTTGTATGTGCGTCAAATAAGATTGTGTACGATAAGTAGATTTCAGTAGAATCACATCTTATGTCTTAATACGTCCTCAGTATATCCTTATTTTAACCATGCAAGTAGAAACAAGCTTCTTTCACTACTCTGAAAAATAAAAAAGAAAAAGAGCAATTCCCACACAAGTTATTGCAAGTTGTTTTATCTAAAGGAGAGATATCTGGAAAGAGGGGTAAATGTCAACATCTACACTGTACCAGAAAGGTGTACAGTGTCAAATGTGTTACTTAGCCTGCAAAGATTTTTCTTCTACAATACTGAAGCTGCTTTAGAATTTAACAGGTATGGTGACAAAATTCACTCGATGTTTCAGATGCTCATTATGAAATTTTTGCAGGAATTTATATCACTAAAACAGTAGCCTTTTGTGCTCTCTAGGGTACATGGTGTTTACTGATGAAGTCTTAACAGTGATCTCAAATGTAACTTTGGAGTAACAAGAGATAGTGTTTTGTATCTTCTCATTTTTCTGTTATCACCAAATAGGTGCTTAATGCTCATAGACAAAGTACAAA